>NC_138655.1:73684027-74310217 GCF_964273445.1 Streptopelia decaocto
GCCAAACAAAAAAGAACAGTGAAAAAAAAGTACATATAAACCCTAAGCCTTGTAATGTAATGGCCTCTGAGTTATTCCTCATATTACAGAAGCAACAAAAATAAACTGATTAGCGACAGGGATTATTCTCTGATTTATGTTTCTTGGGAGGGGATGAGCAGACATGTTACCTCAAAAGAAAAGATTGGTGAAAGCATTCAAAATTTCACTGGTCTGTTACTGGGATCCACATACAGAAACAGAATTTTTACTTCAAGAAGGGTCATTGCTTTGGAAAGCTGGGCCTGAATCTTGATTTGCTGGTTTGCTTTTAATTTCCAAATTAAAACCCTAGTAAGAGAAAATGTGTTTTCTTCTTGGATGTCTGAGTGCTGAGATTTCCTACTGTCATACAATAAACCCTTTTCCACAACCTGAAATCAGACTAAGGTGACAATTACATGCCACAATGACTCATTTTTTGAGGACAGGATGCTAGACAGTAGTGAACCCAATGCTTGTTACAGTAAATAGTATTTTGTGCTTCAAGACATTGCAGAACGTCTTAGCAATACCTTCAAGACATTACTGAATGAACAGTATGGGCTGATTCCAATGGGATGAAGTTCAATAAGGCCAAGTGCCGGGTGCTGCACTTTGGTCACAACAACCCCCTGCAGCGCTACAGGCTGGGCGCAGAGTGGCTGGAGAGCAGTCAGACAGAAAGGGACCTGGGGGTACTAATTGACAGGAAGCTCAACATGAGCCATCAGTGTGCCCAGGTGGCCAAAAAGGCCAATGGTATCCTGTCCTGTATCAAAAATAGCGTGGTCAGCAGGACAAGGGAAGTGATCCATCCCCTGTACTCTGCATTGGTGAGGCCACACCTGGAGTATTGTGTTCAGTTCTGGGCCCCTCAGTTCAGGAAAGACATTGAAGTGCTGGAGCGAGTCCAGAGAAGAGCAACAAGACTGGTGAAGGGACTTGAGCATAAGACCTATGGGGAGAGGCTGAGGGAGCTGGGGTTGTTTAGTCTGGAGAGGAGGAGGCTTAGAGGTGACCTCATCACTCTCTATAACTACCTGAAGGGAAGTTATAGCCAGGTGGGGATTGGTCTCTTCTCCCAGGCAGTTAGCAATAGGACAAGGGGGCATGGGCTTAAACTCTGCCAGGGGAAATTTAGGCTGGATATTAGAAAGAAATTCTTTACAGAGAGAGTGGTCAGGCATTGGAATGGCCTGCCCAGGGAGGTGGTGGACTCGCCGTCCCTGGAGGTTTTTAAACTGAGATTGGACATGGCACTTAGTGCCATGATCTAATAAACGGACTAGAGTTGGACCAAGGGTTGGACTCGATGATCTCTGAGGTCTTTTCCAACCCAGTCGATTCTGTGATTCTGTGATTCTGTGATTCTGTATTTTCCCTCATTGTGGCCTTTTGTTGGCAGGGCAACATTTCTATATTTGACATTTCACCATTTAAAAAAAAAAGTTCAGCTCTATCAAGCCGAAGAGCATTTGTCCCTCAGCCTGTGTTATCCATGACTGTATTTCTTCTCAGTGTTTTAATTGGTAACATGAGAGTTTTAAGACTAAAATTAAAAAAAAAAAAAAAAGAATTTTTAAGTTTCAGTTACTTTGTGCGTTGGTTGTGGACTTTTTTTAAGTTTCAGTTACTTTGTGCGTTGGTTGTGGACTTTTTTTGTATGTTCATTTTTTGTGTGTATGTGTGCTAAGTAGGATGTCATTCTTGAGTGTTAGAAATCTTAGAAAGCTTTCCTAAGAAGCTTCAGGAACAGGCTCTCAGAAGAAAACAAGATAAAAACATCTATGTTAGAATCAGAAGATAAGCAGATTCCCTGTAATGTAACAGAGAAGCTGTCCTTTGTGCTTAGAGCAATGTTAGCTGTGGTGGCAACAATCTTTACAAAGCACTCCATTATCTTGGAAAGAAAGCTACTGCTGTCAAAAGTCAAGTTAGCTCTAAACAAGCAGTCTAGCTAGGTCTTGAGTGCTAGATAGGTTTCCCAGATAGGATATCTCTGATAAGGGCGAGAAAAAAAATCTCTGAAAAATTGGAAAAGTCCAGTTTTCCCCAAAATATGGAAAGTGCTTTGGGTGATACTATTTAATTAATCATGTCAAGTCAAACGAGAGGTTAGAGTGTCTACACATGTCCAAGGTTTATTTTAGCCTATATATAAATGTGATTTTGTATTACTACACAGCTTATACCTAGACAGATCTACATTACTATCTTGTTTTTGTCCGAAATGCAGTTATTATCCCAAAGAAGAAAATCACAATTTTTCAAGTTAATAAAATGCTGGTATTTGGGACAGAGAAAGGTGCTCAGCTTCAGTCCTGTGCGTATTTTAATCTACTTGCATTCTTCTCAGAATTTTTTTCTGCTTTGAGGGTGACAGAGCACTGAAACAGGCTGCCCAGGGAGGTTGTGGAGTTTCCTTCCCTGGAAACATTCAAAACCCACCTGGACATGTTCCCATGTGATCTCTTCTCGGTGAACCTGCTTTAGCAGGTGGGTTGGACTAGATGATCTCCAGAGGTCCCTTCCAACCTCAACTATTCTGTGATTCTGTGATCATCATTCAGATCTTGTGATGACCCCAGAACAAGATTTGCTCCTATACTGATGTTGTTAGGATCCAATAATGCTAATGCCTTTGAACAGAGAGACTAATAGCTTTAGATCAGAAATGAATTTGTTCTTTTGCTGCTAAACAGGGACTCACCACAGAGATCCACCTTTCCAGATTCTCTCATATCAATTTTCAAGGTCAGAAATTAGGAGAGAGAAGGTTTGTTTAATTATTGCTCAACTTCCCTGGCATTATGCAAAAGTACACAATTGTACATGAAAACTGATTTGGTGATGTTACCATACGAGAAAAAATTATTCTGGGAAATCAGATTACAAATATTATTGATCCCAAGGTCCCTAAGATGTGGCAGTGTTAAAATCACAGAGCAGTGAACTGAATTTGACAAACAATATTTTCTATTCTATCTTTTCCCAGCAGATGAGCATTTTCCCTGTTTACTAAAAACTGTCAATACCTGCAACACCCTTTCTTGCATGTGGTATAAGCATCTCCTTATAATGTGACATTCAAGTTTTCCTTCAGAAAGAAAAAATAATAACCCACGCAATTTTAAGGACAAGTGTAAATGTCAATCATGCAAGAATTTGCCAAATAGCTTTATATCCTGAAAACTTTTAGTGATACAAGAGAAGAAGAGAAGAGACGTCACTGAGAGACCCTCTCAGCAGACAGTCCTGAGTGTATCATGTCCATTTAAGCAGGTGCAGGAAGATGTTCTCTTCAGTACCCATCCAGGAGCACCTGGGGAATGATCTGAAGCTGCACATATAATGAAAACATATCATGCTCCTTCCTGAGGCAATAACCATTCAGTTTATCCTGTACTCACATGGCAAAATTGATTGGTCCAAAGTTAAAACTCTTGTCAAATCACTACTATAATACTTGTATTTTCTCTCCACAAAACTGTGCGTAAATTATATTTCAATAGTTTGGTGGAGATTCTCTCTGTGACTGTCACAAACAAAAATGAGAACATCAACACTAACAGAAAAGATGAGACCAGCTCTATTTACTTTGTTTTGTTGCTGTTATTCAAGAATTATGCTGTCAATATGAGAAAAGAAAGAGCAGAGAATAAAAAAAAAAAGGTCTTTACATTTGCAGATTGTGAATTAAATGCTTTCCCACTCCTTTTTATTAATAGCACATAGTCACAAAGGGTACCTCTCTTCCTCCAAACAGTGAAAGAACATCTTATTTCAATCAGGATATGCAAAATAAGAGAAGGGAGGCTATTTAACATAGAAGAATATTTCCAAGAAAGGGAAAAAGTATTGCTACAGGTTCTGGGGCAATCTGAATTCAGTAATAAAAGAGAATTAGAATCACAAATTCCAAGTAAAGAGAATTTAGTTACCTATGGGCCTTTCATTGCTAAATGTAGACAGTGGCTACAGTCCCAGCTTCCAACGTAATTATTTTGTAAATATTTTTAGTTTGAACTGAGTAGAGTAGGGTTATTCATGACTGATGCAGAAGGTGCAGAACTGTTCTCAGATTTTGGAAGAAAACTAGATTTCAGTCTAGTATGTGGGCTCATGCAAAGGTAGTTATGAGTGCCCAAAACAAACAGTATTGAATAATCTAAATTCTCATATTAGTCTAGTAAATCTAACTGCTATCTAACTTCATATTCTGAAAAAAAAACCTTCAGAAAGACTTTTAAATAGCTGTTAAAAGAAAATTCAAACTGATGTATAAGTAACTGAGCTTAAACTTTTAAGGAGGTGTAGCCTCAGAAAGTGCTACCCTAAATCTACTTCCAAAAAAATGATTATTCAACTAATTAAAGACATGGAATTTTATACATACACATAAAATAATTTTGCATTAATAATCATATGATAACATTATATTGATTTGTCAAATATACTTTTGATACTTCAGATATCACTTGTCAAGAATATTAGAGGGTTTTTTTTCAGTATTGTGTAGCCACTAGGGTAAAAAAAATATTTTTTAAAAAATTGAAAGAAATAACAACTTCTCAGATAAAAAACCTGTTCATCCTGGAGACCTTAATGATGACACATTTCCTCTGTTCTATGTATTATATGTAATGCACATAAGCATCCATAGGTTGTCTCCAGACTTCCCTACGTCAAGTAAAAGGCAAAGTATGTAGGTAAACTCAAGTTTTTAGTCTTTATATAATTGTTCTTAAGATTATCTCAGAAGACTCCTCAGTCTTAAGCCATAACTTTTCCAGCAGAATTGTGTTTGGACTCTATGCAATCTGGGGCACAGGGGTTCAGATGTCTGTAGCCTGTGGCCCAGTTTTGTTTGGCACAGTTATGTGGCCTTGGCTCAGCTTTACTGAAAAATTCTTGAGCTGTGAGAGAAAAGATAGGCTAAAGCCGAGATTTTCTTCTTGAGAAAAATAAAAATTAAGACAAGTAAAATTGTTTAAATGCTGGTGGCAACTCAGGGACTCAGGAAAAACTCTGATATGAAAAGGTGTGAAATGCTGAAAAGAAACACTGAGTCAAAAATGAGAACTCAAAGAGATTGAGAACCAGCTTATTCCAAGGACCAAGAAGGGTCTAACACTTTCCCACCTGAATAATGACTATCTGGGCAGCAGAGACTCACCAGATGCCTGTACTGGAGATGCTGAGCATACTCATGTTTAGTCTAGTTATTCTTACCTATCTGCTCAGTGTATTTAGCCAGTGAATAATTGCTGTATATTTAGAAGCTATCTGTAGTACTACCATAGAGCCTCTGCACATGATGAAGGGTGTCCACACTGAAGGGACGCAATAAATGAAGGGTTACATTTGCATAATAACTTGAATGTTCAATGTCACATACCTAGAAAAGTACACTGACTTGCAGAAGGAAAAAAAACCTGTGTTTTCTGTTAACAAATAGTTAACAGAAGTTGGAGCATTAATATTATAGGTAATGAAAATACTAATTTTATACTCTAAACGTTGGTCTCTAAGCACTTCTTTTTAAGTCTGTATATTGATACACTATATCCATGAATTGTAAGAATTTAATTGACTTACATAAATTCCATAAGAAATTCCTATACTATTCAAAATAAACAAAAGTAGGGGAAAAAATCCAATCCCAAACCAACACGACTATATATCAGGTCATACAAAACTAAACTCCTACAGAGCAAGTGTTTGGAACTTGCAAGTAACAACTAATGCCCTTCCACAGAGCCTCCAACAAGAATTCAGTAAGACACTAACTGTTTTCATCAAAGTTTGGATTGCTTCTCAGGTCATTTTGAAACAGAGGGATGCCAAATATATATACAGTAATTAAGTGAAGATTTCTACACGTTTAAGAAGCCACTGTTATTGTAGCATAATATCATGTTCTGACAGCCGCTAGTCATTGAACTCAACTCAGTCCAGTGTTTTGGGGGTAGGAGGCTCTAGATTCCTGAATGTAGTCCTCTCTGCTACCTAATCACTAGAAACTGTAATGAAAGGCATATAGGTCCATTTGCCACCTATTCCAGTCTTTGAACTAGTCTTTACAGATTTTTGAAAGTCATGTGCATGGAAAAGGCTTTTTTTTCCTCTACCTTTCTACATAAAGCTGCACATATATTGTTCACTACTAAACTCAGCAGTGTTTGAAAAACACCAAGAGATTTCCAGATAGAATGTGGGCCTTTGTTAGCAACGGTTTTCAGGTGGAATGGGAATGTATTGCTGGTATTTCTGGTAGCATGATCTAAGGTCTCAAAGTTGGAGGGAAAGTGCTCAATTTTAAGGAAACAAAATATTTACCTCTATTTATATTTATATTTAAGAAAGATAATCAAGCAAATGGAGTAACATATTGAAGAAGCTGAGACTTTGCCTGGTCAGACAGTAGCAACTTTGACATTTTTTAAAATGCATGAACAAAACTGTTGAACTCTGAGATTTTCTTTCCTCCTGAAGGAAAATGCCAAATAAGGTTTGGTTTTGGTTTTGTTCTTGGTTTGTTTTTTTTTTTTTTTTTTTTTTTTTTTTTTGTTGTTGTTTTTGTTTTTGTTTTTTCCTGGCATAATCTTATGAACTGCTATAATCACTACACAGATATTAGAAAATTTGTTTCTTTGGCATTTATGGGTCCACAGTGACCAAACAGGGCCAGAACACTGAGTACATGGCTCCTGGACCAGTGTTGGCCTGTTTGTTCTTTGTCTTCACCTTGGGCCCAGTAGGGTGCCATTATTTTGGTACTGTCATTTCTGTGCTAGGATCCATCCTTGTTTTAAGCACTGTCCGCTATTCTGTCTCAGAAATAAAGTCTTGCAGCTACATCTTCAGAACCATCACTAGCTTATTCTTTTTCCAATATTCCTAGGGACAAAATTACTAGTCCCCTAGTTTCAATCGTAATTCCCAGCCTCTTGTCTCAAAGACAGACAGTCTTTGAAGTTGAATAGATACCAAGACTAGGAAGGCTTGGGAAAAAAAAAAAAAAAGACTTTGTGATGTATAATACATTTCTCTCATTAGGTTTCTCATTATTCCTAAGTAGCCTGAGCCTTGGTGAGGTTGCCTTAGGTCAGAATCTACTCAGGGCAGTTTCTTCCCTCTTTAAGAGCACGGAATGAAGTTTAAGGACTCTCTAAATTTGTTGCTACGAAGTCTTCCAAGACTCTTTTTTTTTAAGACCAGACAGAATATCCAGTTTATCATCGACTTTTTCTTCCATGGACTATAAACAGAGGACAACTGAAGTTTTTCACAAGTCAGTTAGAAGATGCAATTTAGCCTTTTAAAGCTCCTCCAGTCCTGCCTATTTCATAAGTCTCTGTGTACTAGCAGCTGTTGATCCATTGAACATTTTAAAATATAATTAGTAGAAATAATATGCTTATTTTGGAAAGGGAAAAAAAAAGAAAAAAAAAAGGCAGTATCTTTTATTATGAGCCTCCAGGGTTTTGCTGGAAATCTAAGGCTTCTTTGATACTGTCAGATCAAAATCTTTTCATCATATTAAAAATAAAAAAAAATTATTTAAATGAGAGCCTGAGTTCTCCAGCAGCACTGATTTAAAATTTATATCATGGATTGGGTTATGTTCTGTTTGGACTTTTTGCGAAGGATGGAATAGATTGGTCTGTCTAGACTGAGAAATCATAAGCTAAGTAAAAAATTACAGTAATTATTTTTTCTGTGGACAAATGGAAAAACAAAGGAAAACAAACTTATTCTTACTCAGAGAAAAAAATTTCTAGGTGAAATTCATACACATGGTACTCAGCATTCACATTTACAGAGTCATAACTTCATGTAGCATCATCGCTCTTCAAATACCAGAGTGGGAAAGTGCTTACCAGATACTCTAAGTCAGAGAAACCGACAAAAGGAAACACGGAAACAAGGAAACATGGGCAATATGGAAACATAGTAACAGTTATGAAAGATATTTTTTCCTTGAGGCTAAAACAGACCAGAATTCATCATTACTGAGTTTTCCACATGTGACTGCTTCTTGGTAAACAAAATTTATCTGCTGTTGTTTCATACCCTTTCAATGATTTTTTTCTAAGCTGTGGTAGCACACACAGCTTTAATTTGTACCATTAACTCTATGAAGTATTCATGTAAGTGAGGTTCAATACCTCAGAATTTCAGGTCTTTGGGGAGGAACGATCTCCTACAGTAGCAACAGCAATGTGCCAAGACCTTACGTTGCAAGATACAGTAAGTCTAATTACATGCTTATATTAACATTTAGGTGCCTGAAGAAAATCCTTAAAAAAGCAAATGCTAAGTACCTACAATTCCCATCTAAAATGTGATACAAATAGAGAGCATTGACTACTCTCTGCGGAGAAAGAACCCTTAACAGGAACATGTTCTTGAATCATAACACTCAAGTATGGAACTATTCCTGCCACAAGGCAAACAGAAGGGTGCAAGGCTGTATATATGTTACAATACAATAAAATATGCAATGTACAGCTGACAGTGGTCCGAGCTAGTTTATTTTGACAGAGCTGTACTCACGCAACAAAGGTCAGAACTTGAACAATAACCAGCTGAAGCATAAGGTGACACAATCATGTAAGTACATAAAACAAAAAATGTATTTCCTGAAGTTAGCCATAAATTGTCCTTTCCAGTCCTCCCACATTTGCTTGTATGTGAATTCACGTATCATTCACAATTAGTCCAGCTCCACAAACAGAGAAACATGATCAGTAACAACCATAGAGCAAATCTGGTTTTAAGGATTCAGAAGACACTAGTCACATGGACTTTAGGTCATTGAAAATTAGCAGATTCATACACCCTGTTATGTTCCACAAGCTTACAAATATGTATTCAGAATCTGAATCAATTAGGTTTTCAGATACTAGCAAATAGGTGATTATGAGACCTATTAACTTAATTTTCATCATTGCCATTTAGACAGGAAATGACTCAAATCCTGTCCGCATTCAGAGTACTAGGAAAACCCTCAGTGAAATAATATGAAACCAAATCCTGGCTTCATTAAAGAACTTCTCATTTAAAAGCTGTAGAGCTGGGAAGTATTTTGCTGTCATACTGCTTCCTCTGAGACATGTGGAAGGAGTTTACATGCTTCTATTTTGCTCAAATTTATTTTCCTCCCTCTTCTCTTCCTGTTGCAAATCTGGAAACCTTTTATTAAAAAAAATTCCAGAGGAAGGATGCAGTATATTTTGATAATTCTCCTTTCAGTAGAACACAAGCAGAACCTCTCCTGAAGCATGGAATGCCTAAAGAGATGTGTGTGATGAGATACTTCTGTACCCAAGACCAAATGACTATTGTCAAAACTTTAAGGGCTGCTCAGACCTTTCTCTTCTCTTGTCCACCACAGTGGGTATTCAATGTACATGTAAAAGGTAGCTCTTCTTTTCATCCTTTCAAGATTTTCTTAGGTCATAAAGACTAAAAGATTACCTGACAAGTTACATATCTATTGTTGCTAACTTTTATGTGTAACTTGGGTGCTCTGTGATGACTTCCCTTAACATTTAGTACTCGCCCAAACATCATTTTGAAAGCTCTTTAATTTTTTCTTATTTTTTGTAAAGACAAGACATGAAAACTGAATCAATACCCTCTGGTGTATTTTTTGTTACAAATCTCTGGGTGAAGATGATCCAGCAGCAAAACTTGGTAAATATTTTTTAAGAGAATATGATATGTTACAAAGTATATAAATCATAAAAGGAAAACCACAGACAGATAAGGGTGTTTTAACCTTAATTAACCTTTTAAGTCTGGTCATGTCACTTAAAGCATCCTAGTAGTTTAACATGCTAATTTAAAATTGCTTGAAGTTGTACTTCTAGAAATTGGTAACAGAACCATTGCAACAATACTTTTTTTAAATTTCACTACATTTTTAATATCAAAAGTTCAATAACAATATTTTCATTTTGCTTATATTAATTTTCTTATTTCAAATATGGCCATTATTTTTCAATTAAAAAAAAAATCCCTACTGTATTTTTTTGAGTAGGAAAGACAGTGAATGAACAGCTGTACAGAAAATATACATGTGATGGCCCTTGAAAAACCATAAAACCGTTTTCAAGGTCTCCCTCCACTTATAATGTAGACAAACCCGTACTGATTTTACATAGACTTTGAAGAAATGCTGTATGAAGCAAATCGCTAGTGTTTCGTGAAGTAGTGTACTTTATGAAGGAATCAAATGTGAAAGTGCTACCTTCATAACTACACATTATTTCTCAGAGGCAAGAGGATTGAAGAATTGCATATTAGGGTCACTTGTACTGAGTATGGAGAACGATTTAATAATGTAAAATTAGATCTTATTAATTCATTGGGAAGGTTACAATGTGAGAAATTAATGTGGATATTGTTCTGTGTATGTCTTTCAGTAATTCAGAATAAACTCAGCCATAGCAGTGTTAACTTATTTTTACAATGGAAATTACTCCAAAAATGTTAGTGGATATTAAAACATTTCTGAAATAATGTTACAATCAATAATGTTAACCTGACTATAGGGATACCTCATCAATTGTTAATAAAACAGAACAACACTATTAAAGGATTACCAAACAGCCTACAGAGATGTACTACTTATCTGTTAATTTAAAAAAAATAATAAAAAAAGAAAAAAAATAGGTAGAATTTTAAGAATATATTGGCATAAGAAATAATCTCCTTCTTTGACAAATCTGTCATTTTTCTAACATGCTAATGATTACCAGAATGTGGACTTGAGGGGAATGAACGTCACAGCACCACAGGAATGTGCAAAACAAAAACAATGCTTAGTCACAGAGATGAAGTAAATCAAATAGTCCCCCAGTAAAGTGCTAGTCATAAGATTGGTTTTATCTAAATAAAGCCAAAATTAAAAATTAAGCTAAATTAAGGTACCTTCAGGCTTATTGCAGAGTCTTCATTGTGTTAAATATACCTGAATTTTAAGAAGCGATGTGTGTGTTTGTGCATATGTTCTTTCTGTTCCAGCCTCCCCACCTGAGGACTGGCATCACAGCACTGACCCAGAGGAAACACAGATGCAGGCTAGGATAGATATATTCAAACCAAGTTCAGTGTTATCCACAACCACTTGATATTTTTCACTGAGAAGATATCAACCATTAAGCAAACAAGATGGATCAGCATTATTGAATTTAACAACCTTTAGGCAAAAGAGATGGATCAGTACTATTTTCTTAGCAGTCCTACTCTCAGAGTGATTCTCTTAAAGAATATGGGCTTGAGGGCCTTACTTTATGATATCCAGTTTGTAGATTGCTTTACAAGCACATTGTGGAAATACATGATATTTCCATCCCTCCAGTGGTAACAGGAATCCATCTCAGTGAAACAATGAAGACCTTCATGGCTACTCCCAAACCCTTTGGAAGATTTGTGAGTAATCCCAACAAGGGCAACTTGGAATTATGTGAAGCATATAGGTGACACAGTATGGTTCATGAACAGATAATTGCAGCTAGTCTAAGTAAACAGTTTCTGGTCCAGTTCTAGAAATACTTTACCAATACAAATTTTGTCATGGTTCATACAGGACCAGGATTTCTCCTCCCAAAAAAACATGCTAGAGAACAACAGGCAGATTGCATTGACGCAATAGAAAATTTATCCAAACGTGTTTAAAAAGGGACTTACTTCACTTTTACATTGTGCTTTATTCAGACAAAAAGGCAATGCTGCAGCAGAGTTGTATCAGAAATGACACTTGTTTCAATGAAATTACTGCTCATTTATAGTGAGGTAACTAAATTTAAGAGTCTCTGCCTCTAAAGATCTTTATTATTATATGATAAGTTCCACAAATGAAATATATCTTAACATCAGATGATCAGTCTTCTTTTTTTTTTGTAAGTAACGCAAGTAAAAATAGGCTTCCTTCTCATCAAGGACACAGCTGTGCTTGTGGATGAGACAGAGCAAAGGATCCAGGGCTGTCAAGAAATGACAGTTTGAATGAAAGATTCCAAAGAAATAAGAGTGTGGAAAAATGTCTCAGGGACACAGAAAAGTAAGAAGATGTTTAAGAAACAACTTTAAATTCATGCAAAATGAAAGCTTTTCCAGCCAAATGAGTGAAACTTGTCAAGTCTACTAGATCTCTTAATTAACTGGGAACATGAAAGAAGCTCTCTTTGAGGGATTCAAGCTTACAGGCATCATGGCTAGTTTCTTTTGCAGAGAATATAAAATGAACAATGCATTTATTAAGCTCGTAAAGCAACTTGGATGAACTGAAAATATATACGACTAAACATGTGAGAAATTATCCATGATGTGGAAACAGTGTCTTTCAAACTGGGGTGAGGGAAGGGTTAAAAGGAGCGAGCAAAAGTATGTTTTTAATATACTGGAGGATGCAAAAGGATGTTGTCATATCCAAATCCTCCAAAATCCCTTTCTTTCAAAACTTGCAGGTCTATACTATCTGTAAGAGATTTTTGGAAACATAATTAATAGAAATCAGAAACTTTGGAAACTTATTTATAACAAAATAAACCTAACAGTTCTGCAGATTATTTGACAGTCCAGTGCTGTTTCACACACCACTGAGTTGGAAAACAATGACAGAATTAAACACATTTCTAGCACCATTAGTTTGTAATCTGTGCAATTTGAGTCAATTATTCTGGATAAACACATACAAACAAAAAAGCACACCCTGCTCACTAGGACATTTCTTTCTCCTTTGTTATTCTATATACCTGACAGAGACTGCCAGCCAAAAAAATGTGGTTCACATTTTCAGCTCTTTCTGAAAATCTGACTACTTTTTAAACCATTGATCTGAATATCTTAACCACTAATCTGATCAAAATTAACAAACTTGAAAAATTTCATTCTCAGTGAGCAAAGGATTGAAAAGTCCTTCCTCAGATGAGATGTTTCTCCCAGTAGCAAACATACAAGAAATTCTGAGTGCATTACTGTTCCTTAGGTGAACAAATGACATCAGTGTGAGCAAGGACTGCAAGACAGACTCAATCAAGAACAGAGGGTGCATGTTAACAACACAGTCAATCAATAGAGTCAATCAAGCAGAGGGTGCATGATAACAAAGTTTGGTTTAACCTTTGTGTATCTTTTAAAAATAATTTTTAAAAAACTTCAGTTCCCATATGCATCAACTTTTAAATACTAACTGAAAAATATTAAAGCAAATGTTGGTTTGGGTCCTTCAGCGCCCCCCCCCCAAAAAAAAAAAAGAGAAGTCAAGGCTGACATTTTAATGTAGATTTTTCCTTTAAACAATACTGTAGAGAACAATATTACTTTTACAAGCAAAAGAATTGGATTATAAACAATTTCAGTGGGGTGCTTCAGTAAAAAGAAAATATCTTTGTAGTGTCTGATGAATCTGTTCATTAATAGCCCCTTAGCTGAGCTAAAAAAATGCAGGCAATTGCTAGACTTGCAAAAAAATTGTTTCAGTCCCATGTTAATATTAAGGGTTTTGTGAATGCACACACATTATATTTGTGTGTTTTAAAGACCTAGAACTGAAATCTGTTTTTTTCTCATCCCTGAAATAGAGCATCTGAAATCATTACAGGACACTTAAAGTCTAGATGCTGGAAACTTTATCAGAGTTTTTCTAATCCTTCTTGCATTTCCAAACTGAAGGAAAGAGCTTGGAGAGCAAGTAAAGGCCAGACAAGAGCAACACACTTTGAATGAAGTTAAATAAGATGTTATGAGTAGCGAGCCAGAAAGGAAAGGACCACAGTCCAGGAGGCCATGCTAAATTGTATGGGTAGCCCTTTAACTTCAGTGCACTTTTCAGTTCTCATGGATATTACATACAAACAAACTGGACCATATTATCAAATAAAAATCTATACAAAAGCTAATGCTTCTGAGAATTGCTAAAATCCTTTTTACAGCTTCTGTCACTGGTGGAAAGTGAGAGAGAAATTGCGTTATAGGAAGAATTAAAACTTTGAATATCAGTACGTTGGTTTGGTTTTGCATAAGCCTTGCGTCTACATTTGGATCTGATCCAGCCCAGCCAGGCAGGTTGGTCAGATTAATTCAAAGCAAGTTTTCCCTCATTACTATGATATTGCTGCTGCTGGTTCACTAAGTGTTGCCTCTACTCCACAGTAGATAGAGGATGAATAAAACACATATATACCACACATCCCTGTGCTGGCTCACTCACTAATATCTCTTCTAATTCACCTATTTCTAAACCTGGACAGCAGAGGACATTAAAGAGCAATTAAACACAGCAGCTCCTGATCTGAACTTGTTTTGAAGCCTAAACTTCTCGAAGTAGCAAGTCTAACTGGAAGTTCACTAAAATAAAGATGAAATAATATAAATTATTTACACTTAGGGTACTAAGGCAAACATATAAAATTTTCACTGAGTTTAGTAACTGGACACAGTCACTTCCAAATGAACAAGTAAGGAGAATCTCACTTTCCAAACTCAGCAAACTCATTAAGTAAAACGTGCAGAAACTACATGAGTAGCTGAAGTCTTTATAGCAAGGAAAACCTGCCTGATCTTCCAGTTGATATTACATTACCATTTATCAATCAAGGAACTGCTTTATTGTTCTAATGATATGTCAAAAATGTACCACATAAATCCCATCATTTATGTGAAGGGATGATCAAAATTATTCCCTGCTTAAGGTTCTCTCTCTGTTTTTTTCAGGATCCTTGTTAAAATTCTCTGCTAAAGACAACTTTACTCTGAGCAAAGTTTCATGGGAATTTTCCAGTTTATCTTCTATCAGAAAATGTCATACCTTTAAAAAAGTCCATCAGCTCCATAGTAAAGCTGCTGGTGCAGGATAAAGGAGCCCGTATCCTGCAGATAAATGTCAAACCAGTGACTTTATGTTACTTCTGTTGCCGCAGGAATTGCTCTTGCATGCAGGGAATTCTTGGGTAACGTGATAAGCTGGGCTGTCAGTTGCTCTATGCACCACACATATGGCAACAGCTGAAGCAAGTCTTAACATGTTTGGGCTGTATGGGCTAGAGTAACAAAGAATGGTTTCTGGTTTGACAGAAACTCCCAGTCCTTCATTGTAGCTCACTTTTTTGTTTGTTTTTTTCCTTCTTCCCTCAAGCACACTCAATATACTCCACATTTTTACTTAAGTGGTAAAGGAAGATTTTTAGGATATCTCTGTTAAAATAGAAACTACAGAACCCCTGCTCAGCACTTGGAGGTCTGAAACTGAGAAATGGCATAGGAATTAATATATCACCAGTATAAAGGCAAGAGCAGAGAGATTTGGAAAAAGATTCAAGAAGTGTTCAAAGAGACATGCCCATATCCCACAAGGAAACTATGGACACAGCAAAGAACAAAGAAAAATGACCAGAAGATGATTACACAGAAAGCCTCTTGTAGCCTCATTAACTGAAAACACGATTTTTTTTTTTTCATTGCTGTCATACTTTTTTTAAAAATACACCCTTCCCCTCTAATTTCCCCATTCATTTACATATTTCCCCAACATTGGTCACCTTTAAGATTCAGCGGGACGGGGTGCTGGGCCATCATGTCTAGACTGCTTTTGCCAAGAAAGGTTGGACTAGATGGTCCTTGAGGTCCCTTCCTACCTGGTATTCTATGATTCTATGATATTATACATGCATTTCAAAAATAATAGGCAAAATCAGATTCGACTAAGATTAAAGAAAAAAGATCTGAGCTAACAGCTTTTATCTAGTTCAGTGACCACAGCAGGAAATTTCTACCTACAACTTCAGGCATTTGAGAAAATATTTATCAAATTTTGGTATAGTAAATGTTTTCAGGATTATGTTCCTCTAACAGTTCTGTCTTTGCAAATTTATGCTGTGAATTTAGGCCCCAATTCCCATGAAAGTGATAATCCTGTAACACTCAAGGAAAAAATAGAATGTTACAGGATCTTATTTCAGCAATAGAAAGCTCATTAGAGGTTCCTTGCTGGAATCAGTTTAGCTTAAAGAGCAATGGCTTCAAGCCTGTGCCAGCATATTTTCTTGTAAGAGCCTCCCATTTTATAACAATAGAATTCAAACTTGGCCAACTGTCCAAAAGCTTTTAGGGGCTTATGCAAGTTGAAGCAAACGATTTAGTGCTTGTCCATTATTAAATCACATAATTAACATCTATTTTACTTTGACGAATTTAAATCAAATAAACAAGATAGTACTATATTTTGCAGGAGACATTTAAAGGCCTTTCCAATGACAAGAAATAAAGCATCAATAGAATTAACAAGTCTTTTGGTGTCCCAAAGTACAAACATATCAGCTTCAGTAATATGAAGGCATTTGGTAGAGAAAAAAAAAAAAAAGTTTTATATCAAAGTACTTTATCACCCTGGGAGGTAGGAATGGAAACTGTTGCATGAAAACAGAATAGCCCTTCCTGCATTCATTTTTGCAACACATGTGTCAGGAGGATTCATGTTATTACAAAAAAAAAAAATCATTTGATGTGGCAGGTTCACGAGCTTTTGCAGATCTGAGAGGATCTTTGCAGATTAAAGTATTTAGAGAAAACACAGATAAAAAGGAAGTTTGGAGCTGTCATTTATACACAGTTAAAAAAATGCAGTGACTTTGCCTACAGTACACAGATGTAATCCATGAACTGGGAAAACATTTATTGAAAAATTCCCCTCCTCTAAAATAGTAGTGCAATTAAGCACTTTTAAACAAGAAGATACAGACTTTTATTATGATTTTAATAATGCACATCCATTAAAAATCTTCTAAAATTCATAGGATGAGTCCAAACAAAGTTAGAAAATCAAAGCTTAATGCAGTAAAGTGTGATAATACCCTCTATGGATTGAAATATGGATTTATATAACTGTGCATGACATAAGCAATGGGCCAAATGGAGTTACCACAATGGAGTCTGGTTGGGCTTTTGAAGGCATTGTAATAACACACATCCTTTTTGATTACTATTTTCCCAACATTGTCTTAAAGCAAGGGCTGGTTCTAACATTATAGACATATCAACCATAAAACAGATTCTGGCCACATAATAAAGTAATTCATATTTAATAAGCCTTCAACATGAAATGTTCCTAAGGATATAAGGACATATGTAAGCAATACCAATGCACATATTTAGAAATGTAAAGGTTACAGAATAAACAATAAAAACAATCATGTTCACACTGTGCCATTTCTGGAGGGCATGCTCCTAGGAATAAC
Organism: Streptopelia decaocto; assembly: GCF_964273445.1. Lineage (NCBI taxonomy): Eukaryota > Metazoa > Chordata > Aves > Columbiformes > Columbidae > Streptopelia > Streptopelia decaocto. The sequence continues at coordinate 73,701,295 of NC_138655.1, forward strand.
CACTAGAGCAGAAAATGACACAGGAGATGACAGAACCATGAGAATTTCTTATAATATGCAAGATTCATGATAACCCCTGGGAAGTTAATGAGATTTTTCTGCAGTCTTCAGGTGACCAAAAGACAGACACAAGTAATCCAATTTAAGTATTTATGGATGTTCATGAATGGATGATGGTATGGGCTACTGTCTTACACAGTATAATGTCACTGATTTTTAGCCAGAAATACTGTAATTTACTATCCTGCATGGGAAGAGCTTCAACTGCAGCTACTTCAGCCTATTCCCTTAGTTAAGTCTAGTTAACATTCTTCCATATTTTCATAAGAACAGGTAAGAAACACTGCAAAAAAGATGGCCAAAAATTACAGTATCCATTGACAGAAAATTTTCTGTTCTGATCTTTCACTGACTATACTTAGGCAGGAATATTATGGTTTTTTACATGCTTCATTAAAATCATGTGCAGGCTATTCTCTTAGCTTCGTTGTTTGTCCAGTAATGATTCTACAGATTACTTTGTAAAATTAATGTATTACCCCAGGACTAAGTTTGAAGGGTAAGTGTTCTTTTAAAGAGCTCACACCTAATAATACCCTGGCAATCATTTTCTGTTGGAACAGTAGTGTTGGCTTAAATTGCCTAAAAGTTGAACGTTAGTAGTCCTTGAGAGATTAGAAATAAAAGTTTTACTATATCTCTTTTTGTTTGTTTGCTTTTCTTTCATAGTACACTTTACACAAAAGAAAGCTGCTGCAGTGGTTGAGAAGCAGGACTATGACAAGAGACAGCGAACTAGGACCTTCCTTCCCTTCTCTTGGTCCACAGGTCTGCAGCTCAGGGGTGCTCTCTGCCTAGTCAAATACAAATGTGTTCTGTGGGAATAAGCCCTTCAATATTTGGGTGCCAGCCTCTTAATTTGTAGCTTTCCATAGCAGTGGGAAAAATGTTTCTAAGATCTGGCAGAATACCTTCCCATTTTCCATGTTTTGACTCACAAGCATTTGGGGGGTTGTAAGGAAGATTTTCTTCATCAAACAATAGAGTAATTCTGATCTGACTGTAAATTGTGATGTTGAGAGCTGGTGCAATATGAATCCTGAAATGCTTTGTTCTATAAGACACAATAAAAAGCAGCTATAAGGAAAACCTTAATCTTTCCGTTCCAATACCCTTTTCTTGCATTTTCAATTGTCAAACCTACCACTTATTCCTTCTCTCTTTATTTGTTCCTTTAACTCCAAGTTATTAATAAATTCCTCTTCTATAAAAATCCAAGTTGGCAGATGAATCAACTATACACTCTCACGTCATATAATTTCTGTTAGGAATCGGGAGACAATCACATAACACATACAAAGAATTTAAAACTATACATGGAAAACAGGTAAACCCATGGATAATGTGGTACATAATATAAATGTAGTACATAATATAAATATGCTGCTCAATCTATTTGAGGACTACTAAGAGAATCTCTTCCATCTCCATGGTAATATTTTTCCTCTTATTTTACATATTTATTTTTTATAGTCATATTATTACTCCTTTCTTTCCAGCTCCATGGACCACATGAGTTTCATTAGAGATAACTAGGAGAACACTGTCAAGACAAAGCATGGTTTAGCATTCTGCTAGTAAGAGTGCGGGAGAAAAGCACAGAACACTGTACCAAATCAATCAGTGTATTTTATCCATTTCCACTTTCCCACACTGTCTACTGCTTTGGTTTGGGAGAAAACAATGAGCAGACCTAGGGAACACTAGGCTGAGAGAAGTAGTTTGAGAGAATTATCCTTAAATACATCTCCCTCATTTACTCATCCATTTTCCATGCATTTTATTAACTGTATTTGGCAATATATAATTGTGCATGTATTTAATTACCATCATCTTTTACACCAACCATATTAACCATTTGACTTAAACGAACTCTATTGTAGTTGCATTTTTATTACAGTGTAACCTAATTGATCCTTCTCAACATCCTGATTTTGACACAGTGTTAGTTTACCATTTCCACCTGCTATGACATTTTCTCTTTCCATGTTAAATACAAGGTCACTATTATGAGGTATCTATTGTATATCAACTTATCCAGATATTATATACTTCGGTCAAAGTAAAATCTTCAGGGCTTGTTTTCCCCTGTTTGCACTTTTTACAGGACTGAAAATTTTTTAATATGCATAATGGTAGCTAAAAGTAATTTTTAGTTTGAAGAGAGAGCTATACCTTGCAGTATTGATAAAACACCACACTCGAGGCCTCCAGTTCATTGTTCAATTACAAACAGTACAGACATCTTAAGATAATTTAATTACAGACTCCTGGAAGCAGTGAATCATAGAGAGGAGTTCAGAAATTACTTGGACGCCTATCCTGAAAACATTTACATGCTTATTTAATGTCCACCAAAAATTATCCTTAATTTACACTTGAAGAACATTATCTGGGTTCTCCTTGCCATTGTGGATCCCTGTGCTCTTTTGGGCTTCTGCAGATGGGCCTTTTCTGGGCTGATGACCTCTGTGATGTGCCTGGGAGTAGCCCAGAAGAGGATTATTTGGGCTTCCCCTTCTGCCATTGCCTGTCTGCTCCTCTGTGGGTGTGCAGATGAGCTTTATGACATAATCCAACAGTACTGAAATGGACCATATCCAGGTGAAAAACCCTGCCAAAATCCTGCTTTTTAATGTTTTACTACCTTTTGTGCTAACTAAAACTATAAACATCTCTTACATGCCCATTATAGTTTATAGCTAGTGCTATATGATTAATTTCAGTCCTTTATTTAATTGTAAAATATCTGGATCAACTTTTACTCCAAAACCCACCTAGTGCTTTGCAGTTTTGTTCTGTATCCAAAATTCTTGACTTCATTGTGTCAGGTACTCCAATTTCCTTCTGACCGTGTTTTATCATGGTCTGCTGGGGAGAGGTGGGGAGGCTTCCCTTCAGTAATGAAGAATTCTCTAAAGCTGGTCATTAGTCCTTCAGTAAACATCCAGATCAGAGCATCAAATGAGAGGAACAGCTGCTGATGCCCTGTGTGCTGCCAACTGGAGCAGCCATACAAGTTTAGTCAATACAGGGTATATCAGAGAGCAATGACAGTGAACTTGTTGCAGGATCTTTGAGGCAGATTCATAGATTAATTAACACTCCTTTACAGCTTTAGGGAAGATCTTTTCATATGTCTAGATGTGATTAAGATCCAATATTACAAGTAGATTTGGCAGTATGACAGGGTAATAATGAGGAGTTCTTCAAGTTCATTAGAGGCTGACGAAGCACACTGAATCACACAAATAGTCTTCAATAGTTGGAATTTCTAATAATGCAAGATAGCAAATAAGTTCCATATATTTTTTCAAGTTGGAGTGCAATAAGTGTACATCTTCTGGTTTAGTAATTTCTTAAAGGAATACATGTGCAGCAGCAAAGTACAACAAGCAGGAGGAAATGGTAAACTGGCTTCAAAAGTAAGCTCCTGATCTGAGCTAGAATGTTAGTACAAGCACATCCTGTAGAATGTAAAAAACAACTTTAAGAAAAAAATCCCACCAAACTGTCAGTATTAGAACATATAAACCAGATTATGATCTGCAGAGAGAGGACAAGTAGAGGATGGTCTGTACTCAACATTTAACTAGGCAGAAACATTTACCAAAGTCAACATTTCATGGAAGTTTCTTTTTCTCTCCTAGTTTATGTCTGTTTTCCACACTCCTTTCTCCGAAGTCTCTAGTAAATGTATAAGAAATGAGGTGGAGATCTCTCCATCTTATCTCAAACCCAAAATTACTAGGGAAGGTTTAATGATTCTGTGAAAACAATCTTACCATGAATTTCGAATGGGGTGTTTTGTAAAGACTTTAAATAAAGATCGGTGTCTACAGAAAACAAGATAAAAGAAAAGTCGAAGACGACTACAGAAGTAATTTTACTGCTCTGTAGTGACTGTACATACTTTTTTATGTGGATGATTTAAAATACACTGTTAAAAGTTTAAATTATGTATAACTCATATAATATGCCAAAGGCTCCAGTTTCCTAAATAGGGCAGCTCTGTCTTTTGTGAGTATAGGCAAATCCTGGGGCAATAGATGTTCCTTTACAAGCTGCCTTATTTAAATCACGAAGTATCTAAAAAAGTACCTCCCAAAGGCCTATTTTTCAAAACTAATTTTGGAAAATGTTCTGTTTGGAGGCACAGTTGCCTGTAGCTAAACGCTTGTTGACTAGAATACCTCGGCTAGAACTGCATAGTTAAGATACAGCTTTTCAGTTGCCTGGATTATGTCTTGTAATTGCTCTACTTGCATTATTTGAATTCATGTATGCATAATGTGAACCAGTTCTAGTTCTTTTGTGATGTCCCTGCTTTCCAACACAGGCTTCAAAAAGCCAGAAGCAACTTTACTCATCACATGCTGTCCTTCTGCTGTCAGGTGCAAAATCAGCTGTAATGGTTGGGGTTGGTGTTTGTGAAAAGCAATAGCTGCGCTGTTAGCATCAGTGTCATACTGCCCAGTTGTGCCCCTCTGTACCTCTTTGTTAGAATCAGAACTTTCCCTTTTATTATGTATGCTCTAGGACAAGTCATATTTCCTCCAAGAAGGTACTTCATGTTGTCTAAAACACTGGCTTTCAGACACAAAAACTTTTAGGGTTCTTCTTTGAAGTATTTAAGGCCTGTTTTAGTTTCAAAATTTGAGATGAAAGTTGTTTCTTTTGAAGACTTAGGCTCTATTTGTGTTTAGTCTACACATTTGTTCTCCTTGCTTCTCTTGAATTAGACTCCCACAGACACAACGTCCTATATGTTGGAGGCTTCTTGAGTATTTGAAATAATACTGACACCTTAGTCTGAGCTTTGAAAATAACACTAATGAAATAAGATGCGATCCTTATTTCAGCATAAGTTCTCTTGAAGTAGGATTAGGCACATTTGTATATCTTCAAGGCAATTTTCTAAATAATATATCCTACAGAACACACAAGTATCTATTAATATGTATATAAAATATAGTCATCATACTGATAGCAACTCTGTGGAAAGGTGATCTTTCTTTTCAGGAATAGTTACCATTTAGAAGGCTGGCTGATAAAAGTATAAATACATTTATGTACAGTTAGCCTAGAAAAAGTGTAGGTTGCCCAGAGAGGCTGTGGAATTCCCATTTTTGGGGATATTCAGAAATCCAACAATTCACAAAAACCTGGGGAAACCAAACAGTCAATGGCAACCTGCTCTAGCTGACCTAGCTTAAGAACTAAATAATTTCCAGAGGCCTTCTCCAACCTAAACTATTCTGCAATTCAATTAACAGTTATTATTGGTAACAATCTTCTGGACAGAGTTGTTGGTGCATGTTTGCTTACTCAGGTAGGTATCCTGACAAATGTCCGAGAAAGTGAGTAGGAAAGTGACTTCATGTCCAGAGCGATGCTGTTGGGCACTCAGCCTGACAGGCCTGCAGCACTTTTAGCCTCCCCTGTTCAGTGTTTCTTGGCAGAGTCCCGAAGCAGCAGTTTATAAATGGTGCCACTCCAGGGTACCCAAGAAAGAACATCTTCTTAGATTAAGCTGCAGCCATCCTAGTGGCCAGGAACACCCTTCTTCACAGTTCACTCCATGACTTGAGATACCTTTGCAGGAACGTATTTATACAAATCATTGCAAAGATTGATATTTCCTCTACACTGCCTGTTGGATCTCTGTAAATGGCACCATAAAGCAGTAACACAGATGTTACAGTAAACAGGTTAGAGTTATAGGAATTAGGCTTAAAAATTATTAAATTCTGTAATTTCCATTCTTTCCATGAAAGATTATCTGTACAGCAAGAAAAATAATCGATATCCAGACACATACAGATAACATCCTAGCAATGCTTTGTGGGATCTCTGCTGAAAATTCTGAATGTTAATTTGAAATACAGAGTTTTGCAGATGCAGTTATAAAGGCAGGTGGCTTAGCAAGGAATGATGAGGCTGAATTGAGAGACTGTTTTATTCTGTACCACATGAATACACAAAGAACTTTCAAGAGTAGTCATGCTGCAGGTGGCTTGTTTTGATTTAAAGTTAATTCTAGATAACAAGACCCAAAGAGTGTAACATTTTGTTCAAGTAGAACTACCCCAAAGTGTTATCACTGATTGAAGGGGGAAAAATGACTATACAAATGAACACAATGCAAGTATTCTTTGTTTCAACAGTACAATATTTGGATTGGTGTTTTGCCTTGCAGCTGACTGTCAAATAAACTTTACTCCAATGTTCAATGCAGTAGCTTCATATGATTCATAACTTCAGACATTGTGATAGAAAATATTGCAATTTCACCCACAAGACTTTGGCAGATTTAAGAGAAAAAAACCTTTTCAACGTCCTGAAAATAGGCACTATCTCTGTACTTCCTCTGCGTAAATGTCAGGTTTCACATTATATTCACCAAGCTGGAAGCATCTTGGTATACTCCAATGAAATACGTGCAATTTTGTTAAGTAGGAATAGAAATTTACACAAAAGTCAGATATGCTCCCCTGAAGTTTGAAAGTCTTTTAAGCTCAAAAGTAAGTTGTCTTAGAGCATGAAGTAAGGGGAAAATTAAACTGGAGGGAAAAAAAAGCCAGCAAGACTAAAGACAATGTAAAGAACTAAAATTTATAATCATCTCTCTTGCACACTGCAGCAAGATATCTCTTTTCTCTCAACAGCTGGATGGGAGAAATGTCTGCCATGCCCTTCACTTCTCATGAAGTTTCCTCAGTGCTGAGGCTGCCTCTCTCACTGCTACCACAATGTGGGCCTTACGGGCTTTCCTCTCCTGGGCACACTCAGCATTGGAGTTCACCCAACCCATTCCATCTCTTACTCAGAGGAACACGACCAACACACGCACTGTCACTGCACACACAGCTTCCCCAGGGAAGCTAATAGAGGTCCATCCTCTTCCTTAACCCACAGCTTTGCCACCACACCATGAGCTGTGAACTTCCTGTGTTATACCCACAATCTCACTGACTCCATGGTAGATACAAAATTCTGGAGGAAACCTGGACCTCAACCTACATCTACTATTTAAATTTACTATTATTTAGTGGAAAAAATAAATTTAAAGAGACTCCTCAATAGAACACAGTTGTATTAGCAACAATTAGTGAATATGAGCATGTGTGTCTGAATCACTGCTGTATGAGAACTTGAGACAGCAGAAATTTTCCCATGTGCAAAGTGTTATCTCCTGCATCTTTCTAACTTGTATTTCAGGGAAAACAGTTCAGACTTCAACTTTTGTAGCATGCAAACTCTTTTTACCTTATACACAGTGGTAGAAAAACAGACAAAAACAAAGCAGTCAGAAAACAAAAGCAGTAAAATTACTTTTCTCATCAATATTTTTATTAGTTAATATCTTTCTGAAAATAAATTAACCCAGTGGCTACCATTGGTTCAAAAAAGAAAGCATTGGAAAATACTGACTAATTAATCCTTAGTCATTAGCTTTTTACAAACATTTTAATGTTAAAAAAGATTGCTGTAGAAGTATCATAGATTGATCATAGCAATAAAGGTACATCCTCACAAGGACCTGGAACACTGCATACATCTGTTCAGTTTCCCAGGACTTCACATTAGGTGTATTTCAGTCATCTAAATCCAAATGCTTGCTTTAGGAACTGAAACATCAGGAATGCTAAATATCTTTCTTATTAAATCAAGAATTTATAGGTTGTTTGGAAAGGGTAGATGTTTAACCTGAAAAGTATAGCTGAAGTTTGAAACACTATGGTTTATAGGGCTGAAAGGTAGAGTTTAAACTCAAGATTTATTGGTTTTGAGAGAATTTTGCTAGATTTTCCATGTTTCTGTAGGAGCAAATTGGATTGCCTTGTAAAATTTTGCTTTTCATCTAAAAAAATTATTATTTGGGAACAAACTTTTCTGTTTCTCACACTCTACCAATATTTAAAACAATATGTATGTAACTTAAAGAACAGAAGAATATAAAGGAAAATCTTAGCATACCTTAACTAAAGCAGCATCTGTACTTTAGATGTACCTATTTTCAGTTCCATATACTGACACGACAGTGTCAGTTAACAATATGGATTACTAGTAGGCTGTGCCTGAAAAGCCCAAAACCATTATCTGCTGAAAACTGCCTTTGAAATTTATGTTCAAATATTTTCTGTTCTACAGAGCAGTTTTATTTCAAAGAAATCTCCCTCCACACTTTTCTGTGTTACGCATACCCCAGCTGCTTAGATCGAGCACATATTAAATCTGTTATTTCTCCAAAGGAGGTGGTAAAAAGGTGATTCACATGTATAAGAGGCAAGCAGAGATTGAGATTTTTTTAAATGCAGCTTCTAGAAGTTTCATGCCTCCCTAGATGGTTTTCATTATCTCCTTCATGAAACATTAACCCCACTTTCCAAGATGAATCAGAAAGTGATAAAAATTCTCTTACTTCAGAAAAATAAATTCATTGCAAGGCCAACTACTTTCCAAGTGACCAAACGCCACTTTCTTTAAATGGGAGCTTTGTATTAGCATTTTATTGCAACTGTAACTTTATACTATGCCACTCAGGATAACAGTTGAGCCCCTAGTACAGAAGTTGTTGTGACCCATGTGATTTCAATCCTTCCAAACCACCAGCATCATTCACACCAGACAAAGAAAACCTTTTTCAAGCACAGGGTGCCCTTGACAAGACTTACAACCTTTTTAAAACAATTTTTGTATTCTGTTCGTACAAAAGAAATTAGAACATGGCCAATTCCATTAATTTTCAATGCCTGTCATAATGGTCACAGGTAATAGTTCCCTAATATTTAAATTATAAGGATTTAGGTAAGAATTTTAACATACTTCCAGAAATTAGGATTTTCCACATGGGTGAAATTCAAGGGAATGGTGAAACAAAAATAATTCCATCCAACCTCCCCTCAATATGAACCTTGTACAACTGTGTAAGAATAAGTGGCACCCATTAGTGACATGGAAATAGTGCATGCACTTACCTGTCGTGTTCTGGTGCTGTAAGATGGGATCAGTTCTATTCACAAGACAAGGTCAGGTTAGGTTCTGATTAATCTTGTTCTTCTGTGGACATTAACATATGTGGCAGGCTTCAGAGAATGGAAAGCACATCTAAACATGCTACCTAAAGATGAAAAGAAAAAGAAGAGTTGTTAAGTAAACATTATAAACTTGCTGATAACTACCTAGTAACTATGATAAGAGAGAATAAGTGTTTTCTTAACACATAGATGACACCTTCTGCAGTTATTTCATTATAATAATGAAACGATTTAGGTTGGAAGAGATCTGTGGAGATTGTGGTCCAACTCCACCACTCAGAACATGAACAGCTTAGATCTGGTTGCTGAGATTTTGAACATATATAAGTATACAGAGGCAAAAATGAGTATATGAACTTTAATTTTTGCATGTTCTTTATCCTTTGACCTTCATGCTTTTTGTCTAGACTCTTACTCTCCTCCTTTTTTTTTCCCTATGCCTTTTTACTGCAATCATAAATCAAATATGATACTACTCGTCATAGTGTTAATCTCAGAATCCCTCTCCCACATCACTTCCATCAATGAGCTTCATCTGTTTTGGCCCTTTCTTCTCCTGATATGTGAACATTGTGGAGTTGTGCTGCTTATGACAGAAAGTATATATGTTTTACCTGTATGAATCTTATTTGTAGGCACTTGCTCTATTGCAAGGTTTTCCCATTTGCCTTATCCAGGCTATTATGCCCTGAACTTTGTTGAAAACCCTTGACAGAGGAGGAGTTTGTGCATCTAACTGAGTAATTACTGCTCAGGAAGACCTGAAGTCCAGACTGACACAGGCAGAGAAGATACAGCAGGACTGGAGCCCGGGAGAACTCTTGAAAAAAAGCAGCATAAGTGAAACCTAATATGTCACATCTTCTCTTGTTTCCAACAAACTGCTACTTCCAGATCTCTCTGTCGGGCGGACAATCCTTCCCTCTTTGAGGAAACTCTGGGCTTGTGTTTCTTTGCTTGTTCGTCCCTCATCCCCATACCATTCATCTCTTTTTAAGTCTCACAAACCTAGTGCACATTGTGAAAAATCTGTCCCTCCTTCATGTCAAATCCTTTAATACCACTTAAGCCTTGCTGTCATTTTATTCTCTATCCTACTAGGGGAATAGATATAGCCTTTTTTTTTTGAGGAGGAAAACCAATGAATACTCCCCAAATTTTCAGTCAATGACTTTTTTATTGTCACCGTTTATTGCAGGGCAACAATAAACCATGGCAGATTCTCTGTTAGTCCCTGCCCTGCTCACTAGGAAAGGTAGTAGGAGGAAAAGGGAGATAGACTTACAAATTGGAAAGTTAAAAAATGTTTTACTAATGCTACTCATAAATAGAGAAAATAATATAAAATATGCAAAACCGATCTTGAATTTCCCATGTGGAGCTGGCATTGCTCCAGTGGCTTCAGGGCAGGCACCCAAAAGTCCTGGGCTGGACTCAACAGTAAACCAGAAGTGGATTCAGGGATGCAGGGCCTGGACCTAGGCCTAGAATCACAGGCAGAATTGGCAGAGTCCTCTTCAGATGCCAGCCATGGTTGAACAGAGTGAGACCCTTGTGATCTCCCACTTTTATAGGGTGTATGATGTGTATGGGATGGAATCCTTAGCTGGTCAATTTTAGTCACTTGTTCTGTCTCCCCCTCCTTGCAAATATGCCCCTCTCACTTAAGTGACATGCAAATTTTATCAGTAACCTTGGCTGCCATCACAATAAGTTTAAAACTGGGCCTCTTCTGTATACCACTGCTACTGTTATCAGCTGCAGAGTGAACAGTGTCTGGAAAACATGCAGCCAAGTTTGGAGTTCAGGAAAGTGCAGTTACTTAGAAGATCTTAGCTGAAAGGAAAATTCGCTAAATGAGAACTAATCTCGTTTTTTAAAAAAATAACAGGACATTTATAAAAGATGAAGTTTAGGAAATACTTAAAGAGGTTGATTTTTTTTTTCCTTTTTTTTTTTTTCCAGTCCAAATACTGAAATGGACAATTGTAATTTGTGGCATCTCAGATTTTCACTCCAACTTTGGCAGGCTGTTTTCTGCTGTAAGGCAAAGGTAATATTGTAGCCTGCTACAGTGATTAGCTGTGCACAAGGAAGCATAAAGGAAAGGGAAGTGCAGAAAGGAGTCTCAGCTGGTTAGAAAGTCCACTTTTAGGGCAGCAACATTTCTGGCAGACTTTTGCACAAACAGCTGTTAGAGACCTTGAGTGGCAGGAGCTCTGCAGCCTCCCAGGTAAATATTTTCCTGTGCTTCACCATCCACCATGTAGAGGAAAGCACCCAGCCCAGTGCCTAGTCTGCATCCTCCAGTTTGGCCAAAGCCTGCTGTATCTTGCCTGATCTAAATAATATGAAAAAGAGGCTGATCTTTACTCCTTTGCAGCAGTCTTTCTGTAGTTCATCCCTCCTTCAGTCATCTTTTTGTGTCAAAAATGCCCCAGACTGAAGAATGAGAGACACTAAGTGATGCCAGATGACTTTGGTTCCCTCTGGGATCTATTCACATAAAAAGAAACCAACGCCCCAAAACATGAAAACACTTTCTTCTCACTGTTTTTATTTTCTTGAACACATACTTGCGTAAGTATTAATGAATATACATTTTATTGTATTTTAATTTATAACAGTAATTTTCAAAGCTCTTTATTACATTAATACTTGAAAGATGGTTTCAAGTTTGTTTGCATGTTCTGCCTTACTATCATAAGAGAGAGGTTGTTGACAACTAAGTACCATAACCAGGTGTTGGAAGTCAATATGATAAGATGCAGTCAAGCTCAGTCTTTTTCCTCAGAAATATTGATCCACTACATTATTTACATTTATTCACATAAGGTAAACTAAAAGAATCAAAGTATAAAACACAGATGAGTCAAGGCTGGATTTAAGTTATTTGAGGAAAGCACTGTCCTTTGTAACATTTGCAGAAGTCGCTAGCATGAAATAAATCCCTTTCTTCAGAACTTACAGCAACAAAACAAAAAATCTACTACCAGGAGAATGCTGCATTACTCCTTTGAAAATTGCAGATTGCTTGGAATTTATCATCCTCCTGAGAAACCTGAAGTACAGAGACTATTAAGAAAGTATTTTGTGAATCCTGTGAAGTTTATTACTTTCAACTTCAGATGAGAGGTTTCATTCTAAGAAATTTGGTTCTGTGAATCCTTCTGGTGTCTGTATTTGCTGTTCTTGCCTTCTTTCCTCCAACTAGAAATAATATTCCAAAGACTGCTGTAGATTTACAGTTTGAGCTGCTTGAGACACAAAGATCAGCAGGTATCATAGCCAGATTATGTGGCATCGTTTGTAGAGAAAATTGGAGCTAAGTGCCTACTGAACCACATTCTAATGACCCCACCTAGGTGTTCCTGCTCCAGCAGGGGGATTGGACTAGATGATGATCTTTTGAGGTCCCTTCCAATTCCAAACATACTGTGATACTGTGTGATACTTTAGCTACCTCAACAAGGTAGATCTGATTTATACTTTACTCTGGAGTCTATATCCTGTGAGATTCTGAGTACTTTCAAGACTTTGAAAAGTCGACAGAGATTCAAAGCATTTCATAACTGGTGGGGTGTGTAGAGAACATCATAAGGACCAAGAAGAGACATTCATAAGTATGGCCGTAATTTGTAAAGGAGAGAAACACAATTCAGTGAATATAAACATCACAGAGGCTAATGCATCCTAATTATCTCCTTCTCTTAGACAAAAATTTGCAGCATGTCTGATTGGCATAGTCATGAAGGAATATAAACCTGGTTTACTATAAAATAAAAAATCAAACCAGAATGAATATCCTATATATGCTGTAGGCAGAGTTCAGCTGTACTAGGAGCTAGATTTCCAGTGGTAGCAGAGTTATTCTACACACTTTGTGGGGTTTGTAGGTGGTAAAACACAACCAAAACCCAACAACGGTTTGTTCAGCTTCCAAGTTCAGACTACCAACATTCCTAAACTCATAGAACTAGATTAGTACTAAACTCAATTATCATTAATATTTCCATGAGCAATCAATCCCCAGCTATAGTTTTTTGCTAAGAATATCAGTTTTATTAGCTGTCATATATTAGAAAGATACATGCCATTATTTTTTAGTTGCAGAGTTTGAAAAAAAAAAAAAAAAAGGAATTTTATCTAGAAGCTTGACTAGTCTGAAGCTAGCTTTCTTCATGGGAGCATACCAGTGGCAATCATCTTAAACTTACTTAAATGAGAACTAGGTTCTTCATCTTAGATTAGCCAATAACTTGCTGGTGAGGCCATTTAAATACACAAGATTGAGATTAGAGGTCCTGATGGTATCAGACAGAAGTGAGATTTACAAGGATTTATCTAAAGTCCTGACTGATGTTTTAACACAATGATATTAGCTCTAACTAATGAATTTTCTACCTTCCACCTGCTACCTGTCATCCTACTCCTGATCAGCACCTTTCTGTGTTGCTTCTGTCCCTGGATCCTAAGAAAACTACTGGAGGTACCATTAATCTAATTAATGGAAGGAATTTAAGTCATTGCCTATGTTGAGTACAATCACTTGGAGCAGGGACTATGTATTCTGAGCTACACAGAAAGAATATCTTGCACAGAGTAAATTAGAACATGCTTTAGACAGAAGGTGCAATCATGAGACAGTGGAGCAGTCAAGGCATCATATTTGTTGAAATTATCCCTGTAAAGAACCAACATTTTTTTGAAGTGTCATCAGTTTTCACAGGTACAGTGCAACCCCATGCTTCCCACTCTAGCCATAACTTTACACTGAAATGACAATGAAACAGGAATAACATTAAAAAAAAAAAAGGAAAAAAAGTGTTAAATAAAACTAAGAATTCTTCAGTTCAAATCTAAGCTTTTAAGATTTTACTGCTTTGCCTACCGTGTTTGTTTCAACAAATGAGCTGCCTCATTTCCTTTAAATGTCTGAACTCTCTTTTTGCTGTCATGTTTGAAGCTGGCAGGGAATTTTCTGATGGTGGCGAAAACAAGATCAAGGAAACAGGTTTTCTTTATCATCTATCACATTTCCATACCTCTCTGCTTCATGAAAAGCATACGTCCCAGGGAATCCTACAATGTTGCAAATGAGCACTTTTACACAAGCAAGACTACAGACTACTAGCACATAAACTTGTGCTATTTCTTCTGATTTCTTCTGTGGCCAGAACAAGAGAGATATCAGTCTTTTTGTGATTTTTGCATAGCAGCTCTTAATTCCCCACACCTCTGGTCCCATAGCTGCTAGGGAGCAAAGTGCCCTAAAAGGGGCAAAGCAGAAGAATTTTTTTAGGTACTGGTAACAACCTTTAAAAGAAAAAAGCATGCCTCAATAAGTTACCTAGACTATCCTGTAAATAGTAACGCCTAGGTACCATGACATACCTACTAGATGATAATGATAGTATACAACTTCCACACACACTTGAGTGCAAATGTACACAGACTGAAGCACAGTTATGTTATCTACTCTTTTTCCTTGCATTTAAATTTAAATAAAGTAAGCAGGACAGGAAAATAAAGAAGCAAGCTTGAAACTGGAGAAAGAAAAAAAAAATTGAAGAAAAGATAATAGTAGCAGAAAAACAATGGTGAAGAGCAAGAACATGGGGGAGAAGAGTGAGGGACAACTAAAATCTGTCAAGGAAAAACAGATTAAATAGGATATCCAAACAATCACAAGGCTATCAAAATGAAAACAAAAAAAACCCACAAACACAAGCAAAAAAACCCAAAACAACAAACAAAATCAAGCAGCCAAAGGTTAATTCAAGAAGAAAGATGATACAGAGGAAGTAAACAGTCCATGTAAAACTCAGGAATACCAGTGAAGGTGAGATGAACTACCTACAAAGGATAGTCGTAGGCTGTCCTCTCATCTGCCATGTATTTTTTATATTTCTCAAAAAAAAAAGACATAAAAAAATCCCAGAAAATGTTGCTTCTTAGATGCAGAACCAAAAACATTCATAACAGGTGACACTGGAAAATGAGGCTTCATGTTACCATGGGTAAGTGCCTGCCCAAAACAGGGAAGAAACCTCAGTTTCAGCAAATATTCTGTCTTTCCTAAGATAGAGAAAAAAGTAGCAATTCCAGTCAGTTATTTTCCTGATATCCTAAAGATTTCCCTAGCATCTTCAATTGTCAGTGACTTGTCACATAAAATAAGGTGTTAGAGATTATTACAGAGAACAATCTAGCTTGCAAGCATGTTCTTGCTGCTGCTTTGCTGCTTGCTTAGAGCTAAGGTAAGGAGGACTTGCTCTTCTCCTCAGCTGCAAAGGATCTTATAGTCTTTATTTTTAAATTGACTATAATGCACCTGTGGAAATAAAAGCTTCTCAGTGTTCACAGAAAGATTGAGGGTAATCCATTTGAAGCAAATAAAATTGTAATCTCAAACTGCGGTTTTTGAATAAAAGCAATAAAAAAGTCATATAAGTCTTAGATACATCAGTGACAAACATTAACAAGCTCACATTGTTGAAGACAATCATGCTGAAACTTTTTGCTGTGGTGAAGGATAATGATTCCCAACAGGAACAGTAAGAGACAGTCCAAGGTCTTGTGGTAAATGAAAATTTGATACAAAACTGTGAGTATAGATATTAATGGCTGTGGGTTTCTTTTTTAAATGGTGTTTAGACCTACTGTATAGTCTGTTCTTAGAATAATCTTCCTGAGAGCTTTCTGGGAATTAGACATGCGCAGGCCCTTTTGTTTTGAATGGAAAGTGTGCATCAAAATCTTGTGCAACTGAAAAATATATGCAGCTCTGCTATGCAGAGCAAAACACTTTCTATGCTGACTTTCTCACTCACTTTAGATATTGTTGAATAAATACATTTCTAATAGTCTTCAGAATTTAAAGCTTTTTTCTGTTCTGTGCCAAATTACCATGTGCCTGAGAAAAGCATGTAGGGCTCTTTCTGAGATCTGGTCAGAAAAGACAGACCATGAACATTGCAAAACATATACTAAGCCTTCATGGAAAGCTATCTTTCCTTCAGAAGATACTGAGACGTTTCCAGTTTCATTCTTGCACCCAAAAAACACTGTTTCTAGCTGAGTGCATAACCCTACATTTTAGCTGTGTTAGTTTTTCAAGGATGTTAAGGTTCCTTGTTGAAATACCCATGAGCCTAACCTGATCAGAGGGAAGAACTATGGGCAAGGGCAGGAGTCACAAGTGCTCTGTGACACCTGCACAGCCTAATTTAAGACAGTGCGTTTTCCACATAGCTGACAAAGACAGCTAAGTGTCTCTAATGGTCTTAGCTAACACAAAGACATGGCAGTCATCGCATCCTGAGCAACACAAAAGAAATTTTGAAGTGTTGAAAATCACTTGAGAAAATATTTTTATATGGATATTCTAGTTAATACAGCCAAAAACCCAGCTGACAAGCTGTTTTCATTAAGAAATAATAGCGAAAAAAATCCAATTTTATCTCATTTTTTAAACTGCCCCCATCTTCTTCCATTAGCAAAATGATCTTCCTACTCTCTTCCACTGAAAATGTTAGGAAAAAAGTATTGAAGGTATAATAGTATGTCACATTCACTTTTTATTTTTTGCCTCTGTACAAATTGTAAAATCTGGGTGGTTTTTGAGTGAAACAATGTTTACCTTCTTGTTCCTAAACCTTTTCTCAGTCTCTTATTCTACAGGAATAAGAATATTCAGAGTACTCTGAAGGCAAGGCAAGGCAAGGCAAGGCAAGGAAAAGGGAGAGGGAGAGAAGAGGAAGAGCAGAGGAAGAAAAGAAAGAAGAGACGAGGGGAGACGAGGGGAGACGAGGGGAGATGAGGAGAGGAAAAGAGAAGAGAAGAGAGGAGAGGAGAGGAGAGGAGAGGAGAGGAGAGGAGAGGAGAGGAGAGGAGAGGAGAGGAGAGGAGAGGAGAGGAGAGGAGAGGAGAGGAGAGGAGAGGAGAGGAGAGGAGAGGAGAGGAGAGAGGAGAGAGGAGAGGAGAGGAGAGGAGAAGAGAAGAGAAGAGAAGAGAAGAGAAGAGAAGAGAAGAGAAGAGAAGAGAAGAGAAGAGAAGAGAAGAGAAGACCAGCATTTTCCGAATATCATACCAAATATTAGTCTTCCGAATTGGTGATTACTTATTTTCATAAAAACTGATGGATTTTCTCATGAGCTGGTCACATGCATCTTCTAGATATGGAATCGTTTTGAAAGTGAGATACAAGCACATTTGTTAATTCTAGGTTTTTGATTCTTGATAATCTACTGCTCACCTTGCTTATAATTCAAGTAGCTGTCATACAGAGGAGCAATACTTGATCAACAAATGTGCTTAACAGTGCTCATTGCAAAAAAAAACCAAACCAAAACCAAACTAGTGATTTCACTAAATATCATATTTATTTTATATATTAATTTTAGTGCAAGTGGAACTCTAATGAAAAGAAACAGTGCAAAAAAAAATTTAAAAGAAACAGTGTTACTTTTTCAGAGTAATAGTTTTTGAAGAATACGTCATTTTCATTAAACCAATGTTGTCTTAAAATCAGGATTTGGGTGCTTAACTAGTAATTAAAAACCAAATGATATGAAAATATCATGTTTCTGTCTAGATAAAACAATTTGGAAATCACTTTCAGGTTGATGGACAAGGTTTATAAGTATCAGGTTTTAACAAGAGTCCTAAAGAGATCTGCAAATATATATATATCAAAAAGAAAATAAAAGGTCTGGAACTTCTTTTGAAAGGCAAGAAGGAAGAAGAAAAGGGTTGCTTTTTTTTTTTGAACACTTCATGTAATTTAATGAAATAGGTTCAAGGCACGAATTTTCGATTTAAGGTAGTTTCAAATGTAGTTCAAAAAATCTTGGAGCCATGAAGCCATGTGCCTTGTTATAGGCTTCAACTGATTTTACAGTGTAGAGGACTTCAGTCTGTTGTTCCAGGTCATGTTCCTTATTATTTAATCTATTCTGCTTTACAGTACAAGTGCACTTGCTGTGTCTTGTTTGTTCATCCTGATTATTTGTCTGTCTACATATCTTCCTCCTAAAATATGTCATTACACTTAAACACGTGTGGCATTTCTTTTGGAATGCAGCATCAATGCATGGATGTGCCCTTATCTCCAGAAAAAGGCTGTTTAGACGGTGTATGAGACAATGTAAATTCCTCATGAATCATACATACTTTTCCCTTTCTTCTAGCAGACTCAGAACATCTTGTGTGTGGAAAGAGAACTGTGTGGCTCTTGAATGCAAGAGAGACAACAGTACTTTGACACATGTGGTAAGTCTCTTAGTGATTTGAAAGGCTGGTGACCTGTATTTTTAAACTGGGGCACAATGACACATCCTATATGATAGACAAAGTTGTGGGTTTGCTCATTTCAGTGCAGATCATATTACAAAATAATACAAGTTCCACCACAAAAAAGCCCCTGTACAAATATATTTCCTAACTGTGCAGCCTCACAGAAGTTTAGGTATTTTGGAATTGTGTTGCAATCAAGTAAACTTCCAAAGTAGACATAAACAAGGAAAAGGTTCACATAACTGTTTACATAGAATCACTGATATTTTGTCTAAATAACCTATCAACTTAACAACCATTTTCAAAAGTATTTAAGTATGACAAATTCTTGTAATAGTCTGGCTAATTTCTCCAGTTGCTACTGGTTTTTGGGGTTTTTTTGCATGTTTTTTTGTGGATCAGAGCCAGAATTTACCAACAGTGTGCCTGTAAATGGTGTTGCAGATTGGTTTTTACCTCATGAAGTAGTAAGAGTACCTGTTCTGACTGTTAACCTTCATAGGGCTAGAGAACAATCATTTTTTCATGTGGAAACCATTATTTTCTTCAAAGTTATAAAGGTTATATTAAAATTAAAACTATTTATTGGGAAGGGGGTGAAGGGAGGTGAGGAATGAAGGGAGAGGAATGTGAAAATTGAAATGAAAGGAATAGAAGGCAGATGAGGAAATGTGGTGGGCACTTGTCTCCTGTGGAGACAGGTTGAAATGATACGTGCTATAAATTAGTGGAGTTAAGTCTATTTAATGTGAGGTTTTGTCCCGTTATTTCTATTAGAAAATCTGATTTATATGGTGAACGACTCCAAGATCTGATCTGGCTACAAAATCTCTAACACATTTAAATGTGTTTGTACATATATGTGGAGAAGAACAGTCAAACATTGACCACAACTTTAAATTCATCTCAGTTAAGCTTGTTGTATTTAAATTCCATTATTTTTATTACTAGTATAAATGTTGTTATTTCTACAAGTTCTCTTGAACAAGAATGATTTTTTCTTTTTATCCGTGCAGGATCACAAATAAAAGAGGCATTGTTCACCTGCTTTCAGGAAATCTAAGAAGGCATTTACAGATCCTACCTGCTGGAACTTCCATAGATTTGCATTGTACTGCTGGAAATAACAAAACATTGTGACATTTCAAAACAGGATTCCTGGAATAAGCATCTTAACCTTGAGAGAGCTGTAATACACAACTTATTGTTGTGGTATTATTACTGGCCTTTGGACAAACTCTAAAAGAAAGTTTAAAAAGCAGAAACCTCAAATTACCTTCCTGCAGTATGGAAGTAATGTGTTTGATCTGATAAAAAAATGTAGAGGTAGCTGCTAATGGGTAGGAAGGACTTCTAAAGCATTGTTCTTCATTAGGAAAGCATCATTCTCCCAAAAGTACATGAAAGAAAGAGTGCACTTCAGGGTAGTACAGCGTTCGGTGCATGTCAAGCAGGTGTAAAACACAAACCATAACAGACGTGGCTTCGGCCCAGACAGCAGGAGCGGAGAAGAGAGCGCTCGCCCCACAGCTTTTACTCTGGAAGAGGCAATATTTTCTTTTCTACTTACTCCAGATTTGTGCTTGAAGGGAAGAGGAGGAAATAGAGAAGGTCAATGAAAAGAAAGGTCAATTTTACCTCCCAGCTGCAGCTACATGCAACAGTAACAGCAGGTTTAATCCTCTCTCCCTCTGTGGAAGTACTAGGAACTGCTGAACTGCAAGGCAAAGAAAAATAGCAGCAGGGGATTAGAGAGAGCAGGATGAATTACTCCAGCTAGCTACATCAAAAAAAAGTGGGAAAAGCTCTCTGCGTAGGTTTGGGATAGATGGAAGGAGCAGAAGGCACACACTAGTTCTAATCTCAGCTATGAGAAGTGTCTATGTTAGACTACAGTTCAATAATTGAAAACATTTGCTGCTGAAATTAAACTAGGAAAACTCAGGAAAGAGGCTGAGATGTCACCATGGATTGTTCTCTGAAATGGTCACATCCATGTGCAGCAGCAGCCAACAGAAGATGACAATATGTTGAGCACTGTCAGGAAGGACTTTGAGAACAAGGCAGAGGGTTGTGTTTTGCCACTGTGAAAACTGGCACCCATGCCTTCAGTGTTTTTATGCAGTCCTCGTCTCCACATCTCAAGACAGATGTTGCAGAGTTGGAAGCAAACACAGTCAAGGGATCAAGCATCCAACATATTTGAAGACACTGAAAAGTCTGTGATCTTAAATGTGATGAGGAGAAGGTATGTAGGCAGGTTGACTAAGATTTACAAAATGATGAAAGTGTTGGATTGAATGACTGCAGGACTTTTATTTGTGCCATTTGCAGTATTAGGGGTACTTGTTAAAACTAGTAGGATATCAGTTTAAAACAGATAAATATAACATCTATGTACAGGGCAACTGGTGGACTTTAGGAGTTGCTGCCACAGGATGTTGTAGAGGCAGGAGGATGAGTGGTTGCAAAATGATTTGAACAAACTCATGAACAGGTCTATAAACAGAAACTAAAGGGAATATGGAAACATGTACTGTCTGACATGCCTAAGACAATGACTATGGATGTCAGGAAGAATAAGAAAAGGGATTTGAAAAACTGCAGGCTTGTATGTTTCCCCCTGCTGAATAATGGCTCTTTTTGCTATTCTCAGGGCAGAATGCTGGGCTAGATGAATCATTGTAGTACTGTGCAGTAGGGATTTTCTTGTTGACTTTTACAGATAGACTATAAAAGTAGTGATTCTATGATATACTGATTTTTAACTCATTTCTTCAGGCATGAATTTTAAAGTTTAACCACCAACCAGTCATGATTGTGTAGTTGCTCTGTGCAACTCTTGAATGATCAAGCTGAATCTCCCCCATAGGAACTACAAGGTGTGCAGGGCTCCTCCATGGGCTCTACCTCAGAAAACTTGAGTTTCAAAAATATAACACAGAATGAGACAATGTTTGCAGCCTTACCATATTGTGCTCTGCATCAAGAGAAAGCCTGACTCCCACAATGTCACAAGCTGCCTCTATTTCAAGAAAGCGTGGTCATTAATAGATAAAATGAAAACACAATAGAGCTGGTGATAGTACCTTAATAACACTTTGTTCTTATTCTCTTTCCTGAAAGTTACAGCTTATGTGATGTTTTATAAGTCTTCTGTGAGATAGAGAAGAGGGATATTCATATTCTCATTTTACATGCAAATACACTACTATTAACAGTCTTGAGGTTATATAATATATCTAGATTGCACAAGAGGTGATGGGACGAACTGGAACTTCAGTTTACCAATTCCCTGTATTCTTTTCTATCCTCTGGTGGATGTTGTTTTCACTGGCAATTATGATAAAATAAGGAATTGCTTATGGTTCAGCAATATTCCTAAATATTTTATGACTACAGTCTGGCTACTTTGTGACTGTGTTCAGTAGTTATCATGTAAATGTATGTTTTAATTTATTTTACTGTGAGTATATCTGCCTGGAAATTTCTGCCCAGCTTGCTATAAAAACAAAGTCCATTTTTCCCATAAAATACGTTCTTTATATTGTTGGAAAAAATTCCCCTTGGTGTTAATGTGCCTATATACTCCACTCCTTTTTAGCTTGATTGTATTCTATTCAGGTTCTTATAGGTTCTTGGTCATTTTTATATCTAATATGAATTCATTTCAAACTTTTGGACCCAGAGATGAAAACAGAGATGAAAATATGCATCCTGAACTCATGAGCAGCACTTCTAATGTGCTGGAGTGCTCAAAAAGCACTGCTGTCCAGATTGATAGTACTTGAAAGTTTCCAAAGATCTGGCACCATTTGATATTATTGTATTGAATACTAATTTGCAAACACTTGTCATAAACACTGATTTCATATGATTTAATTCTGTAGCAGAGTAGGTAAATTGCTACTACCAAAATAAAATCTCAGCTTCTGCTTTCTACCACATCTGTTGTCTGGGTAGTATTTTTCCAATTAGGTTTGGGAGCTATGACTTGCAAGTATTTGCAGATTCTATTATTTGTGGCCACAGACCATTTATAGGTGACTTCACAGTGGTGAAACATTATTGGAGGAATGCAGCAACAAACATGGCCAAAGAAATCTCAGATAGCAGGTCCTTACCAGTTTTTCTGTAAAGTACTAGAAAACTCCTTTACTGCAGTCTGGTTACTCTGATGTTCAGCAAAAATACTGCCATTTGTGTTGTGTCTTCCCCCATACCTTCTGTTACTTCACAAATGAAGTTCTTGGATTTTTCACTTGCCTTGAAGAGGAAAATCAATTTCCATCTAATAGAGCAGGAGGTCTCTAAATACTACCATCTGCTCTGTGACACTGTAGTCTTAAGTAGTAGTCTTATGAGACAGAGAAGAATAGAGAACAAGATCCTGGAGTGCATTAGTACACATTTAAATAGAGAGGAAAATTAGACACTGAAAAAATGAGTTGAGAAAAGAGAGTAAGCTGCAATTTCTTAAAGAATATCTGGACAGAAACTGCACACAGAAGCTGAAGCAAGTGCATCTGAGTCAGACTTACTTCATAATTTTCTTATGATGGAGCGCTTGAACGTGCATGCACACAGTAAATCTACCACAGGTGAGACCATGGGTCATTCAGTAAGAGGCAGCTGGGACAGCTGCAGCTCTGAGTGACATATAATCTTTTGCAATTGAAAGAAAGCTTGAAATGAGAAGTAGGCAGGTTACTCCTGGGATATATTTGGGAGACATGGTTATGAATAAAGAAATTAATGTATAAAAGCAACCCACATAATATCCTTGAATCAAAATGAACAGAGCTGTGCCATGGTCCTTGGTTTCTCTGGTCATTTTTCTATGGAGGAGAAAGACCAAGGGAGTTGGTGGGACAAGAAGAACCTGCATACTTCATTGAACAAAGGTTGAATATCATGTCAAACTGCGATAAAATAATCAGTTTGTATTTGTGCAAAAAGTGGGCTTTATTTCCCATTAAGACATGGCTGGATGTCCTTTCTTTGTTTGTAATTTCCAGGTGACAAGTTCATTATAAGGAAGATGGACACACCTCAGGTTTAGTGTTTGGCTGTGTTGTCACCTCGCACAGGTTAATGTTCAAAGCTATCCCTTATCATGCTGTAAACAGGGAAGAGGACAGGCTGAAGCAACCCGGTGAGACTGCTCACACAAGTTCCCTGACAGGTGGTGATGTCAATGCATGTTCGGTAGCTAAGAGAGGAGAGATCCAAAGACAAAATGACTTCATGAGGAAGTACTGATGCCTTAGGAAGTGTTTCTGTGGGATATGTATTATCTGGAAGAGAAACATTGCATTGGGAATTCAAGAAAGATTAAAGAAGTCACCGAGGAGAGGATGAAGGAGTTTTGTTTGCAGGTGTAGGATGAGCAGCCAGTGAGAAGGCAGCTAGGTAGACCCAGATAGCTGAGAAGAAAATAAATGTGGAGGCCTACATGGCCATGATGTATACCCATACATTACATATAATCAGAAAAAAAAATAAAAACAGAGAAAAAAAACACAAAACAAAACCCAAAAAGACATCGCTCTCATCTCCCACTAATTTTCCAGATAGCCATAAAGAAAAAAGTGCACATCACTGTGCTCTACTGCAAGGTATGTAAGAAAGAAACAGAGACATAAGTGATGCAGCCTGAGGTGCCTGCTCAATTCCTACACTCCCTCATTGTGCAAATAGCTCAGCTGATTTGACCAAGGATTCTACTCTCAGTCGATGATGTCAGAGTAAAACCTTCAATAGATCATCAGTGGATATAACAGTTATGGTGTTGTCATTCCAGCCCAGGCTCAATTAGATGTTATGGTTTTACTTAAAGCAGTTCACTCAGTACCAGCACTTATAGCGGTAGATTGTCTTGGAAGCAAACGTTTGACAAAGTGGAGTCAGTGAATCAATGTGAAATGTTCTACAGGAAGCAGGCTTTGGTTTTTCTTTCTACCTAGAAGTATCACACAGTAACAAAAGAAATATTTTTTTTAAGGACTCCCTTAATTTAATTATATTTGCTCCAGTACTTAGGAGAATTTATGAGAGTGAGACATATATATCTTCTAAGCATCTATTCCATCTTGAATTATACTCTCTTGGGTCAAATTTTTGAGTTTTACTGCATGGGCAATGAAGCAAAAAATGGATCCAAATTGGTTTTAAATTAATCAGATTCACAGTTAAAAAGCAGAGCATCATCGCTTAGGTTAAATGTCAGTTGTTCATCTTCAGATTCATGTATTTTTTTTAAATTACCATAATTGACCTTTTCAAGAGTAACACCCAGCTAAACCCTGGAGAAAATGACAATATAAGAGAAGGACAATTTTAGTTATGACAAAGTCATTATAGAAAATATGAGCTATGAAGATAATAATTAATCTCTTCTCACTGTTTTCCACAGTAGGGCAATTACATTTTTGGATTGATACTATTTGCACTGGATGTGATCTCACACCTGAATTAAAGGTGGGCAAAGAAGATAAGGGAAATGAGTTTTGAAACAGTGAGAAAGGCTTCATTGAAAACTGCAGAAGTCATTGGAAAGATTGTAATAGATTTCTGTGAGCTTTATATCAGGCCCTTAGTGCTCAAATGGAAATTTGTTCAGGTTCAAATAACTTGAATAAAATAACTCCCCTTTGGCTATTTCATTCCCTTTGAACTTACCTCTTTGGTCCTCTTCTTCCAGTCACAGACTGTCCCTTGTAAAATCAGCTCAAACATTTTTTTTTGGAAGAAGAATGAAAGCATCTTGTTGCAGGGCATCCCTGGGTAAGTATACCAGCTGAGATAGTTTCTCATATGCCACTCCTGTCTACATCTGACTTTTAGCAGGAGCCACTTCAGTCTGGCCACCTCTTGCTACGTCACTAAATACCATCAGCATCTGGCAGCAGACACGTTTTTGTCTCACTTTATGAGAAAATTCATTTTTAAATTAAGCTGTGTATGTTTAGGATAAAATAATAGTCTGGCTTGCTTGAGTGCACCAGAGCATGTTGGAAGGTAAGCTGTTTTCTCACTGGAGCCAGAAAGCACAAGTGTGGGCAAGGTTTGTGGTGAGAAGGAATTGTTCCCCTTAATTTTTGGCAG
Organism: Streptopelia decaocto; assembly: GCF_964273445.1. Classification (NCBI taxonomy): domain Eukaryota; kingdom Metazoa; phylum Chordata; class Aves; order Columbiformes; family Columbidae; genus Streptopelia; species Streptopelia decaocto. The sequence continues at coordinate 73,726,800 of NC_138655.1, forward strand.
ATGAACAATACCAGTGAAGTCAACGGGTCTATTCACAAACTTACATACTTTGGCAATTCAGGGCCAGCCTCTTCAGCAGCTGGACTACAGAAAGAGAGCTTTGGCCTGCTTCAGTTAAACCAAATGACAAAAATCTCACTGGCTTTAGAGGGAAAATACACTAATAAATGAAACATGCTAGACTGCCATGAAGAATAAAGTGTTGATCAAAAGTCTTATTTCCAAAACATTGGTTGTTGGCTTGGTACCATTCAAGTCATTCTGAGATGGATCTCATATTTCTAACACAGACAAAACTCTCACTGGCTTCACAACCACTTTTGCTGAAAGTACTTTTGAGTTTATCTAACTTTGAGCTACATCGTTATCTCAGCTTTCCCCAGTGAGCTATGGTACTGTGTTTTAATTGGCATCACATGTGTCAATCTTGCAGTCACATCTGCTACTTAACAGGTCTTCCTAGATCATTCATCATTTGTCCCTGAATTTTCAATGTTTTACTAAAATCCTCTGAACCGAATAATGACATTAGCACTACAAATAAACCAAGTGATTTCATTACACTTCACATATTTTATTTTGGCTTTCATTGTTGTAACAACCAAGTAGCTCTGTACACATGGGAAACAAAACCAATTTTATCTGGAAGACTATTTAATGTTTTATGAAACTAAAATGAATCTGAGCTTAATAATGTCTACACTCAAAAGTAAAGCACATAAGCCTTCTTGGGGGTGAGGTTAGTGGTTGTTTCAATAAAGAAAAATAAATTTAAAACCCTCTAGTTTTAAAAAAAGCTCACCATAAAAAGTCTTCTGTCTAACAAACATTTACGAATTAAGGTAAATAATGCAGAACCTAACCAAAGCCCACTAACAGTGATGGAAATCTATCCACTGATTTAAACGGGTGTCGATTCAGTGCTTTCAATGGCAATTAATGATTTAACAAGAATATGCACTCTGCAGAATTTGGTTTAATCGCCACTTCTCCTCAGTAATCTGACCCTTAGCAACACAACCCTTTGTCCCATACCCATTGAAGGGTCCTCTGTAAGTTTAAGTATTCATATGGAAGGGATGAGAGGAGAGATTAGTGCATGTGACTATTCTTGTAAGTGGCATGGTCCCCAGACAATCTTCCAAAAATTTACAATGTACATTTGTTTTCTTTGACCTTTAAGAAAGATACTTTGGGCAACATTTCACTGCAGATGTAGTGCCATACATTTAGGCTACCAGACAGCTTATTATGCAAGAAGTTGCATGGGGGAGGTCATCAGAGGCCACAACAGTAGCCCACTGGCACCTCCATTAGGTGTCCCCAAATTCTCATAGATGCAAATGATTAAGAAGAATTTGGAAGCATGGGGGGCAGAATGCCATGAAAGAGGAAAAGAGTTGCCAGTTCTTCCAGATCAGTTTATTTTCATCAGATTGAATAGAAATACAACTTAATTCTTCATTAACTTTATTCTCTCTTTGCAGTCATCAGAAATTACATCAGTCATGCTGGAAGTGACTTGGCAATGGAGAAACAGCAAAAGGATAAAGGAAAACAGCAAAAACTCCATACACATACCAGAAAACACATGCCAGATTTACTGCTCTCCGGATCAATGGAAAAGACAGAGAAAACCTGGAACAACCATACAAGAGTCAGAACGAGAAAGAGGTGCAAACACAAGTGAGCTGCCAGGGTCAGGAAGAATAAAAATGAAAGCAAAGCCCTTTCATTACCTAACTGGAATCCACGGCAGGAGGCTGAGAATTTCTCTGTACTTCTGGAGATCGTGCCACAAGCAAATCTGAAAAGAATTTGATGAACTCGGTGACCCTAAAATGAGTGTGAAAGTAGAAAGTTATTGATGTCTTTTTAAAAAAATTTAAGTCAGAAAGTAGAAGAAAGGATTAGATGAATATGACAAAGAGCTGGGAACTCTTCTGTTCATATACACCTTGATGATCAGAAAAGATAGAAAAAATTACTCATAGTAGGAAATATTTATGATTCACCAATCCTATTATTGAATAGACTTAAGTCTGGAGGATTGAATTCCAGTGCTAAGGATTGGAAACCCTACAGTAGTGCATCCACTACAAAAGAAGAAAGCAAGAAGAGGTTGTCTGAATAGATAAAGCTTATTGTTCTGCACTATGGTATGCTGTGCTATATTACAGATGTACAATAATGACTTCTTTATCCCTTGGCTCATTCCACTTTGACATGAAGGGTTCATGTTTATGATGTTCCTAGCAGAATTTTTAAAATTGGGATTTTTAGACTGGTGTTCAATTTAATTTCTGCTATTTATTTTCCTTTTTAAGAAGTAGTTGTATTTTCAAAACAAAAAATATTTTTTAAAGTACGCTTCCAAAATGTCAAAATGGAACACTGACATTTTTTCATAATTCCTCAAATTTGGAAAACTCACATATAATTTTGATCAATTCATACTTGCAGTTTGAAATACACTATTTCACCAACAATTTTTGAGGAGAGAAAGAACAACAAAGCAAAACAAACTAGAAAGAAAAAAAAAGAAAGCTTTTGGATGCAATGAGATTGGCACAGGAAGGAAAATCGCATCTGACTTGAGCTCTCCCTTAAGTCAGAGGAAAGCAAGAAAAGAGCTTGTAGTCATTGATGTTGAGTGAGATTGATGGATATGGGAAAGGCTGGGGATGACCGTAAGAAGCTCAAGGTTCCTCAGTTCTGTTACCCAGTCACCAGAAAACGTAGTGTCTGTTGGCCTGGGGACCTGCTGCTGTGTCACACAAGTGATAATTTAAATCACAATCACTAATAAAAGCAAGTTAAATGTCAGTAGGTTAATACATGCTGCATACAGAAATCCACAGAATAAAAAATGAGTTCACCTTTAATTTGCAGTTGCTGGCTTGTAGGAATTCTACTTAAAGTTAAACAGTAAAGTTTTATAGGTAATGAAGTCGATTATGGTCTGGTACTTATCTCTCTTACACAGAGCTGTTTGGACTTCAGTGTTTGCAAAGGGCTTTGAGACAGCACCAAGGAAAATATTATTTTGTTGTGCAGAGGTAAAGGCTTTATGGCTGCTTGGGAAACTTGAAGTGATCATTTCCTGAGTTAGTACAGCAAAGTTCATTTAAAGATATAACAGGAGAGAAACTGCTCCCCACACAGCAATTCGAAATATTTTAAAGCAGCCTAGAAAATTGCTTTCAGATGATGACACAGGGAAGTAAAAAGGCAGTTTTTTGGGGTTTTTTTTAAGAATACATTTCTTTAAATTACCACTTAAAAAAAAAATGAAATAACAGAATGGTAGCTCCAATACACTAAATTTGTGGATAGATTTCGCAACACATTTCTAAAGTACTGTAAAAGTCAGAATGAATGTTGCCATTGGGTTGTGAAGAACTTTTTAAAAATTCTCCCCAGTTGTCTTGTAACACTGTAGACTTTAATTAATTTTCATTTCTTTCAGGTTTCCATTAAAAAAGAATAAAATTACTTAGCTTTAGTCAATGCCTCACTTTGGGATCAGCAGGTGACAAGTGACAAAGTTTGTAAAGACTGTGTTTTTGAAAGCTAGAAGCAAAGAAGACAAGGAAAGACAATTTCTTAACAATTTTGTTTTGAAAAAGCAGCTATAGATACAATAGCTTTTTGAATAACTTGTGAAAACAATAGTTATGGTCAACTATGAGAAACTATTTTTCTTTTAGCTAATATTATGTAGTAAAGCCGTTCCTATACATCCTTACTGTGATATGCACAATAAATGAATATGTAAATATAATATCAGTGAGAGCGTGCAAGACATATTCAGTAGATGGTGCACCATGGAATATGAACTGTGAAGGCAATGTGCAAATTTTCTGCTTTTTTGCATTCTTTTTCCCTCCCCAAGATCTCTAATGCTTAGTTTTCACTGCATTAAATAACCAGAGAAGCATTTTGAAATGCAAGTGTAGCAGAACAAGCATCTCCAAAATTGCACATGAGAAGAATGTCAGTATTTGAGCCTGAATCTACAACCTTCACTTGTGTGAAGTAACCCCCACAAAGTGAAAAATGTATAAAAATATGGCTAAACCAGATTGTACATGGTATCCAAATTGACTTTGTAAATACCAGAAAAAAAAGAAGAAAAAGAAAAAGCAAGAACACATAGGATGATGATCTTTAATATTAATCATATCCCAGCTAGACTAACTTGCAGAACTTAGAATGTATGTACGTAAGTTAAAGGTCACTCATCTTCATCAATTTTTTACTGGAGGTATGATCCAGAAGACCAAAATACCAGACCTAAGAAAATATTCTTTAGTCACAATTATTAAAAGGAAAACACTTGATATTATTATATAGGTTAATAAAACAGACCAATAAGAAATAAACTCTACATACACAGTCATGTTAGCTTGAGATTACCTAAGAAGTTAAGAAGGTACAACTTTGTCCTCCACAATAAAATATCACCAAAAAAAGTATTCACAGAGATTATCTACCTGTAATCTCTGAAACAGCATGGGAATCTGTAGAGACAACTAAACTTATTTTTTTCATTACCAAAATAAAATAAATATGTTAGTCAACGATCAACTTCATTTTCATGAATAACAAAAATTGAGTTTCAGTGGAAAAAAATCCCATACTCAGATTTTATGTCAAAATAAGGAGAATAATAGAGATATCTTGATTATAAACTTTGTTGTCCAGTTACTTTCCTGGTCAGCTTTTTCATCTTATATTCAGTGGCCTAGATGTGGGGGCTGTCTTGTGTCTAAGCTAACATCCTTTTTTCTCTCACCCTTCCAACATCTAGTGGTTTCCACTTAAAGCACATGGCACATTGTAGAGCAATATATAGAAACGTGAACTAGCGCTCAAAGATCCGCTCAAGCCAGCTTTCTGAAGTGAAAGCAAAATGTGTAGGAATTGTGAACCTCTGCCCATGGAGCACTATTAACACCATTATAACAAACTATAAGAAACTTCTTCTCAGTGAGGGTGACAGAGCACTGGAACAGGCTGCCCAGGGAAGTTGTGGAGTCTCCTTCTCTGGAGACATTCAAAACCCACCTGGACATGTTCCTGTGCGACCTCACCTAGGTGTTCCTGCTCCAGCAGGGGGATTGGACTAGATGATCTTTTGAGGTCCCTTCCAATCCCAAACATACTGTGATACTGTGATGCTGTGAAACTTTACCTTTAGCATTGCAGTGTTGTCTTGCAACTTAAATTAATTCCCATCTCTCCTCAAGTACATGCAAAAACTGCACTGATCATGTACATTTCCATTATAACATCTTGATAGTCTTTTGAAGTCTAAAGCAGATAACACTTGGGAACAGTCATAAAATATCAAATTAAAGTATATCTTAAGGTTTCTTGATAACTGCAATAATCACCTCTATGATTTACACATCATAAAGCATAAGAGTAAGGAAATATACAAATTTCTTCCTTTTGTTTGCTTATCCTGTAATTATTGCTTCCATATTTCAAGACATTGCATTCGTATTACTTATATTGTATATCTGTGACAAATCTCATTACACCACCACAAGAACTTTCTCTGAGAATAATTTTCCTCAAAATAAAAGTTACGACTAAAAATTACGACTAAGGCAGAATGTTTTCACAGAAGTTTTGGTTTGGTTTGTTTATTTGTTTGGTTGTTTGGGTTTTTTTTTCTTTGCTCCTCTTAAATCCTTGAAGAAATAAATCTACAAGCTAACATAACTTACTTACGTCCTGATGGCCTATCAGTTGCTATTACTTTTCTGTCTCTTGAGTGCTGTAAAATGTGTAATCTCTTCTGATAGGCAGATGAATGTGTGAGTTTGATGTACTGACACAGTACTAACCCCATTAGATGCAAAGATTAACAATGTATTGTGCTTAATGTATGGCTGGCACATCCATCATGTACCTGGTTACCAGGTGGAGTACAAAAAAGCACACCTTTTATGTAATCAGTCAATAGTTTTGTTAAACTAATTGACAGTAATAATAGCCTTATTGGTATAAAGGATTCCATTCACAAACATCCTAAATGTTCTAGTGATGTTCCTTCACATTATTCCTAGCTAGCATCCTTAGAAATGCATATTTTGGCCTATTATTTCAAGCATTAACTTTTGCTATTTTCTTCTGTAAAAGCCACTTTGAAACTTCACAGAACAGTAAAAAAAAAGAAAGTAAAGAGCAAACTACCTAGTGGGAAGTTTTAATCTCAGAGATTTAGCTGGATCTCAAGTGAAGCTACCAGAAAGTCAGTAAACCTAGTAGCATGCTTCATTTTTAATAATAACACAATTTCAAAATTTCTGAGGTAAAATTTATTTCTTTTCAAGCCATTTATATGAGGCCCAATGAACCACTCATCTTCACCAATGTCTTGACATATATCTTAGTAGGAGGAGAGTAAAAGGGTGAACATCATGGAAAAGGAATTAGTTGTAATGGGCAACACGTACAGGCAATCAGCTTCTGCAGTGGTCAAGAAGCATCACCAGCACCACTTTGTAGTTTAGTAGATAAGCAATCACAAAATATAGTTAGGTGATATTAAGCCACCAGAGCCAAAAGCACAAACTACAAATATTTATGCATTAGTGTAATAAAATCCTGTTGCCTCAGAAAGCAGTGTGAAAATTGTGGTTCATTTCATCAGGGCAGAAATTCTATTTACAGATGTTAGCACTGGACATTTATGATCACTTCATCTGAAGCTCATAAAGACATGGCGTAACACTCCCCTGAATGAGTCTTGTGTCCTGCCTATGGCAATGCACTTGAATGACCTCATAAATCACAGAATCACGGAATCACAGAATGTTAGGGATTGGAAGGGACCTCGAAAGATCACTTAGTTCAATCCCCCTGCCGGAGCAGGAACACCTAGATGAGGTTACACAGGAAGGCGTCCAGATGGGTTTTGCATGTCTTCAGAGTAGGAGATTCCATAACCTTCCTGGGCAGCCTGTTCTACTGCTCTGTCATCCTCACTGTGAAGAAGTTTCTTCTCAAATTTAAATGGAACCTCCTATGTTCCAGTTTATACCAATAGTCCTTTGTCTTATCATTGGTTGTGACCAAGAGGAGCTTGGCTCCATCCTCGTGACACTCACCCTTTATATATTTACAAATGTGAATGAAGTCACCCCTCAGTCTCCTCTTCTCCAAGCTAAATAGACCCAGCTCCCTCAGCCTTTCCTCATAAGGGAGGTGCTCCACTCCCTTAATCATCTTTGTTGCCCTGCGCTGGACTCTCCCCAGCAGTTCCCTGTCCTTCTGGAACTGAGGGGCCCAGAACTGGACACAGTGTTCCAGATGTGGTCTCACTAGGGCAGAGTAGAGGGGGAGGAGAACCTCTCTTGATCTACTAACCACCCCCCTTCTAATACACCCCAGGATGCCATTGGCCTTCCTGGCCACAAGGGCACAGGGCTGGCTCATGGTCATCCTGCTGTCCACCAGGACCCCCAGGTCCCTTTCCCCTACACTGCTCTCTAACAGGTTCTTTCCCAACTTCTACTGGAACCTGGGGTTGTTCCTGCCCAGATGCAAGACTCTACACTTGCCCTTATTATATTTCATTAAATATTTCCCCGCCCAACTCTCCAGCCTGTCCAGGTCTCGCTGGATGGCAGCACAGTGTTCTGGCATGTCAGCCACTCCTCCCAGCTTAGTGTCATCAGCAAACTTGCTGACAGTTCACTCTATTCCCTCATCCAAGTCGCTGATGAATATATCGAATAATACTGGTCCCAGTACTGACCCTTGAGACACTCCACTAGATACAGGCCTGATGTCTCATAGGAAGACAGACAACTTAGATTTAAATAATTCAAGAGCTGGGTAAACTGTCACATCGCTTAAAGTCTGTTCTAGTATCAGACCAGTGTGAAAAATGTGGACACATTCTGATTTTAAGTTCATCGCATTTTTATTTTGTCTATCTTCCAGCTTATCTGCTAAGTCAAAGTGCTTCTCTGGCATGAAAGGTCTTCTCACATATATCTATAAACTATGATCAAATCACTTCTTAAAATTCTCTTTGCTAGGTTGACCTCTCTACATCTCAGCATGTTTTCTAGGTCTCACAGTCCTCCTTGCAGAGCTATCTTAGTTTCAGAGTGGCACCTGGCTTTAGGCAAGCTTTTGTAGTATTATAATTATTTATTTATGAAGAGCTGTCACTTGTTCTGGTTTAGTGACATTGTAGAAGTACATATGGGTATGAGTCTGGAAGCAGATATGGTTATTGGTCTGGGGAGTAGTTGGAGGGGCACTGACACTACTGTTGGGGACTTTTCGTTTAAAAAAAGGCCACAAACGTGGCAGGATTTTCAGGTTGTTTCTCAACTCTTGGTTTAATCAGATGCCAAACCATACACCAGTATATTTGCTTTTTGCGGCTGAGTCCCAGCAGATGTCATGTAGAGTACCTTGCCACTGGGTTTTCACAGGCTGCTCTCTGCCTTGGTGCTGTGCACACACAGGATGCTACCCCAAAACGCAGCTCTGAGTACGAGCTGTGTGTACAGCACATCTCAGACAGATTTTTATTTCTTCTTCCACTCAGCAGAAAACATGTGAAACATGTTTCAGAATATTTTTTTTGTTATTATTATTCAGAAGCCTTATCTTTTTATTCATGTTTTAAAAATAATACATAAGCAAGGGAAGTGATTATGTTAAAAGGAATACTGTGAGAAGGAATCTAGCTGGCTTCTTAGTTAATTTAAATCACACCGTGTTTAAAGAAATATACTATTTTTAGAATACTTGTGTGAAATGGAAAAAAAAAGGTTTTTTTTTCAGGCTTTAGTTCACTGAATACACAGGACTGGCATGAGATTTCATCATCTTGTTCCTGCTTCCTTGTGTCCTGAGATGCATTATAGTTTTAATAAAGTTTTAAATTTGCATCAATAAAGTTTCATGATTGCTGCATTTACCTCTACTATTTAATTGGACTAAATTATAGTGGTATCTTCTAGCTTGATTTTGACCAGCCACGTTAGATAAGGTCAAAGGTTTAGTTATACAGAAACTGAGAGAGAGACTTAGCATTTTTTTTTCCCTTAATTGCTAAAAATCAAAATATTTTGCCTTTTTATCTAAACATAATCAGAGTAAAATGTAATTAATTCACTGGAAACTATACTGATAAATGGTCCAAAGGATTTCTCCTTTCCATATATTTCCGTATTTTATATCTTGTTCACCTCCTAAACCTGTCATAATCACACCAGTTAAAAGATAATTTTACAGTTATGATTTGCTCTCTCAAGCACCTTACTCAGCTTACATCAGCGCTTATTATTCTATTCCCCTCAATATTTTTTTTTGTTATAGCTAAACAAAGTGTTTTCCAGCAAACAAGCTAAACAAAATTTTACAAAAATGTGTGTTTATTTTCCTTTTAAAACAACAAGGAACCCCAATTAATGGGTAACAGAATAAACCTCTATATTAACAATGCTGTATGTGCGTCAAGTAAACTCCTTGGTATTACTTTGAAGGCCTTGCTCACATTTCTGCACAGCTATAACACCTTAGAAAGGTCAGCAAGATAGTAATTAGTTGTCTATTCCTTTTTAAAAAAACACCACATCTGTCATATTTGTCAGCATCTCTGCTGAGGGTAGTGTTAGATTAGGACTTCAGTACGCACAGGGTGGCTGTCTTTTAATCATGCAGGTGGCAGGAAAGTCTTGTCTCATCTTACAGTTATGGGGTGACTGACTTCAAGGGATCTACCTCAATTTACAACACCCTAAGATGTGACAATAAAGATAAAATATACTTCTCGATCTCAGTAATAGTTCCATTAAAGTCAGGCACTGCGTGTCTGCAGAGAAAAGCATCAACTGTATGTCTATAACTGCCTGTTTTTTTCACTTCATTGTGCTCAATATTCTGGGTTTCAAATGAAATAATTTAATTTCTTCTCAATTAATATAGCTCAGTTTGAATGTTAGATCAGTTTGGATCAGGTGGCTGGAATACAAAGCGTTCAGTACAGCTCCAGGAGATTCCAGACGAAATACTTTGTAGGACTTGCTAAGATTTTTGTATTTTCAGCCAAAATCCTTCCAAGACTTGCAGCCACACCTAACTTTACTTTTGCAAGTAGGCAGGTTTGGCTTCTTCACATAAAGACCATAAAAAAAAAAAATTAAAAAATGAAGATATAGTGAGTCTCTTTCCTTGCTTTAATTCCTGCAAACGGGAAGTGACTCATTCTCCCTCTTTGCCCTTGCAATATCCCAATAACGTGATGTTATTTATAACTGCTTTATTTCATTTAGAAAACCTCCCATTTTCTGTTTGCTTCCGAGACAGCAGCATTTTTGTGTGGCTAGTGCCTCACTAAATGACATTTGAGCAGTTCCTATTGTGACCATCTACAAGGCTTTGAGAATCTCTGATAGGATTTGGCTGATCAAGAAGCTTGCCTTTGGTTTGACACAAAGATATCTCTAAGCTATTTTCTACAAGTATGCCGTTATACAAGTAGTCTGATTTCCACTGAATTATGCCAGCACCCAGTGTTAAGTCTGTGTGAAAAATGCATTGCTGTGTCAGAATAAAATACTTATTAAGCTTCTCAAAGAGAATTCAAAGAGGCCGTGCTGATGTCAGCTTTTTTCTGTGAGAGTCTGTAGGGATTTCCCCCCCTCCTTCTCCTACCATCTTTGTTACCTGCTGTTGCTCTTGTATGAGGAATAAGCGTAGGGCAGATGTCCCCAGTGGTGAGGCCAGAGGAAGGCTGCCGGTGCAACCATAGAAGTCAGTGACAGGAATCCCAATAGCTCTTTAATGTGCTGGGCCCAGCTCATGAAAAGGAGTAAGAAGCAACTTCATCGTCCCAGAACTTCCCAGCAGAACTGTGACAGCTGGAATCACTATTATCTCTGCTCTCTGTTCCTGCTAGCAGGTAGTCATTTTCTGTGAAACTGGCAATATTGAAAGTTCAGTCAATTGTAAAGTAAACAAACTGAAACAACAGAGATAAATATTTGCTTTCTCATCCCTTTGAGCAACAGAAGACTTCAGGAACACTTGTAATAGATTAAAAAAACAATTCAGGCTACTAAAAGCCCTCCCCCAAATAAAGAAAGAAGTCCTAACCTCTTAAACTCTTCCTTATCCCAGGTCAGCTCCGAGAAGATCAAGGGACATTTCTTGTGGCTATTTATAATCTTATGACAATAGTTCATCTGTTAACTTTGCACAGACTTTGTCAGCTGCCTCCTTGTGCCCTCTGCTACAAAGGAGTCAGTGGCAAATGCTGTAAAGGAGAAGACGGAAGCAAACTGCTCCTTTGGCACAAGTTCATTACAGTGGAACTGTCTCTGGCAGAAATACAAGAAGAGCTGATAAGAAGGTAGAAAACTGGCTTTTGATTTGTTGTATGATCATAGTCTTGATGTCCACAATTTTAGTCTGAAGGAAGACGCTTCCCACAATGAGTTTCACACATCACCATTTTTCCACAGAAGATTCACTCTCCAAGTCTCTTCCACACTCTGCTTATAGGAGCAAAACAGAGCTTTTAGGTTTGTAAATGACCTTTAAACAACAATAATTTTTTATTTTATGTGTGGTTACTCTTACACATGCCATTTTTAGATGTAGAAACAGAAAGGGAGTACAGATTTTCAGGCATCTCAGCCAAGAAGAGGGCATAGCTGATACATGAAGTGATGAGAAGGGGAGCTTTCTGATTTTGTGTTGTCATGGTATGTAAAGACCACCATGACAATGTAGTCTGCAGTGCATGGCTTCTACATATTGACTGTGGAAAATGCTCTTTTAGGCATCTGAATGGTTCAGGCTGCATGTTGCAGTTAATATATATGCAGTAGCATCTGGCAAGTTACTGAAACTAAAACTGCTGACTGCTTATTAAAGTATTTTTCATTGATTTTGTTTAAACTGTAAAGAGCTGCTTTTGATTATCTGGCAAATCCACATTCTAATACTTTAACTTTCCCATATAGGTTTGCAACCCTCGGTGCTATGCAGTTTAAATGAACTTGGGATTTATTAGAGAGAAAAAAATCTCTTGGAAAGGAAAAGATGAAATATCCCATTGCTACTGATTTTTCCTCGTAATATCATTTTATATTCTGACTTCATACAGGGTTGAATTTTCATCCAGATGAACAGAGTTGTCTTTCTGAAAATTGTGGACAAAACCTACACCACATATCCCTTTGACACGCATAATGGAGTTATACAACTGATATGTATGCCCTTCTATAAAGAAGCAGGGTTTGGTCCACAATTTTATGCAAGGAAATCTCTAACACTGTGAAAAAACGAGCATCTCATTCTTAGACTGGTACCTTGCAAAAAGGGTATCTTAAGTTATTGTGCATTTTTGAATGAAGATCTGAAAGATACCTTTTCCTGTACACTTCTGTACACTATTTTCCTTAAAATACCCATGTGTGTCCTCTACAAAAAAAATGTAATATCTGAATGGAAAGTAAAGTGTTTTGCTACTGTTTGTTTGTTTTCACAAAAAAGAAAGCCCAAGTTAAGAAAACACAGCCAAAACTGAAGTAAAATCCTTTCTGACCAGACCTAGTAAATACTTCTGCGATTTCTTTTCAGTTTGAACTTGAGGTTATAGAACATACAGAACATAGAGATTCTGACTGTGTTAAAAAACAGCCATTGTCTTTCACAAAGTTGCTTAAGGTACTGTATTAGAAGGCATGTGTCATTCTCCAACAGAAAAATTGAGCTGAAAGGTTAGTAATACAGGTTAGCTTGGGGTCCACCCCTCTAATTAGGTTTCTTCTGCATCTACGTTTTTAAGTTTTTGCAGGTTTTCTGCTCATGGTTAAATACCTTCAGATTAAATTCCTCTTCCCCATTAATCTATGTCAATAATGGATCTATCTCCCTCCACTGCTCTCCCTAGACCCCAGCAACGGGCAGATATGGCGGAAACCAACTGATGGTCAAATATCAAGGTGTTATGACTATTGACCTTGTAGGATTGCAGAGGTTTGCAAAAAGGAAATAGCCTGTCTGCTCTGAACTCTGAAGCAGCGAAGAGAGCCAATGACTTTGTTGGGCACCAAGATGAACACCAGTGAATTTTCATCTGCTGTCACCTGTTTGACAAGGGGACTCAGGTTAAACAGCACAGTTTGGGAAGACAAATTTGCTGTTTTGCTAAGAAATTTTGAACTGTCACCCTTGGGCAGTGCATAAACTTACACAAATGGTTTCCAGACACTAACCTTAGAGCATGATATCCATCACACTAATAGACTATAACCCAGTTTTAACCCAGCCAAGCACAAAATCTTTTTGGATACAAAAATAAAACCATCTTCACCACAAAATTTAACTGTAGTGCATATAAGACATTTTAGACCCAAAATATGTACACTGCACAAAAAAAGTTTGTGCACATTCTGAACTCATTTTATTGCACTGAGGGATGTATTTATTTGGCTAGTATGGAAAAAAGTAACTCTATAAAGGTGATCTAGCTAACAACTGTGTCTTTAACAGTGTTTCAAACTAAGCCAGTCTTCAATGTCTCTGCTTAAACACCTCAGATCTGAAATTAGTCACAAATGCATACACATTCTCATGTATGTCTGCAAAACAAAGTACTTGGATTATGATTAATGTGTCACTGAATTAAAAAAAAAAGTATAAATCGCTATTCGGCATGAAAGATATTCAGAAAAAAAAAAAGTTACACAAATAATGTAATGAGTAAGACTTACTTACGTCCTTTAGAAATACACAGAGCAGCAACTGGAAATGAGATGCAAAACTGTGTCTTTTGTGTTCTGTATTAACTTGAAGAGAAGGTAAAATGAGCCCATCAAGTACCAGTTACAGCAGAGAGTCGCTGATGACTGTGATGATTCAGATTAGCTGACAGCAGAGATGCTACTGAATTCCTTTTACTGTGCCGTCAGGTAAAGCCTTTGAGTCTCAAAATAAAGACAGCTGCATGAAGTAGCATCTAAATGTGTCATATTCCTCACTGCACCGGCTATTGTCTGTGTTCCCAAGCCTTGCTGCTGGAGTACTGTACAGGCCACAGACCACTCTCAGGGACAGGTTGTTGTCGTGCTTGGTGACTTCTGAAACTCACTTTCAAACTTCCTCTCGCCTTCTAACCTGTTTGAACCCTACAGTATCTCTTGTCTGGCTGTCTGCAGACTGCATGGCTTCTTGAGAGCATTGCTGCTTTCATGGAAACATGGTGAGATTGCAATTATAAAACCAAGAGGTGAGAAAACCGAGGTGGAAAACCCCTGTTTGTTTTGCCCACCCTTCTTAAGATTTCTGGCTACATAGGTTACACCCTGACTTCAGGACACATTCACACGTACATTGGAAGGCAACTTATTGCACAAGGTCTTTCCGAGGAGGCTTTAAAAACCCAGGCCCCATATGGATATTGGTATTCTAATCTCTGATCTCTTTTACCCATTCTATCCTTGTCCCAATCCATTAGTGTTTGGAATCACAGTTCTTTAACACCACTTAATGGAGAAAATAAGAGTCAATATTCACCATTTCTTAGTATTTCTAGGCAGGAAGGAAAACAGAACAAAACCAAGGCTATGTATGGTGGTGTAAACCTGACATAGCTATTATATTTCCTGGTGAGCAATTGCCCTCAATTTATATACAGGTACAAAAGATCAAAATCTTTCTTCTGTTAGTCAGAACTCCTGTTTCCCAAATGGGAAGAACAGTAGTCATATTTGAAAATAATAAGTCATTACCCACTGGTACTTTAAGCAGTTTTTTTGCTAAAAACAAAAAAAAAAAATGATACCTCTGGAATTTAATGTGATATATTTTTTCCTGAAAGTTTGAATTTTTTACATATGATCATACTTTTTCTCCCTTTCTTTCTCTTAAGGATGATAAGTTTTTATCTTTGGATCTCTTAGAAATAAGTGGATGCAGCATATGTTCCTTAAATAAAGCCTCTGAATTATTCCTACACGACCTGCATTAGAGTTCTCCAGATTGAGTAGCTTTTTTCTGGAAACCTGCCAAGGTCAGGAAAGGCAGGAATTATTTCAAGCCTAGTACAGGTCTTTGGAGATAAATAAAATCTGAGGGATTTAGTTTTTTGCTCATCAATTTAAACTTTTCACTTAAGGTTTTGTTTTTTATGAGGCTTCCTTACCCTGCTCCCCCTTGCTTGGAAACAGAAAAACTTCACCTACTGTGACTTTTTTATTTTTTGTTTGTTTCGTGTTTGTTTGTTTTGAATTTTATTTAAAGGGAGACAAAACCATAATTAAAAGGAAGAAGAAGAAAACTCACAGCAAAGGAGATGTAGGTCTCAGAAACCTCTTCAAGACTTACCTCACACATTTCCTTGTGCTTGAACGTTCTCAAGGTTTGAAGGGACTATCCAACAGAAAGGATCCTGGGTGACGCATTCCAAGTCTGCTAACAAATCTAGATATCGAAGCACTGCAAAACTGGCTCTTAGGAATCTCAGCTTTACTAAAGTTCAATAGCATACAAGGGCTTAAGTCAAATCCAAAACCAGACCTTAGGCAGTCAATCTATTTGGTGCCTAGGAAAGCTTACCTATTGCTCAGAGACTGAAGAAAGAACACAAAACTAGCATAGCTGCTTTTGGCTGCTCTTACTGTACCATTTCTCACTGTGATATTTGTGCCTCTTAAATCTTCCTTTTTTTTGAGGGGGAAAGCAGTGCAGAGAGACAGTTAATGATAAAGAACAAAGTCGTAATCTATTACTGCTGAAAATAAACTATAACCACTATAGTGAAGCAATGCAATAACACAGCAGCTGTCTTATTTTTCAGTTCATGACACCCCTGAAGCATATACTCATGAGGCAGGGCTTCAGCTTTCCCAGTAATATTCCTGAGTCAAGCAGGCTGACATTCCAATTTAAACCAGTTACACCTGAAATCCTTTTTGCTTAACACTTGTTTGCCCACCTTTTAGCTAAAGGGCTATCAATTCCTGTAAGAAGTCATGAGGAACTTCCTACAGTTTGAACACAGCTTTTCTTTGGCCTGAACAGAACACTCCCTTAGATATCTGCAGCAGCGCTACAGGAATATTACACTGTGCAGATGACCATAGCATATGTGATTAAATTCAGGTGTAGAAAACTATGGTCAAGGCCTCCAAAACAAGTTCTGAGGTCACTGATTTGTATCAGAAGCTTATCACACCTTTCTCACATGGACTAATCAACTACAGGCAAGAATAACTGCTGCTGCCAGAACCAAGGATTGCAGCTCTTCCATCAAATGTTATCCATGGAAGTAGCTGCCCTCAGACTTATTAAGCAGCACTATCAAGGTAACAAAAAACAGGCTTTTTTTACTTTATCCCAGCCAGCTCCTGTACACTTATAGGATTTTATTCCAGTTGAATTTCTTGTTAGAATGGATACTGCGCTCAAATTTGAAGAGGCTTTGCCTTCATCTACCTTTTTTAAAACAGTTGCTAGAGAAACTGGATCTAAGTAGTTGTGTGTGCATATATGTGGTGTTATGGGAGTAGAGATGTGGCCTTGCCAGTCAGTGCTGCCCGTGCAGAAGCAGTGTGGAAGTCACTCAGCCTGGCTGATGTGTCCACAAGAATTAATTCAGAATGTCACCAAACACAGACCAGGCATTCATTAATCACTGTCTGAAAAGAACACATAACCCTCCAAGAACATTTTAATAGGAGTTTTTTGCTTCTATGAACTAGGAAGGAAAGCATCACAGAGTGTAAGAATATGTCTAAATCTGTTACATTCACTGTTCACACTGTGTGGTACATACTTCAAATATCATTCTGTCTCCACATTTAGTGGTGAAACTGAACAAGCATGATAACTAGGTCAACAACTTTCTTAAGTGTTTTTCCCATGTTGTTTGGTTTACTTATAGACCTAATTTTTACATCCTTTCTCAGCTTCTTTTGGAATAGTAGACTCCATTTAAACAATTGTACTCAATTTCTTTAAACAGATTTATTTTTCAGACATCACTTCTTCAATAAAATCGAGACGATTATGTGACTATATGCAGATGATACAGTGTTGTAGCTAAGTGCTTTTTATTTCAACTCAATATGGCCTCAGCTTTTCATTCTAATGTATATGAAGACCATGCAGTTGAAATTACTGTCATTTGACATATTGAAAAAAAAACCCTGCTGTGTCTTTGTAAGCAAGCATGATGTATCAACACCATCAGTGTGGCAATTACTTTATCCAAGGTATGAAAGAATTCCTCTAATCCTGTTTAAGATTTTTGCATCCATAATATTACTATTTACCCTGAAACTGCTTCCACTTAACCAAGAAGATCATTTGTTTTCATGTTTTGACTCCTATATAAGTTCTAGATTTGCTGATTATAAAACACAAAATGAAAGAATTATCTGTGAATAATTAGACTCTTCAACATATTTTCAAACAATTCTAATTCTTCCTTTACTACTCATAGATTCTTGTAGGAAAAGATCTAAGCCAAGCCTTCAGTGTGGCTTTGGTAGTGTTCCACGGTATGTTCTCCAGTTCTAGAAATTCTGAGATATCAAAAACAATGAAAAGGAAATATCCTGCAATCTATGTCCTGTACTTCTATTTCAGTAACGCAGAATGGTTACAGATTTTTATATGATGGTTTTGGTTTTTCCACTGCCATGTCTTGTTTACTGTTCTGCATTTTACAACTACTGAAAACATAATTCAACAAATTAACTCAAATTGTCTTCTAGAAGAAATATTTTAGTTGCCATTTTAAATCAAGCTAATGCAGTGAGGAAAGAATGCCATTAAATTTAATACCTATGCCATATTGGAGATAAATCTCAATGTATAGCTGAAGAAATTTTGAAAAGATCAGCAGTTGTGATATGATTGTATTCCATTGTTTTTTTCCACCAGCCTCATCACTTTGTAGCCCAGTGTATACAATGGCATAGACTACTGTCTTGGACCACACTTCTGCATAGTTGAGCCAGAAATCATTCTGAATTGCATTTAACCTGGACTTTGCCACACACATGAAACAAAATTACTTCTATAAAGATATTTCTTGTATTACTTACCATCCATTTCCTGTCCTGTCAGGCTGTTTTGCTTCTCTGTACTACTCATTTTAAACATAATAGTGCAGATGTTAGACTGGAAGCTAGGATTCAGAAGACCTATTCTTTGTTTTGCTGTTAACTCACTTGTGTAACCTTTGGTGGGTTCATAAATCTACCTTTGTTTCAGTTTGCTTGTCTCTAAAATTGCTGTGATAAATAAATGTTGTGTTCTGTTGAGATGAACTTCAAAATATATTGACCCAATAATCAATAATTTACCAACTAATAATAAATCCTAATATTCAGTCATTGAAACAAGAAGTCAGTTGGATTGCTCAGTGCACTCCTTGCTACAGTTAGAGGGACACCTTTGCTCAAATTCCATCCAAAGGCCAGAGGTATCTGAAGAGATGTTTTCAAGTTAGCACTAAGCCTGCTATACGTGGACTTCATGAAATCATGAGTTAAAATCTTAATGATTTCAAATAAACCTTTTATCCTTTCAAGTGCCAATCAGGATATATTCATTTGCAAATACAGTCTAATTGTTTAACCTTATTTCAGACCTTTGGGACCCAATTATCTTACTGCTTGCAGGAGTGAAACCTAATGGCCATTTTTTTAAAAATAAGATTAGGCAATACTTGTAATTTATGTCAGGAACTAAATTTTTTAAACAGATCTTTAGTTGGCACAGTTCTACTGAACCAACAGCATGATGATTCACACACATTATCTTGAGATGTTTACCAGTTATTTTCCACTGGTAAGACCTTTTGATAAGGGGCTGTTTTATTATTACTGACACAATTTTCAAAACAATAAGTCTGTTCAGCTTCCACAGATTGTAATGAAAATTCACCACATGATGTTGCTACAATCTAGTACCTGGTTACTGCATGCTACTGCACTGTGTACCTGAGCCAGTGCTAACCAAATTGGTCTGAGCACAGGAAGACATTTAATCATCAGCAGCCAGTCTTTTGTACAGTCCACACTAACTAAATGGAAAGCCTGAATGAATTATCCCCTGTGAAATGTCATGTTTCCTCAGCATGTTTCTGGTACTTCTACTCTATTCTGCCTCTCTCCAAAATAACTCATAGTAGCCAGGGAAGGCATAGAATAGACCATTATAATCCAGTTACAATTAATGACCTTATTCTCCACCCCCTTCTCTTGAGATGAGCTGAACTTGGAACTATCACAAGGCTTAGACGTGTATTCCTTGGGAAACTGCACAATAATTGACATTGCACCTGACACAGTGTTCTAGGTATCACATTAAGCCTTATCTCTGACCATCTTTCAGCTTGCTTATGAAACTTCCTGAAACTCCAAAGGCTCACAGAATATCAGCCTCATGTCCTCTCTTGCTTATTAAACATTTATAACTCCTGTATTTTCCACAGCAAATACTTGATATTGCTACCACATACTGAGATTTGGGATCTAACCACATTTCTGAAAAACTGTTCCTGAATTAGTCTTCTGCATCCTGTAGTACATACAATTCTTTCTTCATAAGCATAAAGTTTACAAGTGTATATTGCTGAATGTCATTGTTTTCCCAGACCATTTCTCTATTTTTGCAACATTATTTCAATTTTATGTCCTGTTCTCCCAAATTTTTTAGCCCTTCATTTGTGTCACAGGTAAATCACTAGTTTCTAATGAAAATATTAATGGCTTCATACTTATGATATATCCCCACTGATCCCTGTACTTCAGGTATTGCTATTTAGGGGTATTTGCACACTCCTTAGAGAAGCTCCATGAAAATAATTTTTTTTAAATACGTTTTGGAAAGTATTACTTGACACAGTATCAAAAACCTTAATACAATTAATATGTATATGATTTCATCTGTTCCTGCTTATGCAACATCACTGCTACCATTTCATAGATAATAGACTGATTTGACATTATTTGGTATACATAGCTGTATCCCGACCATTGTGTCATTTATCTATTATTTTCCAGGTTTTTTTATGAGTAGATTAATTGCTTGTTCCAGAATTTTTCCAGGTGAAGTTAAGCCTATTTTTCTACAGTTTGTGATGTCTTAATGTCTTCTTAAGAATAAGCACTACATTTGCTCTTTCCAGTCTCCCAGTATCACACCCTGAAAGACAGAGGTTAAAAATTCTCTCATTTCTCCAACCAGTTATCTACAGTGGTTGCAAAAATGGCAAAACTCTCCCTACTTAACATTGTATGTATAAAAATCCTTTATCCATAGCACCAACTACCGCACTGTAGAACATATTCCCTGAATACATACTCACTCTTTGTTTCAAGTCAGGTATTAACAGTCCCAGTAAAGCTCCTCATTAAATCAAGGTTTTCACATCCTGTAAAATGTACAAAAAGGCAAAAAAATATCTGTGGCAGTTAACACATTTACTATAGCTACTATAGAAATTACTTCTATGGATTTTGTGTATCATCTTCCTACAGCTTCAAAAGGTTATTTTTTTTAAATTCAGATCTTGATAAAGGCTAAACAAAGCTGCTGAATGTCAGTGAATTTGGGATATAGATTCTTACCTAATGTTTTAACATCAGTTAGAAACAGTTGAAGACCAGGCAAGACCAAACTTATAAGCAAGCCTGTTGTGATATGTGAATTTTCAAAGACCTGCAGGGCTGCATATCTATGAAACACTGGCAAACAACATTTTGCAGGTAGGAAAGCAGAATTGGACTTTGGATAGTAGGAATTCAGATAAGTTTGTTTCCTTCTTCCCTGAAGTCCTTCTAAAAAGGTCACAGTGATAAAAATAGAGCTGCCTTCTTTTACAGGGATTTTGTTTGAGAGCTCAATTTATTCAGAAATCAAGACAGATTGATGATGTTCCCTGGGAATGCAGATAGGCATATTTTAGACAATAAACCAGGAGCCCTTATCTGCTGAATTTTGCCTTTTCAATGTAGCTATCCTATGCTAATTTTAGGTCTGCATCCTCTGTATCCTGTTGTGTTTTGTTTTTCCTCTCATTCAGCTCTGATTTCCCATTACGGCATGTCCTTTTAGCACATATTTTGTACTTATGACGCATCTGTTCTCATTTTGCTCCTGCAAGTGCCTGAACGATGGCTAAATGCATCTGTAAGGCCAAGTGCTGAACAGGTGCAAAACAAGACCCCAAGTAATGAAAGGAGAGGAAGAAATTAGAGAATAATTTTTGCTCTGTCAGGATTTGCCTAATATATGTATAGCCATTACACAGGCAATACAAATGTCTCATTTTCACAGTTCTTAATCTTCTTTAAAGAAGGATCTTTCTGGAGTTAATTTAGTGTAAGAAAATTTGATAGGAGAAGATAGTAATTCTCTGTTGCTGATTTAACAGAGACTTTATAGTACAGCTTAAGGAATTTAAAGGAGATCCAGCTTTTCTCTCTTAGTAAAAGAGAAACGTACAAAGTATGAATGTACACATCTTACTTTTAAAGAAACCCAAACCACCTTATTTTTATTTTATGCTTGTTTTATACTGTCCAAAGCAGTTTTGCCAGTTACTCATGAGCAAACCTTGTGCAGAGTTATTCATTTCATACATGTCATAAATGAATATGTTTTTTCTCATTCTAATCTCCGTGATACAGACTGGATAACTGAGTAATGCTACATTCCTTTTATATTGTTTCAACAACATAAAGTCAATTGACCGTCTTTGTCTAGCCAATTTTATGGCTTCAATGTGCCTCTGAGTTCAGCTTCCAGGACAGCAGGATTTTCAGGATTGTGGCTACAGAACCTTGGTAATTTCTTTTGAGAACAGGCCAAAAGAAAATCTCTGTTTATACGGTATCCAAATGATAGGTGGGAGGAAAGAGTGGGAGTCAGTTCAAATAGACAAAATCTGGTTATTTTTTTCTGAAAAAAGCATCCAGAAAAAAAAAAAAAAAAAAAAAAAAAAAAAACCACACCATTTTGAGTAGAACAAACTTTTTGATACAAACATTCCCTTTCATGCACTTTTTACAGGAAGCACAGATAACTAAAACATCAGCTCATAACTTATAGGCAGACAGACACCAATGTTTTTCTGGCCCATAAGCCAGTTAGTTAGGCACTTCACCTGCATAAGAGACACAAATCTCTTCTCTACCTGAGATGACTTCACATCGCTTATCTCACAGCAGCATGTCCAAACTATTGTGCTATGGTTTGTCCAGTCTTCCTAGTCCTGTGAACAGCATACGAAAATTTGCTAAGGCAAATTAGCATTTTGTGCATTGTTGTGCATGCTTCAAAATCCAGGTGACTTATTGAAACAAAACTCAGTGTTTGTTGCTGGCTGGCATTCTCTGGTTGCTGGGATTTTGAATCATCTGACAGCTCCCATGGTCTGTGTGGCAAATGTATTTGATCTGCCTCTGAATCACATGCAGCTCAAGATTGAAAGTTGGCCATCCTGCACAGAGGTCCTGGGCTAATCTGAGTCTGTTTTAATGATAAAGTTTCACCTTGTATTTTAAACAGTGAAGCAGTCACTGGAAGCAAGGTAAATCTTCCAACTTCTAGGCAGGAGAATCACTGAGTCACTCTCTGGGCTAGTATTTCAGTATATTAAGGCACATTTAGGTGTTTTGAACAAAGAAGAACTATCTTAGAAGGAGAATCCATCCTCTCTCATCCTAGGCTCTTAGGTAAATGCCTTGGAACTAGCCACGTGTCTAGTAAGTTCATGAATCTCATGTGGAAAGGGTTTTTTTAAAAGGTATTTTTCTTAGGGTTTTTTTTTTTTTTTTTGACAGTCGACTTCGCAAATACCTTTGGGACAATTACATCAGATAAGAAACTGTTTGCCTCATACTATCACCTAAATTAAAAGTGGAATACTCAGGGGTAAATTCAATGAAGTCTTTCCGTGGCAGTTTTGTTAACAGAAGACACAGAAGGGTTTCTTCTTTCTCCTCACCTAAGAAATCATAACAGTCTCTTCTGCCATTAAAAACTTCTAACGCTTGGTAAAACCAGACTAGGTCTGGGGCTGCTTTAAGCTGTGCTGGAAACCACAGCCTGAGGAGTGATATTGCTCACAGTTCCTCCCTGCTTCTCTTCTTGGACTTGGTTCATGAAACTATTTCCAGGGAAGAATGACCCATCTCAGGCATCACTGTTCCCTAATCATCACACCAATGTACATGATAACAAAGCTAGACTGCTTATTTTAAGCAGGAATTGCTTTGAAGGTTTCTGTGGACTCCAAGCTTTTTGTTAACGTAGGAAAGAAAGTAAGGCGGGGGAAAAAAAAAAAAAAAAGGTAGATGCAATAATGCTTCTGGAAAGACAGAATTTTTATTAAGATCATACCCTGACTTAAGTGGTTCCTTCTTTGACAGCAGCCACATTGCTGCTCTCCGAAGGGCAAGAAGATGAACTTTCAGGGAGCCAATTAGGAAATGCTTTAGAAAATGTGCTGGTGACAGCAATAGTCTGGGAGATTAACTACAGTAAAGTATCATCAAAGCACTGCCCTCCAAGTATCTTCAGCATAGCTATGATCTGACTTTTGCATTACTTAAAAACTTCTTTTACAAAAAGAAAAGCAGCAAAATGACTTGAGGCTTTTTAACTTATTTCTCTGCCAGGTCCCAGAGCTTTACAAGTGAATGGTTCCACAGTAAACATCACTTACCAATGGAGCTCTATTTCTTCAGAGAAAAATAAGTTTCTTTCTGACAAATAATAAATATCCCTCATATTATTGTGGCTGATAAGACAAAGCAAGCCTTAAAGGTACATTATGTTTTGCCTTTGCAATCTTCTTACTTTTCAGAGTCAGAAAGGACTGATGTTTCTCTTGGGTCATCACTGAATACTTATAGAAATACTAAATTTTGGCTTGTCACTGAGAACCATAGGTAGGAACTGAACAGCAACAACTGAAATTAACTATATTTACATGAATTTTCTTGATTCTCTAGTGCAAAGCAAAATATTAATGAGAACAGAATAATAATAAGCTTCCCATGATGACACAGATGATCTCACAAAATAACACCCAAAATTAATAAAATATAAGGTATTTGATGTCTGTCTTCTTATTAGAAGACAAAGGTGTTCCTACTAGAAACAATAGCAACATTTTTGCTCCAGCTGAACTGGGATGTAATATTTCTGTTCTCATTAGAACACAGGGGAAAAAGCAGTGTATAAAAAATAATAATAATGTTTTGAGAAATCTAGTATAATAGCTTTCTTTCATAAATCTCAGCATCATTAAAAAGAGCACAAGAAAGGCTCGTGACTTCTCATGTGTTAGAAAATAAATGCAGGCTGATGTTTTGAATGAGATTGCTGTTCATGATTAACGATATCTGTTTGTCAATGCACTTTAGATGTATTCACTGCATCCTCACACTGTTACAGCTCTTGCATAAGGGTGAACTCTACCCAGCATCTACACTGGATAATGGCATTAGGATTCACTAATCAGCACAGCTCTCTCCTGATATGCTGATTAAAAGTAGCCATTAAAATCTGGTCATGCCAGTTCTGACCCTGAGGTGCTGTGCTGGGAGAACAGACGTTTAGTAGCCCTCCACAATACAGAAAAGATGCTACAAAAAGACTGAATGCTGAAAAGAGTAGATCAATTTAGAAAAAAGGAAATATTTATTTACATATTTTTATTAAACACTAACACTCCTGGGCTGTATTCACAGAAATCTTGTGTTGTTCAGACGTGGTTTGATTAGACTTATTCCTGATTAATGTGCTGTTGTGTATTCACTGATGGAATGCAGTATTTTCCCATTTGGATACACTAAATCAGATATTATTCATTATTAGTG
Source organism: Streptopelia decaocto (assembly GCF_964273445.1). Taxonomy (NCBI): domain Eukaryota; kingdom Metazoa; phylum Chordata; class Aves; order Columbiformes; family Columbidae; genus Streptopelia; species Streptopelia decaocto. The sequence continues at coordinate 73,751,693 of NC_138655.1, forward strand.
GTTTTATACACTTTTGCTTATTATTCTATCTTGTTTTGCAGTAGTATGCACTTTTTAAAGAATGCCTCTGTGTAATCTACTGGGTAAAAATTTAAATGATTACACATCTACATGTTATGCTTTGAGGGACAAATAAAATTAAGATAAAATTTTCAATTTTCATACCGATTTTTATCACAGCCTTTTCAGTTATGCTGACTTTTGCAACGCTTTCTGAAGTCAGCAGTTCTTCAGGAAGATTATCACCTTCAAAAAATAAGATGGATTAGTAATTTGTGTGTACTGTAAAATAATTTATGTACACTAGCCACTTCCCTTCTCTGTTTAAACACCTCTGTTTCGTTCATCTTTTACATGGGAGTTGCTGCTGAAACGTCCTCTTGGAAACTGCTTCCTCAACTACGAGTCATGATTTGGCCATTTTGTTTCTGTTCACTCCTTAGCTTCTCCTGTGCTCTAACTCCTGCCAGGTTTCCTTTCAGATTTCTCTTTTGTGTGTGTGTGTCTGATAAGTCACATTACCTCAACAGATTAAAGAAAAAAATTACTTATACAATTAAAAAAATACCTTTGAGTATTGTGCATGTTTTAAAGCTAAATGTTGCTTAGTGATCTATGCATCCATAACTAGACACATATTCATCATCTACCCGAAATATGTGTCTTATTTAATGAACACAGTCTGGCAACTGTGATTAAAAAAAAATACATAAAGGAGAAATTCTCCACTTAGTTTCCTTTTTCAGAGGGAGATTTCTTCACAGGGTTAGTTTAGTGTAAAACATGTCATGTTCGTTGTTGTTGAAATGTATAGTCTATTATTATCCTATCCCTGTATGACTTTACCTTAGTTAGTTGGTGTGGTTTTTTTGTTTGTGTTTGGTTTTGGTTTTGTTTGTTTGTTTGTTTGCTTTGTTTTTGTTTTCCTGAAAATGGAGAGGACTTCAGCTGAACTCCACAAGAAAATAGCTTGTTCACAGAACATAATTTTGTACATAAAAACCTGATAACTGCTGCTTTTGTTAACTCATGAGCTTCCTGTGGTCCCACTGCATTCTCTCAGAGAAACTGGCTGCTCACAGCCTGGGTGGGTGTACTCTGTAACGAATGAAAAACTGTCTCAATGGCAAAGCCCAAAGAGCTGTGGTGAATGGAATTAAATCCAGCTGGCAGCCAGTCACGAGTGGCGTTCCCCAGGGCTCAGTATTGGGGCCCGTTCTGTTTAATGTCTTTATCAATGATCTGGACAAGCAGATCAAGTGCACCCTCAGTAAGTTTACAGGCAACACCAAGTTGGGTGGAGTGTTGATCTGCTGGAGGGTAGGAAGGCTCTATAGTGGGATCTGAACTGACTGGTTTGATGGAATGAGGTCAATTGTACGAGGTTCAACAAAACCAAGTGTCGGGTCCTGCACTTAGGTCACATCAATCCCATGAAATGCTACAGGCCTGGAGAAGAGTGGCTGGAAAGTTGACTGGTGGAAAAGGAACTGGGGGTGTTGGTCAAAAGCCACTGAATAAAAGCCAGCAGTGTGCCCAGGTGGCCAAGAAGGCCAACAGCATCCTGGCTTGTATCAGAAATAGTGCGCCAGCAGGACTAGAGAAGTGATTGTGTCACTGTACTTCACACTGGTGAGGCTCCACCTCAAATCCTGTGTTCAGTTTTAGGCCCCTCACAACAAGAAAAACATTGTGGTGCTGGAGAGAGTTCAGAGAAGGACAATGAACCTGGTGATGGGTCTGGAGTACAAATGTTATGAGGAGTGGCTGAGGGAGCTGAGGCTGTTTAGCCTGGAGAAAAGGAGGCTGAGGGGAGATCTTATCGCTGTCTACAACTATCTGAAAGGAGGTTGTAGCATGGAGGGTGTTGGTCTCTTCTCCCAGGTAACATGTAATAGGACAAAAGGAAATGGCCTCAGGTTGTGCCAGGGGAGGTTTAGATTAGATATTAGGAAAAACTTCTTCATGGAAAGGGTTGTCAGGTATTGGAATATGCTGCCTGGGGCAGCGGTTGAGTCACCATCCTTGGAAGTATTTAAAAGACACATAAATGCTTTCATGCTTGTTCATAACTTTTGCAATTGTTCTCTATGTGCTTTCAAGGAATTTACAGCAGAAATATACAATTTATAGAGCAGAAAGAACCTTGAACCTCATTCTTCATAATTTTTTTCAGTCATCCATTAATATTTTAGACTTTTTTTCTGATACCAGCTGTTACTAGCTGCATTTTGCTTTGAACTAGGAAGCCAAACCTGAGTGTTTGGGACAGGCTGCAGAGCCCCTGGGGGCATGCAAAGAGGACCCTGACATGTCTGCTCCTTTTCCTCATGGTACTGTACACACAAGCATCTCTTCTTGAAAGCACATCTCCCTAATACAAGTCTATAGAACATTTGTAACACTCTTATCATTAAGAGATGCCTTTCAGTCAGAGTCGAAAAGCGGTGACATCTACAGCATCAATGTGCTAGTCCTGGCTTGCCTCTAAAGGAACAATAAATCCTCTCTGCCAGGACAATGATTGCAGCCTGTAGTCTCCATCTATCTAAGCTGCAAAAGGTGAAGATGACTAAGAAAAACAAATTCTGCCCAGTTCTTTCTTCCATATTTTTACCCGTGAGTTTCGTAGAATCATAGAATCATTTTGGTTGGAAGAGACCATCAGGATCATCGAGTCCAGTCATAACCTAACCTAACTCTAGCACTAAACCATGTCCCTAAGAATCTTGTCTAAGCGTCTTTCAAACACCTCCAGGGATGGTGACTCCACTACTTCCCTGGGCAGCCTGTTCCAATACCTGACAACCCTTTCCATGAAGAGTATTTTCCTAGTATACGATCTAAACCTTCCCTGGTGCAACTTGAGGATACTTGGTTACTGGGGTCCACAAGCCCCCAGAAAAATTTATATTCACATATTGAAAAATCCACTGATATGCATCTTACTTAGACAAGTATGAAGTATGAAAGTATTAATTCATGGTCTCTGGTATATACTTTCTAGTTTTTGCTAAAAAATATAGCCGTATAGATCACTTTGTTGAAATGCTAAAGAAAAATATTAAGAAGAAAATGAATAATTCCACTCAATATTTTTACCAGATGCACAATTAGTATGTACATTTATTTTTTCTGCTGGCGATACATTGTATCTGAGAACTTCCTCTGCATGATTAAAAATACAGCATGGATTGGTGATGCACTTTGCTCTCCCATTCTTTTTTCTGAAAATCACAGAAGAAATTCCTTGCTATATTCATTTTGCAGTGCTTTAAATATGACATGCCATATAGAGAACTTTATTAAAAAAAACAACAAAGTTGCAGAGTCAGACTTCAGAATATAGAAATTTCCAGGTTCTCCTTGTGCATACAAATCATTTCCATAAGGAGTTCAAAATGATAAATGGAAATATTCTTTTCAGAAAGGGTTTAGTACAATCACATCACATCAATGTTAAACCCAAGTAATTAACATAGGGTTCTTAAATATAACCCAGGTAATGAACATTAGATTCTTAAATCTATCAAGGTTCTTAAGAGTAATACCACATTTAAAAAGTGTTAGGTGTTCAGGACTTCTGAAAATCAGTGACTGTTTAGCTAATTAGATGTGAATTTAGAAGCCTATGGTTAGGCATTCAAGGTTTAAAATCTTGGTTTGCAATTAAAACTATTCTAAGTCATTTCATTACGACTTACACGTGTTAAGTCCTGTAGATGGAGGTATTAAGCAAGTTCATATTGCCTGAACCAACTGAAGCCCTGGGAAGTGGGAAGTGAAAATTATTTTTGGACAATGTGTTGTTTGCTCCCCACGTAGAGATAAGGTGACAGAAAAATGAGTCAATAGAACAAGATCTGAAATAGCAGGATGAGAATGAGAAAAAAAAGGGACAAAGGGGAAAAGAAATTCAGAGAGCATGGGGAAAAGCAGGGAGTGGAAGATACAGGGTGAAATTCTGTTGAAAGAGAAGTACATTAAATAGCTGTTGTTGGGTAGCTCTGTGTGCACAGACCTTTTGTCAGTAATAGAGGGCATAGACTTCCATTTCAAGTCTGATGCAGCACTTGGAAATCCTTCCATTTACTTCAATGAGCTTTGGATTAAGCACTTAGAGGAAAAAAAAGGTTATGTTTAAACTGAATGGGGTTTTTTTTGAAGAAAGTTTAAATTCTGGAAGGAAATTTTAGTAAACTCAGAAAACTTGCCAAACTCAACAAGGCCTCAGAATCTCCAGTATTGACAGTGTCTCCTTTAGACACTACACTTAAAAAGAGAGAAAAGTAGCTTATCTTAGAATTTAAATGAGTTCAGTAATTGCTCAGGCTGCAGAATGTAACACGAGATATATTACAAACAAGCCAGCAAAGCAGCTGATTACACCAAAAGTGTGCAGGGGATTAAAAAAATACAAGGGAATCCCTGATTGTTATTGTGTGTTGGGATTAATAGAGTTCAAAATAAAGCTGCTGTGTTTTCATTGTCTGAATCCTGATTTTAGCATTTGAAATACATTGTGTTTATAATTTCTGCTAGAAACACAAAAAATAATTAAATAAGTCTTTGAAGATAACAGGAATTTAAGAACTTTTTTTTTTTTTTAATAAGATTTGCCTTTCATTCTGTTTTTGCTGTTATAATTTTCCCTTCTTTGGCAACCTTTTAATGTGGGCAGTTGGTGCTTCTGAGATTTCCAGCCATAGTTCTTACTTGTGACACTTGTTCTCACTGCCTGAACACATCCCATTTTCAGTAGAATCTTGAAGCTCAGCTGCAATATTTTCCTGTTTACCCATGACCAAGGAGCCTTCTCATTCTTTTCTGTAGTCACACTCTCTTCCAGAGCTCTCATTTAATGGTTAGTTGTATTTGGTGTTGGTGACAAGGTGCTGGCAAAGGGGAGAGGGCTGCAGGGGGGACCTCTATGAGGAGAGGCCAGGGCAGCCCCATATGGGACACGGCTGATTCCTGCCAGCTCCAGTGGTCCCACTGCAAGACACAGCTGAACCCGTCAGCCATGGGTGGGACACCTTGGGGAAAGCATGTGTAGAAAGATCAAAATACTGTTGAGGAGTGAGAAAAAAGTGTGAGAAACAGCCCTGTGAACACTAGGAAGGAGTGGGGAGGAGATGTTCCAGGTGCTAGAACAGAGTTTTCCCTGCAGCCCCTGGAAAGACCACAGAGGAGCAGGTGATCCTCTGCAGCCAGTGGAGAGAACCATGAGAGACTGGATGTCAACACTGCAAACCATGGAGTAACATGTCGAAACAGATAACCACACTGCAACCCATGGAGGACCCAGTACTGGAGAAGGTGAGCAGGTCCTATAGGAGGCTGCAGCCTGCAAAGGGCCCGCAGTGTAGCACAGGGAAAGTGTGAGTAGGAAGGAGTGACAGAGAGAAGCTGTTATGGACTGACTACATCCCCCATTCTCTATCCCTTCTGCACCACTTGGAGGGAGAAATGAGTTGGGAATGAAGGAGTGAAACTGAGCCTGCGAAAAAGGGTGATTGGTGGGGGGAAGGGGTTGTTTCAATTTTGTTTCTCAAAATCCAATTTTATTTTAATTGGCAATAAAATATTTTTTTCCTCAAGTCAGGTTTGTTTTGCCTGTGATGGTAATCGGTAAGTGATCTCCCTCTCTTTATCTTGACCCATGAACTTTCTCATTTTATTTTCTCCCCTTGTCCTGTTGAGGACAGGGAAATGAGAGAGTGGCTGGGTGGGCATATGTCAGTTGCCCAAGATCAGCCCAACACACTGTTTTACAATCAAACACATTAACAACATGTGTTGGAAAAAAGCAAGCATATACATTGCAGAAGAACTTCTGTACCCTATTTTAGTCATGGATAAAGTGCAGGAGATACATAGATTTGAAAAAAGAAAGCAAGCACAGATTGCAGTGACCGTCAGCAAGAGCTGCATGGCATGGATTCTTGCAATGTGTTGTGTTATTGCATTGCCATGTAGTTCCCAACCTTTAAAGATCAAGGTTAAATCTGATATTGAAAAGAATTGTTCTGTTCTCCTCGAGTCTGTCAAACTTGGGCATTCTTTCGATTTTCAAGAAAACATAGAGGCTTTGCAGTTCCTCTTTCCTGCATCTAATGACCTCTGTACAGTTATATTTTTCTAGTCATAAGTTATCTGCTCGATCTTGCACTGTGCTCCCATGACCTTACCAATGTCCAGTATATATAATATATAATATTTCCTTCATTCAGAGATTGGTGCTTTGTTACCCATGAGCTCCAGAGTCCACAAGAACCAGTTTTTGACACTCTAGTTCTTTGTTCCCTCATTTCTGCCAGGGATTTTCAGCTAATCACTTCAAACTCCTACAGTGAGTGAGTAGATGATTTTTCTCCTAGGCAGCGACTATTCCATTGTTCCAAAGTACACTTGTTAAACTGGAAAATTATTCTGCTTACTGAGTCACAAATACTCCTCATCTGGAATGTACATGGCCAGCAGCTCTCATATAAAAAACAGGTTTCTTATTTGCCAAAATTTATTATGTTATGGAAATTGCATTAAATACAAACAGAATTAATAAAGTCTCAAGAAATGTAACTGTGCCAGAACTGTTTCAGAAAATGCCACCATTTATACATGGCATCATATTCATAGCTGTATATGAGCTAGGCATATTATTTTTGAAATTAGAAGAATGAAGCTAAAGTTATGCTACAACAAAGAGGGGAAAATAACCCTTAAAATTAGATTTTGCTTAGCAGATACATTGGGTGTTAACAGTTTCTTCTTCTGTTTAAAAATCGTGCAGTTAATTCACAGCTGCTCCTACTATCTTTAGAATGATGTTACTCATCAAGAGGGATGTGGACATATTCAGTGAGAACAGACGAACCAAGTTACCTTGAATATTTCTCCTCTCTGGCAGTCACAGGGTAAAAATGGTTGACAGATTTTTGTGATTTAAATGCCCTAAGACCTGAAGCTAATTGCATTAACTTGTTCTTCACATTCTATATCTTCTTGCATATCCCAAATAATTTTGAATCATGCATTACTCTCCAAAATATTTATATTAAATGGCAGGTGAATAGAAAAGTCTGATGGTATTTCACCAAGTTTTACCAGTTCCTAATGATCTGCTTTTGCCAGTTGTTAGGATACACTCGATCAGTAGGCTGAATACTTCCATAATATCTCAGTGTTTATGTTTCCCAAAGAGGCCATAAATGTGCCCAGCTGGAGTATTCGGATCAATGCTGCCATAGCACTTTATTGGAAATAAACATAACCTATAGTTTGTGAGGGAAATTGCAGCTTCTTTTCCCCTCCTCCAAAATATCCTTTGCCAGACCCCCTAAAGCAGGGGTGTCAAACCCATTTTCACCACTCCTACATTTATACAGTCCTAAAATTACATTGGCCCTTTGAAGGCAACCATGGGGCTGATGTGGGCCTTGGTGAAAATGAGTGACACTCCTGCCCTAAACAATTCTCAATTATTAAAAATTTCAGGGCATTAATGATAAAATATTTCATCTTCAAACTTTTTTTCCAAATGGAAACTTCCAGTACTTGTGCATTAAAATGTTTCATTTGAATGTATTGAAATGAACTCTATTACAAGGTCATTCAATCTTGAATTTAATTTTTTATTGTGATTTATGTAGCTTCCCTGGAATTCAGGTAGAGGCTGGCTGGTACCTGATCTGTTGACATTCATGAACCTCTTATGATGGCACTCAGTAGGAAATCTGCACTGCATCGTTAATAGTGTAGGCTTGACCTGACTGAGGAGAAGGGAAAGCCTGAACTATTATTTTTACCAGGCAATGTTTCACATGGAGAAAAGATAATTTAACAGTCACCTCAACAAACAAGAAATATTATTTCAATTTTGATGATAGGTTGTTGTGGGTTTTGTTTTCTAAATTTGTGTTCCTAACCCCCTCAAAAGTTTAAGCATTATTAACGAATTCCTATAGAAAATTCCCAGCAACCTATATAATTTACATTACTGTTCACCCAGATACTACCAACTGCAAATATTATCTAAGATTTTATTCTGAAAATGTGATAAATAATAGCAATTGGGATCCCACATAGAAATACACAAAAGCAAAATCCCTCAGGATACCCTTGCAAAATAATATTTTTCATTTGCCAGGTTCCTGGAACATATATCTGAACATTTTCCCTTGGGAAAGACAGTACCTATTAAGAAACAAGAGCTATCTATTTATTAATTTAGATTCTTCGTTCACAGTTTAGAACTGGTTTAGATTTAGTTCTCCATTAATTGCATTTTTCATTCCCCTTGCTCCTTTATTTCTGTGTTTTCAATCAGTTTTTGTTGTCTTGGATATGCAGAGTCAGCAGTTTGGCCTGGACTAATTCCAGTGGAACTGCTGCAAGGTCTCATTTGTGAGGATTCCCATTTCTCATTGTATAAAAATTATAGCTGGTATTTACTATTGTCTTGGGAGGCCTTGCTGGAATCATGGTTTCTTTGTGAAGTTACACCTGAAATCTATCAGTGTTATATCACTGGCTTCACAGCCAGATGCAACTCTATATAACTTAATCTTGCACTTGTAGCAGCACTCTAAAAATAAACGGGTGTCATATGAGTCCTCAAAGAGAATTGATACTATCAAATTTCTGTTCACTATGGGGACCTGGAGCACTTGTCCTGACAGCTCACCTGCCACATAATGTGGGACTAAAATTTGTACCAGGACACCCTTTTCTTGTTCCTCCCACAGCTCAGTCGTTGTTTTATTACCTCCCAAGTTGAAATATACAACAAAACTTCACTGCTATTTTCCAAAAGCTTGTAATTCAGCTGAAAAGTGCATGCATGACAGCCCACTCAGTTATATACTTTTTCCCAAATAAATGCTACCAGGGGTTTCTTGCTTTATGGAACCTCAGACAGGAACAGCTCTGGGCTGCTCTTCCCTCTGCGTGCCAGCAGGAATTATTACTGAAGCCTCTAAGCTTCAAGGTTCAAGACATTACTAGTGGACATAAATTGAAAGCTGGTGCTTTCGTCTCAAGGCAGGAAGTATAAATAGAATTTCCTACACCTGTGCTCTATGCCTTTTGTTCACTATATGTGACACTGACCTCTGAAACATTTTGAACTGGCTGTAGCTGGGTGGACTTGTGTCCTACAGTTTTGCAGCTGATATGTTTTCATATTATATATGATCTATTTCCTTCACGCTTAAATCTTAATATTGTTTGCTTTCACATCATGCTGGCAAAGTTATAGTTTTTCACTCTAAAAATAAGTGTTAAATGCCTTAATACTGCGGAGCTTTATGGCTTTTATTCTGCTGGCCTAAATGCTGCAGGCCGTTTGACTCACTTCCTCATTTCTTCAGATTTTCTTCTTTTTTTTTTTTTCACTGTCAAAAATTGTTACATTTCTTAGCAGTTTTCAAGGTTTCAAAATTTGAATTTCTCTTCTGTTGTGCCTGAATAATCTGCTTTGATGACCACTTTATCAAGAATATTAAGTTTAATGATTAGATACTGTTACACTACGAGGATCAAGTATCCATCTAAGCAGAAACTAAAATTAAAGAAAAAAAAAACCAACAAAACCTTTTTCTTTTCAGTCTGGAGGAAACTTGATTACTGGGAAGAGAATGGTGCTTTGCATAAAGCAACTCACTCTCATTTTCTTAAAATGTTTTTCTAGGGTTGATTTCTGAGAACACAATGGGGAAAGAATATGTACATTCTTGTGGACAAGGTTATATAGTTGTAAATAATAGAGTGATCTGGTATAAGTAAAAAGTGAACAACTATATGACCAAAATTTCATTAAAATCCACAGTCCTACTGAATTTGTATAGGAAATAGATTTGCACTTAGTATTTAAATATTTCCTCATTCATTTTACTAAAAGAGAGAGCGAAATCAGATCTGATTAACTTATAAACCTTTGGGGGAAATTATTTTACTGTGTGACATAACTAGAATAAGAATAGTGCTTGCAAACCCAGTAAACATAGTCTTGTGTATTTTCCATTGCAGATAAATTATGAGTCTGATATATTTTCCACATATGTAATAAAATACCTGCATTAATTCAGGAAACAAAATAAAATCTTAATCTTGTATGAAATGGGACACATTATTCAACAACATGTCTGCAAGCTTTAATCTAATTTGAATACTATCTTTGTTAATAGTCCCTTGGGGCACACAATTTCAAGCTACCCATTCTGGGTTAAAAGGAATAGGGCTGGGCTTTGAATAGTTCCCTGTTTTTCTGCTTGCAGCCTATAGATGAAAAAGTCTTGGAGATGAGTTGACGTAAGTTAAATATTTGAGAACTCAGTTGTGTGCTCAATTCAAGAAATTCAGTATGAAGGATGCATCCCACGAACAGTTCTGCCTGAAGGAGTAGCTTCAGGTCATGCATATCCCTTTGCAACAATCAATTCTAGCATCATACCTACAAAAAAAATGCAGATGTCAGAATTATTTACTGTTATGTAAAGCTTCCCAGTAAACCACCCCTGAAACCAACCCACCCATTTTTCATAGTCAAACTCAGGTAGAGCAACAAACTGAGGTCATTAGAGAAAACTGCTGAAAAACACAGAGAATTGCAGTAGCACAGTACTGAAAGGACCTCAGGTGTTCCCCTTGTTCGTCCTGTTGCTTCATGACATAATCAACTCTGCCAGTGTCATTCCTGACAAATGCTTTTCTAATCTCTTCTTAAAGACCTCCCTGACCTCAGCCTTCCTAGGCAATTCCTGTATCTGGTAATAGTAAGAGATCTTTGCTACCACATACCTCACAATATCTAATTTGAATCTGCTTTGCTGCATTTAAACTCATTACTTTGGGACCTACTGTGACCTCTGGATTATTCCCAATAATTCATATTGACCTCATATTCATACGCCCATCCCTTTTCTGAAATACAGTGCTCTGCTTCAGCTGAAACATTATCAGTGATAAGAAAAGTAGGATTACTTTATAACGTGCTCTGGTTTAAACTTCCTGGTAAGGTATTTGCCTATTAAACAACAATGTGAAACTCCTTCAGTTTATGATGCTCTATAACCTCTTCAGACCCATTTTTAATCAAGAGTCATCTAGTTAATTGTCTTCCATCCTACAACTGTAACAGTTAATTGTATTTTTTATTTACCCATATTGTTCTTTCAGATCTTATCCTCATATCATTTACAAATTTAATGAGCATATTTTCCATAGCAACATTCAGGTGTTAATAAACCTATTGAGGAGGAGATAAGGAATGGGAGAATTTGCATAACTTCACTTACATATTCTTCCATACTACTCAGTCAACTGGTTTTGCATCCTCCTCATAAGAATTCCATCAAGACTGTGTTTCTTGCATAATTTATAGGAAGTTCATGTGAGAAGTTGTTAAAGCCAAGATAATTGACCTCAACAACTTCCCTCCACCCAGCCTGCCGTCCTGTCTAGAAGGAGATTAGATTGACAAAATTTATTCCTAGATTAAAAAAAAAAACAAAAAACAACAATGTTTGCTGCCATTGCCATCTGTATGTCACTTCTTCCTCCTTTTAAAGGTAGCTGAAAACAGTCTATTTGATTGTGTCCTTCAGAATATTTCAGGAAGATATAATCTTAATTCTATTAGTCACTCGATCACAGTTTACTTGTTTAGTGAAGATTGCTAAGACAAAAAAGATATGAAACATCTTCATGTGCAAATTCACCTTCAAACTATTTTCCTCTCTACTGAGTTGAGTAGGCCTTGATTTCCCTTTTGCAATTAATGGAGCAGATTAAAGAATTATTTCAAAATATGAAATTATTATAATAGAATCATAGAATAGTTTGGGTTGGAAGGGACCTTCAGAGGTCACCCAGACCAACCCCCCTGCAATGAGCAGGGACATCCTAAATTAGATCACGTTGTTCAGAGCCCCGTCCAGCCTGGCCTTGAATGTTTCCAGGGATGTGACATCTACCACCTCTCCGGGTAACCTGTGCCAGTGTTTCACCCCCCTCATTGTAAAAAATTTATTGTAAAAAAATTCTTGCTCATGCCTAGCCTTAACCTTGCTTTCTTTAGTTTAAAACCATTATCCCTTGTCCTATCACAACAGGCCCTGCTAAAAAATCTGTCTCCATCTTTCTTATAGGCCCTTTTTAAGTACTGAAAGGCCACAACAAGGTCTCCCCAGAGCCTTCTCTCCTCCAGGCTGAACAACCCTAGCTCTCTCAGCCTGTCCTCACAGGAGAGGTGTTCAAGTCCTCTGTTTTTTATTTTTGTTTTGTTTTTGTTTTCATGTGGCTACACATTCCTGCTGCTGTTTTACTTTCATCTTCAGCATCCGTCCAGTACCCACAGTATTTATAAGTCCTTTGTGTGGGTGGAGTCAATGAGGTTTTTATATTTTAACCAAGTTAATCTCCTGTAACACTTCTTGTCTCTCTGCCTATGGTTAATTTATGACCCTGGTATTCTTCTTTTAGGTTTTGTCTTATCCCTTAATCCTTGTTCTCATTAGATAGTGTCTACATGTTCTCTCTCTGCATTGAAGTCTAACTAATTTTTATATAACTTTTTCCCGCTCCTAGGACTGCAATAAACACAGTTCTGTGGTTATTCTTTGTCTTTTTGAATAAATTTTATTCTTTTAGTATTAGTCTTTCAGCCATTTTAATTATCTCATCAAATCTCTTGATTTTTACCCTGTGTACTGTGCATTAACATACATAAATAAGCAGCCTGACCTTTCATATTTCTTTTTTTTTTTTTTCTCTAGGATCTTATCATGAATCCCAACTCACACTCTAGAAATCACGCTTTTTATGCTTACCTATGGACTTTTGGCACTCATACTATCTTTTCCCTTGATCTCTGTTTAAAGGCTTTCTTACTACATAAGTACATCCCCTTACTGAAAAGAGGCTGTTTTCCATATTCAGGGGTATCCTTTTCATGTACAACAGTATGTGAAACACCATCTCAGTGGTTAAGGGAGCCAAAGCTGTCTTGGTATTCTGGAATGTGCATATTTCTCCAGAATACCTAGATTCCTAATCCTTTTTACTCTTCAACTAGGAAAATGGATATGTATATACCATACGAATCTCCTGCCTTCCCAGACTGATACTCACATTTGATCAGTTTGAGGTTGTTCCTGAAGGCAACTGTGTGACACAAATAGAAGGGCACATGGGGTTGTGATCACTGTGCTTAATGAACTTCATCCAATTTATAGTAATTTGTAAGACCCGAGTTCTTTGGAAGCAGCACACTCTGGGATGTCAGCTGCAGCAGACAGATGAGGCCTTTAGGAGGAAATTACCAGGCTCTACTACAGTGAATGTTACAGGTTCAAGAGTCCTTTTGTCCTCTTCCAATGGCATTTGACCATCACTTGCTGCTAGGACACTGCCCTATTCTTGACCTGGATAGTGAAACTGCATCAGTTTCCAGCTGAGACCAGTAGCCAGCTTCTCCCTAACAGAATGGCTATTTCATTGCTGGTGCTGTTATGGACTCCAGCCTGCCTACCTTCCATGAGTTCTGCTCACTGCTGCTGTGGCACGAGTGATCTCTGCATTTTGACAAACAAGCAAGAGATAACAAGATAACAAAAGTGAATGAATGGCACAGCTGTGTGTTTTTTTTCTTTCTTTTTTTTTTTTTTTTTCTGAGAATTTTAATAAAAAAGGAAATCCAGCTCCAGCAGTGAAAAAAAAAACAGCTAACAGCCCTCCCAACAACCATGCACAAATTTCTGCATGTTTATTCCAATCACTATTGAAAAGCAAATGACCAGCCTGTCAGCTTGTTTTATCTCTTCCAGGAGATAAAACAGAACTTTTAAGAATGGTCAGCTGCTCTCCATTTCAGTTTAGTTGTTGGCCTTTAAGACTTCTGTAATGCTGACATGAAAGAAAAAGACAGTAAATGGGGGAAAACTTGGTCAGTCAGAGAGGCTGAGTGCTTTGAAGAACTGAAGCGCAGACTCCTAGAAATGCATTGTACCTCAACTCCTGTTGCTGGGAATTAATATCTTTGAACTTCATGTCTCAAACTGTTGTGTGCCTGAAACAATACTAGGTTCAGTGCCAGGTAGAATATGATTGCTCTAGTTTATGATCCAGTGGACTGCATCAAACTTAGGTTCGGAAATTTTGGGAAACAATGGGAACTGGAGCCTAACTGAATAGATGAAATCTAACTCAATAATGCAATGAATCAAATCTTAATATTTGCACGCCTTCGTGAAAATTTTTGTGAGGCTTTAAATCCTAACTTTGTAGTTCATACTACTTCCTGCAAACTTACAGGTTTAAGCTAAAGAAACAAAAATATTGTATCTTTTTTTCAGTTGTGGCTATCAGTACACCAACTGTAAAAATCAATTCCAGCAAAATTTCAGTCTGTGTTCTAAATAATGCAAAATACCAGCTGTATGTTGTGCAATATTCTTCATCAGCTGTGAGACTGATTTTGCCTTTGAGTATTTTTCTTCCACGAACTCCTCCTCTCAGAAAAAGTCACAAATCAGTACATATGCAGAATAAATCATTAAAGAAGACTTCTGGAAATGAAGAAAACATGAATTCTGAAGATGAATGCACTCACACCAATTCCATTTAACAATACATGAAGAGCCTAATAAAATCTCTTTCATATTTTAACACTCTGTGATAATATAGGTAAATTAAAGAGCTGGAGCAAGTTAATTGCTGTGTAAAAGAAAATCTTCCTTCAGTCTAATGATTTTCCAAGGTTCAAAATGATCAGTTGGTTGTTTGTTTTTAAGAATTTTTTGTTTTTCTGTATTGAACCTGTGATTTTTGAGTAGAAGCTAAAAGAAGACAGGTAAAAATGGGTATTGAAAATCTGTATATTAATAATTATGACATTTTAAACCCAATTTTTGTGACACATACAAACCAGTCCAAAGTTTGGATGGTCATTTTGGGTCTAATTTAAAAACCCAATATGATGAAATAATTGTAAGCAGATCAACATTTATGGATAAGAGAAATTTAACTTTTAGTATTCGTTGAAGCAATAGCTATTAAATTGGTTGGTATGTAAACAAGACAACCTATTTTTTGTTTGTTTGTTTGTTTGTTTTTCTCTCTCAGAGATATCACCTTTCTCTCACTAATCAGACATAAAATTTATTTATTGCATTCATTTTTTTCAGACAAAACATATGTGTCATAATTTAAAGACTGAGGGGCTATAACTACAAAATCAGATATTATCAAATTACCGGACTTGGTATATAACATTTGCCTTTTCACATTAGTCTCAGGATGTAGGAGTTAGAAATACCTCTGCCAGATGAAAATGACAAGACCATACCAAGTTCAATGAGACTATGTGTTTATTAAGACAGGGCACATTTTAAAACATAGTTATAGTACGTAATGAATCTACTATGAAAAGACAAATTGCAATATTCTGCTTTCTATTTATTATATATTCAGGACAATCGTGAACAAAAATTAAGTAGTTACTGTATGCCATCTTGGCATTTGCATGAGTTTATGCTTAAAATCCGAACAGTAGCATCTTCAGAAGGCAGACTGTAATTTAAAAAGTATTACTATTCAGCTAATTTGAAGCATGCCTTTCCCACAAAAGAATTCTCTAAGCTCTTGAGGGGGCAAATTAAATTTCTAGCCACTGTTTCATTTGCATTTCCATACTCCAACAGTTTCCATAATTGGATTATATCTGAAATAAAAAATGCAATCATATTTTATTTAAACAATGGGAAGTAGAAAGGCCTATCAAGGAAATATCTACTTTAGCAAGCCTATAACAGCAAACTGAAAAAAATACAATTCCCATTTTCCAAGAATGTTCTCTCCAGATACATCTTGCTTGTTCAGTGAGTTTTGCTTCAAAAGATGTTTACATGGTAGTAAGGTTACTTTGGAGCAGAGTCTCTCACCGTATTCAGTCTTTCCAGGTCTCTTCCAAGTAAATGACATAAAAAATAGAAATGTTTGACAGTGGGTGTCCAGAAAACCATATCAGGGCATTTTGATATATGGCCTCCAGGGCCCAGTGCACAACTAACTCCAAACAGTTTCTTCCATCCTGTTTGGTCTGCTGATTATTGCAGCTACCCTACAGTTCTGGACACTCAAACAGTTCAAGCACAGGTAGTCTAAAGAGCTGTTTTGTCTTCCCCGTATTTTCACTGATTTCTGATATGAGTAAGACTTTAGGCTCATGTAATCTTGTGCAGACCTTGATTACAATCTCAGTCAAGCTAGTTGATGAGACCTGTTTTGTGGGGTTTTTTTGGAAAGTGAGCTCAGATAAAGAAAAACTGGAAGAAAACAAAAAACAAGCTAAATTTCATATTCATGGGGATATCACAGCACTTAAATTTATCACTAGCTTTGAAGCTAGTCTCACTAGGTTCTCCATATAAACAGTGAAGAGTGAAATACTCAACTATACCTGCACCGTTCCAGAAAGGTGTCTGGCTAGTCTGATCTTAATATCTCTCAGTGATGGAAACGATAAGCTCCTTAGCTAATCTTAGCTAACTAGTAGTGTTGCAATAATGGTGGCGTAACAGCTATGTTTTAGCTCTTAAGTTTTAAATTTCTGAGGACCATTATCATTTAAATATGGTTGGAAAGAAATATAGCTGAATAAAAAGCTTGTTTTCTTCCCTGTGTTCATTAATTCTACATGTTAAAATGTGTCCATATTAAATCATCCAGTGAGCTTACTCTGACCAGGGGATATTCTGAAGAGGTTTCACTGGAATGTGTGTGAAAGATGTAGCTCCATGATATTCAAAAAGCATAGAGATATATATAAGAAGAATATAGACTTATATGGACTACTAATTTGAGAAAGGAGCACCTTGCTGTGATGACACTTGTTTAGCATCAAGTTTGGGAATCACTGGCATAAAGAGACTCACTTTCTTCCAGAGGTTTGTTATTGATTTCTGTTCTTAGCACAAAAATAATGAGTACAAGAGGATGTTACATTTAGTTCTTGGTCTTCCCTCAGCAATTCAATCTCTTACATGATTAAATTATCTCTTACTGACGATATTTTTACAAGCAATACTACAGTTTCAAACAGCCATTAATGTAAGAGGCACTGCAATAACATTAAGGACTGAATTCTCTCCAGCTTCTCTCTGTCACAAACATATTCATTTATTGTTATGTCTTACACAATGAAAGTCCCAACACTGCAGTAGTCATGATAGAAATCGTCTAATTTCTGCCACTGTTCAGCATCACCCCATCAGTTCTACCCTGGAATTACACCCAGCAGAAACACAATGCTGGCGATTCACAGAACTGAATATAGGGTGAACGGCGGGGTAGATATATGGTACATTTATGTTACGAGACAGGAAAGTGATCTAATGAGTAACGGTATGAGATTCACAAAGAATGAATGAAATCTAACTGACATGTAGCTGATAAGTTTTAGCTGTATTTGTATGTTTATATTAGGAAATACAATACAAAGAATATTCCTGCCATGGCAGGTGGAAGAAGAAATTAATTTGGTATGGAATGATCCAGAGTTCTTCAGATCAACAGGGACTGTGGGATCCCTTAACCCTTTGATATGAAGCCAAGCAGATGTTACACTTGACTCAACTACTCCTGAGCTGAGGTCAGTGAGTTAGACTTAACTGAGTATAATTTTCTTTTTGTTAAACTAAACAGGCCAGGTTCTTAATTCTCTCTATGGAACATTTTCTCCAACCCTAGAATAATTTTCTTTCCTTTTTTACACATTTTTGAGTTTAGAAGCAGGGTGGGGGGGTAGGAGGTGGGGAGGGAAGAGGGAACAGCACAAACAAACAAAACAAAACAATCCCAAAACCCCAACCAACCAACCAAAACATACAGATTGTAGATCAAGTTGTTATTGTGCATCAGTGAACTGCAGTCTGCCAGTACTGGTAGCTCTGCAAGACGCTGGTCTGCTGACTATGCTATTATTGGAAACAAGCCCACATTCGTCTTCAGTTCTTTCATTGACTGGTTAATTCTCTGATTACTGGATAAGGATTTGCTAATGGAGGAGAGTGGTGGAAGAGAAGGGCTTTACTGATAGAGGTCTTCTCATAAGGATAACCATCCATGTCTCTGCAGCATACACATTCCATGTGGGATGAGCTGTCCAACTGCAACTAATCCCAGTTACTTCTGAACAACAGAGAAGCTGAAAAGCTAGGTCTTCACATCTATACTTCAATGTTGAGGGTTATAAATTCAGAGCTACTCAAATTATTTTTCTGGGGTTTTTTTGTTGTGTATTTTTTTTGTGGGGTGTTGTTGTTGTTGTTTTGTTTTGTTTTGTTTTATTTTTTTTTTCCTGAGGAAAATAATGAAAAGTAGGTGCTATCATTGCCCTTTTTAATATCTCTTTAATTCCACTACAAAATTCGTTTTCTATATTTTCAAATAGTGAGAATCAAAAGTTCCCAACCATATTGTATTTCTAAATTAGTTTATTGATTTTAATGCCCAAATCTGAGACCAGTTTTAAGTTTGTATCTTGAAAATGTTCTCATTTACAGATCTGTCTAAAGCTTCTTGTGCAAAAAGTCTTTTTGTTTTGTCTCAGGACATGATACTGGATCAATGAAGAATAATATAGGAAATATTATTTTAAAGAAAGAAGGGCAATAATACTTTTTCCATATCAACACTGACAATTTTGTGATACTTCATTACTATTCAATGTCATCCCTGCATACTTTTGTAAATAATGCTGCTTGAAATATTCTTGATGTTAATCAAAACACTTGTCTTGTTCATATCTCTCTGGGGAATGAAATCTTAGCAGGAAGTATTCATGACTGGAAATAGCTTTAATTTTTCACCATGCCCTTTTTTATTCCCCTTTTATTTTCCTCTTAGTTCTTCCTGTCCATCTCAACACACATACAAAAAAGGAATCATACTGAATTTTGTGATGCAAAGACAGAACCATCAACAAACTGGATTAGACAAGTTCCATATATCATTAAAAAGACACAGTTAAGGCTGCAAAATAAATACCCTCATTCACATGTGCTTTACCCAAGTAAAATATGAATACAAGGCATGACAGACCCAGTGATATACTTAAAGAGATACATGAGGCACTTAAAGAACGGAGCAGTCTGATGTTCAGCTAGTGTTCCAGAAAGAAGCAATTGAAACATAATAGTTCAAATCAGCTTATTTAAATACTGCTCATGGTAATTATCAGTTTGACATTATGTTCTCAGAGATACAGTGGCTGCCAGCCACAGTACAATGAAAAAATTTATGTGAACCTCCAGGAAGTAACATATTGTCAAAAAGCAAAAAAAGGCATACAGATAACATTAATTCTTTCTCATGAGAAGAAGACATTAATATAGAATTCCTACATTTCCTAAAAATGAAAACATAAAAGAGAAAATGTTCTGGATTTTTTTTACTCTTAGCTGGGCTTATGTACACCCTCTCAAATAGTATTACATTTATATGTAAAAAAACCCCACGTTTTTAAAAAGAAAATGTTGATTTTCCTTTTCCTATCTTTTATCTTTGCACCCTTTGGAGCTCTAATCTTATTAGTGATTGCTTGTGGAATTATTTTACAGCATCGCTCAGCAAAACAGGATACACAGAAAATCATAATTTGCTTGATACAAGAAGCTATTGACTGGATGTGGTGTCCTACTGTTGAGGTTTTTTGTTCGTATCACCAATCCATCACAAATTTAATGATGCCTCCCTATTAAACAAGACAAGAGTGCATGTTGGTCAGACAGTCAGCATGCTAAAGTGGAAAAAAAATTACTTCTCTCATTGCTCCATGATTTAGTTTTTCCTTTTAAAATGCATCTTTCTCAGGTCAACATTCTTGTGTTGTGTAGTAGAAAAGTCAATATGGGAATAAAACTTTTTAGTTTAATGGAAAATTCTATATCTTGGCATTTTTTTTAAATGTTGCTTGGAATTCCAGTATTTATGTGGGATGAAAATTCATTTTCTGACTGGTTCTTAAACCCCTTATTTACCATTTATTCCAAGCAAGGAAGTAACAGGGAGGAAATGCTATCCTGTAGTTAGAGGTCCAAAGAGCAATGTATTTTGAATCTAAATATATTAAAATGTGCACAACACCTCTTAAGCTGTTTTTACAGTTCTGCTTAACCCACAGTGATTTGAAAAAAAAAGACTGCACAGTATGCTGTATTTACAGTGAACCTCTAGGAATGGCATTCCTCGATTTCCTTCCGGTTATCCACAAAGAAAAGTGACCATACTCAAATCTATTATATTCCAAAAAAGTCATTACTTGGCAACTGTGACCATGATTCTAGACTCCAGGATGTATGTACAGTTTAGGTGATTTCCCCAGGTATTCAGCAATAAGTTTTTTATTTTCTGAGTGAGAACTGGGATTTCAAAAGTTTTCCCTGTTGAAATAAATTCAATTTGTCCCCATCCTTCTGCCAAAAAATAGCAGAAATCGCCTATATGATTATTGTGTTCTCAAGTGCCATATATAGAACAATATATGCAGTATTTCACTTTAAATGTCAACTTAATACCAAAAAGCTATTAGAGAGAAAGCTACTGATGGTTGAGCTGGAGTACTGGTTAAACACTGAATATTAAATTCCACAAATCTTCTACTGACAGTAATGTACCCTTGATCCTACCACCCTTCCTTCACTGTGTTCTATCTTGTACAGTATGTAACACCAATTAAAGACATAGGAAAACACTCTGTTTAAGTGTGGAAAAACTGGAACTTCAATAAATAGCAATGGATTAGGAAACATACATTTATTTGTAAAAAAAAAAAAAAAATATTTTTGTCTATTCCATTAAGCTTCGGTTATACCATGTTTTTGTGGTTAGGGGGACGGAGGATGGAGAGAGTGTGCAGAGGCATTGTCAGGGTTTGGCTAACTGTAGCCCAGACTATAGTTTTACAATAGCACTAAAAGTCTTTGTCTTTTAGTGTACTTTTTGTTTAAAATCATTATAAACCGTTTAATTACCTGTATCAATATCACACTCAACACTTCATTTGCATTTTCATCATACCATTTTTCCTCGTTTCTTAGTTCTCATATAGAAGAGGTGCGGATGTCAAAGTATGTCAAAAGTATGATGATTTTAAAATTTCATACCTGCTCCTACTTTTATACAGGTGGGACATGCAGAGACACTTAAAATTCAGAATGTCCAGTGTTAAGAGGAAAGCAGGACATAATGAAATAATGATGCATTATTGTTTCAGGGTAAGTGTGTTTCACATTATTCTAGTCAACAAGCTGTGAGGAAAAGGAGCACCAGCCCTCTAACAGACATGTCACTTACAGCCCTAATCTTAGACAGACAAATATTTCAGGAGAAACTAGGGAAAAATACTTTTAGGAATTTTTCCTTTGCAGTGAAATGCAAAGGAAATGCAGTGACTACTTAACCACTATTATTTGACCATTCTGTTTCAAATTTCCCAGACAAGCAGCCCTCTTACATTGTAGTATATTATATCACTATAAAACCACTACTGTTTAGACATAAATTATAATCCAAATAGCAATTAAAACATAGCAGTTTAAAAATTTATCTATTTTGGGCAGGTAAATAATATATCTTCCACAATTTAACCTTGGTGCTCAAAAATGATATCACATGGTTTGAGTTGTTTTTTTTATTGTTTTCTATAGACTTTTGATTTTTGTTAGTGGTTAAAGCAAAGGCTTTGGATTTTCTGCCATATTTTTGTTAGAGTCAGTCATGTGGTCTTGACCACATATATTCATTCACTGAACTTCAGTTTTCTTATCTGTAAAATATATCCATCAAACATATCAAAGGATACAGTGGAGTTTCACTGCAGTTTTTAAAGCTTATTCATATTCTTGAAAGTATATACAAGTGCAAAATATACTTTTTACTTGAAAGATTTTCAGTTAAGTGTGCGTTCACTTATAAAGTTAGAAAGAAATAGTAGAACTTTGGTCTTAATTCATATAATTCAAGGTATAAGAGTTCATCTAGTTATATTTTGATTGTACTCCTTGATCTAAACTTGACTACCCTTTCCCGTGCTTTTAGTGTGTTAACCTACGTTTTTGTTTTACCCTCTGGGTCTTATTTCTTATCACATTTTTGTTCTACTGGATTAAAGGGCTGTTAAGGTATCTGTGTTTTCTCCCTGCGACTTACCTACCGACCTTGGTCACTTTCTGTATATAAGATACTCTATTTGATAAATCCCCTGGATGTAATTCTAATATAGCAAATCAGAAAATGTTCAATGGTTGATAGTGTCCTGCAGTTTAAAGGTTTTTGTTACATGATTTTGATCAGAGGAACCAAACCATAGATAGACCAGGTCAGTATGAGGTTGGCTGAAGTTTTTATTGCATTCCACAGTGCTTTCCATTCTGCCCATGCTACTTCTCAGGAGCACAAAATATCTCAACTACTTTTAAACAAGGTTTCATTTGCTTGATTCCATGTTTGGTTGGTTTTGATTTGGTTTGGTTTGTGGGTCTTTTGCTGTTGTTTTTTTGTTTGTTTGTTTTAACTGAGATTGGAATGATCTAATTTATTCTGTCACTTGTAAAGGTAGATGCCTTTGGCACCATGGTTAAAATGACGACTATGTTAAAGTATGTGTCAAAATTTCAGGATAATGAGTGGACCAAGATTTTGTCAGGTAGTCCAACTATGCATAGCTCTGAGAGAAACTTACATGTGGCTTATCATTAAATATGGAAGGAATCTACATCACTGAGATATCTTCAGCATTGGCAATGTAATGAGAGGAAGAAATTCTACTTCATATTGGTTTATAAATTGAGTGCTTTTTAAAATGTCCCAGGTTATTTGAATAAATCCTGCGATAAAATGAGTGAGATGACATGATACAAATCATATGAACATTCATTTTGCAATATTTCATGACTCGTGTGATGAATGTATTGTACACATACATATGTGTGTACCCACCTTTGTCTACACTCACGTATATCTGATTGTGAGCCATTTGAGCTGGAGGATGAAAACAGCTGAAGATTGCTAAGTTCCTCACTTGTATGAAGATGCCATTTTTTTAATGCAAAATTAATGTTGTGCAAGGAAGCCAATCCTAGTGCCCCTTTCCTATAGAGTGTAAAAAAGCTCATAAATCTGTGAAAATCATTGTTTACATCTGTGGAGGTAAATAATGTGAAACATCTAAAATTTATTATCCATGCTTCCAAAATACTATGCGCAGCTGACAGATTCATTCAAATGCAATGCAGGAAGAGGAGGATTTGGTGCAGGCTTAATGGTAGATGTGCCTTGCAACACTCTAGAAATATTCCAGAAATTTTCCAATTTGCAATATGATCAAAACCCTCAACCCTCCTTCCTGAATTGCTTTCAGGCAGAAGAATCAAGTCTTGCAATCTTTGATAAAATCTCCTTTTGACAAGTGTCTGAAATGTAGACAAGGTCAGCAGGTAACACAGCATGATTCTGAGACACGGATAATGAAACTTTATAAATTCTGCGCTGATGACAATAAATCTTTGGGAAGAATTGAAGGGGAAGAAGGTGGTAAAAAACTTACAAAGTAGAAGTGATATATTCAGAAAAGGATTTAATTTATTATTTTATGTTGCCTGCCAGATACAAGACTGTCTGGTTGTGACAACAAAAACATAAAATATGTAACACCCAGGTAGATAACCTCACCTCAACCAAAAGAATATTTCTAGCTTTCCTCCCTCCCTAACTCCTCCCTGCTGCCCACCCCTACTGTCACTCAACCTTTTAAGTCTTTCTCCTGACACTCTTTCCTCAAAAAAAATGGATTTAGGTGGACCGAGTGCCATGTGTACAATCTGCAAAACATTGCTTTTCTATCTGATATTTGTTGTAGCTTTATTGTGGTAGTTCAGAGCTGGATGAAAAGCTGAACAGTTTACATAACTTGTGTTCACTGACATGTCTTACTAAAGAGAGTAATGACTGTCACCTTTTTAGCCTTGGTAATCCTGGCCCCATACAGAAGCAGTAAACAAGCTTAATGCCTTTGCTGATGAGGCTATTTGAGATATCTGTTCTCAAACAAATCCCACAGACACAAAGAGATGGGAAGGATGTAGTTCCCTCAAAAGGAGAAAAAACAGATTTATTTAGGAAATTAAAAAAAAAATCACAAAATAGATACTCACATGCTAGTCTGCCAGACTCAGACCATCACAAGGCACTTTGCAAGGTAAGGCTTTTGTAGGAACTTGTTGGGCTGTCAGGTTCATGGAGCTTCTAAAGGCAATGGTAGCTGTAGCTCTCATTTCACAGGCAGAAGTTATTCCTTTTGTATTTTCTGAAGTAAAGAATGTTTTGAATTCTCCACAGGAACTTAGGTAACAAGATATTCTCCATTTACTTTTCATTTTATATAGCTTTCCTCTAAATAAGAGATTTAAATGCAAAATCTATCATTCCACACATTGTGTGGATTAGCAGTTTTCACTGGATATGTGTGGGTTCATAAAAACAAAAATGGATGTACTTCTCTATGCTAGTTTTTTTCATCTGTGAAACACATTAAACCAACAATGTTGGCTTTTTTTTTTTTCATTAAATAAATCACCCAACTATAATTTGCTGAATGCTGCTCATAGTCTTCAAATTCTTTGTTTGACTAAACTGGCTCATGAAAACTGCAACGGGAGAAACTGGAATGCTTAGAGAAAAGAAAGGTAAGCTACAAGTGAGCTGTTGAGGCTTTGGGAACTCGTATTAATTTAGTGTTAGATGTTTATGAGAACAGTGCTAGAAAATATGAAAAAAAGAGCAGTTACAAATTGAAGGTGAAAGCAGAAAAGAAAATAAGGCTGTACAAAAAGCATTATAAAATAAATAAGAAATATAGTTAAAGGAAAAGCAATCTACAATAAATGAAAAAAAAAAAAGGTTGGTAAATGGATTCAAATATTCAAATACAAGACCAGAGGACAAGAGGGAAAGAATGGAGGAAACATTGGGCACACTATCAAGTTACTCAGGTGTTTTGGAACCAATCATTCAAAATCCTCTTTGCCATCATTTTGCACCTGAACATTGTGACAGAACAGGATAAAAGAACAAAGGAAAAAATGAACTCTGACAACCTTATTTAATGGTGACCTTGGCAAACATCTCTGTCTTCTAAAATTTCAACATGACTAATAAGGTGCCATCTCTTTTCAACCAGTTTCTTACCTATCATCCTTTGTTTTATCAGCTATTGAACTAATTTATTTTATTTTCTGGCCTTTTTTCCTTACTGTAACTTTCTTAGCTTGACCTTTTTGCTCTAACTGCCTTTGAGATTCAGTAAGCTAAGCACAGCTATTTTCAATAATTTCAATATATATTCACTATCAGACATCTGTTTTAAATTGCACTCATAGTATGAAGGTAATAACAGGTGTGCTGTTTATTTTCTCAGCCAAAATCCAGTTGCCCCATTGCTATGATAAGCAACTCCTTTTCCATTCTGGTACATCATCCACTGAGAAGCAGAAGTGTTTTTCTAATAAGAAACTAAGAACTAGGTGCACTGCCATAGCCGTATAAAACTACGTCCTTTGAAAAATCTGCCAAATGTACTACAAGGTCAACTTGTACAAGTATGATTTGGAATTGTACTGTAGAATGTTAAATGTCCTTTCTGAATTTTTCTCCATGGACAATCAGCTTTCACAGAAAGACACAAAGAATGAGAAAAGGTAAAAAAGAGAGGGCATGAACGAGAAAGAGAAAAAACAGAGAGAGAATAAAAGAGGGAAGAGAAAGAGTGAGAAGAAGAAAAAGGAAATAAAATTTAAAAGCTTTGTTTGAAATACCATAATTTTACCCTCAGAATCTTTGGTAAGCAGAAGCAGTATATTTTTTGCTGCCTGCAAGATACGCTTCCTTGCTTATCAGCATACAATATTATTGTTTTATGAAACAGTGTCTCTCTCCTATTTCTTCTTAATCATTGGAGCATGCAGTAATTTAACGCTACTTGGAAGAGTTTGAACCAAGCCAGAAATATCAGTGGATTAAAAACCCCTAAAGTTTTATTATGTGTATTTTCATACAATTTTATGTTTTATTTATGGTAATAGTATGTCAGAGCTAATAACTATACACCAATATACCCATACAATATATTCACTATGAGTTACTAAAATGAGTGCAGTAATTACCTATGCAACAGAATGCTACTGATTTACTCTCTTTTTTTTTCCCCCAAACTTTCTCTGAATGCATACATCATAATGGAAAAAAAAAAAGAATCAGCAAGCAATCTTCAGTTTTTCACACAGCATTCACTTGTTTGCTTATTTACTCTAAACCTGGTTTTAAAACGCTATTAGTACAGTAAGTCAGCAAATTGAATTCCAACCCACTGGGGCCAGATTCTGACACCACTGCTCCCACTGAGTAAATATACTTTATCTAATTAATCATATTGTGAAAATTAATAACATTATTCACAGAGCAAATCAATTACTAGGGTGAAGGTAATTAAAAATAGTTTCTGCATCATTACTATTAGTTGCTGTACATTTCTATACGTTGTTTTACATTGCTGTTATTATAAATGCTAATTTTATTACTGTCGTTGCTTGTTGGAATATTTTTAGATGAAGCGGGGGTGGGGGGAAGGGGACATATTTCCTGAAAATGTTTCTATTTTCATTCAGCTCTAATTATTCACTATATATCAGAGCACGCTAGTGGGAGATATATTTTGCATTATGCTAGAAAATGGGTAAAAATAGCTAACAAGAGAGCCTATGGAAAAAACTTTAGACTTGGCAAGGCATTTAAGTGTATGCCTCATTTAAAATATATAATTAGCCCCTGGAAGCCCCAGATTTACTGCAGGAACAGAGTCTGGAAAGCAATTGTGGCTTTAAATTTCTGTTCTGTGCATCATATATTTGTGGTATCCAGCCGCTTGGCATATATTAGGAAAATATCAAAATTTCACAGCAAGTCTGTGTATCAGCTGATAACTATCAACATACAGCATGCTTTTGGTACAATACGTATGCAGGAAGAAAACATAATATAATTTAAGAGAATCACTTATGGCAAAGCTATTTCTTATATTTTATGCTGCTGAAATAGCCCTTTAAACTGCTGAAGGCATTGGAGAGCTTTTGGTAGATATGAATCATACTCAGATATGGTATATTCTTTGTAGAGGAGAAAATATGAATCTGGTCTTTGTTTACAGTTCTCAAATGTAACAAAAATACATATCTATGTATATACATACACCTATCTTTAACTACTGGTTTTCTTAAACTACAGCTGAAGGCAAGTTGGACTATGTGTGTCAGCTGAATTCAAGGTATGTAGAATTCAGTAGGTATTGATTGAAGAAATCTTGTTTATGTGGCTGGAATAATTGTCCTGGGTACATGGACCACTTATAGAGAATAAGGCAAGCCAGTCCTTACTAAAGCTTTGAGATGTGTAGCAGTTATATCTTTGTGTTTCGTGGAACAGTTACCCCATGTTGGAAGTTAATGGCTCTTTACGCTCATTCAGGGCAAGCCCTAGTTCATCAAGTCAAAACTCCAGAGCCGTCCTCCAGAGCACCACTGTTGTACATATTTTGGCCTTGTAATCCACAGCAGCAACAGGCTGAGTGGTCGTCTCCTGTGTATCCAGTGGATTAGTGAGGTTAATAGCACAAATTCAGAGTTAGGAGCTCCTGCTTTCAGCAGGACCTCAGCACTTGCTTCTCCCTCCCCTCTCTCACTCCTTCTCCCCTGCTCCTGAAGGCACCGCTTGTTTCCCTGAGCAAGTCAGGTTCTCCCTTGCTGCTCCCCATGCTCATCAGTAGTAGAATGTAATATGAAGAGACAACTCAGCTCACTGTTAATATCATATCCTAGTACCCTCTTTAAACAGCCTCAAGTGCAATCTTGCAGACAGATTATTGAAGCCTGCCTGTGGAAAGTTTTTTGGCATGGATGAGTTTTCCCTCCAGCGGGTGTTGGAGAGTTTCAGATTATTCCTGTGTAAAAGGATGGATGAATTGGTGAGCAGCTTGTAACTCTCACAGCTTTAGTTTTCCCTTGGCTGTCCATGAATTCAGGAAAACAGCTGCTAGATTCCTGACAAGTGATTCACATAGTTGATATAATTTAGTTTCCCTGCCAAAAAACTCTTCTAGTTTTCTATTGAATGGAATCACAGACTGAGAGTTTTAAAGTGTCTATCAGCTGCAATGGGTAGCATGAGTACTCTAAAAATTATTTTTTCAAGACTGTGTATGGCTTCCCTCATTGATCTATTAACATGCTGAAACAGATTTTCAAATATTTTTTAAAACTTCTGTTAGATTACTTTTCCCCTCTTTTACCTTGCAAAAAAAGCCTAAATCAGGAGAAAAAAGGCAGTTTGATTTCAGAGTCACCTAAATTCCTCTCAAGAAATTATACTGAAGTTTTCTTCTTTCTTTTTTACAATTGTAGGATAGCAGGAATTTTTTGGTCCTTTTTTTTTTTTTTAATCTGAAAAACATAAGTTATTAGAATTGGTTCCACCTGACTCCACTCAGTATTCACTAATTGTAAACAGTCTCAGACAGATCTCTTTTCCTCCATATGACTCCATTCATATTCTGAGAATTCTCTCTTCTATTAGCTTTAAGGTATAAATACCTGTTATTCATAAGCAAGGTTGATTTGTTGTGCTCTTTTACCTTCCCATAGTTTTTTATTTGCTTATGATGGCTTACCTCCCAAATATTTGTTTTCTTTTTCTTCAACATTGGGACAGCGGTTGTATCAAATATGCACGTAATGCAGCTATATCAGGAGCATTAGATAACCTCAATGTCCCCTGTCAGCAAGTTTCTGCCATGTTGTATACAATAGGCTCAATATTAGTTGCAAACCATTGCTGTGGCTTTGGCAAGGAAGAATTATCAAGTACAAATTTCATGTGTTACCTCTGGATACAGTTTCTACTCCTGTTTGAAGAACAACTGCAGTAAAGCAGAAAATATACACCAGGTTTTTTCCCCAACATCTTATGCTGGTGAAGACCATTTGTGTTTACCTGATAATCCTTCGACCAAAAAACAAGTCCATGTGAGCAAATAAAGTCGTCTTCAGTCTTTCCAATTTCTCCATAGCAGCTTTGACACAGCTGTGGAGAATGGTGATTCATTTACAATTGTGATTTCTGCAAAGCTGTGGTGTGTTCCTTTATATTTGGAAAGTACTGGCCTCTTCTTCAAGATTAAGAATTCAGCAGGGTTTCTGGCCAACTCTTGATTTTTTTTTCCTTCTTGCCCAGTTTAACAGTTGTCAAGGAGCATCTGGCAACATGTTGCTTGGAAGTTATTTTCTGGAAATACTGGGTGATTTGGAACAATATTGCCTTCTGGGAAGTCTGTTGGCAGCTATGATAAACCCTGAGCTTCTCCTTTTTTCAAGGTTTTATACTGAATAGAATTAATTCAGGTAGCTGGTCAGCTTTTTAGACTTGTCACGATTTCAGCCTCTTGTGAATTGAAGACAATTGACAAGAAGTAGTTTGGATTAAAATGTTGGTTACTGTTTGGTTATTTATCCAATCACCCAAAGAAATACTAGGAATTATTTCAAGAAAATGGGTTTTCTGCACACGGAAATCCTCAAAGCAGCAGAAATGAGCTAGAGGTTAAACCTAATCAAATCAATTTCAAATACAGCCATGTAATAAAACTGCAGTCAACTTTTCTCTATATTCGTGTCCAACAAATTATGCATGTTACAGAGCTAATTCAAATGGTACCTTCCAGGGCACAAACGTTGCCCAGTCCTTCCCAACAGTTTCCAAACTTGCAACGTGTCCTCTGCCCCTGAAGGAGATCCTTTGCTTCCTGCCGCTCTCTGTGTCTCTGGGTAAGCAGGTGCAGCCGGCACTAAAAGCTCTCAGGAAGGAGAGGACAGGCAAGACAAAGCATCTGACTAGCACAGGTAAACCATCCCCGAAAAGAGGTCTTGTCAATGTTACTCAGCAGACCTTGGTAAAATTGAATCAAGTGGACCTGTTCAATGTCAAGATCAATGGCACTAAAAGAGGGTTGATTATCTTAACCAAAAATTATGTACAAATATTCAAGATTATAAGCCTTCTCATCAGTTTTCATACAGAAGAGAAGCAGGAATTCATGCCTGTCTAAAGCAAGAGCTGCTGAGTAGTAAGGAAAAGTAGCATAGTCACCATCTAGTATCCCCTCCACTCCTCCCATCACCATATGTTGTCTTCTTTCAGGATGGGAGACTTCTTGGCAGAACACTTGGAACACATACCCTAGGAAACAAACCTGTTTGCATTTCTGATTTGGTAAGGAAAATCTATGGTGCCAGTTTCAATTTTGTTTTGATTTTTCACCTCTCAAGCCAGGAAATGTGTCATTTTCCTGCTTCAGAAGCAATACTTGCATTTCTGTCTGGTGATTCAGGATGAGAAGCTTCCCTAAGGACTGATGGAACTGTGTACACCACCCCCATCTGCAAAGCAAAGCCTCTCACTGAGCTATGCATCTTGTTTGGGCTGCTTGTTTAAAAATAACTACGTGGCTATGGGAAAACAAGAAAACCGAAACAGGATCAAATTGTCCCAACAGTAAACTTTTATTATAATATAATGGTTTCCATCAATAGGTTAAAAAAGGAGTCAGGACTAATCTGATAGTCATCAGAACCCAAGCATTGCCATAGTCCCCTATGAAGAGTTTAACTGTAAAAAGAAAAAAAAAAAAAAAAAAAGTCAATCAAAATAAATTGAGATACCTGCCCTATTAAAACAAGAGCTGGTTAAGTGAGCTGTCCTTTAAAGGGTGTTAGTGATAATCTAGACAGAAGCAGGAGCTGCAGGAATGATCTGTATGGCCACTACCATATATTTAGATGAGTAAAGGACTCAAAGCATAACCTTCTTAAAAATCACATATTTTAACTCTTAAATGTACAGAATATATTTCTCCCTGCCAGACTGCAACCATAACAAAAGAAAAAAATTTAAATATTTTGAGGGAAAAAAAATTGAGAGAGAGATGGAGACGAGGACAACAAATAATGCATATAGTTTTTTCTTTTCCTTCACTTCATAGTATGGAGACATCAGATGCAAATCTCCAAACCAAAGCACAATTTATTTGGAACCCAGTATAGAAACATGAATACCTTTGCGTGCCACTGAGGACACTTTATGGAATTTAACATAGGGCCTGTTCTTCACCTAATTGATTCACTAGCAGCATGGTTGCCCTACACTGTTGTCAAAAGAGACTAGACTCTGATGCAATTCAGCCCATCTAAACCAAACACATCCCAAGTCAGATGCATTAGTTAAGAAACACAAATAGAGTGAAATTAACCTGATTAAGGTGCTTAAGATAGGAACCAAGGCTTCTTATTGTTGTTAGGAAGTTATAGACTTTTATAGAAAGTTGTTAGAAAGGAATAGACTTCTTTAAAACAAGAGAGTTCAGAAAAAGCTGAGCCTACTTGTCTAAAAAGACAAGGCGAAAAGGCACTTTTAGTGAATGGGTTGACCATATAATGATAGTTCACTCTTTGTTTTACTTCCTCACTGGACAGAATCATTTTCAGAATGAAATACACCTCTGAAGTCTTTCAAAAAATATTGTGTTGTGCTATACAAACAAATATCTCTGGAGAAGTCTCTGTGGGATCAGAAGACTGTGAACACATGCAATCCAGATCTCATTTAGGGGGATAATATTTTCTTCACTTCCATATGCAAGACATATTAACTTCTCATTCCTTTGTGGTTACCTATGTCATATCCTTACAAAATAAGGTACCAAGCTCCCTGGTAGCATCAGGGGAAGAAGAATGATGTCTGCAGACAGGGTTTACTCTGTATTCCATTTTTTATCAGAGGACGCAAAATGATAAAATCATATGACATTGAGAGGTCAATTCTTACTGATTTAGGAAGGACATGTGGGAGATGATTAACAGGTTAAAGTCACATGTGATAAAATAAAAGAAATATACTATTTACTTGGCATATCCACTCAAAATAATGTGAAAGGTTAAATGAAGCACTTCTCAGGAGGTGATAGACTAAGGTTTGCACATTTAAGTTATCATAAATAAAGCAATATAGTAGAGGTTATGACCCATCAAGAGTAGAAATATTGGCAAAAATTCACTGACTATGGCATTTTTTTAATCCATCTGTACTCCTGATGTGAGTTAGATACATATCAAACTTAATTCTATTGTCCAAAGGACTCACCATAAAAAGGACAAAGAGGATAACAGACATATCAAATATTAATTCAGTTGATCAATTAATTAAAAAAAAAATCATCCCTGCTAGCCCAGCAGTCATAATTCTTTATTTAATATTGGTCTAAGATCATTAATGTAAAGCTCTAGCTGTTTGTCAGATCAAATAAGATCTGAGGATGCTTTATTAATAATGCCCACTTTACAATCCCTCAACATACCTGATAAGTGCCTGTGAGAATTTCTTTACATGTGTATTGTTAGGGAATAGATTGCTTTAGTTTATTGATTTGGTATACTGCTTCCTATCAAACTTGTTTAGAAACTGCTTACATAGAATTTGCTTAGCATGAGCAAGTTTGCTTAGCATAGCTTCTGCTAGCTGTGAACCTCTGAACTCTCTGCTTTGTTAAATAAAAAAGGTCTCAGAGTCTTCAAGCTGGAAGGTAAGGAGAGCTGCATCCCTGGAGATAAGTAAAGGAACAAAAGAACATCTAAAAGAAGATGAAAGAAGAATGCTTTGGTTTGCCAAGAAGTTATTTTTCTCCAGCTGCAGGTGCAAAATAGGAACTGAGGGTCAGAATTTTGGCTGATGACCTGTCTGATGAAAATGAACAGATCCAGTGAAGAACTGGAAGACCTCAGACTATAATTTTGCAGTCGGTCTAGAGTGATGTATGAAGGATGTGGACTTGGATTGTGGGGCAATTGTCCGAGTTTTTTTTCACTGAAGGTGCCTCTTCAGGAGGGACCCAGCTCAAGCTGTTCTATGCTGTACCTTGTGAATAAATTCTTTATTATGAAGAATTTCTGGAGTCCATACTTGAGTCTCTGCTACAGGAAACCTAGGGAAAAGAAACTTCCTTAACACGTATTCCATACTGCCACAGGGAATGATGCTAGGTTTGTGGCTGATGTGCAAACAGAGCTAAGCATGAGGTAGCCTGCTCATATAATAGCAACAAGTGGGGTGAGGATTGGAGGGGACAGAGAAGAGACCTTTTTCACACTGCTGGAGCAGTAGATAGGATGGTCTAAAATGTAAGTCTTACAAGAAGGGTCAGACACTTCCAGTTCAAAAGTTCAAAGCTCAAGTATTATTAGATTACCTGTGCATTTAGGATGATTTCTGGAAACAAACAAAAAAAAAAACAACCAACCAAACAAACAAACAAAAAGACAAAAGCAACAACAACAAAAGCACACACAAAGAAAAACCCAAACAGACAAATAAACCAAAAAAAGTCACACGCACAAAAAAAAGAGAGCAAAAATGGAATGAGGATGCAAAGCAAAGTAACCAGGTACAAGGAAACTGAAAAGAGGAAAATAGTGAAATAAAAATTCTAAAAAATTCTATTCACCAATAATGACAGGCAACTGTTCTTTTCTACCAAGCATTTAGGAGGAGGTAGGGCTTCATTTAATAACATGTGAAATAATAGCCCTAGATAAATACGAAGGAGTTCTTAATGTACAAAACCAGGTAAACCATCAATGAGATCCTTATTCAATGTAAATTATTTTAGATCTACAAAGGTCAATCCATTCACAAAACAAACACAGAAGTACCACTACTGACATTACTGTATGTCACTTTCTCATTAAAAAGTGGCCATTACTTGTAAACTGCGTTTAAGCTGCTAAAGCAAAAAGTATTTTTTGCTTTTGTATCCTTTTCCATCTCACTGGAAAAATCCCCCATGCAATTAAAACACTAAGGAAAATGTTGTTGCGTTTAGAGGACACTTTTTAATCACAGTTTATCATGCACACTGATCACTGACAGTGGTGGAGATGAAAATCTCCATAAAGAATTCTCTTACCTCCATGAGATTAACAAAAAACAAATCATGGCATTTACTGTTTTAGCCCTCAAAAACTAAACCACAGAAACAATATTTTGTCATGGGTACAGGAAAGACATTATACTTTGCCACAATGGATTTTTCAGTAACTAATATATTTACCGGATCAGCCTTCTCTTTACAGATTTGTTGTCCTCTATTTTTTCCTAGGCAACTGTTATGGTCAGATGAAGGACAACATGTTACCTGAATCTTTTAGGCTACTCTAGTATTGACAATTTAATGTTCTACCACCGTAGAAAGGCATTGGGGGGTAAAAATTCTAATACAGCATAGGAGAAAACTTAATAATGTATTAAAACTTAGAGTCTTAACACTTACTGCTTCTCACAGATGCCAGAATTAGGTAGTAATCAAGGAAATGACCAGACAGCAGGTTTTCAACAAAAAAACCCCATATTTTCATAGGAAGTATTTAGTGCACCCACCATTTAAATGCTGCAGTTCTCCAAATATTTCAGAGAAGATAAAGGTTTCCTCTTGCATTAATTTCCCATTGTTTTATTCTGTCAATCAAGATAATAGCTATATAACACACAGCTTTTTGAACATGCTTGCAGGAGAGGACACTCTAATTTCCCGCTATTAGTCAGGGCAGAGGTCCCATTCTTGGCACAAAATGCGTTGCATGTTCCTTCCCACTTGGTGCATGGTCAAACAACTAGGAAATTGACAGACAAAAAGTTAAAATGAGCAATTATTCTAGAAAGAGTGTCTTAGAAAAATAGAAAGAATCTGTCCTTATGACAGCTCATTATGAGACATACTATCGCTTAGATACTGCAAAAAGTTTCACAATTTCTTACAAAATGGGAAGATAATTTATAAGCACAATTACAATCCAGAAAAAGAATGCACGTTGAATTGGAACATCTTTAGAACTAGGTTTTATGCCAAAAAATAACACACTTACCATTTAACTGTAATTTCAAATGCAAATACCAGTGTCTTAGAATGAAGCAGATGTTGGGCTTTTTTCAGTGGAATGAGCAGTTGTTCATCTCTGAATCCTTGTCTTCTGGGGAAATATTTCAATGGCTTACTGAATGAAGGACAGACATAGCTAGGTTTTGCAATACATTCCCAGGCAAGCTAATTTAAATTTTATGTTTGGAGCAATTATTGGAAAGTTGTACATTGTTATAATGATAATTCCAGTTTAGGGTCAAGTTAGAATAGAAGGGTTTTTTTTCGATTGTTCTGGGAGAAGGTTTTGCCACACTTGACTGTAAATTGTTCTGACAGTGAATAAAGGACAGACAGATGCTTCCACGCATAAGTTGGAAGTTGCTTTGGCAACCAGCTGGAAAATAAAATCCTCTGGGGTGAAAAAACTACTTTATTAATCCAACTGTAAAGACAGTTACAACTGGTTGGGTTTCAGGTATCAGTGGAGGAAACAATGCACAGACAATAGAACACCCTACTGCCCTCCAGTTATAGGCTTTTTTTTCCGTCATTCCTCACCCCACAGTACATACATATTTTTACATATATATGTATAGTGACCCCCACCAACAAGGCAGAATTCTCACCATCCCCAAACAGGGCCAGGGTGATGATAGTGACAGGGTTCATGTAAACAGCAGCTGAAAATACCCAAGAGTTTGCATAACACAAAGGGCCTGACATCCTGTTCTGTTTGTGTTTTTGGCACTTAGTTGGTTTTCTTCTTGTATATACACTATGCCTTGTTTACTGAAGGTTATTTCATGGTATGGCACATTCTGTACATCTTTTTGCTGCTCCAGCTGCCTCTTCAGGGTGAACACTGATGGATTTTACCCTGAGAGCTGACATGAGTAGCATCCCATGATTGGCACAGCAACCAGGGGAGGTGAACGCCATGCCAGGGAGATGGCTGTGCCCCTGGATGGCCTGAAGCAGCTGGAACAGGTTGTGATGCCTGGAATGGAAAAGACACAAAAAGGCAAAGAACGAAATGACCAAAGCAGAAACAGACAGAAAGGAGAACATTTTATTAAGCACAGCCAAGCATTTATTTTTAAAGACTTTTCTTCAGAACTGAACATGAAGAGATATTGTGTGGACTGTGATTTTATGATTTTTTTAATACAGTGTGTAAACTATATTCGGATTATTTCACATAATCTAAAGTGAACATAAAACAAAATTAAATAAAACAAAATAGCTTGTACCTTTTCACTTTGCTGTTAAGGTTGAGTATTTATTCCTGATTATTCAAGATGAGCACACAGATCCTCAGCAGATGGTAAAGTGAAAACAACGTTGGCTTGGGGCAGGGGACACAGGTTGAATTCTAGATTTGGAATAAATTTAGTACTAACCTACATATTCTGGGCTTGAAATCTGAATCACATTTAGTTTTCAAGTGTTTGAAGAAATGTGTTTCCTTTGCAGGTTTACATATGGAACAATGTGCCATTTTATCTTTCTGTAATGCATGTCTTGGAGCTGTACAGTGACAATGAAGCTACGTCTATCAGGTTTGCATCCCTGGATAAACTACTGACTCATGTGCCTTCCCCGCCCAGCCTATAAATCAGCATTTTGACAGCAGATTAAAAAAAAAAAAAAAATGATAAGACATGCTTCAATGTTATGCAGTTAAAAAAAAAAAAAGAAAAAAGAAAAAAAAAAGTACAAAAATTGAGGGCAAATGTTGACTTCTATACAAGAAAACCATTTTAAGGAATCGGCAGACAAAGGGCTTGAAGATTTACTTTTAAACCTGAATTCACAGCAGTTATTTCAGCTGACTGTGGTATTCTTAGTGATTTTTTTTTGTATATTTTTTGATTATTTAACTGTAATATTCTCTTATTTTCCATGGTGTTTTGTAGCTGATGCTTTTTATGAGAAATCCTTGAAAATAACAGTAACCTTTTTCATCACACACTGTAGATGTATGATTGACAATCCCCCTGGAAAGACAGGACTTCTTGAGAGATAAAAGGCAATACGATACAAATAAAATACATAAGTCAAGAATACATTTTCATCTCATTACAGCCAGGATAAGCTTGGGTGTACAGTGTAAGGACTTTATATTCTTTATTTATGCAACAGTCCAGGTTCAGACTATCTAGTCATGAAGCCTTGGAAGAAAAGTGAAGATTGGGGTCAAACCTTGGTTTTACTCCTGTGTGCCCTTCCTGCCATCACGGGGGAAAATGATGGATACCATGCTGAAATACCTCCTGGGAAAATGAATTGTTTTCTCATAACCTGAAGGAAAACCCCCATAGGCATTTTCTCTGCATCTGGGCTCTTGAAAGTGTCACTCATCATTTCCAAATGGAATGACTTTGCTGCTCAGATTGAGTTTGTGAATGCACATGTATATACATGTGTCTGCATGTGTGGCAGGTATTGGATCAGGGGTGCGTGCTCAGAGGCAACCTAATTTTATTGATTGTACTAGAAAGCGGACCAGAGGTCTCTGAAGAGAAGAAATGTTTGTGAGCTTAATGCCAGACCTGCACAATGGGGCAGTGCTGTGTTCCTTCTTTTTTTTTTTTTTTCCCTCTTTTTCTCAGTTTCATCACAAGACTGAATGGCACAACGCAAGAACAGAATTTAAAAATAAAATCTCTCCAACAAAAACCTCAAAATAACCCTCAAAACTAGAATGGATGAATGTCACTGAGAAAAACTTGCCTGTTCACATAGTTTAACCAAATAATTGTTAACATTGTTTGTGTACACTGCCAAGCTACTCCCATACACCTCACAATTTCTTAAACTATCAATTCAACCGTTATAACAGACAATGCACAATCATGACCTCAAGGGCATCATGAGCCAAATAATTTCACTGGATGGTAAGAGTGGTTTTAACCAACATTGTTGGAGATTAGCTGCCTTTTTCCTGTACATTCTTTTTTTCCAGACCCATCTTGCAGCTGACACCTGCGTTGGTTCGTAACTTTATGTAAGGTAGGTGACTTGATTTACCTTTCCTCGGAGGTCGGTCCAGTTCCTCCTGCCTCTGCCCTGTCTGTACTTGCATATAAATACCTGCATTTCCATACTGAGTTGTTCCTGTATTATATAGTGTGATAGATTCTTTAAGGAGTCGTATATTGTTCATTTCAAATCAAAAAAGTGCTGCAGTGATCAAATAATTTTTGTCCAACCCAAATTCTAATTTTATGGTTTGCATACCTCCTAGCACAACAAACCCAATAGATGTGTTTTGCCTATAAAATTTTAAGACTTGGAACTGGGCCTGAAGGTTTCCTATCCGGGCTTTTACACTGAGGTCTTTCGAAGCACTGAGAGTACTTGACGGCTCCCTTAGTCTTCATAAAACCCCCTAGACCCTCATTATTCTGGAAAACAATCTATTTTTGTGATCTTGACATAATGGCACATCATTCCTTACTGTTGTCATGTTAAACTTCATTTGAATAACACATTTCTTCTGAAGACCCCTGTAAAACTCACCTCTTTCTTTTCCCCACAGTGGTGATGGCCAAATGCTTTTTTTTTACTTAAGTAATCACTCTTTCAGGATCAAAATTTACCTCAAATTAGATCAAGGTTTTGTTGAATTGGCCCAATCAATCTACTTCCTAATCTAAACAAAACCACTGTTATTGATTTTTTTTTCCCCTAAAAGTGTTTCCTTTTGTCACTATTGATTACTTCTCCCACATTGCCAAACTATTCCAGATTTCTTCTTGGTGTTTAATTCTGTGGTGTTTGTAGCTCTCTCATTTAGGGAAATTTTACCTCTCTTGTGTTATTCCTATGCCAAACCTTTATTTTGTGGAAAGTAATTTGATTCTAACAGCTGCAGCTTTCCTACTGGAGACTGCGATGATGGTGCTGGTTTCTTTGGTTTCAGACTCGGTCATCCAAAGATGGTTGCACTATTCCATTCAGTCGTGGTGTAGGGCTGCTCAGCCACATGTTTCAGGGGAAACTGAAGGTGATGCTCTTGTCTTCTCTCTCATATTGGTAAAGATGCAGACAAAATCCTAATGAAATTAGGACAATAACCTAATGAAATTTAACAAGGGAAAGTGTAGAGTCCTGCATCTGGGCAGGAAGAACCCCAGGCTCCAGTATAGGTTGGGAAATTACATATTAGAGAGCAGTGTAGGGGAAAGGGACCTGGGGGTCCTGGTGGACAACAGGATGACCATGAGCCAGCACTGTGCCCTTGTGGCCAGGAAGGCCAATGGCATCCTGGGGTGTGTTAGAAGGGGGGTGGTTAGTAGGTCTAGAGAGGTTCTCCTTCCCCTCTACTCCTCCCTGGTGAGGCCACATCTGGAATATTGTGTCCAGTTCTGGGCCCCTCAGTTCAAGAAGGACAGCGAACTGCTGGAGAGGGTCCAGCGTAGGGCAACGAAGATGATTAAGGGAGTGGAGCACCTCCCTTATGAAGAAAGGCTGAGGGAGCTGGGTCTCTTTAGTTTGGAGAAGAGGAGACTGAGGGGTGACTTTATTAATGTTTATAAATATATAATGGGTGAGTGCCATGAGGATGGAGCCAGGCTCTTCTCGGTGGCAAACAATGATAGGACAAGGGGTAACGGGATCAAGCTGGAACACAAGAGGTTCCACTTAAATTTGAGAAAAACCTTCTTCCCAGTAAGGGTGACAGAGCACTGGAACAGGCTGCCCAGGGAGGTTGTGGAGTCTCCTTCTCTGGAGACATTCAAAACCCACCTGGACATGTTCCTATGCGACCTCACCTAGGCATTCCTGCTCCAGCAGGGGGATTGGACTAGATCATCTTTTGAGGTCGCTTCCAATCCCAAACATACTGTGAAACTGTGAAAACATGCCTTCCTCT
Source organism: Streptopelia decaocto (assembly GCF_964273445.1). Taxonomy (NCBI): domain Eukaryota; kingdom Metazoa; phylum Chordata; class Aves; order Columbiformes; family Columbidae; genus Streptopelia; species Streptopelia decaocto. The sequence continues at coordinate 73,791,640 of NC_138655.1, forward strand.
TCTCTCCTTGCAATGGTCACTGTAATACCTGTTAGCATGGGGACATTAGCATTCAGACACCCCTTGATATGGACCTCAGAGTTCCTGGGGTACCATTTGTGAGTGGATAAGTGCCATACTGCACTCTTCATCACCATTCTCACTTGATTTCTGGATATGTCCACCCCACATTTCTGGATCCCAGTCCTCAAGAAGAACTGCCACTCAGGCTTCCTGGACGTATTCCCATGTGCCTGTCTCCGCTTTTTTCTCCAGCACAGTCCTCTCAGCCTGAGGTGCTTTCCCAGCCTCATCACACTCAGCAGGTACCTGTAAACACATCTGTCTTTCTTTATAACCAGCCACATGTCCCTTAAGCTTCCAAATTTCACCCTCCCCTTTTATAATTGCCTCACTCCCCTCTGAGAGTGCAGTCAGTAATTGACACACAAATAGCTATACTGAACACAAACAGCAAGATTTGTGATGCTGTTCTTCGCTTTAGCTAATTCAAAATACAATTTCCCCCCATCATACCATACCAGTCCTATCTGGTCCTTGTTCCAAGGACTGGGATTATGATTTTCACAGCTTCTTTACCCAATTTATCCCATGGTTGGGGCCAGCAGGAAGACAGGGCTGACCCCTTATTTGCTCTTGCCTTGCGCTTCTGCTCTTCTGATAACACACCAGAAGCACCAGTAATACAGCTATGCACATCTTTGGTTTTTTTTTGTTTTTTTTTTTTTTTTTTTTTTCAAATTACTGGCCCAGAAGGCAGCAGGTGCTTCTGTTCACTACTCAAATGTTTATTGATCTCAATCTGTTCAATAGATTTCCTATGTTCCTCAGCAAAATTTTGTCAGTGAAAAATCTGTTCAGTTCACATATTTTAACCAAACAAGGATTGAGATTGTTTGTTGGTTTATTAGCTGCATGTAATTAAATGGAAATCAGTGAACTACAATTTATGAAATGCTAATAGACATCTGCAACTTTTGAAATACCTTTCTTGGACCAGTCACAAAAATCTCTAATCCCACACGTGCACACATGCTCACCCTGTTGTGGGCACACACCCCATGTACACACATCTGCAGCCACTGCAGCTCTGGGTGACAGGCCCTCATCTTTTGTTTGGGGAGGGCAGGTTGCCCCATTTCTCCCCTCCCTTCCATAGCTGATGTGGGCTCTCCAGCCCCTTGTGTGTCCCTGAGTCTCCCCACACTCTGCCAACAAACGCGGGGGATGGTGAGAAAGTCCCAATGGCCCCAGGCATCCCTGGGTGAAGAGGCCCATGCGCTGCCCTGTGCTGCCAGCCCTGGGTCTGACATCATGCCCTTGGGGAGGCTCCCCTATGATGGGGTTGCTGCTACTCTAGGGTTTCTCCCCCTTCACCACTACTTTTCATGCCTCTTTTGTATTTCTTTTTAGGCTAACTCCACCCTTGTTGCAAAAGTCTCTTCTGATTCCTGGCAACCACCTCTGTGATAAGATCAGCCACAAATAGTTGGAAACATGTATGGACATTGCAACAATCCTAAATCTTTGGTCTACCGTGCATTCTAACCTGTCTCTCTTGCACAGGTGTAAAACCCAATTTGCTTCTGTCATGCCAAGAAGCATTAATCACTGGTGTTCACCAGGTCCCTCAGGAAAACAGTTTCCATTCTGTATTCTAAATAATTTTCCATGTATTTACCAAAAACTTGCCCCTGACATTTAGTAGGTGTAGCTCCTAATAGTCCCTTTTTTAATTTGGCAAGGGTTCCACTGTCATAACAGTCTAGAAAAATTTAGCCAAATATTAAATATCACCCCTGACTGCAATCCCTAACAAAATTTAAAACCCCAAATGATAGACAATTTGGCTGGAGAAAAAACAGAAACAACCAAAGTTGCCAGCTGTCATTCTGGCAAGTCACAATTTCTCCATGTCTGGACATTGGCTTATTTCTCTTGGTCATAGCAATCATTTTTGTTTTCTCCAATTGCTCATGTCTGTTTATGCTGCTGTAGCATCTGTTTGATTATAGCATTTAAGAATCTAACTTGAAATATTAGCTCTGGCAGATTCTATACTTACTCATATATTTTGTTGGCTAAATCTACAAACTCCAAATAAAATGTGTTTTGAAAGGTACAGAGAACAGTATTTTCCCAACCTCTTTATTTTTAAGAAAATTGTCTACTTGTTCTTCTGCTAGCAAATTGAGGTACCTGAGTATAAAACATGAATGCTTTCTCCCTCAGGTTTTAATTTGCTATAATATTATTAAAGTAAGTAGGGAGAAATGTAGTATAAATACATTCTTGTTTGGAATGTTTCATTAAACTCCTAGGCAAACTTTTGGAAAAAAACTAATTTCCCCTTTGAATGTGACAACGAAGGTTCTGATGTCATTAAAAAGTGCTGCCATGGGAACTCTAACATTCCTAAGGCATTTATTTCATTTGTTTTACTCCTTACAAGAAACACCAATCCAGAATGTTATTATGGAAAGGTGTTGCCACTTAATAGGTGTTTGATGTCCTACCCTTTTTTAGTCTCTCTTTGTAAAACTGTTGCTCTATTTTCTTGATCATTTAGTTGTCCTTTCTGCACCTTCTCTTACAGTCTCATGTCCTTCTTAGGCTGCAGTACTCAAGAGAGGGTGCAAAATGATTATATTTTTCCTTGTACCATCCTAAAGATGTCCCGATTTTTCTTCTGGCCTTTTTGGCTGCCATTGCACAATATGCTGAGGCAGCTCTCAGACCCTGAGCTGTAACTTCCAGTATTGAGTTCAGCCCCAGATAGCAGAATTAATATTGTTTTGCCTTTGCCTTACATTTAGCTACACTGAAGCTCATCTGGCACTTTTTAAAATGGAATCGGACTTCACCGAGGAGGGATTTTCCGCATCCTATTGATTGCTTGAGAGATCCCAGCCTCATCTCAGATTCTGAGATTTCATTGTTAGTTTATTTTCTAAGTCATTGATGGTGTTATTCAATAATGCCACTTCCAGCACTGATCCTTATGGGACCTCATTGCCGATCCTTCACCATCACGAAACATGATCTTTAAGACCTACCTTTTGCTTCCTACCTGTTAATAAACTTCAGTCAACACAACATTTTTTCTTCCAACCCCATGACAATTTTTTTTCTTTGATAACCCTTAATAAAAAATGTCTCCAAAGGCTTCCGAGAAGACAAATATATTAACTCCACCAGATCCTCTTTTGTCTCTGTGCTCATTAACACATATCAGGATGCTGCCTGTGTACAAGTCCCACTAAACTACTGGGCAGGAGGAACAGGAAGAGGAGGAAGAGGAGGAGGAGGAGGAGAAGATAGAGGGAAGCACCCAGAGCCCTGATAGCATCCTCCTGTGGCTTCTGCAGGTTAGCAAGGCAGTATTTCTCCCTACAGAGAACTTGCAGACTCTTTCTTGACATACTGTGCTTATTCATGATCTCAGCTCTTGGAGACAAACTCCATCTTATTAGCAGAGATGGAAATACTTGACTTTCAAAATGCTCACAAAATAAACTGTCATTTTGAATTCAGCTGGTTTTAATGTGCCTTTATCTGTATGACAAGTAAGACAAATTTTCCCTAAATATAGCAAAAAGGCAATCCCCTTGGGCACCTTCCAGAGATGATATGACATGTCCAGAAGACAGTTTCTCGAACTGTGCTTGAAGTTTGGTCTTTTTTTCTTTCTTTTCTCCCCATCTCTTTTTTAATGCCACTGTTTTGATTTGAGGTTGCCAAAAGTGCATCTCTTTTATTTGATCATTTTAGGGTTATCTTTCTTAAGCTTCTACGTGGTTTGGATATTGAGGCCAGAAATGTTTTTTTCATCACACTCAACATGAAGTCACCCCTTCCTGGATTTTATCATTAGCTTCAATGTATAGCTAGGGTCTGCAACTCATTATGAGGTAAAATAACTTGCTGCAGGGCCTGCTAGAGATGAGCTGCAAAAAAAAGGCCGGAATCTCAAGTGCTAGAAAAAGAATCCAGATTTAGGTTTTTACTAATGCTGATGCTTTGAAAAAAAAAAAAAGGTCAGTCTACAAATTCTGAACATGGACACTCCTCATGTTTGACTTGTCACCCCCACCTCTGAAAGTTCTGTTTGCTGTGCAACTCGTCAAGTACTCCCAGTACTGTGAAAGCATCATTCTTACAGCTTTGTCGTACTGCATTTATGCATGTTATAAAAAACTCTCTGGATGAAGGCTGACTCCCTGAACCTAGAAGCTGCTTTTCCATCCTTCCCCAAATATACTTCAGAATATATCACAAAACCAAGAACTGAGACTGGAAGCTCAGATATAAAGCAAACCCATTCAAAATTTGAGAGAATCAGCTGAAAGCAATGAAAATACATGACAGTTCAGTAACTAAGCAAGCCATGCTTGCTGGCATGGATTCCCAAAGCTTCCAGCTATTAAATGGTTCCTGTGACTCTCTGAGTTCTGCTGAGTCTCCTTAGCTCACTGGGTTGTATAGTTTTCTTTAATAACCTCATATCAAGGCATATTTTGGGGCAGAAAAGTCTCATTTGTCTCTCCCTTTCCTGTATTGGTGACATCTTTCTAAAGGCTTGAGTGGCAGACATATGAAGGATAACTGCCTTTTGTGTAATTGAAAGCCTTCTGTCATGGTTTCAATCATAAAGTCCAGTGTGCCTTGTCAGTATCTGGTCTATAATTGTGTATCCTTGCATACTGAACACCAAGCTCCTTGCTCATAAATTTTCCACCAGGTTACAGTCCATTTTGTGTGTTTGCATTGGTATTTTTTGTTTCTGTTTTCCCACACTGAGGGATTTAACTTCTGATATATTTAGAACATATCAGGGTGTGTTTGCTTACATGACTTTGTAGTTAATAATTTTACTTTACAGATTTTCCTCCTAAACGGAGGATAATTAAAGTCCACAGAAAGCACCTGTCTTGATACTTTATTCCTGTTTTTATTTCCAACTTTCTGGACACATTCACAAAATCTTTCACTGTCAAGCTCATTTGCAGTTCATCTGCAGCTCTGAAATTCTGTTGCAAGCTTTTATAGATCATAAAGAAAACCTCATTGAGGCAATTAAATGTAATGTAGTGATACATCTTAGTATCTTCTGCAATAAAGCTGATGTTCAGGGGTTCAGTTGCTCTACTGGATCCCAGGGATTGATTATGAGAAAACACAAAACTCCTGAGAAGGGAGAAAAGTCTGTGTTTCAGGGCAAAAAAAAACCCAACCAGTTTCAGTTAGCACCAAATACTGCAGACAGCTACCGGCACTATTGTGCATGCCATAGAAATGCATGGCTATTTTGTTTCTTATTCTTCTTTGACTGAGAAGAAAATGCTATTATCCATCCCTAGTTCACTGCCTGTTTTATTGATTGTATTGTTCTGGGCAGGCATTTGATAGATTTTACACAACAAAGGCAAAGTATTACCCTTAGGAAAATCTGTGCCTGAAACAAAAATATCTATTATTCTGACCTTTAGGCACATTGAGTGAGCTAAAATAAGCAATGACAAAAGACCGTAGTGACAGATAATAACATGAAAAAATTGGTAAATAACTTATTTTTTCTTTTTTTCTTTTTTCTTTTTTTTTTCTACTTGGAATTATGTCACGGCTTGCCTAGTACTGCTTTAACCAGAAACAGAGTAATTATAACTGAAACTTATGCAAATATTATACAGTAGAGAGATGTCTAACTTGTTATAACTTGTAACTTGCTAAGTTGCACATGAAGTGGGTTATTCTGTGACCCTGAGCATTTTCACATATTTCTGAAGATAGATTATATTTCTGTTTAACAATTTAAAAATCAATGTAGTGAATTGCTTTAATTTAACTGCTATTCTCCTATCACTTAAAATTTGATGTATCATTTTACTTCTTGAAATCTGATGGCCAGGAACGAGTGTCTCTAAAAATGTTCAGAGAATAAAAGAAGAAAGAATGTACTCAAATAAGCATTTGTCTTGTAAGAATGCTTTGTCAGTCTGGGTGGGAAGAACCCTACCCCGATCTCATGCAGTAAACCAGCTCACAGGCAGTATTCTTATTACTTTGACTGGAATATGTACAACTTGCTGACATTAGTCCCTTTTAGGGGATGTATTTTCATGTAGATGACCTATATCTGAACAATTTATCCAGTAAAGCAGATGGGTGGAAAACAAACAAACAAACAAGCAAAAAACACCACCAAGCACCTCTATGATTTTTTTCTTCAAGTCCAAATGCAACTTCTTTTCTGCCTTGTCAAGAGGTGCCAACACACATTTGGTGGGAGTTTTTCTCAGTAGCCTCATGGTGAACATGCAGGTGATGCACAGTGATTTTTTCCTGATGGTGTACCAGGAACAATGGGAATAATTTGTGAAAGAGGCAAGGGTCAAGCTAGACATCAAAATTGACCATGCCAGATAATTTTGCTCAGCAGCTGATTACAGTGTATGAAGAAGCCCTGGAATTCTGCAGTACTGTTAAACTCACCTACAGTTTGTGGAAATCATTGTGGATCTTTCCATCAACTAAGAGCAAGCTGGATCACATCCTGTGTTTTTTGCATTCCATACATCTGCTGAGAATAAATCCAGTAAAAAGCTGCAGTTTTGCATGCATACTTTCTCACATGTTTTTAAATAAAGGTGGATCTTTTAACAGATGTATACATGGATTTTTTAGCAGTCATAGCCATGAGAGAACATTCATGACTTCAGAGGAATAGAAGCCAAGAGCCCTTAACTACAAGAGGTTACATGGAGTGTCTGGGTAATGCTGCTTAGAAATAGGACCTCTGCAACTCTTCACTATCTTCTTTCTTGGAAGGCTTCTGCCTCTGTCTTCCTGCTCCTGTCAGTCAGTGAGATCAGTCAGTAAGGGGAGATTTGTTGGTTACAGACCTCCATCATCATTCAGACTCCCTAGCCAAAAATACTAGCTTCTACTTGACCCATTTTTTCCCCTGAAGGTAAAGCACTAAAATATCATCTTGCTTTATATCCTATGCCATTCTCTTACTGTTATACTGTTTCATCAGACTTTTAAGAGCTAGAATTCAGAAGGGGTGAATAGAGATGTTTTTCAATACCTCTGAAATAAGAAGCATATGCAGAGTAATAAAATACTAGCTACATTTTTTTAATTGCTAATTTTTGCTATAAGGAAGCAAGAATTTGGAGCTTATGTTTTGTTCTTCCTCAGGAGCTAATGAGTTGACTTGTTCCCTAGGAAAAGCTATTCGTAGACTAAAATCATAGAATCATCTTGCTTGGAAGGGATCCTCAAGAGTGCAACCGTTATTCACCTCAGTGTCACAGAGGCACCCCAAAGTTAGTTTTAGGTGAACAACAAGGTCCAAAACAAACTTTTATTCTAGTCAAAAAGGTGCAGCAGATTAATGGGTAAAGAATGGAGTTTTAACACTCTAATAGTGATGTAAATACAGGTTTGAATATCAGTTGAGGAAATTATCGAGGTGCAGCAAATCATAACAATGGAGATCCACAGTATGCATACACGTGGCTCACCAAAAAACAATGCCAGAGCCGTCCCTGACTCTGGGAAAAATATACCCTTGCCTGAATCTGGCAAGGAATTATTAAAGAAAATACACATGCTTATATTTAAGCACAGAATAAGCACCCGCCCAAGTGGTGAGGAATTATTTCACTCACCCATATGTGGAGATGAGGCAAATGGCATCCGAGTCCTGGGAGGGCTCTCAGTGGCAGTATTTGGCCCGCGCTCTGACAGGACAGGCCAAGCACTTGCCTCAGCGGGGGTCCTGTTTAAATACCCAAGTCAGATCTGGCTGTGGGTATTCCAGAAGCTTCTCTGCACCCCCATTCTGGCTGTGGGGTGTCCTGAAACTTCTAAGCACCCCCCCCCACTCTGGCTATGGGCACCCAGAAACTTCTCAGCAACTTGGCATGTTGGCACCCCCTCCTTCTCCCTTTTAATGACCCTGGCCAACGGGCTCTGGGGTCAAACAAAAGAAGCTGGAGAGAGGGGTGGGGAGGTTGTGTTGAGGGAGAGGGAGATGTGCCTGCACCTTCCATAACAAAGGAAGGTTTGGGGCGGGAAGAGGGGGGTGTGCATCTGCCACAGGATAGGGTCTAACCAGTAACTGCATCATGCAGTGGTCCAGCTGTTAGAGATGTGATGATTATCCACAAAATTTCCGATTATTTGGTCTGGTTCTTTCCTAATGTTTAAAGAAAGCTTTAAAAAGCAGTCTCTATGCATCTCCAATGTATCAGACACATTTCTGACTATAGGTAAACATGTTTCTAGAAGCAGAAATACCTGGGAGCTTTGATCTCTTTTAAAACCACTGAAGGTAGTTTATTTCAAGTTGCACAAACATGGGTAATCTTCCTTGCTTTAAATATGTTCCAGCTGAGATCTTTCTTATGTCTTTAATGGATGTCAGTAAGTCTTTAATAGCTGATGACTTAGTCCCCAAGTAACAGAGAAAAAAAGATCAAGTAGCTCTGTATTGCTGCTGAAACTGTATAACATGGTGGAAATAACTTTAATCCATAAACCTCAGCTAAGGAACAGAGCAACCAGTAGCTCTGCCATGCTGCCTAGTATAATACTTACATATATGGGAGGGAGAAAGCAAATGTTTCTTAGGCTGTAGAAATTTCTGAGCAGCTATGAAGCACTTTTCTGTCTTCAAGACTGCTTCCTTTACAAGTTATTTTCAGTCATTTTCAAACTGTTTCTTCCAAACAGACTCACAAATGACATGTGTGGACTAGAGAGTCGTCTGTTCCAGTAAGACCACTTGCAGAAACAAATACTATTTATCCTGAATAAGGCTAGCAGAAATTGGCCAGTGAAGTGAGTTACAACTTACATGTAAATCTCTCCAGGGTTCTCTGTGAACACTTTGACCTGTGCTGCTTCAGTAGTCTGCTCCATAGATGCAGGTGTCACGAGAGATTGTGGTTTCCTGTATGGGTGTATATCCCACCAATTTTGGAAAAGAATATTAAATTAATCCATTACGAATTGAATACTTTATTTACTGTATTTGTGCCTTTGTTGCTCACCACTTCTGTATCTGGACACTTTAATACAACTGTCCTCACAATCCCTCTGTATTATTTATGGTTCACTCACAGTGCACCACTCTCGGAAAATTAAGGTACTGCAAACTTAAAGGACCACATCCTGCCGAACCCCAATGGAAAGTACATTGTGGGAGAAAAGGCCGTAGAGAGCCTGTGATCACTTTCCTTGAGAAGCCTATGTATGTCCAGGCAAAGTTTCAGCCCCTAAACATGGTGATGACTTTCCTGTTCTCTTCCCTGCTAGCAGGTGTTGAAAGGAGCAGGGCAGGCAGTGTGTACTGGCTCTGCCTTTCCTCTCTCACGGGGACTTTTCGGGCAGCAAGGTAAGAACAGTGCATGTGAGGCTCTCCAGATCAAGGTGACTCTGTGTGGGCCAAAAAGGAAGGTTTCAAAAAAAGCCAATAACAACAACAACCAATCAATCAAACAAAAAAGCACTCAAGAGTTGCATGGAAATGGATCTTGACTCCTCAGACCATGGCATTAGTCATTAAAAGTGCCACAGGTAGGTGTAGGCAAAAATAGAAGCTAAAGGAAAGGAAATGATGGCCCTTGGAGATCAGTCGACTGAAGTGCCATGCAGAGAAACCTAATCCTGACTGACCAGTAACATAGATATGTACTATATCCTTTTATGAAGTTTGGAATAAAGATACATTGAAACAAGAAGTTATGCCTGTAAGCATTGCACCACAGGAGCAGCACTGCTCCATTCACCTGTGCTCCCATCTCCATGCCCAGTGCAGGGTCAGGGACACCGCACTGCAGTTTACAGGTTGGTGTATCTGAACCACTCCAGGAACAGAAACAGCAGAAGCAATTCTGGAAGCAAATACTCCTTTGCATGACAACAAAAATGAAAAACTTTGCATGTCCAGCCAAACCCTCACAAAGCAAACCTGGCAGGGGACTCCATAGGATATCGTACAAAAAAAAATCAATTTCCTGTATGACTTTTGCTTTTTGTAATTGCTCATCTGTTTGTGTGGCATTTACTACCAGTTCCAAATGCACCAAGGGAACAATCTTCCAATGCTCCTTCACAACTCCTTCTGTAGTAGACCTAGCTCAACCAAAATAGTTCATAACAACCTCTCAAAATTATAGTGTAAAAGAAGAACGTATCTTAGAAAAAACATTGCAGTTCATGTGAGTTAGCAAAAAGGCTGTGTGAGACCTCACTGCCTAATTCTGTAAAGAACCCCCCTATCACAGATTATTCTCTCTGATAACCAAAAAGAAGAAAAACTCGTAAACAATCAAGACTACCCCCTGCTTTTGCTGTGAGACTCCTGTTAGTTTTTAATGAAACAGCAGCTGAAGCATCTGGATTTGCTCTTCATTTGTTCCTTTTCACTGATCTTTTCTAATATTTTCTTGGCATCATATTCTCCTGTAAAGGTTTCTCCATGTCATGTTTCCTATAATTTTTCTGCCTAAATACCCAGAAAGGCATGTTTTTCTTTCTCGAGACCTCTGGGAAGGAAAATATACAAACTCCTGAGGAAGTCTCTTGCAACTTCTTAGTGAATCTTTGTCTTCCCCCTCCACATAATCTAAATTGCTGTAGCCAAAAATTAAAATTATTTCTCCTTACATTTCTCCTAGTTCTCTTCAAGGACAGCTGATGCAGGTTTCTTGTTAAAATTTGCCATATGGCTACTAAATTTATTAGTCCTCTGACATTTGATTCTTTTTTGGTTCTGAGGACCTTATGTGTGACACACACAAACCTGTATAGATGCAAATTAATCAACAGAGGGAATGATCCAATTTTGAGGAAGTCCCACTTTGGGCTTACGTATAATAGTAATTAGAAGTGACTGATCACTACTTGAAAAGGATACAAGATTGTTATCGTAACTTTTGACCAGTAATATCTGAGTAGCTGTCTGAATAATAAAAGAAATGTTAACTAGCACAACTGAGAAGCAATATCATTTGTTCTCCAAATGCATTATTCAAGAAGTAATTTTTCAGCCAGATAGAGGTGATATTTGGCAAAGTACAGGGCAAAATGTTGTTCATTGTTGAGGTATAGTTTGGTATTTTTGTTGTTTTGCAAATTTGTCATTCAGATGCATATTTGGAAAGTTCTATGAACGTGGCCTCAGGCTGTCAAACTTTGCTCTTATAAAGCTGCTCATTTTTATCCAGTCTCAATACAGTCTGATAATTCAAAAAAATGCCAAGAATATTACAGTTCCAAAAATGTTATTTGCACACCAGCTGCAGAAATACTGTGTATTCTGTTTTCTGTTTTCTTTCTGAAAACACTTTCAATGTCAGGTAAGGAAACGAGAGAAACAACTAAACATTTTGTGTTCAACCTAGTGTAAAATGTCAGAGCAAAAGTCAAGAAGTACAAGGTGCTCCCCTAACACATTCTGACATTAACAATTTTTGATTTTATGAATATGTGCCCTATAGCTTATAGATTTTTTTTTCATTTCTTTGTTTTCTTATTGTTACTTGTTACTTATTTTTTTCTCTTACTTTGCACTGATCCATGTGAAGAGGATTGCATTTCTAGTTAATTTTATTAGCTATTCTCATGAAAGAGACTGATACTTGGAAGTTAAAGGCGGGCGTTCTTCTGGTGGCTGCTGGAAGATAACCGTTTCAGGCCCTCTGAAGATCTGAGACTGAACATCTGCTCTAAGTGATGAAAACTAGCATGTTCCTGATTTAGTTGCTGGCAAAACCAGCTCTGGGCTTTTCAGTGAACAGTGACATTTTGCTGGCCAAGGACCTGACAGCCACAGGCATAAGCCATGCTGGCTGTAAGAAGGGGTAGAACTGAGATGGAAGAGTAGTGGGTAGAGTCTTGTCATTCTGTCCACATTTTGGAGCACAGGAAAATTGAGGGACAAGGAACACTATATAGGATAGCCCTCCACAAGCAGGTACACTGACCCAAACAACCCTCCTACACCCTTTTGGAAGCAATAGCCATGGCCACCCTGAGTGTCCTAGACTTTGATGGATTTAGGCAGCGGGACAACATGGTTTTCTTCCCATAGTTATACATTCCCCATACCAAGAAGTAGTGCTGCTCCGTGCTGAGACTGAAATACCTGATTTGGAAGAAATGCTTTCTTTTTATGATCCTCCTCTGCCTTTGATAGTTATTAACCATCACGGATAGTTTTGATCTTTCCTGAATCTATAAGCATCTTCCACATACCAATCCTATTTCTTTCAGCCTTTGTTCCTTGATGTATTATCAGCTTTATGGAGTATCACTGCTGTACCAAGTCCCAATTCGTACTAGGAAACCTAAAATAATGTCCTTTGAAAACATAATCAAAGTTTTTAACTGTATACAAGTGACAGAAAAAGGCACAAACATTGAAAATAAGTGCACAGCAGATAACATTCTTCTCTCTGACAAATTATTTAACATGGTTGTTTGGGTATTCACCAGCTTGACTTGACTCTGTCATTTCCCTCTCCCAGCCTTTATCTCCTTCATATTAATACAACAGCTGATACTGGACAGAGGGTTTCCCTGCAAGATGTGAGGCATTCTGCAAGTCAGAGGTATCACTTGAGGATATCAGGTTGCTACAGGAATCATCCTTTAGATGGCAGGAGATAAGGAAGGATTGCTCTGTGCATCAGTTGTTCATGGCAGGAACGAGCGTGAAACAAAAATCTTGATCCACCCCTTCTTCATTTTGCTGCATTACCTATTTGATAAATGTAAATTGACAGGGTTCAAGAGATGCGGCCTATTTGTTCTGGTCAGTTCAATATATTTTGTTTTAAATTAGCCCTTTTCCTTCTTCTAACAACTGTCAAAATTTTGAGGCTGAAATGCAGTACAGCCAAACAAAAAATGTTCTATGGTTTTAATATACACAACCGTTCCTTAGCAAGAATATAATCAATAGTAACATACCACATCTACAGAAATTCCACAGGTTACTACTATTAAGAGGATACTTTAATATTATAGTCTGTATTATGTGTAATGCTTTTGTCAGCTACTGCCAGAATTGCAATCGGTTGATTTGATGACTTAATAAACTGCATATAATATGTAATATACATTCAAACTTCAGGCAAACATATATAAAACTTTTAGCTTTGATAAATTTGTGACATCTTACACCACAGTTGGCTTTGCCTCATGTGACCCTTTAAAAAGAACAAAACATTTCCTTGTTGATGCAATAAAATAAGTCATAACTTATAAACATGCCAGATTAAATTTACAGCTAGGCAGTAGTGCCGTTTTGATTTTGCTGATGCTCAGCAAGTCTCCATTTTGTATAAATTTAGGCAAAATGGGGAATATTAACAATGTTTCTGACATTCCACATTATCTAATGTGAATTTACACTTATTCTTAGTACACGTCCTTGCATGTAAGTATAAACATTGTTACAACCACCAAAATATGCTAAGTTTTTTTATTCATCATCATTCCATCCAACTGGTCCATCATTTAGGTCTGAATATTAATTATTTAGCACGATTTTTGGTTTTCTTACGTTAGAGTGTTATCATCAACACTAATTCTAACTATAAATCAGGTCCGGTCCAGCAACACTTAACACCTTTTTTGAAATGTCAGCTTCTTCAATCATGTTAGGGGATAAAAGTTTTCATATTTAGAAGAAACACTTGAGATACTTCTGGCTTAAAAATAAAAAAGTGTAAGATCAAAATTAAGAGTATGAGTTTGTATATGCAACTCATAGCTTAATAGTCATTTATCATATTTGAATGCTATACTTAAGGTTACCCATAACACATACTTTCTTAGTAATGCCATGTTTTCATTAAATCTGAATATATTTAACAGCATTTTGTGAATACCACTTATTTAAAACAAAAATATATTCCTATCTCAATATAAACTATTTTGTTTCATTATTATAGTATACTTTGCCTTTAAAATCACTAAATTAGAAATTATATTTCATTACAATATCTGAAATATCTTCACATTTTCTTTCCTTTCCATTCACTTGATCTACTAAACAGCCCTGTATCATCAGTATGCCTACAAGTGACAGCTCATCACTGTTCAAAAATTATTTTAAGAAGATTGTTAAAAGTATGAATAAGACTGGACACTTACCTTGAAAATTGACTCCAGCTGCTTTCCCGGGGTGATAAATTTTTTAATGTATTTCTGATTTCTTGTGAAGAATTTTCTTGTTCAGGCAACAGAATAAAATTGCTCAAATTTTTTCATTAGCACTTTCACTCCCACAGGCTTGGGAAAAATATATTTTGTACTTTCAATAGTAAATTTTTATTGCAGCAATCTATGGGTTTTATACACAGATATGAAAGTATAACAATGTGAAAGTGTTTGGAGAATTGAAGATACATCCAAGAAGAATGAAGTTACTGCATTTCTGACTAATTCTACTCAGTGACATTACAGTGGCTGGAAAGAAGGCATCTGCATTTGAAGTGAAATGCAGGATCAACAACCAGGAGTGTTGACTGGAAATGTGCTCATGTTTCAAGATGTGTGATGTTTCATTCCTGTGTCCATACAAGACAGAAAGAAAGCATAACCAAAGCAGGGCAAGACTACAGGTGTAGCTACTCACTAGAAAATATTTGAGTGCATAAATCCCACTGCCCTTTCTTGCCCAGTTACAGACTGGAGATGCATCTCATTCTTTACCCGTAACTCTGGAAAGATAAAGCTGAATAGAATCTGGGTACATCTCTCTTCAGAAGCAAGTGCAGAAGGAGCTGAGAGACATCCTTGAAGTGTCACCTTTGGAACATGCATGATATAAAATTAGTTTGACTAAGCCATCATCCAAAAACATAGGTACTTATTAGTTTGCATGTCATCCATATAATAACCACATTTATGTTTCAGGTATTCATTTGGTAGATTTTATAAATAAAGTTTTCATGGGGTGCTCTGGAACAGTGGCCCCGTTCTCTCAGAGCATTTTAGTATAAACATTTGTGGAGATCCCAATATGAAGAATTTCTCAAGATAACTGTTCTTGTTGTTGTTCTTATTTTTCCCCTTGGTAAAGCAAAACTAGCCAATTTAAAAGGATGCACCTGGTCTGGAAAGCTGTAATGCCATTAAATGCCTTATGTCTTGATACAGTGTACAACAAATTGGCATAACTTTTTTGTCCCATATTTGGGTGTATTTCCTTCCCATCTGCTTATTTTCTTTGATGTTCCCAGTAATAACTGACAGTCACTTGGGTCTCTTAGCTATCATCTGCACAAATAAAACTTGACATTGCTTTCATAAAATAATGTCAATAATATATCAAATTCTCCAACATATTCCCTGCACAGCTGCACCAAGTGACAGAAACAAAAACTGCCTTCAAACATAATTTATAAAATCATAAATGTCCTCCCTTTTAAAAGCAAAGCTTAGCTAACTTGTAAACAAGATGACAAATCACAACCAGGTTGGGTTAGGGTTTTTTTTCCAGGACAGAAAAGGTCATTGGAAAGGTTTTTTTCTCATCTGGTACTGCCTTGACAGAGGCAGCCACATAAAAAGCAAGAACCATCAACAGTTAAAAGACTCATCATTAAAAAGAAAATTAAGTTCTTATGCATCCCACAATTTAGAAAAATAAATTTAAAAAAAAAATAGGTACAGAGAGAGATCCAAGTACTTTACAAATACAACAGGTTTTATTCTCCTTTCCATCTGAAATCTACTCCTTTCAGTTTAGCACAGCCACAACTTAGGCTTGAGTCACAATTGCATTTGGTATCTTCTAATGTTTAACATTAATGTTTTTTCCCTGTTGCTAGAGAACTGGCATATCAGTGTAGGCTTTTTTTCATAGTTTCTTTTCCCAGAACAAGGCCAGGTTTTGGTAGCAAAAAGTAAAAAACAACATAAGATTTGATTTGTTCACCTTTATTTCAGATGGAACATTGTCACGTTAAAAGTATGTTTCTAGAAGATATTTTAAAATCACAGTCTGACTTACGTCAGTCAGATGTCTTTTTTTACACAATAAGATGAGAAATTTCTACACTTAGTCCTTCTCAAGCAAGTACCATTGTAGAGACCTTTGCCAAAACCAGCAATTCATTAAAGATCAATCAAATACTGAAAACAGCTAGACTGTAAGTTAACATTTTTGAAACCAAAGACATATTTTTGTATATGTAAATGGAAGTAATTTTTAAGCCATGAACAAGTGACCTAATTAGCACACTGGAAATCATTAAATGCTCAGAAAATTGTGAAACTGACTCCACCTTCTAGCAAAGAGAGTACAATAAAAACATGCCACACAAGATCATAAGGATTACAATAATTTTGCTTCCACATGATCTCAAATTCTGAGATATCAACTGGTATATTTTAAAGGAATCTGAGAAAACATATTTTTCAAACCAGATATTCTTACAGAGTATCAAAATCCACAGTTTAGTACCAAGTATTCACATATAGACCAGCATCACTATCTGTGTTAGAAGTGGAGGTAGGTGAACATTGGGTTCATCTTTCTGTACCACTGCACTCGTAATGGAAAGAAGCATGACTATATTTTGGACAAACTGCTGCAAATGTCAAAAAATTTTCACAGCTTTTTTTTGAAAGTTATATGTCTCTTTCCTTACAATGACTGCTGAATAGCTATCCAAAGCAGACTTGACTGGGGACTGTATGCTATAGCTATACTTAAGTACTATTTATATAATAGAAAATTGCATTGGCATTTTCTTGGTGCCGAAACAATTTCTAAAAGAATAGGAAAGGATGTAGGAAGACTCAAAGAATGCAGATTAAGTCCTGCCTGTGGTCTTCTTAGTGTTTCACAAAGCTAGCTAGGTGCTGAGGTGATCAAGTCTTGCCCTCTCCTGAAGATCTGAAGACATGGCACTTACATCTCTGGTACCTCCTAGAACATTCTTGATGTAGAGCAGCCCTGAGATGCCTCCATCTATCTCTTAGTACAATTTCGCCAGTCACAGTGAAACTCTGATCTTAGTTTGAGTTTCTGTACTCTCCTGTAATGTAAATAATTAATAGGAATAATAAGCAACTTGCTTTCTGGTATTCATGACAAGGACAGGATTTGAATTTAGATGAAAAAAATAATATGCCAGCAGCCTGTTTCAAGCCTTTGAGAATAAGACACATCTTGCCTTTGATTTGTAAGACATGATACTAACACTGCAACGTGCCATATTTTAAACTCAACGGTTAAGTAGTATTTACCATGACTAATGTAGCAGCATACAAAGAATATTTGTTTGTAGAGGCACCTTGCAATGTTAAGTTTTACTGACAATTCAAAATTGTGAACAAGAAGGAATTTAGTGAGCAGCCCTGGTGAACTATTCCTAATATAATCTTTAGGAACAAACACCACACTGTACATTAACTCCCTCTGTGAGAGAGCCCTTTAGAATAAATTTGTCTCCTATATAAACAAAAGATAAAGTTATCGATTTTTTGGGTGAACATAGACACAGACTGTGTCTTCCACCATCCAGTGAGACTCCACTCTATACCATCTACACAGAGGAAAAAAGGTGTCCTCCAGCTCTGCATCCCAGACTGCTGGCCTCTTGCTTTCCCTTTTTATTTCCAAGAAGGCTGGCATGTCACTTTGATCTCCTCATCCTCTCAAGCTACAGAAGAGCCAGACGACCTGGTCACAATGTTGTTTGGTTCCTCAGAAGACCTGCCTTTCCACATACCACACAGGAAAGAGGGGTCCTTTCTTATCTTTCCTCAGACACAAGAAGAAAAGCAAGTGGAAAAAAGGAACTTTACCAAGGGATCCAATCCATCCAGTCCCTTGCAGTTGAAGTTAGAGGTTTTATATATATCCTTGTGACTGCAGCTAATTTATTATATAATACAATGCCTAAGAATTTTTTTCATAACTGCCACAGCTCAATTTCATTACTTACTAGTACTCAGAAATCTCTAGGTAATTTTCTTTACCAGAAAGCTGAAAAGTCTTCAATCATTCTCAGATATTGCAGAATGCTGTTTTAAAATTCTAAGGCTCTAACTTTAAAATATTGGCCTAGGGGGCTCTGACACTAACACTTGTAAGACCTGCTGGAAACTCTGAAAGGAACAGCACTTTCATGAGTAAAAAGGTTGTTAACAAAAGGCTGTATTTTTATAATACTTTTTAACCAGTTTAAGAGTTGACTGATGCTGGAAGAACTGTGCACCATAGCACATCTCTTGCCTTTGGCAATTGGAGGGGGAGACATGTTCAGAGCTGGAACTCCTGTATCAAAGAGTGGAATCTCAAAAGATTTGGTTATGCTTGGATAATGATCATCTTAAAGATTCAATAGTTACTGTAATACATCCAGATCTTTATTCCACCCCTTCACTTTTTCAGAAAGTGAGTTAAAAGATTCACTTCCTCTGCCCTTTGAGACTTCCACTGGTTTTTGTTTTTTTCAGGGTGAAAGAGCAAGCTCATTAGTAACCCCATGTTTTCCAGGTAAACTTTTGTGAGGTATATTACAGTTCTGTTCGAATTTGCTTCAAGTAAATTGCACATCTGCACATCAGAAAACAAATAAGCCCTGAGTTAACACTTTCTTGTGAAAATCAAAGCAAGCACTATTACAAAGCAGCTATCATTATCTTCTATTTGGTACAACAAGATTATTCTAAAGACGTAATCTCGTGAAGAAGTAGCTCTTACAAATGTTTGTGAGTATCTATTTCATACAGTCATTTTTTCAACTAAGGTTAGTCTAACCCATATTTCAGAACTTTTAGACTATTGTTAAATGTTAGTTCTATAAAATAGAGCTGTTGCCATGATTTTGTTAATACAACTTAGCTTTGCAGGTATCATGCACAGACACATCTACAGTGTCCAGTCTGTATACATGCCAACTCAGCCAAAACATTCACATATTCTATTCATGAATTAGCACACAAAACTTTTCTTCTTTGACTACCATAATATTATATTAACATCTTGTAAGAGTCAGTCCAAAGAACATTATTTGCCTGAACATTGCCATCAAGAACTTAAATTGGACAATGACTTGGAGAGAAGCCTGAGGAGAAGAATTGTTTTGCACAGGTCTCTCCGACCTGGGGGCTACCAATAACAATAGCTGCTGTGTGGACTTCACCTGCTGCCTCAGCCAAACTTGCTCCCAACTCCTAAAAGGAATTGTGTTATACAGGTCTCTCCGACCTGGAGACAATAGCTGCAGTCCAGAAGATGGATTTTCACCTGCTGCTTCAGCCAAACTTGCCCCCCACTTCCTCCCTGTTACAAAGGCCAACAAAGAAGAGCCTGCCCAGAAGCTCAACAAGGGTCTTGAGGTCACCCAACGGACCAGGAAGAGACCCTGAACACGAGGAAACGCAGACATAGATGGGTTCTGGCAAGCGAAGCGAGGACTTTTCAAGCCTGTGCAGTTAAGCCTAGGTTGTGAAACAAAGGCAGAGACTGGCCTCAACCCACAGGAGTGAGGGGGTGTGAAGAAGCATAAAAGACAGTTCCCAACTGGACATCATTAAGATCTTCCCACCAAAGGATCCTAAATCATGACGGAGGACCGGCAGGACTCTGCAGGACCGGAGGCCAGAGGGACACCTTTGGGACTCGTTTGGTGGTAACTAAATCCTCCTTCCCTCTTTTTCTTTTTCTTTCTCCTTTTCCTTTTCTTTTTTCTCTCTACTCTCTCTATCGCTTGCCACTTTATGAGCAAAATAATAAAGTAACACTGTTTGATTGAATTGTAACCCGTTGGCATTTTGGTTGCCTTAATTTTGCGCTTCAAGATCAAGGTAAATAAATCATCATGAGTCCATCACTGAATGGACGGTGACTCATCTCCTAGTCAAGTATAAACTACTATATATCTTATACATATTTAATAAACATGGTACGTATATTACACATGAACTATGTAACATGTATGACTTGAGGCATGGCTGTGTATCCTGCTTGTCATGGTGATTCAGGAAATAGACTGGAGGATGTTGTAAACATCCTGGTTTCCCACGCGTTGGTTTTATTTCCATGAAAACTGTGTGGGCTTATGTGAGGGCATCTGTGTGAAGAGATGAGAAGACCATCAGTGGGTCTCCTCCCAAGAAGATCCTGGCTATTATGAGATTCAGGGATTCAGCAGCACTCTCTGGGTGCATGAGTTAGGAGGCAGTGTCCTGTTCTTCCTCTGTTTCAGACTTTAAAAGAAGGAAAAGATTTCTACTTAATCTCATGCTTTTCAGAGCTTCTGATCAAATTGCTTAAAAAAACGAAAAAAAAAAAATAATAAAAAAAATTGCTTGGAGGAAGGGCTGAAAAGTTTAACTGGATTCTTTGATCTTGTCCACAAAATGAAATGGTCACCTCAGCCTGAAATCAGATGGAAGATAAAGACAGTTTTTCCTAATTAGACAGTGTAAATTCTGAGAAGACCTTCTTGGGGATATTTCCTTAGAAACTCCATCAGATATACTTAATTATGAACAAAAGATCTGGAGATTTTAATACAGTAAAAAAGAAAGACAACCTCCTGTTTTTTTCTTTTCTTTCAAAGAAAATCTGAAAATTATAATTACAAGAATGGATTTTCAAGTGATGAGGTTCATAATTATTTGAGTTACTATTGAGCTTGTACCATAGCTACAGAAAAAATAGAATAATTTAAAAAATCTTCCATTTTCATATAACAGCAAATAGAACAAGGGTTAGGAAACTTTTGCACAACTTAACAGCCTTTCAGATAAGGATAAAAGACTGTTATGTGATTGAAACAAAAGCTCAATATTGTTGTAGATCCTTTGCCCAGGGTTACCAGATCTAATGAGCCAATAAATGCTAATAGATCAAACTCTAGTTTGGCCTAAAAGGCCTAAGCAATTTATTTAATGAAACAACAGGCATGCCTAGACTTATATTACAGTTGTTAGTGATGTATCTGGCTCAAAAATTCAGCTAATTTCTATGTATAAGGCAACGCCACTAAAAAGCTGAACTTAGAGAAAATGGCGGTTAGCATCTGATAAATGCCAACCATTTAGGGAGACAAACAAACTCATAAGAAGGTCATCAGCCTTCTAGAACATGAGTGATTTTTTTCTGCCTTGATTGTCTGAGAGTTGTTGATGAGGTGAGACTTGTCACTGTGTTTTTAATGACAAGGTAGGTTCTGTGGAGCAAGTGCTTCTAATCTCATGGTTTTAAATTTGTATCCTAATTTGTCATCAACCTCAAGATGGTCTTGTTCCCTGCACATACACAAAAGTCAGGAGTTGAAAGCCTCATGTCTGATCAAACTCACAGGATGCTTCACACTCCTAAGTGCTAGTATGCGTTGTACAGGAGAACTGGTGGGAACGAGAGAGAAGCCTGTTCTCTCTTCCACATTTTCCCCTTTCAGCCCAAGCATCGAAGGAGTGCAGGTTATTGCAGGCTGCACCCACAGGGATTCCTGCAGCGTTCCCTCTCCTCCAGGAACTGCAGCACTCCTGACACACTGTCTTGTAAAGTAATTACTTAAGCTGGTAGTCAAGGTGTATCAAGAACAAGCAGATAGATCACAGAAGGAATTAGTTAATTACGTCTCTTATAATACTTACTTCTGTTCGGTAATAACTGATATGCTACTCCTTACATAATAAAATTCTGAGAATGGTCCTTATTTAAATATACAGCTGCATTTTATTTCAAGACATGATAGAGTAATTTGAATTAGTTTCCTAAACTTATTTTCCCATTTCCCAGCAGAAATCATTCAAGGAAGTATCTGATTTCATTTTTAGCATGCACAAAGTACATGTCTTTAGCTCTTCTTGATATATACTTTGACTACAGTCCCTAAGAAAGCATATCACTTAAGCAGAGATAATTTAGGCCACCAAAATTAGGCCAGCTAGTTTTAGGACAGCTAGAACTTTTGCAGTTACTGCTTTTTTCTACATCTACCCTCATCCACCTCAGCTATCAAGGAAAGGGTTATTAGAGAAATACATGGTTGTGTATAGTCAGGTTTAAGTTATTTGTTATCTTTAGATTTAATGGGAAATGAATTATTTTTTACAGCTACTGGTATCATTTAATATAATCAAGGCACTATTTCATGAGCATGACACATACCAATTTTGCAATTTTTTTTTTTTTTTTGGAAGACATTAACACAAAAATTTGTGTGTATTACAACAATTAGGCACTACTGTCATCTAAGTTCTTACAAACATGAAAAAGATGATAATTAAAAAAACCCCAAACCTAACTTTGAAGTATACTTTAACATTCCTGCGCCTGATCTGAGCTGGAGGTTTAGTCTCACAAGACTACCACTCTAGGGGTAAAATATCTCCTCTATCAAACCATATGCAGGTGATAATACAACAAAGAGCTCGTCAAAATCCACAGCTTTTCTTAATTTATGTTTGAATACATACACATATATATATATACATGGAAATCATCCTGATACAGTCAACACTAAAACTTACACATGTCAAGAAGCAAAACCTTCCCCTCAGGTGCCCCTTTTTCTTGAAAGGCAGCCTGTAGTAATCATCCTCTAAAAATTACAAATGCCAATCTTTAGATTTCAGCTGAAATTATTTCAGCAGGTAAGGTTATTCTAGTCCTATGGGGCCAACAACAGCAGGTGAAAATAATTTAGTGAACAAAAATCCTGTTTCTCATCCCTGAAGCAAAACCTAAGTAAAAAAATAAAAAAGCAACATCAAAAATGTAGCCAAGAAATGCAGTGCGAATGAACATTTTCCTCATAAATGAACATTTCTGGGACTGCTGAATATAAGCATGTTGAAGAAACAATGTTTATTGAGGAAAACCTGGTAAACCAACCTGTTTTACTTATATATTTAAGAAAACTATTGCTCTTTCTTTGTTATCAGTCAGCACAGGGAACTGCCAGTGACAGGTCCACATGGTTGTTACTTCCTGACTTGTATTCTATTGTATGAAGTAAAAGCAGGTCAGGAAATAAAAAAAAGGTTAAACTTAGAAGGTGGTAATTTTAGTACCTCTGAGGTAATTTTCCATTGTGAAAATCTAAATTTGTCCTGATTAACATTTTGCTTTTTTAAAAGAAGCTGGTGTCGGCAAAACATGAATAAAAGGTCAACACAAACCACAGATCCAAAAGAATCAAAGAGACTGCAACTTGGAGTGAACTCAGCCATGTAAATATGAAAAATCATAGGCTACCATAGTTGAAGTTCCCACTCCTGGTTTTCATTTTGTCCAAAGTAAGAAACAACTTTACTGATTGTACGACTAGAGATTGCTTCTTATTCTCCACTGATTCAGCTACACAGTAGCACTCTCACCTGCATAAAGGAGGAAAAGGTCACATTATTCAACCAGCTTACATTTTGTCCCAAGATCCAATAATGAGTTGGCCTAAATACTGTCCAAATGTACAAAGAGTAATGACAATCACTCATCTCAGTGGGCCTGAAAGAACAATATAGAGGATTCGATAAGGCACAAAGCAGGCATCTATGGGAAATATGAGTCAGAGACTTCAATGTAATTTTTGCAATCTGAATAGGCCAAGTTAACTTTTGTTGTATCTTTCTCCTTATTATCACAATGCATCACAATATTTGCAAAGACTGACTTCGGCTCTCGTGTGCTTTTCTTAGACTCACGCATCTGTGAATATTTAAAAGATTATTTAAGTAGAAGTTTGAGAGTTTGAGTTTCTGTTTTAAATATTTTGTTGATTAGTAAGTTTTAATATATGAGCAGTGGCAATGTTGAATTTTGCATGATATCATTTCTGTAACTCCAAGATAGACAGGAGTTATTTGAAGTTGAAAAGACTGTTATTTCATTTGGGGAAAGATAAATACCCAAGAAAGTGCTGAGCTATCAAAACAATTCTGAGATACAAATTACATCCTGAGCTAATCATTCGCATTCACTGCCAAAAGCATCTTCCTTCCTTGCTTACAGTATTAGAAGTAGCAGCTGCTGTTGAAATCTCCCCTGGAGATTGTTAGGATCTGCATGAGAAAAAGCTGTGCGCTAGAGGCCAATTTCAGTAAATAACAACTGCAGCTTTATTGTATGTGATTATTTGTAGATAATGATGCAAAAATGTGACACCTATTTTCATACATGTCAGCTGATGGTGATCTTTCTTATTATGGTATATCTACCCAACTATCTAGATAATTCGTTGTATGGAGTACTTCTGCCATAACAGGACGCTCCATTTCCTTGCTCCTATATGTTAGTACATAAGGTACTCACTGCAATACATAAGGTATTGACTGTAAGACATTATCCTTACAGTGTAACTCTTGCTGAGGTCTAGTTTCTTTCTAGATGACTATAAAAACTTTCTGTAACTAAATTAAGAACTCTTAATTTGTGTCTGCTGATGTGATTGTTTATAAATACAGATCGCCTTTCCCAAGGCCACAAACACTGTCAAAGTAGATTGATGTGAGGAACCTTCTGATAGGTGTAGTCTCACAATTTACATAGTCATTGGACTGCAGGGGTTGAAGCAATTATCTTTTTTTTTGCTATAAGATTTTTCAGTCAGTCTTTACTCACTAGATTTCAGGGGAAATACACTTTAGATGCATTAGTAGTGCAAAAAATATAGGAAGTGCAGAAGCTTCCACTGAAATGCAGTTGTTTTACAGTATCTTAACTGACCTCCAAAAATCAGACACTTGATCAACAGCTTTGGAAAATGCTGCTTATGCTTATTTTGGTGCTATTAAGGGTAGAGCTATTTTAATCATTGGTTGTTTTGAGCAGAACATCCAAATACATTTCTTAGTGATAAATTAAGCATTGACAAAGAATATGATATTTCTGAGCAGGCATCAATAACAATAAGAAAAGTCTGTTTAAAAAAACAAAACATAAAAGTTGACCAATAGAACAGCTTAAAAAAAGTGTTTTCTTTTAAAATCAGGTCATTTATCAAAGTTCTCATGCCTTCTTTATTGACTCTTTTATTTCCTTGTATTGACAGTTTTAGTGAAGACTAATGGTCAATTTAACATTTCCCATGCTACAGATTTAAAATAAAAAAGAACACAACCACCAGCATTTTCTTTTCTATCTGTCTCCAAACCATTATCTATGGAAACCACACTACATTCTAGGAAAAGAAGTTTACTGCTTCAGCAATTTTTTTATGCAGTGAATAATTATTAGTGTACTGCTCGTGTTCCTTGCTTTAGACCTTGATTATTATGTATTCTTCATGGTCATAAATTCCAAAATTAGAGTATTGAGAAGAGGTAAAAAGATATCTGAATTACAGAGTACGTAGGGAAATGTTGCATAATAATAATCCAAATACATAAAGGCCAAAATATTAATAACATCAAACTTTACTAGTAATTTGGCATGTTATTTGGCATATGGAGAAACAGGAAATTTTCCCTTCTTGTATTTATTTCTCAATACTATATTTAAAAAAAAAACAAACATGAAAATATACCTAATAGTGAATATAATTACAGTGAAATATCTTTACAAAATCAAATATGATCAATTACCTAAACCTTGATATTAAAGAACTGGATAATCTACCACAGCTAGGAGATGAAAAATATAACTGATCTTTTCCTTGTCCAATTACTATGCACTTTCTTCTATATAAATCCAAATCTTTGGATAAGATTGTGACCATCAGAAACTTCTCTTATTATATAACTTAAGTTTGGCTCGTTTAATATTACCCTCTTATGCCATGCATTTCTTGAGGGAGAACAGAAGTGCTGTTCTGGGAAATAAGCTATTCTACTGGCATTGAAAGTAATCTACTTCCACAGCCTCTTCAAGTATGTTATTTGAAAAATGTAGTGACAGGAGCCAGAATTTACAGCAGAAAAAACAAAGTGCTTTGCCTGGGTACTCTGCTTATGTGCTTATTTATTGAAAATATTCACTTTCCATCCAGTACAATATCTACTTAGTTGTTAGCATAGACTTCCCCATTTTATTAACATCTAGTTTGACCTTGCTACTCATCTCACATTAGTCTAAACTTGGAACAAAGCCAAATGAAGTTAACAGATTTCCAGTGGTGTAAATCCAGTGTAAAATAAATTACTTTTGCATGCAGATTGACTTGTCGTATTTTTCAAACTTCTTTGCCCATGCCTGTAAAGCAAACCACTTTATATGCTACTCATGTATAAAAACCTATCATGCAGAAATTGAAATTTACATCCAATTTCTTTTACCCAGTAGGTCCTGAGTGTCAAAGAAAGTAAAACATAAACAGTTGCTATTTCTTCCCAGGTAGATCTTTTGAGTTTTACATTCTTCTGTGTCTGAAATTGTTTTTGTCTACTCTTCACGTGTCAACTTACAAGTAATTTTAGCCATACATTTGTTACAAATGTAATTACTTATCATATGGATCTATAGGTGACATTTTGTGTTTTTCTAAGCTGTGCTTTCACAATAAATAAAATTTTCACAAAAAATCCTATATAAGAAATTTAAATAAAACAAATGCTACAAAGTTACACCAATACAGGAGTGTAAAGTTCCTACAAAAGATGCGGTTACATTAGTTAACTAAAACAATTCAAATTAACTTCATGTGCTGAATCACTGATATTTTAAGGCAATAGAATTAGCTGTTTTAAAAAGGGGGGGTGTAATATCAAAAAAAGAAAGATCTTTTCATAATGTTTGAGAAAAATATATATTTTTATGTTTTATAGTGAAAATGGCTGTACTGAAAGTGAGAACAAACAAACCAAACAAACAAAGAAATGAAAATGTCAAGTTATTTCAACAATAAAAATATTAGAAATACTGGAAGTCATATAAAGAAAAAGTGAAATAATTGTCAAATAATGAATTTGAAAAACACTGATTCATGGCTACCCAGAAGGGACAATGGATATTTAATGTGGTAAGGGTGTATATTTCTAGGAAAGGAAGGAAAAGGAAGGCAACTCCTTTATTATGAGAACTTAGTATGAAAGAATCTCACAAGTACCAAGTAATATAGAGTTGGAAATGCAATACTTGAAAACAATATTGCTAAGTTCATTATATATATCTCATTGTTCTTCACAAATAAAAATGACTGGCTTCATCACAGTGATACATAAGCAATAATTTAGTTATCCAGCGGCTACTGTACCACTGCTTTCATATCAACCATTGTCTTACTCCATATAATTTCTGGCTGTGCCCACACATTAAAGGACTGGATGTGCAAAAACACTGGAATAGAAATCACACCATAAGTCAGCAAATTTTTTTTCACTGGTACCGAGCCCTGTGTGTGCACTCTTAGTAAAATATTGAAGAACTCCCTCTTCCAGACCTGATGGATATTTTTGAAATACTAGAATAAATACCTGGATAGAATTCACTATCACTAAAAAGCTCATACTATAAGTTAGAGATTAAAAGTAAGAGAACTACTGTTGTAAATTCAAACTGAATTTCTGACGGACTTCAGCGTGGCCAAGGTTTCACTTCAAGTATCTGGTTACACAAATGGCTCAGGTTAAAAGGAAGACCATGAGAAATCTGTTTGCTAAAATAGTTGACTTGAGAAATTAAACAATACAATAAAGGAAGTGTTCAGATCATTACATATTTTCTCACTGGGCTGAAAAAAAAAGATAATGAGATATGGTCTGAAGAACACTAAATGCAGTTAATAAAGTGGGACTAATCCCCAGATTACCTGTTACAATTTACCTGTTACAATTTTGTTGTAGTTATGAGCTATATGGAGATTCATTGATTTATGACATCTGAAGACATAGCTTAATTTGCGTCTATTGCCAAACAGAAATTATTTCTACCATGTTGTCAACAGTACTCTGAATTTTACAGTACAGTGCTTCCAAAAATGGAGAGCTTGTACCTTTATTCATTATTTCATGCATGCTTTAGAAATTTCAGACTGAAAATGATGAGTTAACTTAAAAACAATGCCATAAAAATAGCAGTTTGAAGAGAGAACTTTTTCAAGACTGCCTCATAAGTACCTAAATTCAGAAACAGGTGTTCAATCATACATGGTTGAAAGATACCCTAACGTATGACTTAAAAATTCCCAAATATATATAACTTATTTCCTTAGATGAAGGATCTTGTTAAATTCAAATTAATGAGGAGATAGATAGCCACTACTAAATTCAGAAAATTACAGCTTAAAATGTTTTTGACATCCATGAAACTTAATTTTCTTTAAAAAAATAAATAAAGGTTAATTCAGTATCATTCCAAATAAAGGACCTACAGACTTTCCTGTCTCTTGTATAGCTTTTTCAAAAATTTGACTTGTGAGGTCATGGGATCCAAGAAACTTGGAACAGTGCCACTTTCCACATTTAACTTCATTATAGTCTATCTAGTTCTGTCATATTCATCAGTTATTTTGAAGCCAAGTACTGTATGGAACATGCAGTTTCCATAGGCATTGTACCTTATGGACAAGTGTATAACATGCAAAAAGTAGGATAAAACAAGATGACTAAGAAAGCAACTTTTGTGGGCAATCAAGGACATTTTATTAAAATGTCCTTGCTTTCCTGTCTGTAGTGGAGCTACTGAAAATCCGAGAAGATATATTATAAAATATAGAAGAAATTAAAGACTGCAAAAATGTTGGAAATTGTGAGATTAAATGAAGAAAATAAAGGAGGAAGGCAAAAGTGAAGCTAGCAAACTCTTAAGAGTTGAAACCCCAAACTGAAAAATCTGAGAATTGCTATCCAAGTTCCAGTTTCCACTAGCTGGTTGTGTAAGCTTACCTATATAGTATAGGTTCCACAAGACTTGAGTAGTTTTTATCATTGTTAAAAAAATATAAAGAGAAAGCTATTTACACCAAGTGATGCTTCTGCATTCCATTTCCGTGATGGCAGTGCCTGCTTATGCTACTGCACTGATTGTTCACCGTTATTCTCTCATCAATATCAGGCTCCCAACAGTTCTTTCATACTGTTGTAGAAGATCAACGATACTGTGAAAAGCTACTCCTAATGAGGCCTACTTCACATGAAATAAAATGAAGTTATTTGTAGTCCAGATCAGTTCTTCTATTGAACTTCCAGTGCATCATGATAAAACAAACAAACTGAAAAACCCAACCAGGCTGAGAAAAACAGAGATGGCAGGGTAGGGGTGGCAACAAATGACTGACAAAGATGAGAAGACAGGTGTGAATTGCTTAATCCAGAATCGCTTCAAAGGATATGATTTTGCTCTCTTAGACTGCAAGAGAAGGTAAATGACACAAAACCTCTGAAGCGTAAGAAAAGAAAAAGACAGGACTAGGGAGATCAGAGGCAGAGTGCATTTGTAAACAGAAATAGTAAGTCATGTGAAGAGGTAAAAAAATAAAAATCTGGGTAAACAGCACTGTTCTCTTACAGTTCTCTCACTGTGTATGACTCAGGGAACACAGCAAAGTCTGCAGCAACTCTGCAGAAAGAGTGTGGGATGAGTAAGCAGCTTATGCAACTCAGAGGAGCAGAAGCAAATTAATAAATCTGTGGGACAAATAAAGAAATAGCCAGTCAAAGAGCATAACCATAAAGCACAGAGCAAGCTAAGGATTACAGGGTTAGTGGCTAGAATCAAATTCAACACAATGTGTAAAGGCAATAACGCAACAAAAATGTAATTCCAGGAAGTGAGAAAAGAAATGCTGAGCAACTTGCTGGATATTTTTTTCCTGACACTAAACAAGGGCACTAATGAAGCCATATATGAAATATTGTATTGATTTTCTGTCTGATTCATTATCCTACAGATAAATATGACTTCACAGAAAAGCTATAGCTTTGGCAGACAGCTGGCTACATATATATTGGCAAAGTAAACAAGACCAGGGAATGGGCTGCAGCACTGGGTGTGATTACCTGCACTGGAACGCTTAGCTTACTTTCTGACACTGTAGTGTCCAGTGGTTCAACTGACTAATCAAGGCTCAGTTTAACATAGGAAGGCACTGTGACTTTTCCTCCATTTCACTATAAAAATAGCAAAGGATAACAAAAATAACAAAGTGAAATAGTGTGAGAGTCTGTAAATTAAAACAAAGAAATCAGAATAGCAAAAAAGAAGAAGTGAAATAGTACAGGTGGTGATCCTCATTGGCTCATCTGAGCACGCATTTCAGCTTCCACCCATACCAACTTATTAACTCTCATTCTATATACAGCCTGATTTTCTGGGCAGCCCTCTAGTTACGTACAAGTTCCTTTCTGAGATCCCAAATTCCTGTGAGCCCTTTACAGACCTTGCAAACATCTCTGCAGGAAGCATGAAGTTATGCTTCATGCAGAAAAAGTGAAGTATTTTTTGAGCATCTAGCAACCGGGTTGTGAATACATCTGCTGGCACAAATTCCTGAACTATTGGTCCCTTAGACAGCAATAAATAACTGCAAAATGTACAGATGGACTTTTAGAGTCAGAAATGTTTTTGGGTGGATGCATTTTAAGATTATAAGAATATGCCATGGTCTTTGTAAGGATATTCTGTGTTTATACCAGGTATAAGAAGCTTGAGAGAAACTAGCTAGAAGAACCTTTGCAATTGTATTAACTGAAAGACCATAAAAATATGTTGGTTTCAAGATTTAGACCATCCAATGAAAGGAAAGATAACAGGTTAAGAAGAGACTTAATAAAATATGAGATCTTTATTCAGTTTATACACATGAATACTATTTCATTACATCACTTTCCGATAATAAAACTTTTTTTCAAAATGTGAGAGTCCGTGTTAGCACTGTAATATAGATCTTAAGTGGGTGACATGGGCAAGACACAAAATATTTGTTCATGGGCAATTCAACAGTGGACAGATATTTTTAAATGCCTTTTGAAGTTGAGGATAGGACTAGCAAGGAAAACAAACAAACACACATGCCAAACAAACCAAAAAGCCTTAAATTACACTCTGGACAGTCTGCTTTGGAATTTATTGAGCAGAAAATAACGACCAGTGAGATTTGCCCCTATGGAAACTGCTTTCATGAAGAAAATTACACATTCTAGGTAATTTCTAATTAAATTCCACTTAAATATGCATGAACTAGTTTTCTCTATTGGGTAAATATCATCCAAGGATAACTATAAAGAAAATATATTCTGATTATCCCATGTCTGGACTGATTGGTTTTCCATGGCTTTTTCTGACTCTGCTGTCTGTATTTGAATGATTCATATCTGACTGACATAAACCTTTTGTTAGTGGGAGACAAATTGACTCTCAAGTAAGTATTTCTAGAAAAGCGAAGCTAATGTTATATTTTAAACATCTTAAAACAATTAGAGGAAATTTCTCACTTTTACTATACAACAGCACCTCTAGTAATTTTATATCAGTCTTGTTAATCCTTGACAAGCTGACAAACCATGAAATTCAGCATTATTGCCATGGTAAATCCATTAAATCCTTCAACTGTTACCATGATTTATACAAGCCAGAGTACAGAAGTATTAAGTAATATTAGAGTAGTATGGAGTTATTTGAATCACTGCCAGATTAGTTTCTGCAGGTATAAATAAGAGAAGACCAAGTTTATCTATATCATCTACCCAGAAGCTGTGTCATAGGGTGCCTGCACCTGGCTTTTAGCTAACTTTCTTCTATGACCTTCAATGATAATGGAAATAAACTTTTCAATTCTGTCAAGCATCACCTGAGGTTCCTGCGTCGTATGAACCTTTTAAAGCTGCCATCTAACTCCTTGGCCCAAATGTGTTTAAATAGCAATACATTTGGTATAATAATATATCTGGCATGTACCCATACCTTTTCTGCATATAACTCACAAATCATGTATAAAATAAGTTCTGGTAATCAGTTGCAATGCAAATTGTACTATCTCTGGACACACTCATCCCAGGAAGACCTCAGCTTCTGATTTCCAGGTCTCTGTTTTCTGCTTGTCTTCAACCTCCACAGCATCAGCAGCAATGCATTGGTATAGAATATATGATGACTCACTCCCAACACCTGTACTTTTAAACAGGGTCACTTCATACAAGAAGTGTAGAAGAGTATAATGTAGTACAAACTGACAACGTTAATTTCCTTTAAATTCCTACCACACTCAAATTTGGTGGAAAAGGAAGAAAGTCTACTCAGGGAAAAAAAAAAAAAAAATATACACAATTTTAAAGATATGTGATTCTATAGGGGTAATTTATATAGAAACACACTTCTAAAATAAAATGTTTCAGCTGGTTTCCTCAGCAATGAAGGACCTGGTTTTAACTTTTGTAGTTCTTTCTTCTTCACATGAGAAATCTTACGTATATGTTAGCTCTTACACAAGATTTTCTTTGAGGCTTTAACAAATCCTGAAAGCTTTGTGATCTTTCTGCTGAAGTTCGATTTTCACCTCTGACATTCAGGAGTAAATGCAGGCCCTTGCTCTAAAAGAGATATAAATAAAGATGGCCCATAGTGTTTCTTAGCTTTTTTTCTGTTGATGAGAACAACTAATAAACCAATTCTGTACTATTTTTTAAAATTAATAGATATCATAGTTTCTTTTTCAAGGGGTTCTCTGGTAGGCAACAGTGGTTTAGACAATAATTCATTAATGCCTGTAAGGGGATTTATATCTCCACTTGGAATGTGCTGCAGAGGTATAAAGTATTATTATTAAGCGTATTGTAACAGCTGCAAGTCACATACACATATTTAAGATCACAAACTAAACCAGATGCATATAATATTTGTCTAGCAGAAATAAAAACACCATCTGGCTCTTCTGCACTGTTAAAAGCATTGAAGGAATAGACATACCATAGGATATGTGACAGATTCATTTTTACAGCTTTTTAATTTATTGCTTGGTGTCTTTTATTCCATCAAGCAGTGGCTTAAAGGCATACAATTAACATAAACCAACCTCTGAAATAGCACTATTTCAGGAAAGATAGCACTGCAGAAAAACGTAGAGGTTTCATCACAGACATTTGCCGCTCTAAAGTGTAATTGCACAATTGCCATTTAAGGGTGAAGTCTGGCTCTGATGTGAAGAGCAGGTAATCCTCAGGGCTGCTTGTGATTCTCTTACCTGCTTGCAACCATCTTCCTCACTTGCAGCCCCTCTCACCTAAACCTGCTCATGACCCCAAAGGAGGTCATGAGCCCCAAAGAGACTACAACCCTTTGGTCTCCTGATGGCTCTCTCCAGCTCCCCTGAGATTATTGGACTGGCCAGTGCTGGAAACAAGGAATCCACTATCTGCAGTGTGTGCAAGTCCCTGCTTGCCAGGGAAATAAGCAGGAGGTATGTGCTGGTCAATGTGATTTGATCGCAACAGGAAAAGGCCCATAACTAAACGCTAAACTAAACTCTAAGTTCAGACATACTCCTGACTGATTCATATCAGAGTATATGGGTGAAACTAATGTCATGTTCCTGAAATTAAGATCCTACACAAATGTACCTCTTTATTTGACTCTCGTTAAAAAAAGTTGATGTGACAATTAATAACTATAAGCTGCTGATTTCAGTATCAACTTACTAGCATCAAATCTAGATCTATCTTAGAGCCAGAGATGCTGGTGGTATTGAGAACAATAACTTTAACAAGATATTTTTTTTTTTAATAATTAATATCTTACAAATTAGATTAACTTTTTTTCATGGAATTTAAGAGTAATAGCACAAATTCTAAACCAGGCACATCTCTGCAACTGCAAGTGATTAAAATTAGTCATGGAATGCCAGAATGACTAATTTATCAGTACAGCTACTCCAGCCATACTATAACAACTAATGCTTTTTTTAATATGCTATTGCTGTCATAAAAATGCAAGCCACTCATTAACTGTCTGTAACATTTTAATGGATTTATTGCTTAATTAGGTTTGTACCTTTATTTGACATGGATTATTGAGTATAGCATATACTCCTCTCAAGTCAGTGTAAGTCAAAGTCAGTCTTTATGGGAGCCTATATTAAAGTGCAATTCAGTGGTAAAATAGGCTGTCTTAACTCACTTCAGGGAGTTTTAATATTGTCTGTTATAGCAAGTAGCTATTGACAGGTTTTCCTTATTTTTCAGATATTCTTCTGATTAAAAAATATATATTTTAAGCACTAAATGATTATTTTTCTCCCTCAAAACCTCATCTGCTCTGGTAAAGTAATGATATTTAATTTATTGTACTTTCCACAGGGAAAGACAACAGGTATCATAAATGTATTATAAAAATTCCATTTGTCTTCTGGGACAAGGACAAAGGGAACACTCTTTATCAGCTGACTTCTAATCCAACCCTTGACTTCAGAGGTTAACCATAATGGACCAAAATAAATATTTTTGCAAACATGTACGAAGAGCAGAGAGAATCATCCAGACCAATACCAGGAGTAGAACAATATCATCCCTAATTAGTTGTGCTGAATTTTTCTTGTGTGGAAGTTAACTGTGTGTTGATAACTGAATGTCAAGTAGAATCAATAGTTAGATATCAGGCCCCATTCTGCTTGTCATGCTCAACATCTATCGCTTCACTGAAGCAAACCGGGTGCAGATTTGACCTCCGATGACAGCACTCCTCTCCCACCTGTGCAAATTCCCGTTTTCCGCATGGTAAGAACTTGTTATTCAATCTCTCCAAAGATCCTGCAGCTGGTTTTGTGTCAGCCCAGTGTATTGCTGTGGGAGAGTTGCTGGCATTTCTCACTCAGCAGAGATGCCTGCAATGTGAGCACAGAAACAGAGGTCTCATAAGCATCTCCAAATCTCATGGAATTATTCTACCCAATGTGATACTTCTGGCTTGTAAATAGTGTACCTCTCACATGAATTTTATTGACTCTGGCATATAGAAGGAGAAATACAGATAACAAATTTACAGAGATGTGAAAACTATGAGGCAAATATACAAGGATTAAAGACAAACTGTAGTGAGTCTTCAAAGTGCTTTGAGGTCTCTGGTACTTAGAATGAAATCCAACCCTGCTGAGGGTACAGCAAAACATGTATGACTCACTGCAACTTTGTTTGGAAAGCCTAAACCAGTTTTTTATGCTTACCTTAGCATGGGTATGAATTTCGACCTTGTACACTTAGTCTAAAAAAAAGAGTATTTTTAAAGCTGAGTGAGAAAAAGGAACCAGAGAAAACAATTGAAATAATTTTGTACTTAAAAAAACTAAAGCAAAACCAAAAACAACTCAACAAAACAACACTGAAAGTGCTTTGAAATCTCCAGCCTGAAAGAAAAAGATCTATATACAGCCAGTATAAGTAGTGAGAAGCTTCAGTGCAAAACAAATGGGAGCAGTTTTCAACACAGATCTAACATTTGGAAATAGGAACTGTGGAAAAGGGAGAAGAATGGTCATAACTACATCTAAACTAATATTTTTTGGAATAAATTTATGGGCCTACAAAAAATGTAACCAGAATGAAAACTCACCAGATTTCGAACAGATTGTTTCGTAAGTTTCTTCAGGTAGAGAGAGGTCCTTGGAAAGCAAAAACATTTAGAAAATTTCTATTACTGTAATAACAATGGGACTTGCAAAGCACTAAGGGAATGAGAATGAAAAATGCCATACATTTCACCTCAGAAACTGTGAGCAATTGAGAGATTGAATAAGAAAGACTTGCAGGTAACAAGGATTCTAGAAGAACCTACAACAGGCTAATGGTAGGCAATCGTGCCCACAACAGGACAAAATTATTTTCATTATTGTCCTAATGGACTGCGTGTTATAAAGTGGTATTTGACTGAAATTGTGACACTAGACTAGACTGTCTCTCCTCTTCAAAACCCGGGTTGAGAACAGTATTTTTTTAATATGCTGGTAAAGTTTTTTTCCAAAAGTAAGCCAGAGTAATATAACAACAGCCTGTTAGGGCATGGGATGTATTTCTGTCTCCATACAGAGAGGCATCTGAAATTACGAATGCAAACACCGAGCAGTTTTTCTCCCTTGTAAGCTCCCCTCCTGGAAGCTCCTAGCTCTTTACTACTATGACCATATATAACAGGTAAGATATATTTTCTTCCCCACCTCAGCCAGTGTTCCCGCCATGCCTGCCATACTCTTGTTTCTGCATTCACCCCAGGCACAGACAAGAAATCATAAAGAAAGGAGAGTTGTTGGCCAATGCATCGGCAGTGGTGTCCCTGTGCCCAGGGGTTTGAGGGACAGAGGTTATAGCCTATCATCTCAACCCAGGATCTGCTGTAATATAGGTTGTTCTTTTTGTTCAGTGAGATTATTTCAGTGCATGAATTTATTTACTGCTATGAACATTGGCAGTTATGAAAGTATGAAGGAGTTGCAGAAAAGAAATAGGCCATGTTAGCATAATGACTGTACAAAACAGAATGAGCCTAGTGTTGCTGCTGCTAAAAGGGACTGACACTCACTTTGATTTAATCAGTATTTTTTTCCACCTTCACAATCTAATATTCAGTATCCTTTATTATTTTGTATGAAGCCCTTTGAAGATTTCAGAACCTCAAACTGCACCATATCAGTTACAATTATATTTCTGAAAATAATGTTCCAAATGTTTTGTTTTGTTTTGTTTTGTTTTTTATTCCTTTCTTAATAATCTCAGTTTCTTTAGCAACTTTGCAGTTGCCACTGATGTTTCATAATTATGAAGGCTTTTGCACAGAGATGTGTAAAATTTTGGCCTATATAAGGACATTAGACGCAAATCATAGGCGGAGTTTACCACTGACAGGACAAGGACTTGTAATTCTATATCCATAAGACATGATTGCACCAAGACTAACATCCTAATAAAATAAGATTTTAAAATTTTAAAAAGTCTTGAAAAACAAGTATCTTTAAAGAGAGAACAGTAATAATTCAAAATATTATAGATGGAGCCTGTTTAGTACCCATTCAAACACAGAAACAATACACAGCTTTCAAACCACATCTTAGTTGCTTATGTAAACATTCCTCATCTTATTTGCAGCACGGAGGGAAAAAAAATAAGAGAATAATTAACAAAATTAGAATATTTTTTCTAGTGATGAATATTCATGAGCAAATAGTTATTCCTTAGAATTTATTTGTTGGAACATGCATAACATATTTTTTTATTTTTATTTTTTAATTTGGAGATTGTTGAAAGGTTTATATGGCATCTGCCCATCATAATTGCTCAAGTACATACATAAAGTTGTGTAATATTACTTCTAGTTCTTCACTGGACAAGTGCAGTTACAGAGCTGATGAAACACTGAATCCTTTAAATAAGGAAAACAGATAAATGACACTAGAAATTAAAAAATAATATATATCTCCCATTGTGGTCCTTGCTTGAGGCAGGATTTGTTGAAAAAATAGACTGTTGTGTAATTTATTGACTATGTTAGAAGTTTAATTTTGTCTCATCACATTCAAATATAGTAATTCTTAATGTCTGTTCTTACCTGCAACAATGAAGCTAGATGCCTTTGAGATCTATTTCCTTGTCTAAACTCTGGCATAGAGAACAAAGGCTTTGGAGCCCTGGTGCCCCACATGTTTTATACTCTTTCAGTATGCATCCGTTTAAAATAAAATACCATTTGCACATTAAAGTTAAAATTTATCCTCTATGATCATATCCTTATTTAAAGTTTATTGGAGAGCATATATAAATTTGGAGCAAATATACCTGAAGCACATGTATCACTTTCGTGAATACTCCCAGACAGGTTTTTATGTTAGGAGCTCAGCACGGATTTATGCTTTCAGGGATACACTGTCTGACCTGCCAGGCTCCAGCATCCTTCTTTCAAAACTCCCTCAGGATCTGTGCAACACACTTGACTGAACTTATTTGGGAAGCCATAATCTTTTATGCTCAGCTCCTAGATCTCCTTAAACCAAAATGGACCTCTATGGCTGTTTCATCTGTCTGCCCACATAACACAAGCACAGAAAACTCCACCCATAATTTCTACCTCAAGCCCATCACTTTCAATTGAATGGTAGCTCCTCTTCTATAGACGACACATAATCCTGAAAGCCAAAAAAAAAATGTAAAAGTGGGTATTTGTTAATGATGGTTAAAGCTCCTGGCTCTCTTAAGCCTCGCACAAACTATTTAATCAAGGATCTCAGCATTGCAGCTGTTCTCTTGGAAATATCTTCTTTTCTGTCACTTACTAAACAGTCCAGAATTTGTTTTTCCTTCTTTCACACTGCTTGAATACTCTCCACTGGACACACTTACATGCACCTTGCAGCAAGCAATAAACATCTTTGTACCACCTCTCATGGTGGGTTCTGCATAGCATGGAAGGAAGTAACGTGCAAGAAGAACCTTCTGTCCACAATGCCCAGCACTTTCTCATATGGCAGGAAGCTCTTGATCTTCAAACAGTGCCTTCAGTGTCAGGGTGGGAAGGGATGGACAACTAGCAGGGATGCCCAGTGTGTTTATGCAGTGTATCTCCACACAGTCTCTTTATGGTGCTACTTTTTGTTTCTCTAAATGATAGGAGACTTTGAAGAATCTCCAAACGAGTGGAAAGAACAATGCCACCAGTGAAAGTGGCTGGAATAGACAGTAAGGCTAGAGTAGCTGATTCATTTATATTGTCAGTCACTGCTGCAAGGGAGAAGAGAGGTTTTACTCTGTCATGTATTTAATGTTTTAGCTATTATCCTGGATTACTTTTGGACATATTATGGATTACTTTTAGACATATTAAGCACCATCATGGCCTTCAAAAGAATCATGACTATCCTAAATCCTCATCTTTTCCCACTGAAGAGGTTATTTACATTATTATGGCATTTAGTGTTTGAGTCAGTTATAAACTAAAGGTACGTGTTTTGTCTGTGTAACAGGAACAGAGAGAAAATAGAGCAGTCTGGACAATGATTTTACACTAGCAAGAATGAGAGCACATGCAAGCCTGATACAATCAGTCTTCTTTACCCCACAGTATGGGCTTATCTTGCAGCTTTTCTACAATGTACTTCAGACACACCTGTGCCTCCACTTGGACGGTGTCAAAGACAATTTTCTGTAAGACATTTCAGTTCCTTCAGTTTGCATTTCTCATTCATGTAATGCACAAAATATCCTTTTAGAAAGCAAAATTGATGTCTATAACCTGTATTACAAATTTTCCCTATTAAGTCATCTACTAAGGTCACCTGTAATTCATAAAACTATAGAAGATTCAATCAGGAAGCAAAACCTACCTGACCCAAGTTCCTCAAAAGTACATAACAAGTCCACATTTCCAGAGCGCTCATGGATAGAAGAAGTTACAAATGTAAAGACAACATGAACAAGAACTACTATGAAATAGGGAACAATCAGGTAAAACAGTGAAGTGTACTTATGTTCACAAGTAGATGTGATGTCAGACATCATTAATTAATGACTGGATTTCAAATTCTACTGTTTTGGGACACAATTAGCTATATCTTTAAAGAACTTGTTAATTATTAAGTGTTGAAAACCTGTAAGCAACAAAAAATAGTGCCATCTACAAGATAAGAACTTTCATCACTATTTAAAGGAAAGGTAGGTAAACTTATAAGAGTAGAACAGGTGTCTATTTTATTCTATGCCTCCAAAACATTATTTGATGAATGATAGAGTTGGGAAAACCATATCTTAGTGTTTACACTACTTGTTGTAAGTCCAGCACTGATAATATCATTCCTTGCGTACAGTTGTTGACATGTTTACACAGTTCATTGTGATGTTCTAGAAAATCTCTCGAGAAGCAAACTGAAGAGCTTAAACAAACACGCATCAGAGTCAAGGAAATTATGAGAACATTTTGTGATTGTGTTTTGGGGGCTTGGAGGTTATTTTTCTGCAGGAGAAATCATTTGCTTTATGTTGGATATATAATGAGCAGATTCACAGTAAGAATAAGGAAAAAAAATCTTTCTAATCTAATAAGTGAAGAATACCCTTGATAATAACTGAACAATAGTTAATAAATTCATTAGCATAGAACAAAGGAAAATAATAGCCTCATTTAGCAATTTCATGCATAATTTCTGTGAATTTTTAACAACCTTTTAAAATGTATAAAAATGAAAAGACGCAAGTCTTGAATTTTAAGTAATATATGAATAAACAGCATGACATTAAAAAGTGTTAAAATACAACCGTATTCAAAGATGCATCCAGCTAGTTTCTTGCTGGGTTACTGAATAAATCAACAGTGGCAGAAGAAGAGTCCCAAAGAGCCTACACATGGCATTTGGAATCCATTTTATAAAATCCAATTTTGTATTTGAAATGTTTTGTTTAGGTCGTGGCACAGTCAGTATCTAACAGTTTTTTAATGGTGTGATGCTGAGGCCCTCTTGCAATTGACATACAGAATCTGACAATTGTAGAGTGGTATTTCTCTGAAGGGAACTGTGCAGTCTAGGCCTAATAATGCCATATTGCATGGATACCATTCACTCATATAAGTTTGCCTAAGTAGAAAACTACAGAATCTCATTTCACTTAATTCACACAGCAATGAGGTGTGTGCGGACAATTCTGCCCTTTGTATTATAATACACAATAAACAGTGTGTTGTGGAGTCTCCTTCTCTGGAGACATTCAAAACCCATCTGGACACATTCCTGTGTGATTTGCTCTGGTGAACCTGCTTTAGCAGGTGGGTTGGACTAGATGATCTCCAGAGGTCCCTTCCAACACCAACCATTCTGTGACTCTGTGATTCTGTGAAACTGCATTTCATGTTCACTTTGTTCATCTTTCTGAAATGCTGCCACACATGTCTACTTCATTATTGTTGCTTATAATGTAGTACCTATGAGAGGTAGGACCCCATTTCTGTAGAGTAACTAATGAAAGTGCTTTTGATTTGAAGTATCTTGAGATATGCCATTTTGTTGATGTTCTTATGGAAGTTACAGTTTGCTCCTGATTATCTCATTAGCAGCATCCAATCAGTAGACACAATTATTTGGGGTCATTCCTCAGCCCCCAAATAGGAAACATCAATGCCAGGACTTTCCTAAGTGCAGCAGCCAGCAATCATGATCAATAAGGAATGAAGCAAAATCAACTGCTTGTGAATGGCATATCTGAGCAACCTATGCCAAGGTTTAGAACCTAAATAGAAGATAAAGCAGCATGATCCTGCTAGAATATACCAGAAAATGTTTATACTTCACCTTTTACGCTAACTTATGGGCTATAAAAGGTCAGCAGTCTGTGTGCACATGGGAAACACTTATTTTGGGGGTATCTGTTCAATATTGTAGGCTCTTAAGGTGCCTTTTCTTCCTCTCAATAAGCTGCAATTTTCTTTCTCCAATAGAGATGAAGTACAAAATATCTGAAAATTTAGCTTTTATGATAATTTAAACTCTTGGGAAAAACACACTTCTCCTTTTAAATATGTTCCAATTAGGGGTGAAATTTTCAGTTGAATTTACAAATGTGATTGTATATGCACACATGTATACATGTAAATATACACATATGCACTTCATACACAGATGCTGTGCAAATTAAATGACGTTGTCATATAATTATAAGTACATGCAGATGTACTTGATAGTATTATTTGCTTTGCCCAACAAAGAGTATTAAAGACAACAAGGTGTAAAGTGTGAAATGGTTTGCCTAGTCATCTGGTGGCCAATGTACATCCATTGTTCCAATAATTCAAAAAGAAAAAAGAAATTCTCCTTCCCCCTAGAATTAGCATTACAATTGGCCTGTCCTGAATGCAGAAACTTGACAACACAGGGCAGCTAAAGAGGATGTATTCACTCTTCCAGGGGACTACAAAGGTCAGAGAGATAGTAATTTCATCTGAATCAGACAGTAGATAGGAAATGTGATCTTAGACTTCCCTTAAGTGAACCAAGCTGTCATTTTAGAAGCCACTCTCCTCCACCGAGGTGTGTTCTTGTGCATAACAAGCAACGCACTGCATTGATAAACTTTTTATTTTCTGTTTTTTTTTGTAACGGAGCTCTGTCTCTTTTATGAATCTCTGCTTTTTCTGATGGTGGACTGACTCTGTGATAAAGAAAGCTTACCATGGGAAACTATCAGTCTTTGGTTACCTTTCATAATCTTAAAATGTGTTTTAGAAAAGATTACACTGAAAGGGAAGTTTCTATTATCGTACTGAGAAACTTGAACTTTTACCACATTTGACCTCGAGATAAGGAATGTGAAAGATGGCAATAAGCAAAACTTATCATGAAATCCTGCTCTCAGAGAAATGTAAAGTGGCTTTACTTCTGACAGTACAACTGGAAAGCCAGACTGCTTCTGCTGGCTTTGGAAAACCTTTCCCAAAATGCAGATTCCTGTAAAACAAACCAGCTGTCAGATAAGTGAGAATAAAGATACTGATTCCCTTGTACCACTGAATGACTTTCACACAATTTTGTAGCAAAGTGGTATTGGTGATTCAGGTGGATTAATTATATGTGTATGTACACACTGGGTTTATTGCCTAGAGAAAAAGAATGAGCAAATTATTCAAAACACATCTTTTGCTCTGTACCTCTGTGAAAACCAGTCTTCACAGAACTAAAATTTTGAGGGTAAACTGCCAGAATTCTTCATATAAATTATTCATGGTCGATAATTTCACTGGCTCTGATACCAAGAACAAATGACACACTTTAGATATCCTGCAGCTTTATATGAGCCAAAACAGTGACACTTCCAGCAATAAAATCACTGATGGTCTACTAAAGACTGTTTGGCTAGCCTCTTAATGACATTCCCATCAGTACATCCTCTGAGAGGGGATGCCAGTTTTGAATGGACAGGTCACCTGCTTGACAAAATCCAACATCCAACATGTGCAATGAAGTAAACGATAAAAAGATGGTGTGGCCGGAGTGAGTGATGAGTAGAGGGCAATTTGTACAAATGGATAGTATTTGTAGCAGATGCTGGAAGCTTGTCTGTATCCCCCGGTAAATCGAAAGACATGGTTGGAGGAAAAAAATCCAGTTGTCAACACAAAGCTCCTAGCAACAGTGAAAGGTCAGCTTTTTCCTCCACTAGCTGCATTTTTTTCTGTATTTCCTACAGTCCTTAAGATTTCAGTTCAGAAGTATCAAACATTTTCCTTGTTATTTTGTACTTCCAGAAGTTCAGCTTGCTACATTCCCACAAGCAATGCTTCTGCCTTGATCTCAGCTGTTGCTATAATTAGTAAGGACAGAAGTGTTCCAGCTAAGAAAAGGACTGCCTGTTTGCAGCCATGTCTTAGCAGAGTAAAAGGCTTTTTTATCATTATTTTCTAACACAAGGTGTACTTCAGGTTCAGAAGAGAAACCTGTCCTAGCTTCTTCAAGATGATTTCTTCTGGTGAAGTAAAATCCTGAAGTCAGCAATAAAACTCCCATTTATCCCAATGGGACTAAGTATTTCACTGATAATGAGCGCTGAAAGTATCATGCTGTTCAACTTGTCAGCACACAAGCTCAGCTCAGATAGGTATTCAAATGGTACTGTCAGCCTAGCTGGGTGAAATCTAAATGTTCATTCTCTATGGGGAAAAAATATAATAGATTAAGTTCATACATTTTTTTCTACATTGAATTAGGTACAATATTACAATGAGGTGATATGTAGCAATTGAAACACCGCTCGTATAGGGTGCAAGAATAACAAAGATTGATGAAGTAGCATGGTTTTAAGTATTAAGCCAGTTTAATAAAACTGCTTCCATTGTAGAGATACAAATGATAAAAAAAAATAGGTGGAACATATTTTCTTCTAATTAGAGCTGACATTAATCTCTGCATTAAAAATAATAATAAAAAAGGATATCAATAAATTAACTATACAAAAATGAACCAGTCCAGTGAATTTTCGAATAATATTTTGCACAGCATTTATGTCTGGCAGATCATCAGATAGCTACAGCCATCAACAAACACTAAGAAACTGCCAACATCAAGCTTGAAGAATTAAAAAGCCCAAATGCATGAATCTCTGTTTTTTGAAGGTTTATTAAGTTTTAAATAAGTTCACTGGAAACTAGAAATCTCACTTGTTTTGATCCTTTCTGTGTCATGTTCCCAGACTAATGTAAAACTGCAGCTTTTAAAGGCAG
Organism: Streptopelia decaocto; assembly: GCF_964273445.1. Taxonomy (NCBI): domain Eukaryota; kingdom Metazoa; phylum Chordata; class Aves; order Columbiformes; family Columbidae; genus Streptopelia; species Streptopelia decaocto. The sequence goes on from NC_138655.1 coordinate 73,835,738, forward strand.
GTTTACTTAACAGCCCTGCTTCTCAAAGTTAGTTGTTCAAATTTCCCTCTACCAGATGTCCATGCAGCAATCATGACTGTACTTGATGCTGAAGAGCCCATCTATTCCTAAATGCAGCTGCATGTCAGAGGGGTTGAACATGCTCTGTATCTCACGGGGTCAGTCCTTCTCTCTCTGTCTCTTTCTCATTCACTCGACTTTCTTCAGAGCTATGTAAGCTTCCCCAGTGAAGTGGATAATCTCAAACAAGAGTTAATATCTTCTGTTGCATCTGTTTGTGTATATGATGTGGTGTCCTATGTGACTCCTGCCTCAAAGGAACAAAAAAAACCCAAACCAACCAGCCAACCAACCAACCAAAAAAACAAACAAACAAACAAAAAACAACCCCAAACCAGAACTCTGACAGCCTAACTTGCACATAAATCTAATGTGCTGAAATAAAAGCCTGTCATGTAGGGATTCATCAAGAAAAGCTGACCCCACTGAAGTCAGTAAAAGTGTGCCTGCAACAAGAAAATCGTAAGGGGCGTTTTAGGTTTGCACAGGAAACATTGCTTTCTGTTGATTTGAGGCTGGGTTTACTTTAAGGCAGGGCCATCTGTAGGTAAACTGTACTCAATCTGATAAGGGCCCAGCAATATGATGGCTCTTGCAATGCTGAAGATTTGTGTTTCTGTTTTTTCCTGTGAACTGGCAGGCTGCAGCTGCAGGGCACTGTTGCTGCATTTCATGGATGAAAAGAGAGTATTGAGAACTCTACTTGGCAGCGCTAAAGGTGGTGTCTTGCTTCCTACTGATCTGACTTTAGCAAAATTAGCAGATCTCCATCGAATCACTCTGTGCCCTCAGTTGAAGTTAATTGCAAACCCTTGTCCAAGAATGCAGATTATACCCCAATGCTATCATAATGGACTTGTACTGGCATCTAAAATTAATGATGATTTATCATGTTCAGTGCCAGAAAATGTTAATATTCTATGGTAACAGTTAGACGTCTTCTCAGAACCACTAATTGCTACATATACTTGTTTATTATCTATTCTATTGAATTTATTTTTTATTAGTTTTCAAAACCTTCTATACAGATTCTGAGATTTGATTGAAGTGCAAAAATTAATTGCTGCATGTACTGTCATTGAGACGTCCCTCCTTGTGTTCCAGAAGAAATCTCAACTCCATATGAGTCAGTGCCAAAATTAACATTGAGTTCATTGCAACTTTCAGTTTCTGTGCAGGTCTAATTATGCTAAGAATCCTGGTCTTTCTGAAGTACAGTGTAAACTACAGAGCTAAGAGTGATGACTGAGACTTTGGATGGGAAAAGAGAGAGAAAAAAAAGAAAAAACGGAACAAAATGTAAAATATCAGAAATCAAAGAAAGTGCTTTGCAAGTTTATTTGTTTAGTCACTGTAGGCCAGAATTTATTTCATCACTTCTACCTTTATATTGGTTGTTTATGCTAAAAAAATGAAAACTTTTGGCTGCTTTTCAAATGAAGGAGGAATGTTCTGACATTAATTTTCAACCAGTTTGGTCTGAGTCTCTTGCAGGTACAGAGGTTATCCAGGACTATAAAATCTGTTTGCAGTGAAGGAATTCACTCATGTTAATGAGAATCAGCCCAATCTGACTGGAGAAAATAACTTGAGAAATGCGTTCAGTTTGGTACTATGAATTTTGGTAATGGCAAAGTAACACTGAAAATCTTTCCTTAAGAAAAATGAGGCTAGATCTCATCAGCAAAGTAAAGACTATGTTAAGGGGCATCTCCATAGTGTAAGTACTTTACAGTGTGTATCACTAGATGTGAGAACAACTTCAGCTGAAAAAATTACTCTGTAAGATGCTGCCCCTCCAAGCAGTTCAGATGTATGAGTGAATTAGAAATTTAAGACCTGTTGGCTTCAAGCCATCTCTTATTTTCGATATATTGGATAGAAACAGAAGGCAGTTTCACCTTTCACTAAACTTCCGCAGTGTCTCATGCCCTCTCTCACAACTTCAGACAGGGAGCTTTCTGCTGGCTACTGTAAATCATCCAACTTTCTGCATTCATTTTCAGAAGAACTCTCAGAGATCATAACTTTCATCATCACACATGTTATTTCAGTGGTTAAGTACCCTTGTACTTTTTACTTTTTTTTCCTAGGGACTTCCTGAACAGTTCTATGCTGCTTTCTATGAGCCTCAAACTTCTTAATTAGACTCACATTTAGAAAACACTTCGGGTCTGTTTGATTGACAGTTTCACCTTTACAACAGTGTTGTGATTTCATAGAGATAGAATATGTTGCTGCAGAAATAAATGGAAATTAGCCCATTAGATGCTGGTATCTAGAAAAGAGAAGATAACTTTTATAAATACCAAATATTAAGTTTCTCCTCTCATTTTCATTAGATGGTCAATGTTTTATTATGCTAAAATTTTTTGGACTAAAATGTTAATAGGCAACTTTTATGTTTTATAGCTGTGTATTACCCACAAATTATTAAGAAAAGACATGATTTAATTAATTAAGTTTTAATAAAATTATAGCTACTGTAAGGTGGTGTGGTTCATTGGACAGATCACAGAATCACAGAATGTTAGGGAAAAGATTATCTAGTCCAATCCCCTCATCAGAGCAGGAACACCTAGTTGAGGTTACAGAGGAATGTGTCCAGGTGGGTTTTGAATGTCTCCAGAGGAGACTCCACAACCTCTCTGGGCAGCCTGTTCTAGTGTTCTGTCACCATGAATAAGTTTATTTAAGTGGACCCTCCTGTGTTCCAGTTTGCACCCATTCCCTCTTGTCTTATCATTGTTTGTCACTGAGAAGAGCCTGGCTCCATCCTCATGACACTCACATGATGAGATGGGAAGTGAGAGAAGAACATATTTAAAAAAAATGAAACATACAAAGCGTCCCTCAAAGTACACATGGAGTCAAAAAACATGATAAATAAAGCTGCATGAGAAAACAAAGCAAATTCAAGGTAGTCACCTAAAGCTAAGAACAAACACTGTGTTAGCCATATGAAAACAAGAAGGATAGTAAATAGAATTAAAGAAACCATTTCTGAAGGGACTTGCTTTGAAGTCTAGACTGAGGGACTAGTACTTTTCTGTGGAAATGTGTTCCAGAAACTAAAAACCGACATTGCCCTCTCCACTCCATCTCATGTATTTCTGCTGGTTGGTTCATATACATGCAGCAGATTCCCTTTTGGCCTTGAAAACACTAATTTATGAAAATGTTTCAAAAAGGAGCATACAGCACTAGATACTTCAATAACATCACTCCTCTTCTAAGTTTCTTAGTATTTCTACCCTTACAAACACACCAAACATCCTGACCATTCAGCAATCTAGTCCACCTCAATATTGTGCATGGAAGTTAAGAATATACCTTGAATTTTATATAGAAAAATTGCAAAAAGTCATGACTAAGGTGGCTTATGTTAAATGCCGCTATAGCCAGTGAGTTCTGCCTGTCTTCTCTCCAGTGGAAGGCTAAGTCTCTTCTGCCTGGCCCACAAATTTACACAGAGCTGTAAGACTTCTACCCTTCCTTCCAATTTGATAAAAACTAACAAATAAGTCCCAGAGTTTTTTGAAAAAGAAGAAAAATTCATGAAACAGGTGGATGAATGAATGGACATCCTGCCAGCACTACAACAATAAATGTTACTCCTATAGGAAATCAGGTTAAAAATACAAAACGACAAATACAATTTTAGGGGGAGAAATCTCATCAGTGTGTTCCAGCACCTGGTTTAATGTTGCATTGCTTATTTTGTTGAATGGATGGGGAATGTGGAGTTGAAGAGAAACACTCCTCACAGACACAGTTATCAGTAAGAATAAGCTTAATGCTGAGCATGGCATTTTTTTTCCTTACAGCTGCAATTTCTATTCCTGTTGGGTTAATTTGTTGTTTGGAGATGTTTTTTGCATGAACGAGCATTTTGCTAGTAGAGAATGATTGTGCCCTAGAGCTCTGCCTCTCTGCATTTCATCATATTATGTAACTACTTCATGTCTATAAAAGCTATTTTCTTGTGCAGTGCGTACATACCTCTTCCCCTGAGGACACAGATCCCTCCATTGCTGACAGCTTTTTACCATGTGCACCATGTTTCCTTCCCTCTTTTTCATCTAACCTGGGAATAAGATCTATCTTTTCCTTCTAGCCTTGTCATCCCTTTGGAAGGTGAGCAGGATTACTTGGAAAATTTCCTTGAATCATTTAGTATTTTTTTTTTTCTTTTGACACCTTATTAAGAGAAAGAGATTTTTCTTGGCAAGACAAGTATTTTGAGGACAAGAGTTGAGTCATGAAGTTAATGAATAAAGACAGCATTAAGCCCAGCCCTTATTATGAGGCATTACAAATAAAATGAAGGTCATGCTTCAAAACTTCCAGCTACTATAGAAAAAATTATCTTTCCTTGTCTCAAATTTAGAAGATATCAAGGGGGAAAAGTGGATGTAAGAAGTTAAAAAAAAATCTACCATTCAAAAGCAAGTGGGGATGCATTTTCATTATGAAAACAGCATCGCCTGAAACATTCTAGGAACTAAAATATGATTCACTTGACAGTGCTGTCTCACAAATACATAAAGACATTGAATGGATGGATTTAGTTGTCTGGTTTCAGGACATTTTTAATCACTAACTATTTGCTAATAACTCAGTGCTGGAAGAGATCACATTGCCAGTGGCATAAATCAAAGTCTAGTTATGAAGAATATTTCCAATATGCTACCCCTTATGTGGAATCAAAATTATTACTCTGCTTTCCTCAGACCAAACCTTGATATTCAGCCATAAAGTAGAAACACAACACAAAATTAAATTTAAAATTTTATTGGGCTGCCAACTTCCTATTTATGAGGACAACTTTAATGGACAGAATGAGAGGGAACACACAAGCACTGTGACAGCACCTGGGGCTTCTGCCACAGTTACTTTTTTTTCAGCCAAGGGGAAAGAGTATGGAAGAGCAAACAATACTCATCATGAGATTAATTCATATGTGCCGGCTTTTGTCTTCACAAACAGGGGTGGTGTTTGGACAACAAAAGTAGTTTGAAGTAGTAGACTGTAAATGTATGGCTGATAGAGCCTCTCATTTAGGATGCTGGAGGCAGAAGTGCAGTTTTAGGAGATTCTCACAAATGGAGTCAGGAAGAAAGCTGCTCTCAGCTCCAGGGACCTGGACAATCTGGTGCACAGATCTGACTCTTCCACTCAAGGTCTTTTCAGGGGTAGAACAGGAGTACAGACTGATGTTTTCCCATGCTCTTTAGAGTTGCTCATTAGGATAGTAAATGTGCTTATTTCCCTCTACAGAAGTCTTCCACAGGCATAGATGGTCACAGTCTGAGGAAAATATGTCGCAGTATGAAGACAGACACTTAGATGAGTTTTTGTCTATGCAGAGGAAAAATATGAGCTTTATGTAATCCACGCAGGATGTAAAAATCAGATGCTTTATGAATAATTTTGTGAAACACTCCAAAGTTTTCTGGACGAACAGGAAATCTTGTAACACTTCATGTCTGCAGAAAAGCTTCATCATGAGAATCAGAAAAGCACAATCTATATGAAAACACAAGTTTAGAGGGAAGGGGTTGATGCAAATGGAGACAGGCATACTACCTCTGTCAAACTGGATTAGGACTGTAGCTAGTCCAATAACATGCTTGCAGGAATAATCAGTATCAGTGGCCTCACATAACTCCCCCTACAAACAACACTCAAAGATACCTCTTGGCAAGGTGCAACAGTTCAAGTTTGTCCTAGGACCTAACTGTTGTTATTTTTGAAGATACTCACTTGCAAATAATACCTCTGATATGCTTCTCGTGTAATGCTGGCACAGCAGCCCAAAGGACACCAAGGCCTCCCCTCTCCCTTGGAGCCCCATGCAGAAGACACAGCAAACCTCCACATGCTAGGGGCAGGGCCAGAGGATGGGGAAGAAGGACCCACTCAACATTCGTCACTCAGCAATTCTTTTATGCAGTTCTGGGAGACGTTGCACAGGCAGGCTGGGCCTTCCTTTCCTGCCTACAGAATGTCTGGATGCTTTGCCTACTCACAGCCACTACTGAGCACAGGTGGCTGTGTCACTTGCTAGAAGCCAGATTGGTGTGTGGTCACTGTTGCCATCATGTTATTCAGCATAACCCAGGCAGGGGATGAGGAAGGGACTGGAGCCCAGGCACACGAGGTGAGGTGGAGAGCAATCCCTGTGCCCAAGGGGCACCAGAATGGCACAGGGCAGCGATAGCCAGAAAAGGAGCCTTTGGCCTTCCTGACCCTCCTCCTCCCTCAGTATGACATATTTCTGGCCACAGAACCCCCATCTCCCAGAAGAGACAAATTTGGCCACATGCATCACCATCACAGTGACCTCCTTATGTTACAAGCCACCTCACTGTCTTCTATTCTGGGTGTGACAGGTGCACCTTACCCCCTGCCACCCCTCAAAAGCACCAGAAACTTCTAGACTGATGGACCACTATGGTTATGTACATGTCCCTTAGCTGACAGACACGACTCTTGGTCAATGAAACACCACGGTTGAGAAAAATTTCTAGACCACTGACCACATATGACCACAGCTCAGATTCAACTAGAGTATAAATGGACTCAATGGAGACCCCATTTTGAGTGGGTCTTCTTCAGAGCGAGGATCTGCAGCTGGGGACTCACCACTTAGGTTGAGACATCACCTAATGAAACTCCACGAGTTTGAGAACCTCATATAAGTGCGTGATTGCTCATTTTGAACCATCATTCTTAAGTTTTGGAGATCCTCTGAGCCTGAGCTGTGTAGTAGTTGGATTCCTCTTGGTAGCTTGAACCTGTGGTCTACTAAATGTTTCTTAGAGTGTAAAGCATTTTCGATTAAGGACACATTTTCTTTATCACCAGTTAAACAATTTTGGTTGGAAGAGGGAAATAAATTCCCCTTTGAGTTTTCCACCTGCCTGGTTTGATTTTTGTGTGCCTCTGCAACACTTGGCAGGGACTCCAGCAGCTGGCACAAAATTTGCTGAGCTTCAATGCCCTCAAATGCCAAGGTTGCGTGAAAGCAACAAGTCCCAGAGCAGCAAGGTGGGTGGCTGCCCATGTTTGCATGGGAGAGCAGGAATCTTGGAGGAAGAGGAGATGGTATGTGGGGGAGGCACCATCACCCACGTGGTAGCAATGGCCATCACTTGTGTGGCTGATGGTGTGGAGCCCATGGTGGCGGATCCACCCAAAGGCAATGAAGAGCCAATGCAAGTGAATTCACCTCCAACCTGGCTCACCTGGTACCTCTGCACTGTTCCAGGCCTCCCCTTCATCATGCCATGGCAGCAGCACAGCAGGAGCACCCGGCCAGCGCCCCACCATCAGCCCAGCCTCTGCCTTTGGCATTGGCCAGGAGGCCTGGTCTTTGCACCAGCCATCCTGTGGGCTCACCTGTAAAACTCCCAGCAATCAGCAATTATTTTGTTGACTGCCCTGGGCAGAGTGAGCCCTTCTTTCCCATTCCCCATCCCCTTCACCTCATGAAGGCATGTGATCTCTCTGCTCCAAGCCCCAAGAAAAGGGAGTGAGACAAGCTGGCTTCCACTAGGCAGCTGTGCTGGGTGATAGGAGTCATCCCTCAGAAGGTCACCAAGGAGAGGTTTCTTCAGTCTGAGGATGAGGAGGCCGCCTGACTAATGGCTGAAGATGGAATGAGACCCTCCATAGGGGTGCATGAAGAATAACAACTGGTGAAACAAAGAAGTTAGAGAGACAGCTGTTCCTCTGGAGTAGCAGAAGACTACAGTTCTGCCAGAAAGAAGTGCTGGCCTTCAGCATTAAAGTCCCTTATAGCTTCTTCATTAGGAGTTCTTTTCAGGATTAGGCAATCAACGATCAAAAAAAATTAAAAGATTTAAAAAGCACAAACAAAAACCAAAAACATAAGTCAAGGAAAAAAAAAAAGCAAAAACCAGAAAAAATGGTAAAAATGTTTTCCTCATCTCTCATTTGATACTGTGACAACGGCATGTGGACCCTTCTGTCCCCTGCTGGTCTCCCCAGTCCAGGAAGGACACTGAAACGTAGCGTGTGTCCCCAGCTCAGGGCCATTGACATGAAGGCACACCAGGGCAGGCTGAGGGAGCTGCCTCTGGTCATGAGGGTCGTAAGAGACTGGAACAGGCTGCCCAGAGAAGTTGTGGATACCCCATCACTGGAAGTGTTCAAGGCCAGGTGGGATGAAGATTTCAGCAACCCAATATAGTGAAAGATGTCCCCCATCCATGGCAGGTGGGTTGGCATAAATGATCTTTGAAGGTTCCTTCCAACCCAAGCCATTCTGTGATTCCATGATTTTTAGGTCAATCTGTGATTTTTTTTTTCCAACCTAATTTTTAACATCAGGAAGTAACTTCTTCTGTAATAGTCCCATAATACTGACCTGTGCCCTCTGATAACCTTTCTAGATGAAGCTAAAGAAGGTCATTAGCCCCTTTCCAATGTTTGCCTGTGAAAATAAATTTCTGAGGCAGTGGATTTGGAACAACTCATATCTAACGTGATTAATGTGCTGCACTGTGGATGCATTAGTGAATGTGGCACAGAGGGCGATGCATGCTGAAATTTTGTGAACTATCAGTCAGATTTGTTCAGGTTTCTCACTTCTGTTGCACTGTCTGAAATTGTCATGCTTCACTCAGGCATGGTAAAAGCCTGGAGAGCTGTTTTGAATAGCTGACATGAATAATGGCCTTCAATATAATGGCATGAGGTAAAGAACTCGAAGTACTCTGTGATGTTATGGTATTGCTCTGCATCTTCTTTGTCTACAGCTAACCACACTACTTACAGTGAGTATTAGACTGTTGGCTGTTGACAAGAGCACCTCACAAGAGCCAATTTGCATGTCTATAGGCTTTTGCCACGCATTAGCATGGAATATGTAGAGTATTATTCAGATGTCTGCACACAGAGAGCCTTTCTCTAGAAACCCCTAGGATTGCATTGTTATTTCTCTTTTTATTTTATTAAATGAAACAAATAAAAGTGCCTCTTCACAAACTCAAATGAGCTAAAACTACATTTTGCTCACCTTACAATAAATAAATAGTATCCTGACACAGATCCTTAAATTTTTCCATCAGGTAAACAACGCTTAGCACATCTAATCATTGTACTTCTTGAGCATGGTTCAAAATACAGGAGTCTTGGTGGAAGAGTCCTACTTTAGAAACTCCAGATTTTTAAACAAATTTCAGTGTAAAGCTGAACCTGTTCTTTTAAAATTGGTGAGTTTGAGAAAGGTTTAAGACTGGAGCCAAATTAGAGTTTAATGACCAGCCTTTATATCTGCAAAATTAGAACCCATGTTTGACTAGCAAAGATATGATGAAACTAGGATTTTGATGTTAGGGTTAAAACACATATCACCTGGGTTTTAACTGTTATGACTCATGCCTGAATTCTGTGTTACAGTCTTGTTGCTCAGCATGTTGTAAGCACTGACAGCATGCCTCTGATTTTTTTTTTCCTAATTATAATCGACACACTAAAATGAATTCCTCTTCATTTTAGCCAACTCCTATGCAGTCTGTGATCACAGATTTCTATGCAATTTATACTTAAATGTTTTGCTTTATTTGTTTGCCAACCGTTTTTATGCATTTCATTAAATAGAATAGAACAGAACAGCAATGATCTCTTGTGTTAATTGTTCATGCTTGCATCATGTTGCTCTCATTTTTGCATTTCTAAACAAAGTTGTAATATAATGAGTAAATGTCCTTTTTGTTCTTATTAATTTCTTAAGCCCTTGAATAGTGGTATTCCTAACAACAGACATATTATTTAAGATAGTAAAATCCTCTTTAACCATATCACTGGCCAATTGGTGTTATGCCAGAATTTTTTAACTTTAAACAATACATAGCAAAATGAAACCAATAACCTAATACAGCAATTCTCATGAAATATGAATGTAAAACCTGCTAGAAGTGGAATACCATATGAAGAATGTGATCAATAATCTTGAGAATATACCTCAAGATTCTTTAGGGGAAGGAATTTAATTCTTCTAAGTTTTATGAAATTTATTCCTTCTTCTTCTTACATCATGATCAAACCAACACCTTCAAAATAATATTTTTACCCCCTCACCATGTCACATCTGCCCTTCTCCAAAGATTAATATATTCCAAAGATTAAGATATCCAAAGATTAATACTTAAGTTCTTAAATATCTAAATTCTTAATAAGAAAGTGCAACAGTTTCAGCTATGATAGGCAGTATGTAAGAGGTCCAGGTTTAAAACCTCCCTCTATGCACAGCAGTTACCACAGACTTAAACTTAGTTATTCCATATACCAAGTAAATGCAGATGCCATTCAAGTGCTTTTCTCCTTAAATTCTGACCACAGATTGCATGCTAGATCTTAGAAACATTTCTCTGCCTAATCGTTGTATTCTTGCAAGTAAGTTTTTTCTTACAATAATTCAGCCTTAAATGAAAAAAAGTGGCTAAAGTTTCCAAATAGAGGGTGTTTACTAGTGCAAGTTTTCAAGGCTTGTTTTGGTTTGGTTTAGTTTGGTTTGGTTTTTAACATCCCTTGATCCAGCTCTGCGGTGTGTGGTCATATGCATAGTGCCCCATAATGACATGTTGGATATTCTCAATAATGATATAATTTTTTTTTTTTTTTTACCTAATACATAGTTGTTTTTGCTGTACCTTGGATCTATTTTTGAAAGCGTTCTTTTCTGTAGTGAATGTATACATGAGTTATAGTTTTTCAGTTCCTGAAATGCAACAGGACCATAGCGAGGGCAGCCACAAGGGTTTCAAAGCACTGTTTGAAAGTAAAATAATTTTCTAATGCATAAATGGAGCAGACACCTTCTTAAAAAACTTATACTTGAAAACCAAATTCCTTTGTCTGGTTTGACTATTATGAAAGCCTGCATCCTGAAATGTATTATAGTACATGCCTCATTACATGCCTGTCATCTGGGCCTGAGAAATTTAAATAAATGATTGAATTTACAAATGCACATGAATATATTTTAAAATATTAAGGCAAAACCTGTTTTCTGATTCTTTATCCAGATTACAGATAGTAGGATTTATCTGAAGGAAGATTTTTGAGGTATGTTTGTTTGGTTTTTGTTTTAGCAACTAAAGTGAAAGTTTTTACTAAACTTATATCATTGTGTTTATCAGATGGATAGTGAAATTTCTGCTCAAATGAGAGGACAGAGCTTATTTTATCTGTATAGTAGTAGAAAATCCTGTTCAGTTTTCCAAAATCCCAGGTAGGACCTGTAGTCAATGTGCAGGAGAACTGGCTTTGTACAATGTTTTTTGTTGGAATATCTCCTCTTTATGCTAATATACATTGGTAGGAGTGTCAGTCTTGGAAGAAGAACTTCAAATGGTTCTATCTCAACACACGAAAGTATCCTCATTTCTTGGTGCTTAGTTATTCTGCAGCATGGAAGGGGCTCTGTCTGTTGGGTTTGGTGAGAGACAGAAACTGGAAAAGTCTCATTTACAGATTGATGTGGAGCCAAAACTAAGACCCTTATAAGTGGAATTCTAGGAACTGTTTGACTTTGATTGGCTTCTGCTGAGTAGAAAAATAATGATAACAGAAAACAGGAAAACAACCCCTCTGCTTCTCCTCCAGGAAAAAGAAAGAGAATCTCTAGCTATGTGTCCTTACAAATCCCAGCCTTCCGCTCTGCATGTTCACAAAAAGAAGCTACTTTATACTTTAAAAAGTGCTCCCCTAACAAACAATTACATACAACAGTGCTGCTGTTTATACTGCAGAAACAATGTAGATACAGACAATTTTCTTTCCCTGCAGCTTTTAATTCTACAAGTCATTTGCTAATGATTTAGTTTACCAAATATTTCTGAGAAGATATATATATATATATATATAAAAAATCCCAAGAACCATGTAGTGCTTCAACATGTTTTTTTACATGTTATTTTCAAATGCCACAAAATTCCCCTACAGTCAGTATCCAGACATCCTTGTCTCTATTAACATGCCTTGATATGCCTTGGCATCCTGATCTTGCAATGTTTTGTCTGATAATTTTCAACTTTTCACTCTTCCAATCTTAATTGCCTCTGCTCTGTGAGTTTTCTTACACACCACTTCTTATAGCACTTGAGGCAGAACTGGCAGAGATGTCATTGCTACACAATAGGGGTTTCAGCTGCTTCTAATTTGCTTCCTCATATACAGAAGTGTTTTCTAGAGGCACTGTTTCTTGTGATTATGTAAAAATATGACTTATCTAATGGAAATAAGGGAATGACAGACATAACTTCTTTCCAGCACTAGAATAGATGACTATTAATGACGAAATAATGAATCCCTGATACTATGTAACATTTTACTTCTATATTCCAACTACAATGTTAAAAGCAATCAAGACTCTGCAAATATTTTAAATTTAAAATAGAATCATGAAGTAATATTTTATGTTCTTTAAGTCAAGCTTTATAATAAATGCACCCTGTTTGATGTCTGTCTATCTCTCAGTTATCGTGTTTACACGTACTTTTGAATCAATTGGGCTTCTGAAGTAAAAAGAGCCCAAAACTTTTCAGGAAATGCAGGATATGCTGGGGAAAAAAAAAAAAAATATATATATATATATATATTTGAAAATTATTAAATCAGAACCAGGTTCAATTCTTTGTTCCTCTAACTGTTTAGGATATCACCATGATGTTTAAGAGTAGAGTGAATTATTTCTTTGAGTCTTAATCATATTTGTTTGATAGTAAAGTCCTATTTTTGTAGTTGTTTGCAGCAATTTCAAAATCAACACAAATAACTGATTTTTTCTCATGTTGATATTTACAGGAAAGAAGGTGTTTTTTTTCCCACACACAGAGTAATTAATTCTAAAAAAAAGAACAGTAGGTTTCTTGTTTAGCAAGGATATGTACTAAATATAGCAATATGTCCTTCTACAATTATTATTTACGTGTTTAATTTATAAATTATCACAATCAACACTACTGTTGCCACCAATAATAACACTATTCTTGATGATCCATTTGATTTAATAATATTGCTGAAATGTCATAAATAAATCAGATTGCCAGGAAAGCTCCAAAGAGAAAATCAGAACACACCACATAGAGCAGATGCCATTGCAATGTAAAAATGTGGATCAGGTGTGAAAACCAGCTCTCTTTCTCTCTTTTTCCATTTATAAATGAAACAATTCAAATGTCATGGGAACCCAATGTCCTGATACCTGATTCTTTTCTGTCCCCTTTTTAAAAATTTTCTGTACCCAAACCTTGCATGATTTTCATTCTTACAGGCTGTATATATTCAGCTGTAGCACCACTTGAATCCTTCCCATGAAGTCTGTGGTTTTGATCAGAAAATAAGCTTTCTGTGCCTTCTCAGTATTGATGGCCAACCACAGCTCGGACTTAAGTCAGATAGCTGAAATCAGGCCAGGCCAGGATCCATAACCAGAATACTGAGTATTCCAGACAAAGCAGCTTGTTAGGGATGTAATCAGACTAGGGCTCCAGGAAAACTGACGGAGTCTAAATGAAGTACTGAAGGGATTAGTTGAAGGCAAACTTTGTGTCAGGCTGAAGATGAGAACAGCCATTCTGTTTTATGTTTCTTGTAAAGGATACAGGTATCCCTTGCGACTTTCTGAACAAATACTCTTCTAATTATTTCCAGCTACTGACACAGCTAAAGTTTCTTCTGTACACAGGCACTCCCTATGATGGAAATGATCTCTTATTTTTCATAGCACTTAAGAGAGTTCCAACCTTCAGAAACCATCAACAAGAAACACAAAAGAGCAAATAATAAAATAGATGATTCCTACATTCTGTAAGATGAGCAGAGATATGCTTCCTTCTTACTCAGATACAGTAAGGACATTTGTAGCCCAGATTCTCCCAAGAAGCTCTGAAAAACTTATTAGACCAACAGAAAATAATGAGCAGCAAAATAATTGAAGTCTAGTTGCCTACTGATTTTAATTTTTTACATCCTGTGCATGTATCACTGTGACAATTCCAGCCATCTGAGCTGTCTGACCTTCTAAGCCCCTCTTTATTATTAGCACCTCCCTGAGGTGGCAAGAATCTGATTCACATAGCAACCAGCTGCAGAAGAAGAGGTGGCATGTGTTGTGGCCAGCTTGGAGATACATATGTATTAATTAGTCAGCTACTATATGTATGCTAGTCAGCAAGCCAAGCAGATCAAGTAATTGTTGATTTCTCCACGTTGCCACTATGTAAGGGGATTGCAATGATGCTAGTCTCTCTCCTTCATCCACCACCAATTTTCTGTGATCTTAAGTAATTCAGCACTTTTGATCCTGGTTGAACGTGTCCAGCAGGTATAAAACACCTCTGCAGTAGAAGTGGAAGACTGAAAAGCTGGAAGATGAACAGTGCAATCCCATATGCTGGATTTTCTTAGAAAAACAGGCCAAAATGTATTCCAAACCCACCTCTTCAATGTTAATCTTGCAGACAAAATCTGTTCTTAAGAGGCTGAAAGTAGCTTGTTGCATTGCTGACTAAACAGAATAAAATTTAGGGTGCATCGGAGGATTGTAAATAAACACCAAAAAAAAAAGCAAAGGACAACAGTAACAGGTTTGAAAATGTCTTCCTTTTCATCTTTTAAAAACATGTCACCATGAAAGGTGTAGTCACCTCTTTATATGGAGAAAACAGAGCAGCTATATGGGTGCTAACAGAGGGTAAATTTTGCAGATGATTAGAAATACATTTATTTCTTATCCAACCCATCTGCTAGTTCCTTCCTCCCAAGTCTGCTGCTTAGTTCCAATACTGCGTGCACACAGTACTTTATATACTTAACAGAACCTCTGGGTATTCAGCATTATCTTATCCCCATATATTTTAGACCTACTGAAAGAAATTTAAATGGAAGAAATGACATTTTTAAATTGTCACAAAACATTGCTATAGTCACACTTACACACATGAGAGAAAAGAGGCCTTAACATGCATTTCCTTATTACTATGTTTAAATGGTGATAGGGCATATACAGGTGTGTTCTAGTGTTCAGAGATGGGAAAGGTGAGGAAGAAGGAGGAAAAATATCACCAATTGCTTCCATGATAGATAATACTGAAACATATTGTTAGCATCAATACACTGCCTACAGACAAAGCAGACAAAATTGTGGGTTTTTTTTCTCACAGAGTTTATGTGGTGCACTGTGCAATTTCAACCTCTTTTACTGTTTGAGCATCACATAAATATTCAAGACTAGCTATGAGCAATGAACACTAAAAACTTACTCTAGAAAGGGTCACTGATAGCACTGCTTTGTTCATTCAACTTGTTGAATGGAAGGAACAATTTTCTATAATAGCCATCAAATCACAGTTTACCACTCTGATCTAGTGAAATGGATACCAAGATCTTTATCCTAAGAAGAGGGATAGATGCATAAGGTAAATTTCTATACATGATGAAATTCTTCACAATGTGAAGAGGTAGAGTTTGCAGGAAATCAAGCCCTTCTTCCTTGTTTCGTATATCAATTTTAGAAGAAACACAAGACTTGCCTAAATAAAGCAGTGCCAGAAATCTCTTAAACTTTTTTTTTTCTCTTGTAAGTTCTACTTTGTTCTATTATCCTTATTACAACAGTCTTAAAACAGAAAGAGACAACTGCCCTCATAATATTATTGCTACCATTATCTGCCTCACATTTTAGAAGTATCTTTTTAGTCAGAAAAAAGGATGAAATTTTTTAATAACTGAAAAACTCCCCTGAAATTTTGAATTATCAAAACCAAACAAAGAAACAAACAAGAAAACTGTTGATTTTTTTTTTCTTCCTTCCCTTTTTCTCTGTTAAACTCTCTTAAGCCACCATCTGTGGGTTAACATTTTGTACAGATCAAAAGAAAAGCTGAGAGTTTCTTGGGCAGCTTGGGCCAGCATTGGTTTCATATCTAACAGTAACTGCACAATAGGAAAAAAGTGATCAACTGGAAGAAAACAAAGACAACTGCAGACTATTTGTGTACCCGTTTTCAACATTTTACATAAGACCTGTGCCATATACAGAAACATTTGCATACTTAGCCCTATGTTTCTGGCCTCTTGATGACAAACTCCTTGACATTCCTTTAAGTGTTATAATTTTCCTGTTATATGATTATTAACGGAACTATGCACATCCTCTTATAGGTAGAGGTTGATGTGAGCAGAAAAAGTTTGTCACACACATGCAAAAAACCCACATTTGTTTATAAAAAATAATTACATAAAATTGTTTATCCTATTCATAGTGATAGCCTCTTACCTAAACAAGAGGAGACTGAAAGCAAAATATTTGAGAGTTCAGTTCTCATGTTAGCAGAAAGTTTATGTTCCTTTGTTAATAAATATAAGTGGTATTCTAAATGCCTATCCATCTGCAGCACTAGATGCTTTCTCCAACCATTAAAAGAGACCTGTGATTCTATTCTAAACTGTAGAAATATCATCAGATGCAGACAGACATAATTTCCCCGATACTGTCCCCATCTCCTATTGCTCAAATGTTGCTGCAGCTAGGGGGATATGGGCTGATCTGCCAGATTTAAAACACATCATTACTACAAACAATTTCAAATATTATAGTTTTCACAACTGTCAAGTTAAATATTTTCCTTCAGATATTAAATAATGTTTAGTTTATAATGGAGAAATAAAAGTGAAATGTATTGGCAATTAATATACTGAAAATTAAGTTTCAAGAGAGTTTTTAAAAAATTCTCCACCTCTAAAAGAAAAGGTTCAAACACTCCTTTGTCGAGATGGCAGATACATTTTTCTAGAAGTCACAGTCTAAAAGGTAGGTCAAACACATATATCTTAAAAATGCTGTGTTAAAAAACTGTCACTAGTATGGTAATCTGCAGAAATATCCATTTCAATAGTATTCCAGGATGTTGCTATAAATTGCCTATTTCTAGCCTCATGAGTGCAGAGTCACAATGAGCTCTTGTCTTGTTTATGTCTCCTAAAAAAAGGGAACTATGGCCCGCTAAGTAAGAGCACAAACATACAACATACTGGTTGCTGTCTACTGCTTGCAAGATGAGCCTGCACACTCCATGTGCAAAATACAGACCTTCTGCACTAAGCATCAGTATGCTGTGAAAAGTGGAACCACTGGTGTGCTACAAAGTTCCCCTACCTGCTTATTAACTCATAACCTCCTTGGGAAGAAAGGAGGCTGCACAGACGGTGCTTTGCAACCAGCACATTGCATAGAGGTCATGCAACCTCTGTTTAACAGGGCATGAGGCAAATATATGTAAATGGATGAGAAAGAATGCTATAAGGGAGTAGACTGAAAGTGCTTTTAATAGGATGGGGACTGTCACTGTTATAATACTAAGTCAGTTGCTGAGTTGAAGTAGTTTTCCATCTAGAAATTGTCTCTAATTAGAGCGATTATTTCTGTCAATTGGGATAAACCTCATAGCACTGAGGTGATGTCTGTTTATCTCTTGTTCTGCTCACTCTCTCATCTCTTATTAAAATTCATCCAAGTCCCAAATAAAATATATATTACAACAAACTAAGAATATGTATAAGCTATCCCTCTACTTTGAAAACAAACTGTGCCCTCATACTATCAATGCTTCCATGTTTGAACTTTCCAGCCTTTTCTTCACTCTGTTATCAAGCACTTCAGCTGCTTACTCTTTCCCTTGCAGTTACTTGCAGATACTACTTCCTAACCGGCAGATCCTTCATTCCTCTCCCAGAAGACAGACAGGCAAAACAGGAAGCAGTCATAAAGAACTGGGCTGAATATGTTGTTTTGGCAGGGAAAAAAGAAAATCTAACACATTACAAGAAAAAAACTCCTATGAAGTTTCCTGGAGGAGAGCTGCTAAAGCAGGCAGTCCCTTAACTTCAAGAAATCTGTTCCCCAACCAAGTTACTCTTCCCTGAGACTGTCCAAAGTGCTGAAAATGAAATGGAATTATTGACTAATGAAAAACAAGGTCTTTAAGCAACATAGAGCACAGGCTGTATTATGCAGTTGGTTAGCATTTAGCACACGTGTAATGTGCAAATGTCATCTCATAATGTAAACTGATGAAAAGTCTAAATATTACTAAGAAAATGCTTTGAAGACAACCATCACTATGTTGTTAGCAACTTGCTTTTATTAAGCACATACTAAAGGGGAACTGGAGACAACTAGCTACTTGAAAACAGATATATCTATTTGTAAATATCTAAAAGGCATCCACTAAGCTTATGCTTTGGTAACTGCTAGTATTATATGACATTAATTTCTCAGCTTCCTGCAAAAGTCCTGAGAAATTTGCAATCACAGGACCAAGCTTTTAGAAATGCACATTTATAAAGTGCCTGCACACTCTCGGACCAAATTGGCTTAGGCATGCAAATATCTCAGTAAAACCCTGACTCTATATAACTACATATGATCCCTAAAAATGGTAATTATTCGTTTATTGAATTCACTGCTCACCAAACTTTGCAATTTCTGGGAAACAATACATTTGTTGAATCAGTCTACAGACATTCCTTTGGCTCTAACCAAGAGGTTGTTGACAACTAAGCAAACTTTGGTATCATAGCCAGTTTTAGTGTTTCTACTGTTATCACTCACTCTGTAAATCTTTGATTTTATGATCTCAGGAATTACAAAAACAAACAAACAAACAAACCAAAAACAAAACCACAGCATATGCAGATAACTGGGCCCAAGTGTTTTGACTACCCTTAACATTTTACATTGTCATAGCCACTATGATATATGACTTTAACGTTTCATGATGATGAGCAAATAATAAAATAAGAAGTCATCAAGAGCACTCACAGGTAATTTCCAATACTGCTTTACAGATCTCTGAGCAACAGTGTGACACAGAAGGTGGTCTTAAGTTGGAAATCAAGCTGCAAAATAGAAATGCCACATAAATGCCTACCATTTTTATCTTCAATATTTACAGTAAAGTCATTCTGTCTGAGACACCACAGTCAAAACTATCCTACCAATTTATCAACTACCCAATCAGGATCAAGAAACTGTATGACTGTCTACCTCTGTTCCCTGCATAGCTCATTCCGTATTCTATAAACACATGGGTGCTAACAAAATCAAAGTTCCTCAAAAAAGTAATAGCAGTCTCCAATTTATTTTAAAAACAGTGGGGAGTTTCCCCCCACTCCTTAGCGTACTGAGATTGGTTTCAATCTTCCTGAAGAAACCAGCCTCAGCTCTTTTCTCTACCTACAAAGAGGCAAACTGGCATCTCCTTGAACCTAGCAGGGTGAAATAATAATCCAATTTAAGGTTACAATCAATTTTGTGGAACTTTCTACCCAACGGTTCTCTTCTAAGATGTAACAAAGAACTAAAAAATTCCGAACCAGGAAGACAATACAACAGAGGACATAACTCAGCCGAGACAGAGAAATCCTCCTTCTCCAAAAACATACAGTTTCTGCAGGTTATCTCGTGGTTATATTTGTTCATATTAACTTCTTGTAAAAGAAGCAGAATGAATTGTCTTTTACTGTTTCCCGATTCAATGCTGCAACTTGCAGACTCCAGCATACCAACAGAAATGGAGATAAACTGCCTACTCCAATGACCATGCTTCCTAATCCAGTGGTCAATGCAAGCAACTGAAAAGAAGGAAATATACACCTGCCTTCAGGATAAAGTTCAGGGCCATGGTAGGAACATCATTACTTTCCTATATGAGTCTTCACAGATGCAATATTAAAAGATAAATCCTGGGCATTATGCTTTTATGCTATCTCACACTATATATCAATTGACTAAGTAAGCTAATTAGATTATGGTCTACTGAATATGTTGCCTTTTAGGGATCCTATTCAGACACATCCAATTCTCCCCTTATATAGGAGGTCTAGGAGATAACTTATAGGTTTAGATTATTCTTCTTGGGTCAGGAATTTAAAAGAGTGGTGGTGTTTTATCTAACTTTTAGATTTTGCAGTGTCATTCAAGCCTGGCAATAGGGTGCCCTTTCTTTAAGTAGCTCAGGTTCTGAGAAATTCCCAATGAAATCAGCAGATGCAAAGGCAACAGGGTTACCCTCTAATGTTTCTAGACCTCATAAAATTATCCCAGAATTTAGACAAATCTATGAGCATCCAAAGTTTTCAGTCAAAGAAACAAAATAAATTGCTGGTTTTTTAGACACACTGATTTATAAAGTGATTCTGGCTCCAGGTGGTCACAAGGGGGAAAAGAAATAGCTGTTCAAAAGCATGCAGCTACCATCTACCCCATTATATGGAAAACTAAAGGGCTAGTGACTTATTCTGAGATGAAATATTTGTATTGATTATTAATTTCTGGATGGGTTATTGATCTCCACTGACATTAATCCATGCAGCTCACCATATATGATGTATTTTAGATTTAGCTGTTAAAAAAGACCCAATCAGTAACACAGAGTTAGGAAATGATGTTTCATAAGTGTTAGGAACTGTTTTAATGTAACTCATCATGCTTCTAGCAAATCAGTCTTACTTATAGTTGGAGAGATTTTGACAATGCCTCTTTCTTTTGGTAGTCATTCATGAAACAGAATTAGCTGTCAAAAAGAAAAATAAATGTTTTGTATCAAATTATTTTGGTGAGCATTTCTCAGCTGCTCTAGTTATGGAAAGATCACCAGAAATGAAAAAGTATGCTGCCAAACATAGCTCTTTGAGAGTTCAGGAAGGCAAAAGAGCAAAATTTAATCACAGGGACTAAATATACAAGTATCTCCAGAAAGACACTGTTTTGAGAGTGCTGTCTAAATGAGAAAACAAAAGCAAGTAAAACAGGAACAAACAGATAAACCAGCTCCCATTATTTTTGGGTCCCTCTGGCTGCATCAGTAGAACCATTAAATCTAACACTCAACAAGCAATTTTCTTTGTTGAGAAAATGACAGTTAGGATATAACATTAAACTGGTGGCTGGAACCTGTATTTTCAACAACCTGTGGCTGAAGACAGGCTTCATACTTCCTGAAGTGATTCTGAGACTTTTTGTTTACCAGCAACCACATGGATTCTGGGACCCAATAGAAGGTAGGAGTGAATAAAAATGAAAAGCCTTTCTGTTCAAATCCCAAAGCTAATCTTAGCTAAATCCAGAAGATTAAGAGAACAGCCCTCTGCTTCTACAATATTTTTCCTCATAAGAAGAAATAGTACAGATCATCTGAAGATTTGAAAATGCTAGGCTGAATATGCATAATAGAAAATCCCATAAGGATGCCAGCTGTGTATTTATGGACAGAGAAAAAGTGCAGGCTGTTAGTTGTGCAGTCATTTTCTTAGAGATATTAAGATCCGCTGCTAAAGAGCAAGAAAATGCAGTCACAGAGCCCACAGCTGACAAGTTCTATTGATGAAGGACTTGTTTTTTTGCAGAGGCTTGTTTACTAGATATCTGAGGAAGCAGGAAGGAGGTAAAGGATTGACATGATTGCTGAATTAGACTGGAACAAATTCATGTCAGGGTTTTTGTCTGGGCGGTGGTGGTGGTGAAAAAATACCCAGGTTTGTGATCATCAGGAGAACATGAATCAGTAAAACTGCCTGAGCTCTTTCTGGGTCAGTGGTGGGGAAATCGCAGGCTGCATATCAGGAAGCAAATGGGTTTTTGGGGAGCTGGGACTTTTAACAGTTACAAGATAAAATTGTGATAGATATGTCTACAGTGATAAAATGATGTAATTTAGTTGTGTTTTGAGCGAGGACAGGAGGGAGGGAGGCAAAAATTTCCACAGAGGTGCTGGGTCCCCGCTTCCCTTTACGAAGGCTCTGTGGGGCAACCACATGGCATGTGAATGGCTGGCTGCCAGCACAGCACTTCCCTCTGCCAGCTAGGACACCAGCTGCTCTCCTTTGTGAACGTCTCATAGAATCATAGAATGTCCTGAGTTGGAAGGGACACACAAGGATCATTGGAGTCCAACTCCTGTCCCTGCACAGGACAACCCCACAGTTCACACCATGTGTCTGGGGGCATTGTCCAGTCTCTTCTTGAACACTGTCAGGCTTGGGGCCGTGACACCTCCCTGGGGAGCCTGTTCCAGTGCTCCATCACCCTCTGAGGGGAGAACCTTTTCCTCATGTCCAACCTAAACCTCCCCTGGCACATCTTCCTGACATTCTCTCAGGTTCTGTCACCGGTCACTAAAGAGAAGAGTTCAGCACCTGCCCCTTCTCCTCCCCTTGTGAGGAAGCTGTAGCTGTGATGAGGTTTCCTTTCAGTGTCATCTTCTTCCAGCTGAATGAACCAAGTGACTTTAGCTGCTCCTCATACAGCTTCCTCTCAAAACCCTTCACCAACTTCATAGCCCTCTCTGGACACTCTTCAGTAGGTTTATATCTTTTTTATCCTGTGGTGCCCAGAGCTGCACACAGTGCTCCAGGTGAGGCCGCACCAGTGCAGAGCAGAACGGAACAATCACCTCCCTCGCCCGGCTGGTGATGCTGTGCTTGATGCACCCAGGACACGGTTGGCCCTCTTGGCTGACAGGAACACTGTTGGCTCATGTTCAGCTTGCTGTTGACCAAAACCCACAAATCCTTCTCCATGGAGCTGTTTTCCAGCCTCTCGTCCCCCAGTCTGTATGTACGGCCAGGGTTGCTGTGTCCCAGGTGCAAAATCTGGCACTCATCACAGCAGGTTCCCTGAGAAACGCAGCGGCAAAAATCAGGCCTAGGAGAGATGATGGTGAGACTCACTGACCTGTTAGATCTGTCCTCTTCCTGTCAAAAAATGTTGTCTTTGATGCCTGAAAAACACAGTAGGAGAGAGATTAATTCCATACCAGACAAGTGCATATCTGTATGTACTGATGGCGGGGCCGGAGGAAACTCCAAGCTGTGAGATCATCACATCTCCTGAACAAAGAACTCCTCCTTCCATTCCTCATGTTTTGTCTTCTCCAAAGTGAATTCACATTGCTCTACTGTTCAGTGCCTGTCAGAAGTTTAGATTTAAGTTAGCTGATAATAGATCAAGGAAGTCTTCAAAATATTTGTGAAACACTCATTGATTAACCTGAAATGAAAATGTCACACTCTTTAAGTCATAAGTCTAGGACAGAGCTGTCTGTTACTGGTGTAATTCAAATTTCCATTTAGTGTGACAGCACTTGGTCATAGTCTTATTTAATTTACCTTCAATTGGGATGTTATTATAATTAAATTCCATCAGAGCTATTGGTTTACATCGCAGCTAAATACATTGAGGGATTTATACAGCCTTATTTTTCCAAAAACAGAAGGAAAAATATATAAATAACTCACTTCATTTCTTTGCTTAAAAAAATTGTGAGGAAGTGCTTTGGCATAGACACACGTCACGTTTTCTTGGAAAGTGCACATACACACAGGGGGACACAGAAATAATTTTTCTTTGACTAGGGCTGCTTACAGTTCAGAAGGTGCTGGCTGAAACTTGTTTGATGTCTTCTTATCCATGTTTTCTTCCTTCTCAAGTTTAACCACTTGGGGTAGCTTTTCAGGAGAAAGGTAATCTGAGAAGGTTAGTTAATATAGTACCGATGGCCCAAGCCTGTTTTGCCTGACGAACAATTTGTTGGAAAACTAAAGCATGCCTAAATTTGGTGTCACTCCGCTACAAAATTATTACTTGGTCTTTTACTGTTTCATCTTGATTATGATATTCTTTCTGTGTAATTTTTTTTTTTAATCATCATTAATGGCCTGCTTAAATGAATTCTTCTCATTAGTACCTAGGAAGTTCTGGTATGATTATAATCAGGCAGCTCTCACAGAGACAGGTGATCTGATTAGCTGGAGAGAATCTCTGCTGCAGAATCATCAGAGATTATAAAGTTCTTGCTAATTTAGCATGGATTTTGAATTAGTCTCTCACATTGTTAACCACATTCAATGAACACAGGCGATTTTCCTACTATGGGATTCAAAACAAGACATCTTTAAGCCCCAGGATATGCAATCAAAGTGAAGCCTCCCTGACATGTTATAATGTGTTAAAAATGAGAGAAAGAGGAGAAAAGTTGTAATTTTAAAGTAAGCAATTGGGTTTCATCATGCTGTTACTTTATGTCCTTGTGAAAGATCCACATCTTATTCTCATACATCTAACTTCCAGAAATATGAGGGATTGATTTCCAAAGGTATAAAGGGAATGGTACTGTGAAATGAACTTCATCTAAATTTTTTCCGCTACAATGCATAGCCAGGAGAAAACATAAGTAAATTTCAACTGCAGAATTATTTCTCTAGCAAAACAGTATTTTAAACAGGATCAATGAATAAGGGAATGCAACTGTTAACAAATTTCTAACTCACTAAAGGACAAAGCACAGAAGACCTTTTCAGAAGACCACATAAATTATATGTATATGGTATATATGGCATCTCTGAGTAGATTAATTCAGAAAAATAGACATAAGAAATGGCAAGGTGACTCATGTAGCAGCCAGCTAGTGCCAATGATATATAGTGTTCTGTTAATCTGAATGGTAAGTATTTTCATGTCCTAATGGAAACTTTTAGGGTTAGATTTTTATGTGAAAGAAATAGAAGTACTTTTCCCTCAATCTCATGCTGTTGTGTTCAATCATTTATCAAACTTTGTGAACCTTACCTGCATTTCAAAGAGGAGATATAGCTAAACAAACAGTTACGGTGATGTAGACTTTAGAGAAAGTTGGGTTTTTTTACCTACAGAAATACAAGCCGGGAAAAATTACTCCTAACAAGTTTGTTAAATAAAGGTGAGCTGAACGGAAGGTCTAATATTGTGTGGAAACTATTTTGTTACTCAGAAAATCTATATTGCTCTTATTTATTGGGTAGAACACAATGACACGAATTTTTTGTTAAGAAAAAATATTCTGGTTGCTTGCTAGAATTACTTTGTAAGTAATCCATCTGTAACTCTTCTAATAAATTCTGACTATTTAATAAAATTCTGACTGTTCTGTTATGGTAAATAAGTGCTTGGGTAAATCTGACCTAAATATAAATACTGATTTTACAGGAAATAACCTCCAGATTCCAAAGGCCTGGTTAAAAAAAATGCTTCTTGTATTAAAATGTACAGCAGATTAAGTATAAAAGTTTATTATTTAGTATTTTCCTGAGGTGAGATAAATTGCTCCAACAATGTCTCAATCACCAGGCCACAACAAGTAACAGATAACAGAAAACAAACCTTTTCTTCTTTTTTTTTTTTTTTCCTAATAACTAAGCACTCAATAGTGATTTTTGGTTTACAAAGAGCTGATACTGTTTTAGAATGTGCTTAGAATAATAACAGAGAATAATGAAATAAAAAACAAGAACATGTTTTCTACGCCCTATTCAAATCAAGCTCCTCTGGTATATGTGGACCTATGTGAGCTGCATGTGCCAATGAGAAACATCAAGCCTTTCAGGCAGACCCCATTTCTTCATGCTATCTGAACATGCAGACTATTTTCAGAATCATCTGAAGTGTCACACTGCCTAAGACCTCTCTCTCATACAAGTTTTGAAATGAGCAGGGGTCAATTTGAAAGAGGAAAAAACCTACACTTGGGTCATAAGTCAACTATTATTTTCCTCATTTGATAGAGCTCATTTATAGTATTTAAATGATTTTTCAGAATACCGTTCTATAAGAATATGTGACATTTATTTAGTACATTAAATTACAGCTTAATGGCCACATTTACTATTGGCGGTCCTTACTATATATATTCTGATGTTATATCTTTGATGTACAAGTGATAACTATTTTGGTCTGCTTTGTAGTATGGACTTTCCTCTAGAGGCTAGCTCTAAGAAATAGCAGATTCTTTTCATTACTTCTAGAAAAATGTGGATATTTGATCAAATGAAAACAGGTCTCTTTCTGTCTCCAAAGAACTTGTATTGGGACATAAAATGTGCCAAAGATAATTTGATACCATTCATATTTGATTGCTTTGTTAGCTTGAGTTTGAAAGGAAAACAACATCTGCCTGTCGCCAAAGTCCATTTGCCTTTGAACCATGCTTGGATAAAACCCACAGCTGAAGCAATTTACAGCATGAAAAAAAAAAAAAATCATCATTGTTTTGCTTACAGAACAGTTATTTGTACCTTTGATAATTTGTACTGTGCTTAAAATAGTGGAGAATATATTAGATTTCTCTCTGAATATCAAGCTCTTCCTGTTTTAAAAGTAACTTTGTAATGATAAGTTAATATTCAATATGCTGGTACTTCCTCACCAAGTCTGAACAGAAAAAATAGCATGGCAGGTAGGGGGGGCCGTCACTGGTGTCTGAACACTGTGTATGGCCCAACATCACAGGAGGATCAACCCTCTCTAAATGGAAAAAAAAATAAAATAATGGCAGCACAACCTGTCTGTAGGGCACCCTTTTAGTAAGCATTGAAGATCATGGAAGCTTGGGATGATTTGTGTATCTTCTCGATTAAAAAAATTCATGGTCTTCGTTATTGCACAGTGGGTATGTCACTTTATGACTTCTATCACTCCATCTTAAATCTGTCTTCACACCGATTACACCCGCCTGACCCAAATCTTGATGGTTTTAACACCCTGAAAGATCAGCCCATAGCTCTGAAGAACTTAAAAGTGAAATAACACAGGCCACCACAGTGTTAGTAGTTGTAAATGAAAGGCACTAGAAGTAACAAGTAATCAAGAATTCATACAAAATGACAAAAATAAATATATTCCAGGATTCATTGTTTGAGATCTCATATGATAAACAGTGAATGGATATGAACTGACAGACAAAGTATTCTGGTTTGTGAAATTGGTTTTAGCCATTGTAAATGAAATGTATTTTGATTTTATTTGGGTTGAAATTTCCATCTATGAATAAATTAGACCTGTATGTTGATACTGGATTTGGACTTACGTAAATTGATTATGTTCTCACAACTTTGATGAACGTAGGTCATAGAAGAACAGTTATAAGTTAAAAAAACAAAACATATTTTTGAAAATTTAGAGAAAAATTAAAACAAATTATAAGGTAGGCTAAAAAAATGTGACTTCTTAACAAACATCTCTGCTTAGTGGAAATTTTAATATATTTCACATAAAAATTACAAAGATTTATTAAATTTCTTTATGAATTACTGTTTGAAAAGTTCTTAAATATCACTGCAGTTACTTATGCCACGTTGCAGGAAAGGTGGGACAACAACAGAAGAATGTACACCAGTTTTTCCAGTCATATTCTGCCTTGTCTATTAGTCTTGTCCTAACTCACCAGCACAGTAACAGAAATAATTACTGGATAATTCACAGTTTCACCTTTTGTACAACACTGTTTTTAATTTAGTTAACAAACTTCGAGATAAAGGCAAGGACAGAACCTAGTTTTAGAAAACTTCCAGTGGTGCCATTTTCCCCAAAAAATATGTACATGCTGTTCTCATTCATAAACTGAAAGAACAAAAGCATTCCTACAAGAGATGGAAAAGAAGAAGTGCCCATATTTTCAATTTATTTCCTTGGGATCTTTGCCCTCATATGATGAACAAAGGGGCTGAGGCACAGTGTCCTAGATCTTGACATTGGCATTGATTTCTCAGATGTGGGAAGGAAAAAATGAATTTATCACCTACTCCTTTGTGTACTTTCTTCATGGAGAAGCAAGTGACTTTCTGATAGTTACTGTTGATAAATGGTGAAAGTACATTTTGCCTTTATGGGAGGCATTTCCCTGTTATTACAGTGCAGGTCTCCTACACTCTGCTCCTGATGTGGAGCAGGCTTGAGAGCCCCCACTTACAGAGTCACTTAGTTGACAAATATTTCATTACTTTTTTTCTCCAAAACTAGTTAGTAATTTTATAGTTCTAAAAACACACCTCAAAATCAATTCTCTCTACTATAAACAAATAAAGTTTGGTAGACCTAGATTGCATTTGGGCTGTTTTCCTCATATATAGGAAAGTCCTTGTTGGTTATTTATGGTAATATTTTACATGTTCTGTCAGGAACGCTTACTCCACTCCCTGAAGCATTGATAGCACTTAGTCATATTAAACTTGATATTATTTTGATGTGTTTCATCCAATAATGTTTTCAGAGTATGCAGTTTTACCTCTTCTCTAATTCCATGCTTTTTTTGTTCTGTTGCCAATAAGACAACAGACAACAGCAAAATTATAACTAAAGAGAGAAAAAGTGTAATATAGAGCTTCTTATCTTTAAATAATTCAGGTACTGCTGACTGTGACCAAAATTCATTTCCATCTGTCAGTAAGCAGATTTAATTTAGTCAAACATGGCAAACCCTTCCTACTAGACAGCTGTCCACAGAAACCACAGCACACCACATTGAAAAATCTCAGCAGAAAGACCAGTAAGTGGATGAACATGGACTGTTATCCCTATCCAGAACCAATTGAGAATACATATCTTTTATTTTTATATAATTATTTTAAATATGTATATTATAAATATATGTACACTGAACAAAAGTATTTTTCTCATATTCTAGAAGCATATGCTTAATGGAAAATATTGTTAAATAATTATGATCTTGTTTTTCTTACACCAATATCTCAAACTGCAGACCTTACTCATAGATAGATTAATAGGAATTTCAAAACTACAGCCCCCCAAACTTATCAGTTCTTTTGCATTTTTCATTCAAAATGAAGTTTTTAAAATATCAGTGTGGTACCTTCACAAAGCCATTGGTGGAATTTCAGACACTACAGTATCACATTCAGTTCACACTCTCTTTTTGCAGTTTAACTTAGCTCAAGTGAGGATGACCCTCTTTTGCAGGAAGAAGAGTTTGTCAGTCACAAGGAGCTGATCAAAACTGTTAGATCATGTTTAAGTTTGACTGGATGGATACAACACAAATATTTACTAAAATAAAAACTTCCTGAACCTGGCAACCTTTCAAGATATCACTCAAATTTATACGAAGTTTGTTAACACTTCTGTGCCTTGAAATGTCAGATCTGCAGAAGCAGAGTGATCCATACTCAATGGATGGAATCAAGGTACTTTACTGAATGCATAAAAGTATGCACTTAACTTACAACAAAGAGCAGAAAATCTCTCATTAATGGTAGCTGAGGAGAAGAGAGACTCTTATGTCACTACTGTAAACCGCCATGATCACCCGAGCAACCTCTTCGCTTTAACAATACCAGCTTCATATTTGTATTAAGGGATTTGGTATGCTTAACTTGAAAAAAAAAGCCCTTCCTCTAGCAGTTAAAAAGCCTGAAGTTCGTAGGTACACAATCATAATTAGACTGTGCTTCCTGCTCACTTTGCTCAGCTTCAAAAATTCTGTTCCAAAGCAAGGGTTAGCCAGTAGGACCATGCATCACAGCTGCCAGTTAAAAATATTCTCATTCCACTCCCCACAAATCATTTCAACTGCATTCACTGAAGTCTGGAGTTTTCAACATTTACATATATTTTACATTATCTTTCTGCTACTAGTAATTTTTCTATATTCATCCACAATGAAGTTTTTTCATGTGGTAACAGAACTTACTTTTCAGTTTCCAGCATAATAATACATATTCATAGCAGCCAGAAACTACAAGGAGAAAGTTTAAAACTGTTTTGCTCAAATATTAGTGAAGATAAAGTTAGCTAGTTTATATTAAGACGAGGCCTACCTTCTAACTTGGCTGCTGCTGCTACTTTTTTATGAAGTTAGTCATACTTTTGTGTTTTTATTTTATACATTGTCCATCATTCTCTGCATACTAAGTTATGTTCGGATCGAAAGAATCAGATCTCCCATGGGAATAATTTGGCCTTACTGCTGCCACTGCTAAAAATACCATTCCATACGGTAGGTCTATACCCATCCCTACTCTGCTTATTCTTGTATGTTACTTTTATATAATACTTAAGAGTGATATTGAAGTTGCTGTACTTCTTACTTACATAAAAAGGATAGGAAAATGGCTCTTTAGAGCTGTAAATCAATAGTTCAGGTATAACACACTATAAGCTCACTGCACAAAACTTGAACATTTAGACTCAGCAAATGTCCATTTCAGGAGCTGACTTAGTTCTGTAGAAGCCAAAGCTTGACAGTGACCACACTTCAGATTCCTACAAGGTTTAGATTTTAGCGTCCTGCAAATCATTCCTAATTAATACACTTTCATGATTCATTTATCACATGCTATTAAAAAAACCCAGTAGATTTTAAATGTTTAAACAAATAAGGACTATAACTTTAATAATTATTATGATAATCAGGAAAGAAAGGGAGAAGAGCAGCAAAAGGCAAAGTGTACCATAAAAAATAAAGTTTTGTAAGAAAAACAACAAAACCTGGTCTTTTCAGGAAAATGCCATTTTTATTTTATTCTTACTGGTTTTACTACCAAATTTCAATTTCTCCTTAAAGGAAATACCTTACCTATCTTCAGTCTAGAGACATAACACAGACTATCCAACGTGATTTTGGAGTTTATTATTTTTTCTTTACTTGAGATTACTTATTCAAGGCTCTTTAAGATCCTCCAACTGAAACAAATTATGGAGACTTTTGAACTTATTTTTTTTATAACTGCTGTCATAATATAGGTCTGTCAGCTTTATGGCTTATACATGCTATGATTCAGAAATTGTAACTCAACAATTTTCATGTATTATGATTCCCATTTCAGGGACGTATGAGGAAACTGAGCTCATTGGCTAACTTTGAAAGCTTAAATAAGGGCCTCTGCTTAGACAATGTTGGTAAATTAAATTAATGCTGAACATAAATCAGCTGTCATATGGATTGTTTCTTTTCTCCACACTTTTGGAAAGATGAGGATGCAGACTCTGCCAGCCAGAGAGACCCCCTAATAGGAGGAAGATCCCAGAGATCAGGCTATTGGGTGGCCATGAATACCAATGATCACTGAAGGACCTTGGGTACTAACACCTAGGACTGGTAACTGAGAAGCAGCACAGCATGAACTGGCCGACTTTCTGCCTGACCTTCCTGGAGCAACCTCCCTGTAGGGAATGAAAATTGAGACCTGGGAATATAGCCCTGGAGGAAGCAAGGGAATGAGTGTGTGGGGTGACCAAGCAGGGTAAAAGATCTAATCCTGCTGGTTCTTAAATACACACCAGCATCCAGATCCACTATGGGTTAAAATTTACTCTGTTTCATCTGCAACAGAAGAAAAATAATTTCTAGAATATGTTTCTGGAAACAATTCTTTATTATCCCAAGATGGCATCTTTTTGGTTTGGTTTTTTGTTTGGTCGGTTGGTTGGGATTTTCTTTTGTTTTCTTTGGTTTGGTTTCTTTTGTTTAGGAAGGAAAAAATCAGTTGCAGACATAACTTGTTAGAAGATGTGATGCTTCAAGAATGACCCTCTCCTTCCACTGTCCTAAATGGCATATTAATTAAATCAACAAAAAAGACCTTGGAATGGAAGTTCAGGAGATCTAAAAGCTACTCTTTTTTAATTATTGTTACACATTTTTTACTTAATGGGAAATTGGTTTGGCTGGCTGTGCTTCACTTTTTTTTGGGTGATAAGACTGATTGCTCAGCAGAAAAAAAAAAAAAAAAAAGAATAATCAAGTATTGCACCATAGAGTCACTTAGTTTGTAGCAACCAAAATTTGAATTGCTTTTGGAGCAACCCCACAACTCAGAATAGGTCTCTGATCAGGGTATTCTCCCTGCTCACATAGGAAGAACCACAGTGAACCTCTTTTTGTGGATTGCCTCTGTCCTTTCTCTTAAGATTGGAAACGCCTTCTCCTAATAGCTGAAACATAGGTTCATACAGGTTGTGAATGGTACGTGTCTTCTCTGAGTTCTTTGATTTCTTGCAACAACTTTTCAAACTGGTCATCAGATTTTTCACACAGTTTCTCCACAGCAGAGACACAAGCCTGTAGAGAACCAGGAAAACCTCAGATTCCTGAAGCTGTTCAATTGTGACAGAAATGGTTTGTACTCCTGGTGTCCAGATCGTTTATGCCAATGGCTTAGGATATGCAGGTGGTGCACTTTGTACAAATCTGCACCACAGAGGTCGTGTACAATTGAATCTCTCTGTGTCTGTCCCCTGTGGGTTGTTTGGTCCAAAAGAGATGAACTCTCAGACAGCTAATTCTCTCAGGAACTGGATACCTCTCTCCATAGTATTCCATTTCCCTAATGTGCATATACAATCTTCCTTCTAGGGAAATCTTACTTTCATAGCTGTCAGGAGTAAGGTCCAGAGCGTAGTGGCGTTAGAGTCTCTTGAAATTGCCGTATCAATAGTGGAATCTTTTGACAGAGATCCCAGCTGCCTGGCTTTGTCACCTTCCAACTCAATTGTTTCTGCCCCGTTGTCCCAGCATCGGAGCAGTCAGCTTACAATGACAACAGAAGTCTTTTCACAGATCTCTCAGCTCACTTGGAGAAAAGGACCGAGTGGTGGTCGCTTCATCTCCTCCCTGCGCTGATGATGCCCCTTGGGTTGATGTTGGCCTTGTGGACCCTGTACCATCACCTGCTGCATGAGTAGTCTTTCTAGTGACTTTCTTACAACCAGCAACTGATGCTGATATGGGGTCACCATCATCTGATTCAGTTCCAGGGTCTGAATGACTGTCACCGGCATTGGAATAATCACAGTGGTTGTTATGTTTACAACAGCAACAGTGCCCAGTGTGTGAAGAAGGGGGGGCTGCCTTGTTAGCCTTTGAGGCTGGAGAAGTAACATTATCTGCTGCTATCTTGGCAGTCGAGCTCTGTGGGGGAGCTGTAGCTTGGGCCTGTGAACCAGCGGTATCTGCGAAGGGGGGAGCAGTGGCTTGTGCAGCTTTTGCCATCTTGCTTTTTCTTGGACGGCTAGGAATGCTTTTTACTAAAGCTTCCAAAAACGCACCGCAAATCTCAGGACTAAAAAGAGACAGAAACCTCCTATTTAACCTCATTTCTCTTAACGGTAACACAAGCACAAGCACATTCAGCAAGCCAGATGACACCATCAGAGTTCTATCAAAGCTCCAAAGATATTCAAAGCTCTCTAAAACATTTGTAAACTGTCCTAGCAAAAAAGCAAAAGTATTGTTAGTCAGTCTTTCTAAAGATTCGCTCAACCAATTAGCAAACACTGGGGAGTATTACAAGGGGGGTGGTTAGTAGATCGAGAGAGGTCCTCCTTCCCCTCTACTCTGCCCTGGTGAGACCCCATCTGGAATATTGTGTCCAGTTCTGGGCCCCCCAGTTCAAGAAGGACAGGGAACTGCTGGAGAGCGTCCAGCGTAGGGCAACAAAGATGATTAAGGGAGTGGAACACCTCCCTTATGAAGAAAGGCTGACAGAGCAGGGTATATACCACCTGCATATAGTTATCTAACTTATGGCTCTGAGTCATCTCTAAGAGATGTCTGTTCTCTCCATTTACTGCTTAGGTAATTAATTACACCAAAGTTAGATACCTAATATAAACTGACATGGATAGCTGTGGAATCTCTGTGCTTCCTTCTTGCCCGTTAGAAACAGTAAGATGCCCATTTCTCACGGGCTTACGCTTACCCCTGTACCAAAGTCCCAGCCCCAGGTAGTCCAGCAGAACAGGGAAGGGAGTGTCTCTTTTCCAGTCTCTCTCCCATGCACAGATACCAGTTCAAGAAATAACCCTATCCACAGAAAGAGTACATTAAAGTACATTAAAGAGTACATTTAGCCATCTCAGCCCATCTGTGTTGATTTTTGAACTTGCGACATCAACAGCATATCCTATATAAAATCTTTTGGCTATAGAGTTATACTGAATAGATACACGTTATAACTTTTTTCCTCCTAAATCATGCAGTGTATAAAGTTATGATCTGTAACCATAACTGCTATATGATCAAAACTAGAAAAATGAAATAAGGAAAGAAATCACATTTTTCCTCAGTATTTATTTCTCAAAAGAGGATATAACGTGTTCTGAATTACTTTGTGCGGATACACGATCTTGACAGTCAAGCTTTACTGAGAATGATTGCTGATGCTGTTTAAATAATGTGAATTCTTTCACAGACAAGTAGAAAAACAGTGCTTCCTTTGTTAAATTATTTTGATCAACCTTTTAGTCTAATTAATTCCCCGTGCCTTGGAAACAAAAGAGGGCAATTGTTACATGTAAGAGTCATAACTTCAGAGGTAAGAATTGTTGTGTCATTCTGCCAGTTATCTGAGTAGCCTGAGGCAGTCTTACACCAACAAATAGCTATAAATGTACTCGCCTACCCACACTCTTTAAAAGCAGGCTGTAGACTTTCGGAGCCAAGAAATGTGATTATGATTTAGAAACACTATAGACAACAGAGCAGGTTCAGTGGTTCATGGAAATTTCACCAGGGTAGGAGTATCACATAAGAAAATCCTGAGTGACCTTTTGCAGCTCGCTGAATCTCCTCTCGACCCATCTTTGGGCAATTCAGGGCTGGCTGAGGACCTGGCTGTTTGCTGGTGACGTTGCTGGACGTAACACAAGCAAGAAAACCAGCCAGTGCTCACACAAAACCTAGCGAGCTCGGAAGTGATTGTGTGGGATAGAAAGGGGCTGGGATAGTATGAGTTTCTCCAAGTCCTGTTTAAGCATCATAGAAATAAAACATTAAAAAAGGAAAAAAATATATGAAAAGGTACTTACATTTAGCATGCAGTCATATCTGAAACCAATCTCTTCCCTGCTGTACTACTGCAATATTCCCATTCAAGCAGCGTGGTTTGGTTTAACACAGCCAATGTGCAACACTTCCAGGTAAGTCTGCTTGATCTTTTTCCTAAATTAGCAAGGATAAGCTCATAGGACGCAAACAGAATACAGTGTGTTCAACTTTCAAGTGTAAGACAGAAAATATTTTTCACCAATGAGAGTATTCCAGCTAAGCCACATTTTTTGCTTAGGTTTTCTTTAGAAACAAGAGAAACTGTCAAAATATTGTTTTAAAAAAACCCACAACATTTTAGTTGCTTTCAATAGATATTCACTTGTTCTTGAAATAAAGTAGTAATTCCTGTCACCCTTTTATTTTAAACTCTTCAAGTTCTCAGTATGTAAAGCCAGTCATAGATTTGAAACATAAATTTCCGTGTGTATACAACCTCTTTGTATAAAATGCAAATAAGTAACAGAGTATTGTTGCAGCTGTATGCCTACGCTTGCTTAAAAAAAATCCCCAAACTGCTTTAGCATTCACCAGACAACTCACATAATCATGTAAGTATATATGAGATTATGTATATAGTTAAAAAACCCCTATTTATAGTGTTGTTACTGAAATAAGCATGCAAAAACTGTATTAGACTGATGAGACACTAAGTTGAGAGTCTTAAATGCAAAAAAAATAATATTCTAAAAGTTATTAAATGCATATTTTATAACAGATATGGATAATTTACCTCTGTAGCATTGCCTACCAAGAATTAGCAGTTTTATACAAAACCAAAAGAAAAATTCTTTACTCCATGTTGATTAACCTAAGCAAAAAGAAAAGCATATATGTAGCTGTACTGATCTTGAACAGAGCTTGCCTGAGCTGGGCCTTTAATAAATTTACATTCCAAACCACAATGGGTAACTTTTGGTAAACACAAATTAAAAATAATTTGAATTACACCACTTGCCAAAAGCTTGATAAGTAAATCATGCCTACTGCTGCTCTGGCCTTTGTAGAAATGCCAGTCTTGGGAAACAACA
Organism: Streptopelia decaocto; assembly: GCF_964273445.1. NCBI lineage: Eukaryota > Metazoa > Chordata > Aves > Columbiformes > Columbidae > Streptopelia > Streptopelia decaocto. The sequence goes on from NC_138655.1 coordinate 73,871,517, forward strand.
GAAATACATGGTAGATCACACATCTTTTAGGCTTTATGACACAAATCAGGAAAGTCTCATATTATTGGATATTGTTGTTGATTTAAGTTGTAAATGGGAAAGCAAACCTATGGTGATTGAAAACTTCCCTACAGGACAAGAACCAAGTGGAGACCTATTAAGCAGAGAGCTTAAGACTTTCAAAGAGGTCATGAAGAATGGGCATCAAGGTGAAAGGACCTTGGGCCTTGCTCCTCTAGAACAGCATTGCCAATGCTGCTTCATCCTGCTGTGTTGGAAATGCATAGAACATGACACTCTTTACTCCTGAAACTGGACTTATTACGCAACCAGGCAGGCCTCTCACTTATTTTTGGAAATGAGTCAGGAAGAACGTCTTCTTCATTTTTATTTGTCTGTCAAGGCAGAGGTTACTTGCTAAAAAAAAAAAAAAAAATCAATACTCCTTTGCCCAGGAGTGCAATAATGGTAAGGTGTGCAGCTCTGAGTCAAATCAAGGTGCAGGTCAAGCAATCAATTTTTCAGTAAAAATCCCCCATGCACAGCACAAGGAATTTCTGCTGAAGAAGAAAAAGGAAAAAAAAAAATAAAAAAGAAAGAAAGAAAGAAAGAAAATAAATCAATGCTTGACTATAGCCCCAGGTTCTACTAAGTAATACATGCTTGGTACTGTAACATGAGACATTATTATTAAGAAAATGTGGCTATTGCTTTCACAGGTTGAAGATCCCCTGAGAGGAGAACTAGGATAGAGGCAAAAAAGGGCAGAGAGGTAGAAAAATGAAAAAAAAAGAAACACCATGCTTTTAGAATTTCACTACTGTAAATGGCAGACATCTAAGTGTCATAAATTTACAAAACTCTTCTGATGATGCTGGGCCTGACATCAACTGAGGCTTAAAGTTTTGAATATGAGAGATTTTTTCCTTATTGTGGCCTGTTGGAATAGTATTCCCACCATGTCTATCACTCTCATAACACTATCGTGCCCATGTCCTGATGCTGCAGTATAAAAGTTGAATGGCTTTTTAAGTACAAAATCAATAGGAGTTTCATCTCACATGGTACATCCTCATTGATACTAAGTAGGTTAATCATGATGAAAATATTATCATAAATATTTCAAGGATTAATAGTTTAGCACCATAAAATACTGCCATTTTCCACAAAATTCTATGTATAAAGCTCACCGAATCACCATTTGAATTGTCCAGAAATTTCCATGCACAATAGCCCAGGGTTTGTACGGACCCTGTTTTGCACATTTAAAGGTCCTGTTAGATTGATTTAGGCCCTATGAATGTGACCAGTTCTCTTTGGCACAGCTCTGCACCTGTTACTTATACAAACATTGGGTAGTTCCCAGTTTAGACACTAGAATTTCCTTATCTTTAAATAAATGCTATGGTTCCAAGTTAAAATACAGAATTTTGTCCTGAAGCTAGTCCAACCAAGTGTAACTGTACGAGTGGCTTCAGGCACAAGAGAAGACTTTTTTACATGAATGACAGATATTCTCTGACAGTGATATTTTACTGCTTTTGGACAAGACCTAGGAGAAATGGTTTCAGTTATTGGTTTGGATGCCTGGGTGAAGTTGTCCATCGGCTTATTCCTCATTTTGTCATTGCCTGTGAAAAAGTAATAGTGATGAATCTTCCTTCCAGTCATCATCTCTGTTCTGTATTTAGAACATAAACTCAAAGATGAGAAGGTAATGGGGAAGGATCCAGGCATGCCCTGTTCCCATACTTTTCCCTAAGTATCTTCTATTGTCTGCTACCATAGGGTACAGTGTTTGGTGTACCTTTGGACTGCCTAGTACAGAGATGCATGACTGAAAAATATAAAATAAATATTGTCCTTATATGCAAAGAAAGAACTGAAGACAAAAAAGGGATTTGGAAAATGAAGATCTGGGACCTTGTGCCACCTACAATATAAGGAAAAGAAACTCAAGGGAAATTATAAACTAATTTTCTTCCCAGTGGTACACATGACATAGAGCTATTAGTTATAACAACATAGTTTTCCAGAAGTACATTCACACAAAACCAGCAGTATGGGAGCTTGAGATAACACATGAACAAAATCCATTAGCAATTATAAGAGCTGAACCATGCTGACAGACTAATTCCTCTCGACAACAGTTCTGGGCTGAGGTGTACAGCATTTGCCACAGCATTTCACTGAGCAGCACTGGCAGGCTTGGCACAACTTGCAACGAAATGTCCACGTCCACACGTCCAGAAATGTCAGTAAACAACACCTTTTTTTCTACTGGTGATGACAAAAGTGCCTGAAGAGCTCAAGTGGGAATAGATCCTACATGTATTAGAGAGGTGCATGTTGACTTTCAGAAGGTATACATACCATTTAACATACCATTACATACATACAAACCATTAGAAGGGTGGTGGTTAGTAGGTCGAGAGAGGTTCTCCTTCCTCTCTACTCTGCCCTGGGGAGACCACATCTGGAATATTGTGTCCAGATCTGGGCCCCTCAGTTCCAGAAGGACAGGGAACTGCTGGAGAGAGTCCAGCGCAGGGCAACGAAGATGATTAAGGGAGTGAAGCATCTTCCTTATGAGGAAAGGCTGAGGGAGCTGGGTGTCTTTAGTTTGGAGGAGACTGAGGGGTGACTTTATTAATGTTTATAAATATATAAAGGGTAAGTGTCATGAGGATGGAGCCAGGCTCTTCTCAGTGACAACCAATAGTAGGACAAGGGGTAATAGGTTCAGACTGTAACACAAGAGGTTCCACTTAAATTTGAGAAGAAACTTCTTCTCAGTGAGGGTGACAGAACAGTGGAACAGGCTGCCCAGGGGGGTTGCGGAGTCTCCTTCTCTGGAGACATTCAAAACCTGCCTGGACACATACCTGTGTAGACTCATCTAGGCGTTCCTGCTCCAGCAGGGGGATTGGACTAGATGATCTTTTGAGGTCCCTTCCAATCCCAAACATTCTGTGATTCTGTGATTTAACATACCAAAGGGCAAGGGAGGTAGTGACTAATGTGTAACTATATGCACCTAGTCAGTACCTCTCTCTGTTTCTCTCTGGAGGGAATATCACTGCAGGGAAGAAGCAAGGCTGGAAGCAGATGTCCTCCTCATCCTATAACTTGTCCAGTACTGCTGCCCTCTCTGCTCCATAGCCTGCTGGAGCAGGGGACAAAAGCTAGGGTCAATTAGACAAAAACTGTATCAATTCCATGTCTTTCACAGAAACTCAACAAAATTTTCTGGAGAAAAAAAATGTGATCCAGTCAGGTGAAATATACTGGTAATACCTCTGTAGGTATACATTACTAAAATATGCTGATTTTCCTGAAGGCATCTGACAAGCTCTTTGCCTGAACTGCACCAGTTCATGGTAATGAGTCTGAATGAAGATCCTCAGAACTCAAACATATGGGAAATTCTGACACAGTGGCCAACAGTTTCAAAACTGAGGATTCTCTATGCCTCGCTATCAGGCAGTCAAGCTGTGACAAGAGATTTTGATTTTACAGTGTGCTGAACATTTCTGAAAACCAAATTCCTTCATGGTACTTTAAGGAGGATGGTAAAAATCAGAGGATCTTAAAGTCAACCCAACCAGAATTCATGTCAAAATTTCATCTTTTTAGCCTAGCTCTTACCCAGTTTATACAACTACCACTGGCGGTACACACACTGAGGCAGGAAAAAGGAATTTAAAATACAACAGTATAGTCTTCCTGCTTTTCTTTATTAGCTTCATAAAGTAATACTAATATTTTACTGTTCTCTTATAAAAATCGAAAGGCTTTCTGTTACAAAGAGAACTGGCTTTTCAAATTATGGATTGTACTCCAATTAAAATGAAATTATTATGTTGTGATAAAATATGTGATATGCAATATGTAATAATATAAAAGAGGCTTATTTAAAGGATAATAACAATAACAGACAATATGTCACACTATTTTTAATTTTCCTAAAATTGTTCTTTTAGCTATTTTTTCCATGGCTAAAGTAAATCTTCAGAGACAGGAAACTAGAGTGTGACTGCAGTAACGCTATTCTCATTTGTGCAGGCACACTAATTCATTATTGCAGAGTTATTGGTGACCAATGAGTTTGTAGCACTACCTATTTGCTTTCAATAAAGGAGTATTGGAACATTTTGTTTAAGCATCCTATATACATGAATAGTTATTCAAATGTTATGACAAGATGTAATTCCTGGTTATAGAGTCTAAGAAAGGAAAGTAATATTTTAAAGGTAAAAAAAATCTAAACTTTTTGGTAACCTTGATATCACTGTAGAAAAATCTCCAATGAAAGATACAGCTACAGTGTAAGACAAATAGTAGAACAAAGATCTCATCTTTGAGTGCATGACAAAAAAAAATAAAAAGACAAAAACAAAAAGAGTGCCCACCTGCATTACGAGAACATATCCAAGTCCTTAATAGCATTTCTATCAAATCTTTGAGGTCTTTTCCAAAATCTCAAATGTAGCTATGTTTTGTGCAGCTGGGGTCCAAAGCAGGAACAGAAGATAGAGTTTGAGAACAAATACGTAAGGTGTTCCCTCTATAAAATGCAACACAGGATTTGGAAGCAAATGTTTCTAACATCAGAAATAGAAAAAGGGCTGTATTAAAAGGAAAAGCTAGGTTACATTGCATTTCTCACTTTGAAAATTTTTCAGTTCCTGTGATTATTAAATTGCCTCTTTTGAATATTAATAAAATGAACATGAAGGATCAAAAAGATTTTTCATTTAGCTTTTTTTTTGTTCTTTTACTTTGTTAAAGACCTATAAGGAAATTAAGACTGCACAAAATACCCTGAAAAAAATTAAAACTAAATTGTAGATTCACATCATTATTTATTTTGATTTCAGCTTTCTGTTTTCTTAGTTTCTTTGTTTCTCTTTTGCTCTCTTCTGAGTAAGTCTTTACTTTTAGATCTTAAACACTCATCCAGCAGAGGAAAACAGCTTTGCAAGTTTATTAGTTATTGAAAACATTTGTCCCACCTTTTATTTCATGGTGCACTGAAAAAGTGGGGAATAAACCACTTCTCTCCATTAGTGTCTTACTAAATCCTAAAACAGTGTAGTGTTAGAAGAGTATCTGTGCTTAGACCAAAATTTTTTAGCCATTTTCTCACCATTTCATAACCTATTGCCAACAGCTCTGAGGAAGATGCTACTGCAAACATGGCAAAGCAGATGAGCTGCAATTCCCCTCTAGCAATCCAAGGATATTTATTTCTACTGTCAAGAATCCAGATAACATTTTGAAGCCCTCAGAATTCAGACTATAACAATGAAACTGCAAGTAGCAGGTGGGAGTCAACAGCACAGGTTTTGCAACACAGGGTCAACAAAAACAGATCATGACCATAAACATGCATGATGTTTATCTGCATACATTTTCTGAAATAGGTGTAGAAAGGGAGTTTTCTGCAATGGATTTTGTTTGGGACAGCAGGGGCTGGTTCAGCTCAGGAAAAGAGGGAAAATGTTGGGCTACAAAGCAAGGCTGGAGAATGAGTTCATCCTGCCAGGACAATGTGGGCCTAGGGAAGATTTATTTTCACAGTTTCCTTTAGCTTTTCTATTTCAAGAATTATTTTGTTTCGGTAATATGTTTATGTCCTGATAAACCAGCCTTTAATAATCAGCAGCATTTTGGTGGGTTTGGTTGGCTCACTTTGAAAAAAATAACAGCAGTAGTTTCACCTTGGGATGAGAGCTGACTCCTAGTCCCTTTAATCAAACAGACAACAAGCTCTGTCCACCTCCAGGGACACAGATATATACTAAAGAGGGACTCATGGTCTTTTTAGAACAAAAGTGGAAATGAATTTGATATGTTACCTAGGCAACAAAACATCTGCAGCAGTGGTAAATGATACAGAAAGCTGGTCAGCAGGGAATGAGTCTAGTGACAATGTCAGAGAAAGAAGCAAGACTTTCCCTGCAGTAGAAAGAAAATATACGGAATATTCCAGAATTCAGCAAACATTTTAGAAACAGCATTTTTGTACAGCTTGGTCTATAATAAAGTGGGGCTACTTTTGAAGGACATCCTTCCTTATATTTGTTTTAATCATTTAGCAGTGCTTTTAGGATGTCCATCAACATTAGGCACAGCTTCTAATACTGAGAGAAAGGTATGCAGAAATAGTATAATCTAAAGAAAACTTTTTGAACTGTATTTCTTTTAGACTTAATGGCAAAGGTCCCATTGACTTTATAAAAGTGAAGATATTGGCACTTTAAGACCAAATAGAAAGTGAATAAGCTCTGCGGAAGTCTTGCGTTCAGGAAGGGTGACTTTACCAGCATTGACTTAGGCCATGGCTGCAAATAATTTCCTTTCTTTAATACGCTTTTGTAATATCAGGAGAGGTTAAATTAACACTGCTTTCAACTTGTATATTTTCTAACTTCATATCCCTCAAATGAATTCAAAAAAGTGGTTTTAAAACAACAACAACAAAACATGTCATTATGGGGAAAAAAAAGAATTCTCTGTGACTAAGACATGAAAAGATTTCATAGCTCAACTCACTTCCACATATAATGAGACTTGGGCAAATTAAAAGGTAAAATGTATTTTATCTTGACATTAAAGCTAAAGAACTATTTGAATAGGGCAGCTATGACATATTCAGTGCCTCATCTGTTTATCTGCTTGTGGTAATCTGAGAGTTGTCAGTGCTATGTGTCAAGACTTTATGTGTGTGTATTCATGAGTGTGTGGGGGAGATGTGTGTATATATACAATAAAAACGATAAGTGGAACAAAAGAAGAGAATTGAAGGGCTTCAGATGAATAATGTGACTGACAAAGAATAAGATAAATAAAGGACAGAGAAATCAAATTGACATAATTTTTCTATTTACTACATTCAAAAATATCCCAGTTTCATGTGAGAATGAGATTGCAGAAAGAGACAGAGAAAAAACAGCCTGTCAATTGGTGACACAGCCAGGTAAGTTAAGACCTTATGAATTTTAATAAGTGTTTTGGCCCTGTACAAATTCTTTTTAAGATAGTGACAAACTTTCTGAAAGGAAATAAGATGACATTTTTCATACTGATTATGTAGCTTAGAATTAGGTATATGCCAGTCTTACCTTTCTCCCCCACAGAACCCCACTCAAACCGACCTGAAACCTGGCATTATCCTGCATACAAAGAATATTCATTATTAGCAGGTAGGCAGAAATTACAGATGACTCTTTTGTCCTCCATGTCCACTTGTAGTACTTGTTGTTACACTAGAGAGGCCATTTTGAGGTGCTGTACAATGAGGCAACTGAGGGGCTGTTAGTCACACTGAGCTCTTCAGTTGAATTTTTTGCTGTAGCAGTATGGAAGCAAAATTGGTGCTGTGTCAGCTCACTGAATGTAAATCATACAGAAAGAAGGAAAATGTTGTTATAATGCAGCCCTTGGGAATAGAGAAGATAAGGTCAGAGATGAGGCAAGAAAAAATTCTAACAAGTATGAGCAAACTTGCAAACCTCGTGCAATCTAAACCTACCCTCCCTGATAAGTAACTCCTCCTGTACTCTGTCATCCTTGGAGATATCCATCTGACCTAACTGCAGTCATCAAGGACATTTAGCTACTGGGGACCCTTTTTTGTTTTTCCCATGTCTTGCTTTTCTGAGAGAAGGCTTGGGTTTGGGGGAGATGAGGAGGAATTAGTTGACTGACAAGAGTAAAAACATGAAGGTCTGTCTTTCTTTTTTAATTTTTTGTTGTGCAGATCTTATATCTGTGAAAGAATTTACCCATTGCTTTCTGACCCATTGTCAGAAGACTAAATGGATTCTTTCGCTGTCTCCAATCCTACACCTGCCCTATTCAGCTAAGCAATGAAGTGCCAAAATATGGGTATTAGCTCAAAGCTTGTTGAATTTAGTGTAGGACTTTCTACTGAATCTGTGCTTTCTGTATTTGCCCTAATGTGAACATAATTAAAGTAATATTAACAACTATATGCAAGAATTATTCCCAAAAATGCTGTTGTCCAAATATCTACTTAATTGTTTATGAATGCCATATGTCTTTCATAAGGTCCTGACCTTATTGGGAAACCTGTTTTCAAGGAAATGTGTGTAGAGGACAAAGGATATTGAATGAAGTGATTATAAGTACATTATTCATTTCTATTAATTACTGATACCCTTATGTATAACTTGTGAGTGACAGAGTATAGCCCAGCTATGAATGATGGTTGTGAGGTCATCAATCATGGGCAGAAATTAATGCTGTTTCTACATGTGCCTCATTGCACATTGTGTCAATATTTATGATTTTTGTATTTCAGGATTTTTCTAAATTTAAGTGCACTGCCTTGGGCAATGTCAGATGGAAAATATATCCAACAAGCTTCTATCTAGACATGTGCATTTTTACCCAGAACCCTGAATCATCAGACTATCATTGATCTTCATATTCTGGGAAGGGAGAGATTATTCCTATAGGAAGCTCTATTTATGTTAATAGGAGCTGTGTCATTGAATTTTTAATATGGACAGTGGCTCTGAATTTAAGAGTAATCCACATATTTGGAAGTTGCACTTTAAAACAAGTTTATAAAAAAAAACTTGTTTTTAATTTCCATAGGAACAATTATTTAAAAAATTTAAAAATATTATAGTATTTGATCATGTTTAGTATACTAACCTAAATCTTTTCTCAGTGCAACACAGCAGTAAATTAATTCCATATTAAAAAGTAGTCTTTTGTGTATTAAGAAAGAGCTGCTCTAACATTACTGGTGAATTCCTGATAGAAGAAACACTTTTGCCCTTGAAAACTGCCTCAACCACAGATGAGGATTTGTCTGTACTAAATATTCAGAAAAGTTATTATAAATTAAGAAAGCTCAATTGATTAGAAAGGTAGATAGACAGATAGATAGAAAGAAACATTCAACATTAATGTAATAAGTTATCACTGTGGAAGTAATTTGAAGCCCCTGCATATAAAAAAGACTTCAAAAACTTAATTTAGATTACCTAAAATAAGATGTACTGCTAAGCATATGGAAGTAGATTATTTCAATCAAGTTTTGCAAATAAGAATAATCTAAGTAAGAATTAATGTAGCCAATGGCAATAGATTGGAGCTTAGTTATGACTAAAGATGTTTATAGAGGAATTTAATACCAATCAAGTAGAAAATATTTTCAATATATTCTACTGAGACTCCTCATAAGGACAAGTCTCCAGCTAAATTGTGTTGTGGTCAAGTTTTCCTTAAAATTCAATTGATGTACTCTATAACCTAGATCTATCCAGATAGAATGGAAAAAGTTTTTAATATCCAGTCTGTTGAAAGTCTGGCTTCCAGACTGAGGTATTTTGCAGATCTCTCTTCTGCAGTTGTTCCTCTAATGCCCTGATGAAACTCGATACACACTTCAAGAAATAGTTCAGCTGAAGTTGCAGATTTAAATAGCTCAAAACACCCTGCACAAATTTCAGGTTACAAAACCCTGGATCAGGCAAAACTCAGATCCTCTGAGGCTTTATTAGGAAACTTGCAATTGAGAACAGCTTACCAGAAGACCTTTCAGATTAATTTAAGCCCAATAAAGAGACATGAAAGTATTTGAGTTTCACACTGACAGCTGTGCAAATCAGAGCTCATCTGAAATGAGAGCTTGTTTGGAGAAAAAAAATCAAAAAATCACAACTAGAGACAATATTCATCCAAGCAGTGGTGGAAAGAAGCTTCTACACATCAAGCACCTTGACTCAGCAGCAGTAGACCTCGTCTGCTGCACCTCAGTGCCAATAGCAAACTACCCCTTTGTTTCTACAGGAGCAAGGTTAGACACATTAATTACTAATAACTGGGATTATTAACAACATATAAAAGTTTAGCTTTATATCTAGGCATTTTTATTGAAAAATAAAAACATATCAAGAGATAGGCAAAAAAAAATCCTCAGAAAAATCATCACAGTATTCCTGTACTTAAAGGCAGCTACAAAGAGGACAGAAGCTCTCTCTCTTCTTTCACAAGGAGCCACAGGGAGAAAAAAAGGGGCAATGGGTACAAGTTGCACAAGAAGAGGTTTCATCTTGGTATAGGAAAGAAATTTTTACAGTGAGAACAATCATCCATGGAACAACATCCCCAGTGATGTGGTGGAGTCCTCTTCACTGGAAGTTTTCAAGATGTGACTGGAAAGGGTGCTAGATAATCTCACATAGGCTCCCTTTTCCATGAAATGTTGAATCAGATGATCTTTCAAGGCTCCTTCCAGCCTAGGCTGTTCTATAATTTCATGATTCAATCACTAACTCAGCTCATCAAACAGAACTTCTCAACAAGTTTACAATAACATCTAAAAAAACCCAGAATTCCCCAAATTCTTTAGTTTTTCAGGAAACTATCTAACAAAAAGTAAATTTTAATTGGAATTGGCTTTCTTGTAGTATTTGCTGTTCAAGGAAAATAAAGTCAAAACTAGTATTCCTCACAAAATATTTAATGAACAAAACCGCCAAACTATTTCTCTTCAAGTAGTTCGTTGTTTAGGTTTTTTGTTGTTTTGGTTGGTTGTTTCGGTTGGGCTGGGTTGGGATTTGTTTGTTTGTTTTTGCCTAGTCCTCTCTACATTTATTTATGCCTCTCATCAAACCTAACATGGATAACCAGAAGAATCTCATTATGTTCTTATTAGTCCTTAACACACTACTTTCAAAACACTCCTTGAGGAAACTCCCATGAATAGAAGACTGCAGATAACAAGGTCTCAAAGACAGAAATTTCTGTATTATTTCTTCTGTAGTTTGAAAAACCACAAACAGACCCAGCAAATGTGTAAGTACAAGTTCTCTCTTCCCACACTAATCCAGGCATATATCATATCACTAAATGTTTGGACCCCAAAAGAAAGTTCCACAGAGTAGCAAGTTACCCCATAGCAGAAACTACAAGATCTGTCCTTTGGGCTTGAGCTTAGTCTGTGGCTCCCATAGGAAATACAATGTTTGTTGAGATACTTTTACCTCTTAGTGAAAGATTTGTGTGTTTCCTCAGGTGATTTGCAGTATGCTGCTGGCAAGGATGTGCACTTAGGTAGGTTTTGTAAAGCGGTTGATGCAAGGTAATTTACAACTGCACAATAATCTGTATATGCATCAATAGATCTACTGTCTCAGAAACAGATTTATTCCTGAAAAATCAACATTAATTTAAATACAAGCTTTTAGTTCCTGATTTTTTCACAGAGTTTGGGTATGACCTTAGGCAAGGTGCTTAAATTGTGGGACCCAAGGCACAGGGAATTCATAAGAGAATAAATCTATAAGTAGTTACAGATTTATAGACAGATTATATGATGATTCTGATTTAAATACCTCTTTACTGGAGTTTGTACCTTTAATGCATTTTATCTTTAAAATCACTTACTGTGATGGTAAAATAAGTCAAACAAGGCTTCTATCAGTAAATTAAAAAAAAAAAAAATCAGCAGATGATGAGATCTCATGGTAGACTCAAGAAGAACAGGCTGTAATTTCAAAGCCCACTCTTTTCCAAAGAAGCTAAACAAAATCAGAATGTATATCAAAGAGTGGAAAAATACTGGATTATAAAGAAGGTGTAAAATAATTAAAGTAAAATACTGGACTGGATTATAAAGAAGGTGTAAAATAATTAAAGTAACAGGATTTAAAACTGATTCTCTTGCCACATAAGTTTTTGTAAGATTTTAGGTAAGATCAGCTTTAAATTTTAAAAATAATGTTTTTAAAAGTTAATTTGAATTTTTTAATTTGATTCCTGCACAAGTCCCCTCTAACATCATTGGGCTCACCCTTCTGTGCCATGACGCAATTAAATAAAATAATTTAGGTAGCTCCACTTGCCAGTTAGGATTGTGATTTGGCTTACAGTGACCAGAGCTGTCTGGAAATGTTTCATTTGCACATGGTTAATTTCCTACATACATTTTTCCAGGAAAAATAAATTGACATTACTTAAAACTCATATTTCAAAGTTGGGGGGGGGGGGGAAAGGCAAAATTCCCCATAAAACTAAAAATAGAGCTGTAACAGTGAGCAAGAATGTTTACTGAAACACCATTTCATTGTTAGTTTTTTTTTAATCTCCTTCTCTTTCATGTTTTCTTTCTTTTTTTTCTTTTTTTTATTTTTTTAAGAACTATATATATAGCAATTTCTATACCTCTTGCATTTCGTTTGGAAAAGTGGTTTTGTTTCTCTGTATTTACACAGAGCAGAGCCTCCATTCAAATTCAAAGCCTGACACAACTTACTAACATCTAGCAAATGCATACTGTGCTACATCTCTCAATAGATAGAGTTTTCAGTGTCAATTCAAAGTAAAGCTTGTGGCCTTTCCTTACTGAAACCTTAAGGGAAAAATCTTTTCTTTTTTTGTGACTAACAGTTTGAGGAACAACAGTAGTGAAGATGTGTGTTCTTCCAAACTCCACCCCTGAAACTCTGAGATTTCAATTGTTCAGAAGCTTTACAAAATGTTCTTGTGTTTGGATTAATCTGTGGAGACCATCTCTGTGCATAAAAAGCAATCTCATCTTGCAATCCAGTGGGTACCACAACAACAAAGGGTAAACAAACAAATTGAAAACAGAGTGAATAGATGAAAAAATATAAACTTCTGGAGATAAATCTGATATTACATAGAAGGAGGTGCATAACAAAGTTCTAATATGAAACAGATCTACACAGTGAAAGGTAGATTGCTTCTTTTTGCTACTTCCTCCTGTTTTCAGGTTGAATATGATTCCTGAAACAAACAAACAAACAACAACAACAACAAAAACCCAATGTACTCTTTGGCTGCACTGAAGAACTTTATATTGCCTAGGTAATATTTAAATCAAAAGCGGTACAAGTCTATATACAGCAAATTGTCTCTCAATATATAATGCATGTATGCTCAGAATTGGCATATACAGTTTTCTTGTAGTCTTGACAAGTATAAATTTGGGCTAAGAGCAAAATATATATGGCCAGATATTCAAATGGTATAACAAATATACCTGCATCAAATCCAACATGAGACAAGCTGGGGAACTGGTCTGCTTTCTCAGAGGGAGTTCAATAGGAACAGAGGCTGGAAGTGGTGAGGGGATTCACTACGGCAGTTACTATGACTACCGCTTGATTATAGACATTGCACACAATATTATACAGCTCTTAATACTTTCTGTTGTTAAAAAAACACAACAACAACAACAACAACAAATATATATATGTATAAACCACCTCCCCAAACCCCAAACAGCAGCAAAAGCAGGAACTTGTTTTTTGTTCTAGGTTTCATGAATTAATAAAATCGTTCTCCCTATAAATAATTGTTAAATATCCTTATTTGAGGAAGATGTCACACCATCTCCTTCTGATGCAAATGGTTTGTGAATTTGAGTTCTTTTATCTTCCACAGTGGAAATCTAGAGCAGCAGTGGTAGAAAGTAAAAGAACTAACCTGGCGTACTCACATACACTCTTTCTCAAACTTGTAAAGGAATATACAGATGTAAAAAGTGGGGAGTAAAAGCCTCCTTTGGCTTGGTCAGAAAGGTGAGCAAATTCCTCAGAGTACAAGTTCGACTTGGAAGTCAGTTCTCTGTGGGAGAACACAGTAGCCAGGACTTTATACAGCTCCTGAATAAGCCAATGTACAAAACTTACACTATAAACTTCAGGAATAATACCCTTTACCTGTCATTCTTCTATCAAATATGAATATGAAGATGAAGATGAAGATGAAGATGAAGATGAAGATGAATATTCTGGAATGTTACCCCTTTTTTAAAGCCATGCTTCAAATAATACTTCAATAATGATCCCAGACATATCATGGTAACTTTCATGTTGTACATTCCCAAGTTGATTCAAGAATGCTATCTGTAACTAAAATGCAGCTCCATCTAGTCATATGTCTGGGTTGAATGTAGTTAATACTTCATTATTTATATCAAATTTTAGTTTTCATAGAAATAACTTGCATAAAATAAAAACTTTCACCACCATTTTTGTGGATGTTTGCATATTTCTTAATGATGTGGATATGATTCATATTCCATGAAAGCTATGTGAGGTCAATTCCTTTGCATATTATAACATAAGAAAGATGGTATATCACATAATAAATCAACATTAATTTAGTAGTGGAATAATATTTTTTCAACACATCTACAGTTGTTCACAATATAAACACTGAATCTAGTGTTCTTCACAGCCATTTCTTTGAGTAATAAAGGAGACTTGAAAATAAGATCCTCCAAAACTAGAGATAAAAATTTATCCTGTAATATTTCTCCAGGTTTTTAAGAAAACAATTCAAAACTATTTTTTTATTTCAGTCCAAATGAAACACCCTGACTTTGTAAAAATACTTGGACAATCTTGCAGCTGCTTCACTCCTTGATTTTTTTTTCTTTAGTTCACTGTTTAAAATGTTACATGAAGAATCAACCTAATTTAAAAAACTAGATAAATTTTAATTGTGCAAAAAATTTGTGAGTTGGCTACAAAATCTTCTTTTTTTTTTTCTTTCTTCCTTTCTGTGATCACTTCTCCTTAAACTCTTTTTTGTACTATCTTATATCTTATATATCACCTCTGTACAGATCATGGCTCATTTTTTCCTAGAAGTAGTGGTATAGAGTGAAAATTTAAATTAAAACCAGTCTAGTGATTCAGATGAGTTGAAAAAGTTTGAATAGACAAAAATACCCCTTCTTATGTCACATTTATATGTAATGTGAATTTTAATTTGGTGTAATAAGCAGCATATTCAATAGGTATTAAAACAAAAGATAGTAATTTAAGTTTTTAAGATACAATAGGATAGATACTACCAGGTAATGCCCATATAAACTTTAGGTGAATGAAACTACTGAAATTTTATTTAGTGTCACCCACAAAAGCTTCATTTTTAAAAAGGAAAGATCAACCCTAATAAATCTGTATTTAAGCATCTAAACAGAAAAAATATGTTACAGGGGTTCAGATACAAGTCACAACTCAGTCAAGGAATTTTCACTTAGCAATAGATTATGTTTCTTAAATTCACATATTTGTATTGTGAAGACTATGCTTAGAAATATAAACTAAGCATTTTTCCAGAACGAAAATGATGGCACATCTTTTGCTAGCTTATATTTTCATGGGTTAAAACACATGCTTGAGATCTGCCTTCCCATCACATATTATTTTTCATGTTTTCATACATAGGTTGTCAATTTTGTCTTCTACATGCATGAGTATTGTCAGTACTTAGAAAAATCGCAAGTATTAAAGCATCTTTATACCCTTTTAAGCTAGATATTTACTCATTTGACAGAGGCAAAAGTAGAAAAACAAACATCACCCCTGCAAAATATGGTACTCTGATTACTCATCAAGACTCATTATTAGAAATATTCTGTTGCTCAGTATTTTGCTCTTGGCCAACAGAGTCCCTCTTTTCACTCTCTACAATCCACTGCATTTTTAACATAATGTAATAATTTCAAAGTACTCATACAATTAAGGACTTTTATCTTCATTATTACTGATGGAATTTGGACTAATTAATAATTCCCAATAGAACATTTAACATAATCTAAATTTTGAGAATAGAGCATGAAAATTACAAGAACAAATGTATGCGCATTTCCAGCTGTCTTTGAATTATTACAGTGACATTAATAATTTGTTATATTCATTGCTCAGCATTTATTTAAACTGCTCATAGAGCATGATAAACATAATTAAAATTAATGAAACCAAAAGAATACACAGAGGAACAGATGTCAATGTCAATTGTATTTGCTACTTAAAGAGAACTCTGAAGTTGGAGGTTTGCATTTGATATTTGAATTATGTGATAGTTGACTGGTGTATGATTAATTGATACAAGTTGTCTTTCTTATTTTACTGCTACTAGAATGCTAGTAAGAGGTTACCAAAATGAGAGTAATTTTTAATGAAACAATTCCATGGTAACTTTCGCATGTTACTCCAAAGTAGTTCTTGTAGTGATGGAACTAATAAAACTTTAGTAGCTTACAATGAAATTCTCCTGAGTTTTCTGACAATATTGTGGCTATGGTCTTAGTTAAAAGCAGAAAATTGACATGTATAATATCTAATACATGTTCATTTTAGCTGCATGCTTATTATGTAATCTGTATCTAAAATTGTGTTTTGGTCCCTGGCTCAGATATTTCAAAGGTCTTTTTCTGAATTACATTCTGTTACTCCAGTAAATTCTTCTTTGGATACAGGCTTTGAATTCCAAGTTTAGAATAATACGCTTGTTGTTTTAAGCTTCTGCCTTGCCCATAATTGGAAAGTAGAAGACTCTTTTCCAAGAGCTTGCAGCACAATAGTATTTCCCTAGGCTACAAAATGTATCATAGGGCTTTGACTTCACTTGAATTAATCCTTTCCAAGGACAGACTCGCCAGGTGCTATGGAAACCTCATACTGTTTACAGGCAAGGCTTAAACATATAAAAAATATTAGTTGCAAACTATGCATTGTAAGGTTTCAATAGAATTATGCAGTAGAGCTATGTCAAATCACTCCAGATAAGGGTATAGCCGGAATTCATCATTGGAGGCAAGGAATCAGGGCTGCTGGGGTTTCACTATCAGGCCTAAATCTGCCAGTTCTAATTCTGCCTTTTGACCTTTGCTTTACAGCTACCTACTGTCTGGATAAGCAATTGAGCTGTCATCTGAAACACATGTTAGTAAAGAGAAGAAATACATGGCTTATGTTAGTCAGTTCGACTTTCTCCTCTGTTTTAATTGTGTTGTCTTTAACTAATAATAGAGGGAAGAATACAGATGAATTAGTTCCTATTGACCATCTAGCCCATAAAGTGCTTACTTGTACATGCTTCTGCACAAAGCAAGTCTGGGTGATTCTTCAGTTTATATGGACAGTTATAGCTACTTATGGATATTTCAGGGGGTGTTGCTCCATGGATCTATATCCATATATCCCACATCAAGAGCTTTAACTATGATTTTTTTTTTTTTCTCATTCAAATATTTTGTTGCAACTACGAAGAACTAATGACATTGCAATGAATAAACAGACAACATATTCACAAATTTAACTGCCAACAACAACTTTTTTTTTTTCTCAATTGACCTCATAAACAAAGCAGCAGACTAGAAGGTTTACATATCACATGTGTTTCCTTGCTGATAAACCCACCAAACTGTAGTATATCAGATTAACTGTCCATTTGAAAGGATATGCTCACCTTCTCAACCCTTTTCATTGCTAGTGAAGGACACCAACACATGCCATCTAGTCTATTTTAAACATTTTCCACATGTACACTTGTGTTTTAGTGTCCCCTTAGCCTGTGGTTCAAATACATCACACTGAGCCTAACTCATATCTAGTCTGAGACAGACCAGCCATTCATGATGTCAAGCCAACGTGTCTTTTCTATCTTCACCACAACAGTACGTAGCAGAAACTAAAAATACAATATGCAGTATCTCCACCAGGTACTTTGAAAGTCTAGCTGATGTGGTTGTGAATTACCTGGAACCAGTTACAAGAGGCTTAAAGTACCCTGCTTATGAAGAATGCAGAGAGACAGAAAAATTGTAGTACTGTTTTGAAAACTAAACTTACATGTATATAAATATTATAACAACTAACCACTGACAAGCAATGCTTTGGAAGATAGTAAACAAGGAAGCCAACAATGACTTGTATCTCTACCTCAGAGCCTTGTTTTTTATCTCCTGTTTTTCAAAGTTCTCATCTGGGATGTCCTTTTCAGGCTGTTTTATCTACTTGCCATATGTCTATGGCAAAATTTTAAATAGCTGTTGCAAAAAAAAAAGATATGAAGTCAGAAAAAGTGGTTCCAAAAATATCCCACAAGTGCATCCAAAAAAAGATCATCTTCCCATTTAGGAAATGAATACATTAAGAATCATTTAAACTATAGCATATTATTAAATTCAACCTTCATCTGAAGGGTTTGATTACTCTCACTGGCAACTTTTCGAAATTACAATCCTGTGTACAGAATTACATTTGCAGAGAACTTGGTCTTTTATTTTGAACACTTCCTTCCCTGAAGCTGAGTGCAAATCAAACATGTTTGTCACCCATATTCTGCAGATTTTTTAATGAATAAGCAACAATAACAGTGTATGGAGATAAATCCAGAAGCTGCACACTAAAATTTGGCTCACAAATACAGGCAAGCAACATATTTTGATCTACATCAACACTCAACACTGTATTCCTCTGGGTTCTTAACTGCCATTCCTTTCTTGAACTGCCACTGATTTATCATATCATAATGGTGATAAAGGGTGATTGTAATAGGAAATTCCCTTCTGAAAGGAACAGAGGGCCCAATATGCAGAGTTGACCCTCATCTTAGGGAAGTTTGTAGTCTACCTGGAGCCTGGATCAAGGATATCGCTAGAGAGCTCCCCAGACTAGTGCACCCAACAGACTACTACCCGCTGCTGGTCTTCCAGACAGATGGGGAGGAAGCTGCTTCCTGTAGTCTGAGGGGAATGAAGAACGATTTCAAGGTCTTGGGAAGGATGGTGAAAGACTCAGGGGCTCAAGTGATCTTCTCTTCACTCCTTCCATCTTCAAGTGACGATGTGGGATGGAATAGGAAAATTCAGTCTCTAAATGGTTGGCTCCAAGACTGGTGCTACAGGCAGGGCTTTGGATTTTTTGATAATGGTTGGGTTTATAAGACACCAGTCCGGACAGTGTTAGGCGGGAAAAGTTTATCTCGCAGGGGAAAAGGATGCTGGGGCAGGAATTAGCTGGGCTCATTTGGAAAGCTTTAAACTAGGCTCGAAGGGGGATGGCGTTGTAGCTGGTCTTGTCCCAGTGGGGCAGCATTCTAAAACTGATGAGGACCGGGTGGCTTCCTATGCCCCTAGGGAGTAATGGGTGTGCTCTGCTCGCTCCCTGAAATGCCTGTACACCAATGCATGCAGCATGGGGAATAAGCAGGAGGAGTTAGAATCCTATGTTCGGTCGGGAGGTTATGATCTGGTGGCAATTACAGAAACATGGTGGGACAGTTCACATGACTGGAATGTGGTCATGGATGGCTATGCCCTTTTCAGGAAAGACAGGCCAGGCAGGTGTGGTGGTGGAGTTGCTCTCTATGTGAGAGAGCAACTACAATGTACTAAATTCTGCCCAGGAGTGGATGACGAGCAAGTTGAGATTGCATTCAGGGATTACTTCTTCCACGCTCAGGATCAGAGCATCCCCACACGTAGGAAGTCAAGGAAGGGAGCCAGGAGGCCTGCGTGGTTGAATAGGGATCTGTTGGGTATGCTCAAGCAGAAGAGGAGAGTTTACAGGTCATGGAAGCAGGGGCTGGCCACTTGGGAAGAATATAAGGCTGTTGTTAGGGGATGTAGGAAAGCAGCTAGGATAGCCAAGGCCTCCTTAGAATTACAGCTGGCGAGAGGGGTCAAGGACAGCAAAAAGAACTTTTTCAAATACATAGCAGATAAAACTAATACCAGAGGCAATGTAGGCCCACTGATGAACGGGGTGGGTGCCCTGGTGGCAGAAGATACAGAGAAGGCAGAATTACTGAATGCCTTCTTTGTCTCTGTCTACTCTGCAGGAGGCTGTCCTGGGGAGCCCTGTACCCCTGAGACCCCGGATGAAGCCAGGTCAATGGAGGAGTTTGCTTTAGTCAATGAAGACTGGGTTAGGGAGCAACTAAATAGTCTGGACATCCATAAATCCATGGGTCCAGATGGGATGCATCCACGGGTGCTGAGGGAGCTGGCTGAAGTCATTGCTGGACCGCTCTTCAACATCTTTGCCAAGTCTTGGGGAACAGGAGAGGTGCCCAAGGATTGGAGGAAAGCAAATGTCACTCCAGTCTTCAAAAAGGGCAAGAAGGAGGACCCGAGTAATTATAGACCGGTCAGCGTCACCTCTGTGCCTGGGAAAGTAATGAAACAGCTTGTCCTTGGTGCCATCTCAAGGCATATCAAGGATAAGAGGGTTATTAGGGGCAGTCAGCATGGCTTTACCAAGGGTAAGTCATGCTTGACCAACCTCCTAGCCTTTTATGAGAATGTAACAAGGTGGATGGATGATGGCAGAGCAGTGGATGTGGTCTACCTTGACTTCAGTAAAGCCTTTGACACAGTCTCCCACAGCATCCTCACAGCTAAGTTGAGAAGGTGTGGTCTAGACAATAGAGTAGTGAGGTGGGTTGCAAACTGGCTGAAGGAGAGAAGCCAGAGAGTGGTAGTCAATGGTGCGGAGTCTAGTTGGAGGCCAGTATCTAGTGGAGTGCCTCAGGGGTCAGTACTGGGGCCAATATTATTCAATATATTCATTAACGATTTAGTCGAGGGAATAGAGTGTACTATCAGCAAGTTTGCTGATGACACTAAGCTGGGAGGAGTGGCTGACACGCCAGAAGGCTGTGCTGCCATCGAGCGGGACCTGGACAGGCTGGAGAGTTGGGTGGGGAATAATATAATGAAATTTAAGAAGGGAAAGTGTAGAGACCTGCATCTGGGCAGAAACAACCCCAGGCTCCAGTATAGGTTGGGAAATTACGTATTAGAGAGCAGTGTAGGGGAAAGGAACCTGGGGGTCCTGGTGGACAACAAGATGACCATGAGCCAGCACTGTGCCCCTGTGGCCAGGAAGGCCAATGGCATCCTGGGGTGTATTACAAGGGGGGTGGTTAGTAGATTGAGAGAGGTTCTCCTTCCCCTCTGCTCCGCCCTGGTGAGACCACATCTGGAATATTGTGTCCAGTTCTGGGCCCCTCAGTTCAAGAAGGACAGGGAACTGCTGGAGAGGGTCCAGCGTAGGGCAACGAAGATGATTAAGGGAGTGGAGCACCTCCCTTATGAAGAAAGGCTGAGGGAGCTGGGTCTCTTTAGTTTGGAGAAGAGGAGACTAAGGGGTGACCTTATTAATGTTTATAAATATATAAAGGTGAGTGCCATGAGGACGGAGCCAGGCTCTTCTTGGTGGCAAACAATGATAGGACAAGGGGTAATGGGATCAAGCTGGAACACAAGAGGTTCCACTTAAATTTGAGAAAAAACTTCTTCTCAGTAAGGGTGACAGAGCACTGGAACAGGCTGCCCAGGAGGCTGTAGAGTCTCCTTCTCTGGAGACATTCAAAACCCGCCTGGACATGTTCCTGTGTAACCTCACCCAGGCGTTCCTGCTCCAGCAGGGGGATTGGACGAGATGATCTTTTGAGGTCCCTTCCAATCCCAAACATACTGTGATACTGTGATACTGTGATAATGTAAGACAAAGAGACTTACTCATATTGAATGATGTTTCAAAACCTGCTGACATGCAGTCGTACGAGATCTCTGATGTTCACGGAGAGTCTAATATCGTTCTTAATATGAGTGGAAATGTAAGTATACAGCTTATAACTTCAATTGACTGTGCATCAAAATGTCTTGCAGATTTAACAAAGAGATCACTATAGTTCAGATTTCTGAATAAATGCAGTTAATTTCTGTGATTCTACAGTTCCATGCAATTCATTTATTTCTTGCAATTTTACTTGGACTTGGCTTAAACTGTCAATTATTGTTTTGCTCAATTGCCTAATGTGAAGGACTCTCTTCATTGTGTTACCAGAGCTTTCATAAATAATGCCACAATGTTTTTTTCCTAATGAATGGCGAAGCTGCTTTGCTCATTTTCCCAAGCCAGTGATGAGACTAATCACTCTGTCTTATTAATTGTATACCTCTTCAAATGATTTTGCAAGCCCTCAAGTTGACAAGCTTATTTTTCAAACTTGTTTCCCTACAGTACTTACCATCATGAACAACATCATCTGCTTAAACCCTACCTGAAATCTGAAGAGAACAGCTCCTGATTGATTTATAGTTTCTGCTGGAAAAAAAAGGAAAAGCAAAAATCTTAACAAAAATAAAGCACCGAAAGGTTTCTAGATATATAAATGTTCAACAAACTTAAAAAAAAAAAAATAAAAAGCCAAGCAAAATTTAGCATTGTTTTTAAACAAGCTTTAAACAATAAATAAAAAGAAATAACAGAGAGAAGTGGGACAAGAAGATGGGGGGCTAGAGGGGAAGTTGAGATGGCAATAGAAAGATAACGAAAACTTCTGCAGATAAAACTCTTGGAATAATGCACTCCTTCTTGAGCGGATGTTCTGTGATCCTCTATTTGTTTTTAAGTGATTTGTCAGAACCAATACTACTGTGTGCGTTAGAACTGCATTTCATTCATTAATGATTCAGATATTGTGCCAAAATGCCAAGATACAGATAGACAGCAGTGTACAGGCAGTACTTCTCTTGACAAAGCAGTCACACATAGATGCTTTTCCTGATGTTTTACTGTCAATCAATATAATGAATAAGCAAAGCATCAGTGGTTTCTGGAGCACACTTGAATACATATAAAGCTACTTACAAAAGTAACGAGAGGACTCTCATTTCTCCATTAGGTCATTCATTTTTCTTGTTTTCAAGAGAATTGTGAGCAAAAAGAAGATAGTAATTTCATGGCATAGGGATACAGAGATGCCTGAAACAGAAACAGAATACCTGTTGTTATGCATACGGGTATAAATTAGGAGCTATTTGCTCTGAAAATGCTACTTATTGAACTACTAAGAAAAAGTCTAATTGCTGCCAGAGGCAATGCATTGTCCACAACAAAGCACTCAGTGCTCAGTTTGGCTAATTCGTTGTAATTCTTCATCATATGCAAACTACCTCTCAGAATTTACACCACAAAATGTGTGGTTTCTTTGCATACCTTAAACTACATGCAGCAGGAGAGTGATCAGCATTTTTTTTGGTGCTCTGAATAGAAAAATAGCTTAACGAAAAAGTATACTATTGTAACTAAGACAATGACAGCTTCCATAGTGCTTTTGCCAAGGGAGTGCTAGTTGTTAAGTTTCCTGGAATCCTTATGAGATACATGAAAGGTTTGCATGCTAAGAAACAAGGACACTTTTGTTTGAAACAGCTAGTACCACTGTACAAAAGCAAAAAAATGACTGTTCAATGATGAAGGGTGCCAAAAACTTCTGAAAATACATCTAACTGATAATATTTATATATATACATATGTAAAAAATATGTGATATATATTTGCCATATATTAATTGAGCAGAAATTTTAAGAATACTGTTTTTCCCAGCAGTCATTCCCCCAGTTTATGCAGGATTTTTGCTAAGAAACATAGATAAATACAGGTTGGAAGTGACTTTAGGGGGTCATTAGTCTAAGCTCCTGCTCAAAGGCAGCTATGAGATCAGATCAGATTGCTCAGATCCTCTCTTATTTCAATTTATGCCCACTGTCTCTTATTCTTATAACATATATCTCTAGCTTTGTCTTTTCGATAACTGCCGCACAGGTATTGGAAAGCTCCTAACAGGTTAAACACCACCAAAGCCATCTCTTCACCAGGCTGAACAGCCCAAATGATGTGAAACAGCACAGGTCCCAGGATTAATCTTCATGATCTTTGTAATACTCAAATTGTTACTGACATCCAGGCAGCATATGATCTATCCACCCTGGCCCTCTGAGACCAGCCATCTAACCACTTATTTTACCTATTTACTTGTCCATCCATTCAGATGATAATATTCTAACTTAGAAAAATATCGTGGGAGACAAACTCTCAAGTCTTACTTCATTTGAGGTAAATTACATGCTGTCCGCTTGCAGAAAATCCAACTACTTTGTCATAGAATGCAATCAGCCTGATCAGGCATGATTTACATTTGGAAAATCCATGTTGATTACATCCAGTCACCTTCTCTTTAATGCTCCCAGAATGGTTCTTTAAGAGGACTTGCTGCATGGTTTTCCCAGTGGCTGAGATGCAGCTGTCTAGTCTGTAGCTCCCCAGATAATGCTTTTGGCTCTTTGTGAAGCTGGGTGGGAAATTTGTTTGTCTTTAATGATTGTTGACCTTTTGCAACCTCCCTGACCTTTCAGAGATGATAAGGAATAAACTTACAATGGTATGAGACAGCACCCTCACATACAGTCCACTTGGTTTCACAAAATTGTGTGCATAGAGCTGTCTCAAGTATTTCCTTTCTCAGTGCCTGTTCAGCTGATGGTCAATCTCATTACAAAGTTTGAAGCAATTTGTAGTGTAGATCTCTGAATTCTCTGTGGGTTCTACCTCTAGCCCAGTCCTGGGCAATCTGATCTAGCTGACCCTGCTTGAACAGAGAAGGGGAGCTAGACTAGATGACTTCCAGAGATCTTTCTCAAACTCAGTGATTCTTTGAGTCTATGAATTTACTTTCTACTTTGAAACAACTTTTGGAGAAACAATCTAATAAATTCTATTTGGGCCAGTCTATCTCCAACAGCCAAAGAAGTATGTCATTAGATCTTGTTTTGGACATCTAGACTCCATGTTCTTTAAAGAGAAACCAGGAAGGACTATCAACATTTTGGCTGCAGGCTATAACACCAATGATGCTGAAACACAAAATGATGACATCAAGAAAAAGCAGTGTACATATTAGAGGATTTAGAGCCCTAATGTATCTATATGTAAAGTTCAAGATTTAGTTTATAACCTCAAACTACATCCTGAAGTGCTCTGTGAAATTTGTACTGATTTTTCTCAGAAATTGTCTGGGAACAAATCTAGAAAAAATATACAAAACATAGACAATTTTCTTTCAAAGTGAATTATATTGTCTCTAAATACTATCACTTAGGAAAGACATTCTTGCAACTGTCATTGGTGGCAAAAGAGAGAACTGGACTTTCCTGTATTATTTCGACCTATCCAATGTGAAACAAGACCCCATGATAATGCAAGTTCAGCTGTACCAGGTGGACTATCTATGGAAGATGTGATGTAAGATCAGGAATCTATGCAAAAAACTTTGCCAGGATGTCAACAGAATTTAAAAAAATTCACATAAAACCCTTTTCCCACCTTTATAAGCAATAAAGGACTTTGAATACTTTGGTTTTGGTTATGTTTTTGTTTTTGATCTGTGCAATTTGATAACAGTGATAAAATTGATCAGTCCTTAGAGGATGTATGCTGCAACAGTAAATACAGAATGTAAGTATTAATCATTTAACAATAAAATACATCATATTCTTTAACCCCTGTCTTTTTTCCCAATTTTATGGTCAATTCTTATCATTGCAGTATGCAACATCATTATAGCAGTGAACTTGAGAAGCAAGAAGAATGTGCATAAATTAAACAGTCGATATTAAGATTATTAGGAACTCAAAAGCTTGTTTATATTTAGTTAATCCATATATTTTTAATTATTTGTCACAGGACATGCATTATGTTATAAAATGGAACTTCGAAAGAGACATAATTTAAGCAAAAATACCTATTTTGTGGAAATAGGAAAATAAACTATCAGAAAAAAAAAAAGGCATGCAGAATGGTTAAAAGAAAACTGGTATAAAAATGTTCTTTTTCTAATTTGATGATATTTACAAAAGTTCAACTTTATTAAAAAGAGAGTGAATTTGTGTGGATATGTGTGTGCCTACATGAGAGACGAATATTGACTAAAATAATCACTACCTTGGGAAAGGCATTTGATTAATTAAAATATAAGCAATTAAAATAGTTAAATTATTTCACATTTCTGATTTAAGAGCTTGTGTTTGATTAGGCTGTCATGGAAACTGTCATATGTGATCTGATTAGTATTTAATAATTACTTGCTTTAAGAATACATAGTCTCTATACAATAACAAAATCATAGCCCCAGAGGAAAGAATTAGAGATAATTATCTCATTTTTTGATGAGAGTGAATTGAATTATTAGGCGTTAAGTCTTCCAGAAAAAAAATCATGACTACTTCATTTTAAATTCATACAACTAACATTATTACTGCCACCCGGTCTTACACTGATTACTCTAGTAGAATGACTGACTGCCAAAGCTAATTTCTAGAGGTCCTGCTAAATGGGAGCCTTGAAGTTTGGTTCATTTTGTGTTACCAACTACATTAAACTTAAATTTTTGATCTTCTGCCCTCCCATCACATACCTATTACAGACATAATGCTGTCTCAAAACTGTATTATCTACAAAGCATAGTACTAGCTCTGGGGTCAGAGAATGATCCAAGGGGCATTAAAGTGTAAATGGATGTTGAAGAAAGAGCAGACTGCCTGCAGCCAGAGTCAGGCCACTCCACAAAGGGTTTTCTCAAGTCTGTGCAAAGCACTTTGAGCTTGCTGCTGCTGCTGTTCTTTTAGTGGTGGAAAGCTAAAAGGGGACGGAGACTAAGGACATTGTATGTTTCTGTGTTCGGGAGTGGCACCTGCTTATTGTGCGGTTGGGAACAGCAGGTCTCAGATGACTCTGGTTCTCCTATGGTTGGACTTGATGACCCTGAGGATCTCTTCAAACTGAAAAGATTCTATGATTCCTCTCCAGTTAGACACAGGTGGGTCACTTAAGAGAGTTCTCACTTTCAGGCATCTGCAGAAAGAGGATTAGTAACTCTTATTCCTGTTGCATGGCACTGACAACTGCAGCGCAGCTTCACTGCAGCAGTGGAGGCAAAAGGACAGTAGACCCTAAGGAGGGACTAGACAGCTGGACCTTCAGCACTGAACCTTTTGCTATGGTGGTAGCAACGGTGACCCCAGCAGGGGTCAGTTAAAGCCTAATCTGCAAACTGGACAGACTCTAGCCTGGGCAAACCAAGGAAGAAGTACATTGTATAGAAGGAAAGCACATCTAACCTCAGTAGAGAAGAACGTGATCTCCTTAATGCCACAGCTCTGCTCCCAGTTGCTTGGTGTCATAACCAACTACTGCAGTTATCCAGGGTGTGAGGAAAAGGGAAAAGGAGTCTTAGAGGATTATAGGCTTATAAGATTCAGTCCTCCAAACTAGTGTACGTTTATTGACAGATTTCAACCACTAAAGAACATTCTGTGCCACGTTCTGTGCAAGTGGGTGCTGTCACCTAGTAAGCAGGGAAAAAATGAAGCCACAGGTTGAATGGGCACCAGCACAAGCAACGGGGCCTAAAGTTCCAGCCACAGAGGCTATTGTTCAGCAATAAAACCAAGAAACAAAACAGAATTCCTTGGACCTGAATATTTTCCAGGAAAACAATTTTTCCAGTGAACTTTATTGCCTTACAATCAACTCTACCTCAAACTAGAGATGTCTGAAAAATTCAAAATTGGGCAGCTTCTGTCACTGACCTGCTGGATAGAAATGAACAAATAATTATTTTTTTAAATGTTCTTCCTTAGCTTTGTGGCCCATAGTATTACCAAAATGATGCCTGTCATCTGTTTTGAGCATACTGAGTCCAACAGAGAACTACATTATTAATATTTCCAGTGTTTGAAGGCCTTCTTATACCAATGGATGTTCTTAGCTCTATTTTTATATATTTCCATTTTTAATGCATAAATTTCTCTCTCTTCTTCATCGCCTGGGTGATCCCGATTTATAAGTACTGCAGGCCAGCTCTAAAAAAAGGTTTGATCTTCTGAGATCTCTCTTTCAAAATGAAATGGCTGGTTTTAGGAGTAAAAGTTGTCATAAAGCAGAGAAAAAAAGTGGAACATACATAAATAAATACTTCCTTGTAGCCATAAAAGAATGATTATGAGGGTTATTAAAAGTAGATATGACCTTTATTCCCTCTGCTTCTGGCAATTTCTGAAAACCAGAAAGCTTTGTTGCAGTTACTGCTGAAAACCCAAAGGCATATATATATATATATATATATATCTTTTTTTTTAATAGTGTTTCCATATTGAGATGTTCCAAAGCTAGGAGAGTTTGTATTGAACTGAAATTTTAGAATTAAAACTAAGAAAAATTAATCCTTGTACAAGAAGAGGCTCTTAAAGAAATATAACAGATATTGATAATCAATACATTAAAGTTGAGGTAGTCTGGTCAGATGTTGTCCTTACCTGCATGTGTGAAAGGCACAATAAACCAACAATTCTGATTATGAGATGTCTCAAAATAAATAATCATTATGGTGCTACTTTTTATTAGAATAGAATGCACATAATGGTCATTTCAATATCATGCTGAGCCAATAAGATATTATCTGAGCCTTTTTGACTCTTAAATTTTTCAAAATTCCTCCTCTAAATTTTTTACTAGCTTTACTTTTATGTTCAATTAGGTCAGCCTAATCAAAAGCCAAATTAAAAAACTGAGCCTAAGCAGTTTCTAACATATTTTAAACATTAATTTAGTGAAAAAATTAGAGTAAGAATACATACAGTGATCTTCCACCATTCTTTGTTTTCCGCATCATTACAAAAATGAATAATTTGTAATCTTAGATGACCTGGAAATGATCTTTACCAGAACTTCTTGTTTTAAAGGGCTGTATTCCTTGTCATGAATTATTGGTCTATTACTTGTAGGTTTCCTTCTTTAATGTTGAACTGTAGGCATATTCTGGAGCATAAACTTTATTAAATGCAACAGAGAGTGCTCATATTCATTTACTTGTCTTGATGCTGTACTAAGTCACTTTCTTAACAGTGATTTTATGTTGGAATTTCCTTCACACAGCAGAAAGGGTGTGAACATAATAGATAAGGAAGTGCTCCACTCCCACTTTTGGTCTCCATTCCACAGGGACACTATGACTAGCAAGGGAAGAGGAAGAGGAAGAGGAAAAAAACACAATTTCAATGGTCTGTGCATTTCAGTTGGGAAAGTTGCTTTCATTCATGCTCTTGTGACACATATTGTTGTGGCTCAGTTATTGTCTTTTGAGAGAAGAAACAGAAAATTAGCCAGATTTCATTTTGCCACATTTAGATGCAATTACATAAACTAGATACAGAGATATCAATGAATATTTTATTAGGTTCATGCAAAAGAAATTGCTGGTTTTGCATTGCTGAAATTTGCTGTTTAATATTGGAATACATTCTTAAATAACTGTGATTGTCTTATACATAATTTTAATGCACTTTTCTTGATTTATGTTTTTTTGCTGCTGACTTATTGCATGGTGTTTATTTTATATTTATTTTAGACTATGGAAATGATGTTAGATGATAAAAAGCAAATGTGAGTGATTTTCTTTTTCAAGTTCAAAATGGGTTGTAAAGCAGTGGGTACAACTCGCAATATCAACAATGCATTTGGCCCAGGAACTGCTAATGAACATACAGTGCAGTGGTGGTTCAAGAAGTTTTGCAAAGGAGACGAGAGGCTTGAAGATGAGAAGCATGGGGGCTAGCCATGGAGAGCAATCATTGAAGCTGATCCTCTTACAGCCACACAAGAAACTGCCAAAGAACTTAATATCAACCATTCCATGGTCATTCAGCATTTAAAGCAAACTAGGAAGGTGAAAAAGCTCAATAAGTGTGTGCCTCATGAGCTGACCAAAAATAAAAAAAATAATCATTTTAAAATGTCATCTTCTCTTATTCTGCGCAACAACAATGAACCATTTCTCGATCGGATTATGACATGTGACAAAAAGTAGATTTGATACAACAACTGGTGACAGCCTGGCCAGTGGTTCCCAAAAGCCAAACTTGGACCAAAAATAGGTCATGGTCACTGTTTGGTGATCTGCTGCCGGTCTGATCCACTAAAGCTTTCTGAAGACCAGTGAAACCATTGCATCTGAGGAGTATGCTCAGTGAATTGAAGAGATGCACCAATAACTGTACCGCCTACAGCTGGCATTGGTCACCAGAAAGGGGCCACTTTTTCTCCACAACAATGTCCAACTGCACATTGCACAAACAATGCTTCAAAAGTTGAACGAATTTGGCTATGAAGTTTTGCCTCATCTACCATATTCACCTGACTTCTCACCAGCCAACTATTGCTTCAAGCATCTTGACAACTTTTTGCAGGGAAAATGCTTCCACAACAGCAGGATGCAGAAAATGCTTTCCAAGAGTTCATCAAATCCCAGGAAATTCACAGGAATAAACAAACTTATTTCTCATTGGCAAAAATGTGTTGATTGTAATGGTTCCTATTTTGATTAATAAAGATGTGTTTGAGCCTAATTATAATGATTTAAATTTCAGAGTCTAAAACCACAACTACTCAAATTATTGAATTACTACAATTATTGAAAAACTACCTCATACTAACCCAATTAGTTGCCTTTATGAATCAAAACCTTTATGACCCTAGAAAGAATATCAGGTTAGGTTCTGTGGCATTCTTTGGGTATATTACAGCAGTTGATTACAAATTCTTGTTATTAGCTCAAAAACTTTTGATAGTTAAACTTCATACAGCTGTTTCTACACAAAATTAGTATCACCTCTTGGAACCAAGTGATTTTACACCATAACAGGTATTTCTTGTTTTCTTGCAATGATTTGAAACAAAATCAAAAACAAAATTGTACAGGTAGAATGCTACATTTAACCAAAAATTAAAGTAAAATAAATATGTACCATGTCTGTCTGGACCAAACTAGTACTGACACATGGTTTAGCACAGATTTAGTATTAATAAACCTGTCATCACATCAGGAAAAATATTGTAAAAGTGCTAAAAGAAAGTATAAACAAGCTGTACTTCTTTTGTGTAAGAGCTGATGGATCTGTGATATTCCTTATGCTATCTAGGTGACTCACCTGTTGAATGTAAAGTTTATTTTCCTGTTTATACAAAACAGTAAGAAAGAGTTTAGAGGAAATAAGATGCAAGCACACTACCTTGCAAAACAGAAAATAACACACCATGAAATTAAACAAAGAAAAGCAAGAAGGAAGATAAACTTCACACATTGTATAAGCTACAGCAGTAAAACACTGCAAACATGAACCATAGAAAGGGGACATCTTTCATTTTACAATATAAGCAAAAGTCAGCAGTTTCATAGATAAGTCAAAAAAGCAACACAAAGTTAACAGCTAGTCATTGAAGACCTGGATCGAATGAAGTACCAAGAGCTCTACTTTGAATCCAACTGATCGCAGTTTTACAGAAATAGGTATAGAAAAAATACAGAACTCTCGTCTTTCAAGGATATTGTTGCATATATCTGTATCATCTTTGCATCAAATGAGAAGTCTCACCATTGATTTGCTGGCGCTCTCCCCATACTGTTTCACCAGTGTCATTTCTACTTTTTTCCAACTCCACAGATTATTGTCCTGAACATATTCTGTCTTTGAAGTTGATAGGATTTTGTGAAGAAACATAATTTATGCTTGTGCAAATTAAATGGATTACATTTTCTTGTTGAATGAAAAATCAAACTCTAATTCTATGTGTTTTACTGTGAAAATTAAACAAAATTAATCTATAGAAAACTTTAATGAAAAGGAAGGGACAGAACTATTAAAATGTCTTTTCTTGTGTCTGCAGACATTATTATTCCATTTTGGCGACATCCGAGCTCCACCTTTTTTTCACATCAGTCATCTGTTTCTCTCTTCTCTGGGAAAAAGATTCTCACATTTCACTACAAAAGAATGCAGCAAATTATAATTGTTAAAAAATTAATATCCTTTAATAGTGGTTCCACTGTATAAAAACAGAAGCATAGCATGCTGTTCACATCTTACCATGCTCCATATAAATGGTGCAAAATGAACAATAAGCTTCTTCTTGTGAGCTGGAGGGAACATGGAGGTGTAGGACACTTTATGCATATTTGGAAGAAAATTCCTTAAAAGAAACCACTCTGGGAACTGATCAGTGAAACCGTCTGTAAAATAAGATAAAAGGCAACAAAAAGGAAGCCTTCAATAGGGTCCAGCATTCACAGAGTCTGTAGCAATCTGTCCCTTTGTGTACACAGGAGAGTTGATGAGCTTGCCTACTTCTCTGCTAGCAGTGAGAATCACTCTTGCTCCATTTGCAGATCAAAAACCATACAAACATGTGTGGGCCATGCTGAAGATGAAAACCTTCAGTCTTGAAAGGAAACAGAAGTAATTAGTCTATTAAAAATAATTATGCATATTAATTATACTGCTGTAACTGGCATCCGTCTTTCAAGTTTGAGGGAGGCTTTTGCAATTTCAGTGGAATATATTAATTTTTCTTTCCCAAATGTAAGTGTAACAGCCTAAGGATTTGTGGAGTTTGTTTTTGCACTGTGTAGAATGCACTTTTTTCATTCAGCCAGTTCAAAGAGACAAGAATTATTTTTTTCTTGGCAACACAGAGAAGTGTAATCTGTACTTCCCTACACAGCCTCCAGTTCAGTCAAATGAAAGGAAGGTTCATTGCCACTAGGGAAGAATCAAGAAATACACTCAAATTAACACAGCCTTCACAGCCTTACTCTACAGTTCTTTCAACTGAAGACCCTTTTCTAAGGATTCTAAATCATCCAGATATTAAATTTGAAAACCTGCGTCTTTGCATCACACATACAGTCAACATTAGATTACAGTGAACCCAGCCCACTGGGATTTCTGGTTACATAGCCACTGAAGTTGTTTGGTCTCAACCTCATGAGAGGCAATATTGTAACGAACAAACAAAGTAATTAAAAATGTTTTTCTTCATTTACACATTAAGGGAAGAAAAAAAAAAAAAAAAAGAGACAACTACAGCTTCTTTAGGACCTGATTTTTAGGACCTGTTTTTTTTCCCTGAAATAAGAAAAGATAAAGAAGCAACCTTGCTTCAAACAGGGCAGAATCTAAACCTAATTTTCACTACTGCATCAAAAAGTTCATCACAGAGGAGGTTATAACTGTTCCAGCACCAGCAGCTCCTTATTCTGCTGTTCAGAGAGAATTACAAATGTGACCAAGAAGGAGACTAGTAGTTACACTGATCCTCCTTAAGATCTTTGAAACAGAGTTAAAAAAAACCTGCCACACTAGAGATGAAAAACACACTTGTGAAAATGCTCACTAAATTTTTTTTGGCCCAGTTTGATTTCTTGTTTTTCCAGGATAACATTTGTTTCTACAAAACTGTAATTACAGTTCATAGAATCATAGAATCATTTCGGTTCCAAGAGATCCTCAAGATCATCAAGTCCAACAATAACCTAAATCTGGCACTAAACCATGTCCCTAAGAACCTCATCTATCACAGAATCACAGAATCGACTGGGTTGGAAAAGACCTCAGAGATCATCGAGTCCAACCCTTGGTCCAACTCTAGTCCGTTTATTAGATCATGGCACTAAGTGCCATGTCCAATCTCAGTTTAAAAACCTTCAGGGATGGTGAGTCCACCACCTCCCTGGGCAGGCCACTCCAATGCCTGACCACTCTCTCTGTAAAGAATTTCTTTCTAATATCCAGCCTAAATTTCCCCTGGCAGAGTTTAAGCCCATGCCCCCTTGTCCTATTGCTAACTGCCTGGGAGAAGAGACCAATCCCCACTTGGCTATAACTTCCCTTCAGGTAGTTATAGAGAGTGATGAGGTCACCTCTAAGCCTCCTCTTCTCCAGACTAAACAACCCCAGCTCCCTCAGCCTCTCCCCATGGGTCTTATGTTCAAGTCCCTTCACCAGTCGTGTTGCTCTTCTCTGGACCTGCTCCAGCACTTCAATGTCTGTCCTGAACTGAGGGGCCCAGAACTGAACACAATACTCCAGGTGTGGCCTCACCAATGCAGAGTACAGGGGAAGGATCACTTCCCTTGTCCTGCTGACCACGCTGTTTTTCACAGTATCACAGTATCACAGTATGTTTGGGATTGGAAGGGACCTCAAAAGATCATCTAGTCCAATCCCCCTGCTGGAGCAGGAACACCTAGGTGAGGTCGCACAGGAACATGTCCAGGCGGGTTTTGAATGTCTCCAGAGAAGGAGACTCCACCACTTCCCTGGGCAGCCTGTTCCAGTGCTCTGTCACCCTTACTGAGAAGAAGTTTCTTCTCAAATTTAAGTGGAACCTCTTGTGTTCCAGCTTGATCCCATTACCCCTTGTCCTATCATTGTTTGCCACCGAGAAGAGCCTGGCTCCATCCCCATGGCACTCACCCTTTATATATTTATAAACATTAATAAGGTCCCCCCTTAGTCTCCTCTTCTCCAAACTAAAGAGACCCAGCTCCCTCAGGCTTTCTTCATAAGGGAGGTGCTCCACTCCCTTAATCATCTTCGTTGCCCTACGCTGGACCCTCTCCAGCAGTTCCCTGTCCTTCTTGAACTGAGCGGCCCAGAACTGGACACAATATTCCAGATGTGGTCTCACCAGGGCGGAGTAGAGGGGAAGGAGGACCTCTCTCGATCTACTAACCACCCCCCTTCTAATACACCCCAGGATGCCATTGGCCTTCCTGGCCACAAGGGCACAGTGCTGGCTCATGGTCATCCTGTTGTCCACCAGGACCCCCAGGTCCCTTTCCCCTACACTGCTCTCTAATATGTAATCTCCCAACCTATACTGGAACCTGGGGTTGTTCCTGCCCATGTGCAGGACTCTACACTTGCCCTTGTTAAATTTCATTAGGTTATTCCCCGCCCAACTCTCCAGCCTGTTTTTGATACAGGACAGGATACCGCTGGCCTTCTTGGCCACCTGGGCACACTGATGGCTCATGTTGAGCTTCCTGACAATTAGTACCCCCAGGTCCCTTTCTGTCTGACTGCTCTCCAGCCACTCTGCGCCCAGCCTGTAGCGCTGCAGGGGGTTGTTGTGACCAAAGTGCAGCATCTGGCACTTGGCCTTATTGAACTTCATCCCATTGGAATCAGCCCATTTTTCCAGTCTATCCAGATCCCTCTGCAGAGCCCTCCTGCCTTCCAGCAGGTCGACACTCCCTCCCAACTTGGTGTCATCAGCAAATTTGCTGATGATGGTCTCAATCCCCTCATCTAAATCGTCAATAAAGATGTTAAACAGGACTGGACCCAACACTGACCCCTGGGGAACACCACTAGTGACTGGCCGCCAGCTAGATGCAGCCCCATTCACCAGCACTCTCTGGGCCCGGCCCTCCAGACAGTTCTTAACCCAGCGTAGAGTACACTTGTCCAAGCCATGGGCTACCAGCTTTTGCAGGAGTATATTATGGCAGACAGTGTCAAAGGCTTTGCTGAAGTCCAGATAGACCACATCCATGGCTTTCCCCTCATCCACCAGGTGAGTCACCTGATCATAAAAGGAGATCAGGTTGGTCAGACAGGACCTGCCCCTCCTAAACCCATGCTGGCTGGGTCTGATCCCTTGTCCATCCTGAAGGTGCTGTGTGATTCCATTCAGGATGATCTCCTCCATAACCCTGCCAGGCACCAAGGTCAGGCTGACAGGCCTGTAGTTGCCAGGGTCATCTAAGCACCTTTTAAACACCTCCAGGGATGGTGACTCCACCACTTCCCTGGGCAGCCTGTTCCAATGCTCCGCAAGCCTTTCCATGAAGAAATTTTTCCTAATATCCAATCTAAACCTCCCCTGGTGCAACTTCAGGCCATTTCCTCTCATCCTATCACTTGTTACTTGGGAGAAGAGACCAACACCCTCCATGCTACAGACTCCTTTCATGTAGTTGTAGAGCAATAAGTTCTCTCCTGAAACTCCTTTTCTCCAGGCTAAACAGCCCCAGCTCCCTTAGCTGCTCTTTATCAGACTTGTGCTGCAGACCTTTCACCAGCTTTGTTGTCCTTCTCTGAACTCTCTCCAGCAACTCAATGTCTTTCCAGTAGTGAGGAGCCCCAAAGTGAACACAGTATTCAAGGTAGGGCCTCATCAGTGCTGAGTACAGTGACACAATCACTTCACTTGTCCCGCTGGCCACACTATTCCTGATGCAAGCCAGGACGTTATTGGCCTTCTTGGTCACCTGGGCACACTGCTGCCTCATATTCAGTGGCTATTGACCAACAGTCCCAGATACTTTTCCACGAACCAGCTTTTCAGCCACTCTTCCTCAAACCATCTGTATTTAACTCCATTCACCACAACTCTTTGGGCCTGGCCATCCAGCCAGTTCTTTACTCAGTGAAGAGTATGCTTGTCGAGGCCATGAGCTGTGAGTTTCTCCAGGACAATGCTGTGAGAAACAGTGTAAAAGGCTTTACTGAAGTCCAAGTACACACCATCCACAGCCTTTCCCTCATTCACTAAATGAGTCACCTTGTCATAAGAGGAGATCAGATTCATCAAGCAGGGCCTGCCTTTTATAAACCCAT
The DNA here is from genome assembly GCF_964273445.1 of Streptopelia decaocto. NCBI lineage: Eukaryota > Metazoa > Chordata > Aves > Columbiformes > Columbidae > Streptopelia > Streptopelia decaocto. The sequence goes on from NC_138655.1 coordinate 73,907,635, forward strand.
GCTGACTGCAAGCACTCAGTTCTGTACCATGACACAAATTAATTGTATTGTGTCCTCTTTGGGAGCTTACTGAACCTGGACTCTATCTCTCATCTGTAGAGAGAGACAGGTCCACAGAGGTAATTCAGATATGAAGAAGACTGAATGCTCCTCATCAGGAGCCATTCTCTCCATTGACTAGAGAGAACCTACAATGACCACACCTATCTAAGGCACTTCAGATGGGGGGATTGATGCAGACTGCCTATTTACATACTCAAAATAAAAGGTCCATTTGCCTTCATTAAAAAATTTATACCACACTTAAAATATATGAGTGAAAATTTTTTCACGTTGGAATGATTACTTGGTACTGCATATTTTAGGGTGCTCAATTTGGGTGAGAAAAATAAGCAGGGGTATGGAAAATTAGGTTGTAAAGGAGCAAATGACACCAGAGGAGCCCTCATTAGCATCTTTTGTTTCTCCAAATCTGCAGTGAAAATTTTCCCCTCTTGTACATGCTACCACTATTCTTCTGAACACCTCAACATTTAAGCAACTGAAATTGAAAGTGACTAAACTTCAGTTCTGTTTTATTTGCCCTCATGCAACTTCTACTGAGCTCAATTTGATACAAATAAGATTGCCTTTACCTTTTTATGAGGGCAAAACTGAGCTTTTGTACCTTTGGCTACTCCTTTACCTGTAACACGGCTTCATAAGACATCAAAACTACAGTAAAATGCAATTTCCTCTGAAGAGCAGCATATGAAAAGGAAAAGGATTTGATTAGGGGAGACAAAGAGATGAGGTGTCAGTTCCTATTTTGAAATTAACTATCAAGAGATACCACTTGAGGAGAGAGATTGAATGAGCATATTTCAGTTCTAACAGGTTTACTTCCTGCAATGCTGCTAAACAATAATTATAATGTATTGTAAGTGATCCAGTGAGAGCCTGTACAAATAGGAAAAAAAACAAAACAAAACACACATTTTAAATGGGACAGGATGTCTAATGTCTCCTTCAGCACCTGTAATTTGTGTTAGTAGAGGACTATAAAGAAATACATTATTTTCTCATTATCTTCCTGACTGTTTTTTTACTTAGATCAGACACCTGAAAATTAAAAACTGCGCGAACAGGGCTAGATCATGCCAGGTTTACTTTACAAATTCCTCTCCTTTGCTTTGCCTTAGTTTTATCATAAAAAAATCATATTATGTATTGGCTTTCTTTTGCCACTTCATGGCACAGCTTTTATAGTGGCAGATGTGCCACTTTGGCATTTTGCAAACATTGCTGAGCACTTGCATCACCAAGACCCATTTCAAAGGGTTTGTAACATAGTTTAGAGTTAAAAACTTTGCTGTATTAAAGAGTCAGACTCAAACACAGAAGAAAAAGGAAATGAAAACTTGCAAACACAACAGCTGAAGACAAAATTGATACATTTTCTTCAAGCTTCCAGAGCTACATGATATAGAATTGAGTGGACGATTTCTCTCTGGAAGATTTCAAAACATTTCCTTCTTTCGTCTACTGTCATTATATCAAAGTCTTCTGAATGAGAGAGAAACACCCCACCAGTGATTTAGTTTTGAACACATGCACTGGTTTCCTGTATTAGGTGTAGGCTAAAGATTCACTAGTGTAAAAACATGACCATTGTCACTAGCAAGTAATGCAACAACTGGGTTAGACAGCCAAATTTCTTCCCCCTTTCTCCTTCCTGCTGAGAACAATACCTCTTTCAGTTATTATTTATGTATAAATATAATGACCAATTTAAATCATAGTTGGAATTATTATTTATTATGTATGCACATTTTAGTGAAAAACACCTGAAATTTCAGTAAGTTTGCAGATGACACCAAGTTGGGTGGGAGTGTTGATGTGCTTGAGGGTAGAAAGGCCAAACAGAGGGATCTGGACCAGCTGGATCATTGGGCTGGGACCAGTTGTATGAGGTTCAACAAGAGCAAGTGCCAGGTCTTGCATTTGGGTCATAAAAACCCCAGGTAGCGCTACAGTCTCGGGAAAAGTGGCCGGAAGTCAGACTGGCAGAAAGGGATCTGGGAGTGTTGATTGACAGCCACTGAACATGAGCCAGGAGTGTGCACAGGTGGCCAAGAAGACCAAAAAAATCCTGGCTTGTATCAAGAATAGTGTGGCCATCAGGACCAGGGCAGTGATTGTGCCACTGTACTCAGCACTGGTGAGGCCCCCCCTGGAATCCTATGTTCAGTTTTGGGCCCCTCACCACAGGAAAGTCTTTGAGGTGCTGGAGAGAGTGCAGAGGAGGGTGATGAAGCTGGTGAGGGGTCTGCAGCACAAGTCTGATGAGGAGCAGCTGAGGGAGCTGGGGCTGTTTAGACTGGAGTAAAGGAGGCTGAGGGGAGACCTTATTGCTGTCTACAACTGCTAGAAAGGAGGTTGTAGCGTAAAGGTGTTGGTCTCTTCTCCCAAGTAACAAGTGATAAGATGAGAGAACATGGCCTCAAGTTGTGCCAGGGGAGTTTTCGATTGGATATTAGGAAAAAATGCTTCATGAAGTTATTCCATGGTCCTGTGGAGAAAGCTTAAAATGCCAGTCAGATTTTCACTTAGACAACCCAGAAGGTCTGACATCAAATATAGCAACTAAATATCCAAGAGAGAGAACAAGTTATTCCAGCAGAATCACATCTGGGCTTTAGAGAATTAAAAATTGCACCATAATAAAACTTGTGCCAGTTAAAAATCACGAGGGGAGAAACCTCCGTGGCCACACAGTTGATCAGCACTGAAATCTTGGCACAACCGATATCTGAAAGAGTTGCAAGAATAATAATAGTGAAGCTGATGGGCAAATCTAAGAAGACACAGTGCACTGGAAAAATTCCAATGCAATATAGCCTTTAGCAAGAACAAAGGAGAAGTGTCAGAGAAAAAGATATACATTTCCAAACTGATGTTCAGTTTTGTAGAATTTTTTTGGCAATGATGTTCATTTTCAGATAGTTTGGACAATTTCTTATTTAAAAGCAAACACAAGACTTTCTTACAGAAATGACAAGGTATTTTTATTGCAATTTAAAAAATATTTTGTATTGCTTTTCTTTCTATATTGTTTCTGTAAGCTATTAAGAAATCTTCACTCTCTTATTTGCAAGGATGAGAGTCCTGATATCACAATATTCACACAATCTGACAACAATAATGGATCTTTATTTAAGTTTTAAGTTTTTATTTTATATCTCGGATACTTTAACAAACACAAAAAGATTAATAGAAAATAAAGGTAACAAGCTGGTAATAAACATTTTCTAGAGGGGGCTATGTTCACTACTGGCATGATAAAAAGGTTTTACTGAAACAATGAATGAGTGATGAGGAAGTTAATAGGAGGGTGATATATTTTTTAGAAGCTTTTCATAGAGTTTCTGTCTGAAGTTTGTTGTTATATTATATACAATTATGAAATAAGATGAAATAGAGTTGTTAAAGCAGAAATGGTATCAGGATCATAAAAAAAACATTTATTATGCAGATTACCTTGATATCTTGAAGAAAATTGGGCACGCTGGAGGAATATGATACTGGTCAAGAGACTCCGGTGTATTTCCAGCCAAACCATAACAGTTACTGGTAGCTATAAACACTGTAAATGCTGAACGAGTTGTTAGTGCTATAACCTATTCACATATAGCAAAATAAGGAAGGATAGGCAGAAATGATACATTCAGGATTCTTAGTTCAAAGAAAATGTATGAAATAGTTTTATATATTGGAAGACTAATAGTGGTGAATTTAAAGAATGGAATCTTCTCTTTTTGATGTGCATATATAAGAACATCAATGAAAATCTGAAAGCTTAACAGGGAGTGTCTTAACTAGTGTGATTCGTGACTGGTCTTGCAAAAAAAGGGAAGACAATTTCTGAATGTATGCCTTCCTTTTTTAGTCCAGAGACTCCAGTGTGTTTAGAGAAATGGCCCTGTTGAATCAATGAACAGCACATGTCCTACTTCAGCCAGTAATGAATGTGTAACTCCCTGATGTATCAGGTTCCCTGAAGTGTTTTCCATATATTTTATTAAATGCCCCTTAAGACAAAGTAAAATGTCAACATCATTAGCTACTTTGCTATTGATCATGAGTTTCCACTGACTCTGTATTCTCTAGAAGATATTTTCACTATAGGCTTAGTTAGGATAGAGTATTCCTTTTTTACATTCTGAATCTTGGACATGTTTGGATAAGCTGTCTGTCCAAAGTCAAGACTATCCAGAAGTTACTTAGTGTTAGCATTTTTAGAAACCTTAAGCCTAAAACAAGGTACAGATTAACATGTTAGCACAGGTTATTCAAACAATTAACTTGAGGCTGTATGTTTATTAGTAGTTGTCACTGTTTAAGTCTGGGTGAGCAATTAAGCAGAATGACAGATGCTCCCTGTTAGCCATTCCCCCCCCACAAGAGAAAGTGAAAGAAGAAAAGGGAAAGTAAATTATGGGCTGGAAAATTAAAACAGGTCTAATAAAACAATAGCAATGAATACTGTCACTAATAATAATAAAATAATGAAAAATGTACAAAACCAATATTGAGTTTCCCTAATGACAATAACAGGGTTGCGTGCCACGGTGGCGAGCACCACTGGTGCTGAAGGGCAAACACTGGGAAGTGCTGGACTGGACTCAGAAACAGACAGGGACTGGATTCAGGAATATACAGATTAGGACCAGAGGCAGGAGAATGGGCCGGGTCCCTCATGGATGTCAGCCATGGAAGAAGAGAGTGAGACCCTTGTGATCTCCCAGTTTTAAACTGTGATGTGTATGGGATGGAATACTTCAATGGTCAATTTTTGGTCACCTGTCCACTCCTCCACACAGGTACAACCCCTTTACACCCTTTCACTTGTGGAACATAAGAGGTCTATCAGTGAACTTTGTTTCTGTAGAAACAAATGTAAGCAAGGGCATTTCTACATGTCATTCTTGCCTTTATCTTAGTAATAACTATAAACATCAGACGTTATTGGTTCTAGAAGCAGACACTGTCTGAAGAACATGTAGTGAACTTCAGAAAATGCAGTTACTTAAAAGAAACTTAGCTGAAAGGAAAAACTACCAAAACCAGAATTTGTTCTCAGTTGAAGCCAGGACAGTAACTAATCTATACTAAAAATTATACTACTAACCACAATTGCAGTAATATCTGAAATTAGTGGCTCCTCTCCACTTCTGTTTTGCAGAAAGCTCTGTATGGAGTTATTTTAAAGAATGAGTTTCTTTTAAATGGATAAAAAATGAATTAAAAAAAAATACCTCCAAGTTTGTAATTACCACAGCAACACTACAAATTGCTTGGGTCGTGTGCAATCAAAACCAGAACGACTATGTCATTTATATTAAGTACCTGTAGTAGTATTTGGCAAATGCAATTTTACTGCAGATAAATGTGTACCTATTTCAGAATAGATACAGTATTTTACTAAGTTATTCTGCAGAGATTCAAGAGATAGAATACAAATTACACTAGATGGAAGAATGATACAGCATAATGACTTAAAAAGGGGCCTCCAGCATCTCAATCAAGTATGTAATCTGTAAGTTTCATTTTTCCTGCCTGCAATTCCCCATGCAGTTTCAAATGTCTGTGATATTTACCTTCACTTCTTCTAAACACTTTCAACCAATATTTGAGAAACAGGCAATTCACACACTTCTAAGGACTGAATACCTCATGGGTGAACAAAGATTTCCCCTGACAATATTTAATTATTAATCAACTACAGAGTGTTCTACAATTTAGAAAAAAAAGTTCAAAATATTAACACTGGTGGAGGAAATTGCAAGAGGTAGGGTATACTTTTACCTTACTAACACATTCTGTGCAAGACCTGACAAATCAGTATAATCCACAGTCAGAAAAGCTTTGTAGGGTAGAGCACAGCAGAGCCACAGCTGCGTGTGAATTTCACACTGTACTCTGAATGTCCACAACTGATTACTATAGAGTGGAAATAAATCTCAGCCACAAGGGAAACTATTTAGGGAACAGTAAGTGCAAGCACATTGAACCTGCATTTTTCAGGCATTCAAATGCAGTAAGTGACCACATACACTCTCCTACCTAGTCCACTATACTGTGCAGTCAAACACACTAGTAAGAAAAGCAGTGATGTCTTACACTAAAAAGCTAAGTTGTAGCTTCTGACATTGCCCTTAGCTTAAATCTCAGTGAAACAGATTACAGTTAGTGCATTTTATCTTATAAATGTGATGGTAACTCACAAGCAAACAAGGCCTTCCGCTAGTTGTTCAATATAAGCAGTTTGGAGGCAAGTGAAAAATTGTCAATTTATCATATTTTGACACATATCACATGTGGCAGTTGCAGCTACACTCAAATCTTTCTGTGAGACTTTTCTTTTTATTTAATGAGAGGTGAAAGATGCAAATAATTGCTGAGTGGCATTAACTTCATCTATCATTGGTACTTCTTCCATCAATGTGACAGGACCCCCAATACCCACAGACAAGATGAAGAATTGTTTATTGAGATAAAGAGTGTGCTGGAAAATAGAATTACACAGAAATATACCTTTAATGAACATTCATTATGCAGTTGAGAATAGATGGCATTGCTAGAACAAGAAGATGCCAAAGGTTTAACGTTAAAAATATTGTGATCTAGTGATAACAGAGTTTTCTCCCCATGTCATCACACCAATACAGAAAAAAGACATAATTTTCAGGTGTGCAAAATAGCATCCTGTATCTAGGATCTCTTGCCCATTATTATTAGTTACTGCTATCAGGATAAAGACAAATGCTTGGGGGAGAATCGTAAATCAATAGTTAGTGTGAATTACATGATTATCATGGACACAAAATAATTACAAGGGCAGAAAATCTGCAGAGAGCAGACCTGTATCCTACTCAGGAAAGCTGACAATGTTTATCCCTTCAACCCATTTGCATTGCAAGTAACTATAAGTGGTAATAATGACAGACACCTTGGTGACTTAAAGGAAGCAATAAGGTAAAACAAGAGGCCTAGTGGAATCATGTCTTTCTTTCTGCATCCATTTTCCCATTAAGTTTACTGCCTAATGGGTTCGGATTTTACTTCAAGAAGCAATGTCATGTATAAAACTAGTTCAGCTTTGGCTTCCCTCTGTCATTCACCCTTTAGAAAACATTGTATAACTAGGGTATGAGGCTCTTCTGTTTGGCAGAACAAAATAAGTCAAAATAAATAATTTTTTCTTTTGTACATAGTTGTTCAATCACCTAAACATTTTGATTTTACTTCTGTACTTTCATTTTGTATCAGACCAAAACTGAAGTTTCAATTGTTTGGCACTGCCGGTTCATTATAAGAAACAGTGAAAGTAGTTTCTCCAGGGGTATATCTGTGACAAGCATCAGGAAGCAGAGAGCATGTGGAATATGTTTGCCATTTAATATCATCTTTCTTTTACCTGTTATAAGTACTTAGAGGTCTTTTGTGAGAACCTTTCACACACAGACACACTCATTTCAATTTTCTCTTCACACATGGCTACTGAAGAAACATCGTATTCATATCATACCTATATGACTTTCAAATAAAGAATCATAGGCAATACCCTTCCTCAGCAGGTTCAAAAATAGATTATCAGGTGGGGAACCAATGGGTTCCTTCTGGTTCTGTACCAAACTCCTCAAGTGACTGTGGGGAAATCACCTACTAATGGATACCAGTCCTCTTGCTAAAGCAGTCCATATCATCTTCCTGTGATTTTCGTGCAATGGGTGTCTTTGTGCTGACTCCATTACTATAAACTCAGGTATGGCTCACCCACCAACTAGATGAGCAACGTAGTGTAAATGCCAAAGCAAATTATTTTAATTCTCAGCTACTTGCAACATTGTCTTTGGTAAGAGTTTTACTAATGTTTAATCTACACAGTTGTCTTTCATCCAGGGACAGGTGACACCCAGTTAACTCAGAAATGAGTAATAAAAACTCAAAGATAACTACTTTTCTTCAGATATAAGATACACATTCTATAGAACCGCAGTGCAGAGAAAACTTACTTAAGTAAATAGGAAGACTGTTCTTTACTGCAGAAGAAGATTGTGTGGGTATTATTTGTGATATAAAGTCAGTTGAAGAAGTATAAAGGAGGCATACGTGTTTGAGTAAGAGTGTCTTTTTAAAAAAATTTAAAGCTTTTGAACTTTAAAACTATTCTGTAAGAACAGACAAATAATGAGCCCATGAAGCACCTGATTGTTCTTAGGTTCTCATGAGGGTCTGTCCTTTGGACACACTTGTATAGCATAAGGGACACAGAGGTACTAACTTAGTGGTGGTTGGTGTCACTACGACACTCTGTCCATCACAATATACTTTAACTCCTAATAGATCTATGATCTGGTATATCTATTAACCTAGTAATCATTTGCACAAGTCTACATTAATGGGGTTTTCCTGTTTATGGGACCTGACCTACTTTGCATTTTGTGGACTTCACAGACCCCATGGGCAGTACCTTGAACACTTCCAACCCACCTGGTCTTTTATCAGTTTTCCATTGATGAAAAGTGTGGGTAAACTTTTTACCAAGGGCAGCAACAAAGCTGAAGACACCTGTCTAACAACTCTCTTAGTAGGTCAAATAGCTCGTGCATCACAATTTCTGTATCTACATTTTTTCTCTTCTGCCACCCAGTCCCTCCAAATCTCTTCAGAAGAAACAAGACTACTTGTCTTGATCTTTGATCTGGAAAAAGAAGAAACATCTGTTTGTGTTAAATAAGGGAAAAATCTCAAGCAGTTGTAAATACAACAGAAGCTTGGTTATTACTTCCAGGACTTGAATAGCATATGATAACTTGTTCGATACTCACAAGTCACTAATTCTCACTCAGAAAATATTCTGCTCATCACTAAGTGAGTCTAACTCAGGGTAATTAGGTAATTTTGCCATTAACTTATGGCATCTGATTATTTTCATTAAAGCCTAGTTCCCATTCATCGTATATTCAAAAATGAAGATTTCTTTCATCAAAAAGTATGTTTGCAAACCAAAACTGCAGGACAAGTAATAGCAACTGCATCTATAGTGTTCTTTTTATTAAAAAGCAGTTTCTTATGTTTTTTATAATGTCATCATTTTTTGAAATTTTATAAGGATTTTAGATCTCATGGGCCCAAAGTAACCAAAACAATTATTTTGTACACAGCTCATAGAACACAATACTTTAACAGAAAATATACAATTATTATTTTTATGGCTTCAGCAAGAAGTAGAGCTCTGTGAAAAGGATGTTATCTACCCTTAATAAACGCTTAACTTACTTTGTGAAATTATATCCCTTTTTGAATAACACTGCAGAGAAATAATGGAAACTGAATTTGATAATAAAAACTGATATTATAGCTGAACTATCTTATCTTCTGGAATATACTTACTGTACACCAAAACCAAGAAAAAAACAAAAGGTAAATGGGGAGGAAGGAAATCTGTATATTTTCTTAAGGAGAGAGAGAAAATATCTAATCAAAATTATAATAATTTTCAATTATGGTTACCAACGATGTCAGATTCTCAGAGAACTTACTTTGGTTTGCAGTACTGAGGAGTAAGGCTGTGCTGTGCTGCACATTTTCCAAATCTCAGGTTCCTCTGTTCTGAAAAACAAAAAAAAAAAAAAAAGAAAATCAGCTAAGTTCCTTGCAAGACTTGAAAAGAACATGGTAAGAAGTTGTACTCACCAGAACTACCGAAGCAGTATAGAAATTCTGTACATTTTATTATGTATCACCGGTTTGACTCTATTTTTATTCAGAATTTACACATACTCTGTATTGTACCTTACTTTTAAATTAGTTCCTTCTAAAGGTATTATCATGAGACATAAAGAATGTTGTTAATTTTCATTTATACACTCACATGATTTTATATTAATTCGTTGGGAAAAAAAAAAAAAGCAGAGAGTATGTATTGTTTACCTAGCAACAATCCTGTAGATGCCTAGAAATCAAATGCTCTGAAGTATACTGAGGGAAAAATCTTTCAGACGAGAAAGAGCAGATAATTGTTAGTGAGAAATTAGAATGTATTAGGATAACAAGATAATAATAAAAAGAGTCTAACAGAAGTCAATATTATTTGTTTTAATTGTAATTATATAATAAAATTTAAGATTATTTATTTTTAAGTGCAACCCTCCCTTGAAAGGCAAATATAAAGCCTTGTTATTGGTTTCCTTGTTTATTATCTCTCAGCCATTGATTTCCATGCCAAGAAGAGCTCATTTCACGTATTTCCTAACTTCAAACAGTCTACACATCCAGTTATTTTTTCTGTTCCAAATATTGTCTTTATTAGTATAGATACAGATCAAAGGGCAAACAACACCACTTGAGAAAATCATATAAAAATCACAAAAATTACTGTGAATGTACACTAACTGACTTTATACTTCCAACATCAGCCATCATTTCACTGTCTCTGTAGACAAGAGAAGTAGCCTTCAGTGGGCAAATCAGACAATGCTAAATTCCTAATCTAAGTCGCAACCTGGAAGAGGGTTTTTTTTTCTCTCAGTCATCTATAGCCTCAGGAAACTAGTTTCCTGCTACTAACTTGGTCAGACAACACATATAATCCAAGTAAACAATTCTGTTGATAGGAAAGAGATGTTGAAACCTGGATCAGTTTCAGCTTTGTTTTTGATTTGTTTTTTTTAAAGTCAAAAGACTAACTGTTAGTTTCTGAGAGATGAAGACCCAATATAGTTTTGTAAATTCATTAAACAAAAAAAGTTACCATGAAAAGGGTGAGCACAACATTTAAATGACACACTCTAGCTCACTGTAAATTTAGGCAAATGGTTTCTAAGGTGACCTTCCACTAGCTTTGCTTCAAGATGGGTTTCTCCCATAAGAAGACTTTTCAGAAACAGTCTATTGAATTTCTATTTCAGTATTTCCAGGACTCAATACAATTGAAACATTTATTGTTATAGTCATAATCTATATTTCTTCACAAGGCAGAATTTTAATCTAATATATTATCTGGATGTTTCAGGAGAACAAATCTATCCCTTGTATAAAGAAAATGGCAATAAAGACCATAGTTAATCTTTTTCACCTATGTGTTCTTAAATATTTCTTGACAGAACTGAAGTTACTATTACAGTCAGTCTTGATCTCATTGAAAATCTGTCACAATTGTTTTGTGGACTAGTTAGACAAATGGTAGGTTAATTTTCTTCTTTAATTTTGAATTATGATGCAAAGTATCTAAGAACTGGTAACAACATTTTTAAAAGTTATATCAAATTTCTGTACCCTGCTACATTTTAAAACCTTTTATCTTGCCTTTTGTTTAAATATATTTGGAGAATGGGTTTATAAACAAATTTCCTATTAGAGATTAATTCCCCATAAATGATTCAGATGGAGTGCTGCTGGAGAAAAAAGAGGCCAAAAACAAAAGATGGGTTTAATTTGAACTGTAAGTGAACCAGGCTGCTGCTCTTTAAAGACAGGAAGCTTGTAAGTGAACTTTTAAACTGAAGAGTGGGGAAAACCTAAGATGCACGAAAGACCATGTCTTTTACAGAGAAAGCCATCCAAATTCTCTGACTCGTGAAGGATAAGAAATAGTCATATAAGAAATGTCAAAGTGCCTTTTCAAGGGGATGCCAAGAGAACAAAACCACATGCTTTACCACCAATGCTAAAAATCTGAGAAATGAGAGAGCAGAAAAGGAAAGTCTAGTGAGAACATATAAGCACACTGGAAACTCGGTGGAAGTGTCACACAGAAATATCAAGGTACAAGAAATACAAGAAAGAGTGGGTATGCTCTGCTAATGATGAAACACCATTTCTTTAAAAGCTGATCCTCTTATGACAGGAGCAGAGAGAATATTTTTATGCTACTCTACACATCTGCTCACATCTGAGGTTAAAATTGAAAGGTTCAGAGAAGGGCTACAAGGTACAGACTGGCTTCTGGGTGACGAAGAAGTAAATTGCGACTCTTTAGATTGGACAAGCGACAATGAAGTTTTGTGTGATTGGAAGCGGCAGGACTCATAATGCTAAAATGGGCCAGCTGCTCATGCCCTCCCTGAGGACAACAACTGAGCAGAAGTCAGCAGCCAGGCTCAAATCGAACAGAAAGAGCATGCAACAGGATGTTAGAGAGAGAATACACAGGCTGAAGTCCACAGAAAATTATTGATAGCTACTGAACAGACATAAATAACAACTAAGTCAGAAGCCTAGATGAGTATTAAACAAGGTATGCCTGCCTAACTGTACTTTTCCTCTAGGAGATGCTCATGACCACTCTTAGAAACAGGGCACTGGGGGAAACGATCTTTTGGTCCAATTTAATAAAGCTGCTTTTTCTAATTGCAATTTGAGAAGCATTTTTATTCACAATCATGTGCTTGTTGTCTCTCCTTGATCACTGGCCTCACAGGGCATTACCTCAGCTTCTTGGATGAACCTCAAACCTGAAAGAATAAAACAGTGGTCTCTATGAAGTCTGCTTCCAATCTCAGGTTCAGGTATGCATGTGAATATACATGCATACATTATTGTGAAAAAAAAATTGCTCCCACCAGAAATACACATGCCCACAGTGGGAAAGAGAAGGGGAAGAGGAAGGGGAAGGGGAAGGGGAAGGGAAGGGAAGGGAAGGGAAGGGAAGGGAAGGGAAGGGAAGGGAAGGGAAGGGAAGGGAAGGGAAGGGAAGGGAAGGGAAGGGAAGGGAAGGGAAGGGAAGGGAAAGGAAGAAGATCATGCGTCACTGGCATGCATAATTTTTTTAAACAAAGACTTATTTTGTCAAGATTTTGATCTGTTTCTATTCCTCTGAAACTTAGTCCATGAAAGAAAAGAGAATATAGAATATATGTCAGAAATGTCACTTTCATTTATACCAATCTTAATTTATTATACAAAACAAAATGACTATTCTTGTCTTCTTTCTTCCCAAGCCTCTCTATCATAAACCTGATTAAGCAAAATCAGTATTTTGTTACACTGTTGGTCATTCCATACAATAACTCAGATCTTTGAAGGACACAGAGCAAATTCTGTCCTCTGAAGACTGTATGAATAGCAAGAAAGTTGCTGCATCTTTTGTTTCTTATTTTAGCATTAAATACAGGCATCAGCAATGCATTTGTCCTGACATTGACTAAGGTTTTAATTGTACTGGCTATACAAGCAGCTTTTATTAAAGAGCCACCAAAAGAGATGGCAGGCATGCTTTTTACTCTCTGGATATCACATATTCAGGCAAACAGTACTAGCTAAACTGCTGGTAAAGTCATTATATGGTGACACCCAATATTATGTTCACCAGCTGGAACAAGAGGATCAAAATGATCCAACTAGCTGCAGCTAGACAGATGTCTGTTTCATCTGCTTTCTGTTATAAAATAGCCTTTGATGTAAGTCTTTCCTCACTGCGTGTGTTTCTGATACCGTTCCACTTTTTGCATTTGCAACACCAGCAAAGAGTATTCATTACTCTGCCTGAGACACCTGAGAAGTGTACTACTATCTCCCAAATAGTTGCCTTCAGTATTCCAGTTACTCAATTGTCAAGAAAAAAAAACCAACAACAAAAAAAAAAAAAACAAACAAAAAAAAAAAAAAAAAAAAAAAACAAAAAAAAAAAACAGGGAAATTAAAACTAAACCTTCTCAAACCCAACCTCACAGCTAGGCCACTGAGCTAGCAAATGATCCATTGATCCACATCACAACTGCAGACATTTCATGTCAAAGTGTCTCATCTACCTGAAACACTGAACCACCCCTGTTGGGCCCAAGAGCGACTGCAGTTTCTGACACTATGTTTGAGCCAATCTCCCTTTTAGTTTGACTCCACCAATATATCCTTAGTTACTCAGAATTTTCCTAGATGGACCTAGACTTCTATAATCATAGAAAAGAAGAGATGCCATTGAACAAAACTGGAATTTTGTAAGTAAAAAATAAGTCCATTTGGTGATCACAAACCTATCTCCGACCTCATCAAATTCTGTATTTCATATTCATTTTCTTCTAGCTCTCTTTTGCTCCTTCTACCAAGAACCACTCTCCCACTTATGTTTGTTGTCTCAAATTTTTCCAGGGTCTTTTCTCATAGGCTTCCTCAAATCTCCCTTTCATCAGGGGAGATAGTCACCTCAGAATTATCTTTACTGACACTTTGATCCAATTGCAGAGCCCTTCTGAATTTCCCTGAAAAATCTATTTATGGCACAATAAGCATCAAGCTTTCCATCACAGCCATGCCTATCTACATGCCCTCACATTTGTATGCTTTAATCACCATATATCACAGTTAGCATTGGTTTAATATCTGTTCCCTTGGAAAACTACTGTCTTTCTGAAGGCAATGCTGACATCCAAGAGAAACTTGTATAACACTATAAATGGGAGGATTAAGAGGGGGCACTGAAATATAAACTGTGCTAATAATGCTATAAATCAAAATAATGCAATGCTAGCTTCTGGTGCTGAGGTATTAAAAGGAGTAAATTCACTCTAAGTCACTATAATGGGGCAAATGCATCAACATAATCTTGCTGTTACTGTACAGTCAGCCACGGAAATAACTGCAGACAATTTACTTCTCCAACTCTTCTGCCTTCTCAGTATTACAAAAGCCCTGTGTTTTCACCCTTTTCAGACTCCATTTCTTGACTGCTGTTCTACAGATGACTTATTCTCTCTCTTTCTGTAACACAATCTTTTATTTATATGCAAGAGACTCTATTACAACAACTTGGAACAAAGCCTGATTTTACCAAGTAGTTGATTTAAAGGATTTGCATTTCTAAACAGTCCGTATGCATTTTAATGCACTTAAATAAGAAAACCATCTGTGCATTTCTTTCGTTATTTGAAACTATGCTTGGCAAACAATCATTACAATTATAAGTAGCATAGCATTAAGCATATGGTTAAGTGACAACATATTTGCTTATTTCAAGATCAATTCACTTGAAAGCACTGTTTTGTTTAATATTAAAATTCATAAATCAAAGTTTTATAATAGTAAAATACATCTACCTGTAAAATGACTCTTCTTCGCCCCAGGAGAAAATACGTGACCATAGTGCCTAGAGGGTTAGAATTGTACATAAAGTTTGGTTCTTGGCACAGTTCAACATCCCACTTGGCCTTTTGCTCAAGGAAACTTTTGTTAAATTCTGACAATCTCAGATGTTGTGCCTGGAAAATATTTACCACTTCTACCTGAACTTAAGGAGACCCGCATCTGAGCTGCAATATATATTACTGCAGTCCTTGCCAGCCCATAATGAAATGTCACAGTCCCCAAACGCAAGATATTGTATCAATGTATGCGACACCCCACTTCACAATTTTCTTTTACTCCCTGGATACATGAAAAAACACAGGAAGGAGATCAGGCCTTATTATATAAAAAGGAACACATATACAAAATTAGGGAATTTAGAGGCCTAGGTCCACTTTGACATTTATTTATTCTCAGTTTTATTATGGAAGATGGTAATCCTGCCTTTCCTGTAAAAAATGCCCGCATAAAAAGCATAATTGTGCATTATCTCTCAAGATTCAAAAATATCTGCTGCATTTAGAACTAAAAAATATGATTCCGTGGAGCTGTTTGACCTGCGAATTCAGCCTTGGATCTGATATTGAAACTACATTCATTCTTGCTCCAGTATCACTCCCATGCTAATATTTTCTGTTAAAAATTGGATGGATGATGAATGAGCTGAAAGTTACCAACACATTGTCTCAATGACACATTTACTCAGCAGAATTAACAAGAAAACACAGGGAAGTAAGTCAGGAAAATGGATTTATGACTGTCTAGTCTTAATTACCTGTATAGGTTAGTGTCATATTTTCTTAATTATGCTCTTCACACTTAAAAATTAAATTACATTAACAGAAGTAGATACGGAAACATTTACTTTGGACAGTGCTGAAAAAATTTCTCTGTGAAACAGCTCTTTCTGTTCTATATCAGTGAGGATGTGTAGCATCGAACCACAAGGTGTCAGCTTCAAACTGGCAAGAAAATAAGTGAGTGAAAATAAAAACATTAGATGGTCACAAAGGTGAGAGAAAGTGATATATCTGAACTTTTTGGTCCTGAAACTCCAATTAGAAAGTACATACCTGTCACAATCATGAAAGCTGCAGGAGTTATGAAAGGGCGAGCTGGAAACCTCAAGTAACATGAGCAACATGTGTACTTGTTTATTAGTTACAGGGAACAAGCTACTGAAGAGAAAAAAACATCTCAGATCATGTTCTCCTTTTGTATCATTTGTCAGAGGAGAAAAATGCACAGCTGAGGTAAAGCAGAGGTAGTTTTTGCTTATTTAGTGGTGAGGGGTAGTTGCAGTTTTACATTAACCCAAGGAACAGGAGCAGCCTAGGGCACGAGTGGACCTTCCCTCATGAGGTGTATTTACATAGAGAGTAAGAAAAACATTTTCCAAGATCAAAATATGAGAGCTTGAGCCAGTCCAATTTACTCAAGTCAATTGATGCAGCTCGTTTCTTTCTACTTGGTTTCTCTGTTCTCTGTAGGGAGTACAAGCCTTTCTGTCCTATTCACTCCTGCTCTGATCTATATGGAAAATGGATTTTTGATTTGTGCTAGCATGAAGCCAAGGTACTGGCTAAATCAATTTCTTCTTTTGTCCTCTGAAAGTGTGTTTGTTTGTATCAATGGAGTAATCTCAGTAGGATAATCTCAGAGAAGCTACCTTCAACCTTCACTACAGCTACCAGATTAGAGTCCTCTGACTCACAAATCATGTCTTCAGACCCTGATCAAATCCACTAGACACCCTTGCCAAGACCTGCATGAGGACCACAAATGAACTCCACAATATTAGGCCTGGTTTTTACTGTAATCTTGTTCTCTTAACCTATTGCAGCCTGACAATTGTCCCATGCTGCTTTTCAGTGCTCTGCATATTTTTTCTATAGCTTCCTTAATAAAACCTTAGAATAAACTCCATCTAGTTGTGGAGACTTGATAGCTTTCATTTGGGTTAAATTACTAAATGCTTCTGCCTCACTGGTCACAAAATCATTCAGAATACTGTCTACACTAATAGCGTTGGATGGCATATTTTTTTGATCTCTCAAGTAAATACACTGGAGATGCATCCATGTGATTGTCTGCTTTATTATTCCCACTGTCTTATTTTCTAACCCTCTCATCCGACGTTTGAATTTCTTTCTTCAGTGCATTCTGTTTTGTTACCTAAAATAAGTCTTGTATATGTGTTTCTATAGGTCTAATTTTAGTTCTTCCAGCATTGCTAATGTATTCTTTTTATAGTATTCAGTATATTGCTTAAATTATTTTCATTATTTATGTCCTCTTCTGTTGTTGCTTACACTTTGCACATAGTTGTTGACTTCTATTCTTGTCTAAATTGGTCTAGTGATTTTACACTATATTTAGTCAGGATAATTTCTTATTATGAATATACATTTATATAAACTAGGATATTTATTGCTGAGCCCCAAATTTCACTCAAGTTCATTTCAGGCCACTGGGAACTTCCGGATACCTGTTTTATCTACTGTTACAAGTAATTATTATGTAAAAATTTAAGTCTGAAGTGAAACAATAGTAGTAATGCCTTGACTCCAAAACATGATCTAGAGGTCCCATCTACCTCATCTCAGTTTGGTTTTCTTGGTAGATACTAATAACTTCACTTTCTATTTAAAATGAATTTAAACTTTAATTCAATATTCGTTGTTTCGTCATCTCCAGGAGAGACAAATAGCAGTATTTTGCCCTTTGGATGAGCCAGGCAGCACAAGTAGCCTCTGAGACTGTCTCTGAAACGAACTCAACTTCCTAGGCTAAGATATGGGAAGCAGGAGATTTGTGACATACAACAATGATCCAGAAATTTATATAATGACTTCTGTGCCACAGGCATCATTATGGGGAACTCAGAGCCAAAAATAAAAAGCTTCATGTCCAGAATTAAGTGCTCTTCTGCACAGCTAGAATAAAAGGTTTCTAAATGAATGATGGATCAGTCCTTCAGGGAATATTTTACACAAACTGTAAATTACAACAGTTTAGACTCCTTCAGGCTAATCTCTGATTTTGGCCATTAGTCCTTCTCTGCTGTAATGCAAGCAATAATAGATTCATTCACTTTACTCTTTTAATTATACACATCTAATGAACATTACTAGGCTTTGTTTCCCTCTTGTATTCTGTCTTTCTGAAATATTGCATGACCTGAGCATACAACCTCCATGATGGATCTTTAATGATCTGTAAGCAATGAGCCTCATAACCTTCCTCTTGCCAAATAAGCTTTTATTTCAGACAATTTTATTACTCCTTAGTATTATAAACACAAACATGTCTCTTTTGTTTAGAAGAGTTTCCATCCCTCATGCATTGAATTTCTGCAATTATAATAGCTTTTTCAGTCTAAAGAATATCTGGGTAGAACAGGCCAGCAGGCTGACTCACGCAAGGTATTCAAAAGCACATGGTATGATGATGATGTTTTATGATGATTAAAAATATCTTGCACTGAAATGAGAACTTCAGTATCTGTTGTCAGGTGGTCTAAGGGTCTATCTGCTCCAAAAGAAACGTAAGAACTTTCATTTATCTCTGCACATTGATAGCGTCTAAAAGACTTCCCTTTGCATGTCTCAGAGTGGAAAAGGCTAGTCCTCTACAAAGCTCTCCTCTTTACAGTTAGTTTATTTCCTTTTTCAACCAGAGCATACACTGGAACCACAGGCCCTGGGATGTTTGCTTTACCATGTCATCTGTCATTATTTGGGAAAAAATAATCTCTAATTAGGACAGGCAGAGTTCAAAAAAATCGGGCAGAAGCCTCCTATTGACCCCACAGCCAAACTGAGTAGAGAGGATGGAACACTATTAAGCATTTCTGTTTTGAGCTGATAGACAATTTCTGTCATAGCTGACAGTCATGTTGAGTATTCAGTATGAAATCACGGTCCCAACACATTGTGAGTTATAGGGCTGGATATAATTCTATTACACTTGCAATGGGACTCACTCAGGCTGTTAACGATGCCAGATATTGGATCCAGGCACTAGGGCAGAACATCTGTGCTCCTGAGTGCTCTTAACTAGGAACTATCCTCACTTTTACTGGTATCCTTCAAGGGTGGGTGGGAGGTGAGGAAATGCCACTGGCAATTCAAACCAGTAAGGTGGTGAGAAAGGAACACGAAGATATAGGAAACAATGCACCATGTGAGTTTTCAGGGCACTTTTTTCCTTCTGGACCAGAGAATTTTCTCTGTCATTTCAACATAAACTAATGACACACATTCATACTCTGGTTTAATCTGTAATATTCTACCTCATCTCCTACAAGGTGTTGACCCATGGCATTAAGTTCTCCCATAGTCAGCTTTACTGCTGACAAAACATAGTATCAACACTAACAAAACTTAGAAGCTTTCCTGGCAGATATTCAGTATGCTCCTATGCTTTCATGCAAAAGCATTACATTGTGTATTCATAGCTTCCCAGTTACCATAAAAAAGTACAGAGAGGCTAATAACCAGATAGTCTTCTAAGTTCTATAAACACATATTTGAAAGTGATAAAAGTCTGTAGTAGTTCAATTAGAGAAACAGAATTCACTGAATATACCTACCCACAGAACCGTAAGAAAAGACATAATAATTGCAGCAAAAAACTGTCTTTTCAATGGAAAATTGCAGTACTGACTTTGCTCAGCATCAATACTTGGATATACAGAAAAAAAAAAAAAAACCCACACACAAAAAAAAAGTAACAAAGGTAGAAATATTGCTGACTTCCTATTGCCAGATATCAGATATGTTCTGCTAGATAGGGAAGAAAGAAAACAAGCAAGAAAATGCCTTTAATATATCTTGATAGTTTAACAGTCTGTTCTTGTCTGCAACCTCTCAGAGATTTCGTTGTAGTGAAGAAGCTGTCTCCTAGAGGTACTCGGTGAAATGTCTATTTGGTTGGGAACCACAAAGATTTTGGTGCTGTAGGTACATACTGTTATCCAGCAGAAGAACTAAAGGACTATGACTACCTACTGTTTGCTCTGATCTCTTTTGCAGCTCTGAATCAAGAATGCCCTGCAGTCTTGACAGCACAGTCTTCTTTGATCTGTGCTGCTGTAGGAAGGCGTAGCAGTATTGCAAAAATGTACAATGAAAAGCACTATTCATCCTGATATCTATAACCATGAATAGAACTGCTGCCTTCTCTTGGACAGCGATTATGTTAGCTTAAAGCTATAACTGGATTCATATATGTCACATGAGAATTTTTTACAAAAGGAAACACTGACTGGAAATTGTCGTAAATCATGATGAAGTGAAATCAAAGAGAAGAAAGGAAGACTACCTGTGGTTTTGAGACACAACTGTTTATCTAGCAGCAAAATCAGTCAGAAGTATTGGTTGTAAATAAAATCAGGACTTTTCTTACTATTATAATGGATGAATGTGTCCAGTTTTGCGTATTCACATCAGATAGTAATAAATCATGCTTATGCATGCAAGACCCTTAATTAAAGTACTCTTTTTAATATAAACAAAAAGCTGGCAGATTTAAATATAAAGCCACAGGTGTATATAGAAAGGCTAACTTTACCTGTGGGAGAAGAAGAGCTACTGTCTTTAGTCTTCTTTTATAAAAAAAGGAGAAACACAGAACTTTCTATTAAACCCAAAGAGCAAAAGAGTAGGATGCACTCAGTTACCTTCCTTTAGAAGTCAGATTCACTAGATTTTAAATTATTATGCTATTTTTTTTTCTGAATATACCTTTTTATTATCTACTGCGTAATATTACTGCTTAATAAAACAAGTTTAGTAAACAAGAAACTCATTCTTATACATGAGGTAGGTAAAAAAGTCCCTGGACACAGCTTCATCAATCCAGTCAGTCAACTTCAAAGAAAACTTAATGCATTCTTTTAACAAATTGGATGGGAATATGCTTTTGGTTATCTCCAACATCAACATTATCACTCCATTCTACATGACTTCAGGAGCACATATTGGAGGCTGAAGTAATTGATTCATTTAGTCATCTGCATTCAGTCACCTCTGTTGGTGGACTCCTACAATTCATACTGGTAGGAATCATATCTCAGCCATCTCAACCTCACCCCCTTCAGAAGCTTTGAAAAACAAACCTGAGATATTTACTGTATGTGTGATCCTTTATGCAAGGTAAACATAAAACTGAATATCAGCATTATGCTGAAAACACTGCAGCTGTATTTTTATTGTAGTTTTCCTATGGATTTTAAGATATCATGTCAAATATAAACAGGTATTTACAAAGACCTAAGAGAGAGCTCAAGGTTTAAAAACAATGGCAAATTACTCAAGGCTTGCCTATTACAAATGGTTAGAAATATTCAAGAGTAGCACTATGCCATCCAAATGACTCCAAATATTCCAGCATTAGTTAATAACACCAAGTGGTTCCACGTGGCCAAGAGCCACAAATGCTGCCCATACAGTACAATTAAAATATATGCCAGCACTGACTGCTGGGATCAGCTTCTACCTCAAAGCAGGTATGACTCCAAACTTGGATTGAAACTCAATTCACTGATATCCAGGGAAGCAAGGAGTACAAGAGGCTTCAGGAATTTAACCAGATCACTCTGTGTGATGTTCTTCCCCATGCAGTAGACTGGCTACGGGCTGATAAACAGCAAGTCTACCATGAAGTAGTGGTTTCAGAAATACAGAGAGCATTTGACCTACCTCAGGAAATGCAGGTGCCATGGCTTTTGCTTCAGTGGTCACTCTGCAGTGGCCTTTCTCAGTCAGACCAAGTATTTGACACAGACACTCCCTAGCAGCCGCCCAGTATTGGTGAGCAACCTCAGCAAAAGAAAAATTGACCCATATCCTATCAAGCATTTGCTCTATCACCCTGTGACCTCCGTGGCCTCATGCCCCTCACCTAAGGGGTCTGATGGTGGGTTCCTGACCAGTCTTGCCCAGGATCAGCCACAGGACAGCTGGGAGGGAGCTGGGTGGGGATGGGCTGTGAGGACCCTCTACAGCTCCTTCTCTCAAGGCTGCTTTAAGTTCAACCATCACTCCATGGCCACCTCCCTCCCTGCCACAAACCACTGATGTGGTTTGCCAACGTGGCAACATCCTAGCCTCATCCTTGTGGTCACCCTCTGGCCTTGTGTCAGTTCCCTGGCTGGATATTGCAGGACTGTGGATGGGGGTTGAGCACCTGCCCATGTCATGGCCCCCGGCTCCCACACCCCTGAAACCAACTGCTAAGGAAGAATATCTCCCATCAATATACAGAAAATCGTTGTTCAAGGAAAAATACGTGATTTTCCAAAATGCAAAATCTGGATTTAAGGCAGCCTAACCAGAAGGCACCTGGTTTGGCCTGTTTTTACTTTAGCAGCTGTGGCAAGTATTGCTCCATAGCTGTCATTTGTTCAAAGTCACAAACATAAGCCCTCTCATATCTTCTGTCACCATTAAATTACTTTCTTTACAGCAGCGGGGGCGGGCAGTAATCTTCACAAAATTACCCTTTGATCATACTTAAGATCTTACACAACGAAATGAAATCACCTTCCAAACCCTGTCTACAACACAGATTAATTCTTGCACGTGAGGCTGGATATTGAAAGTACAGTCGCAGCCACCATCTCCATCCCTTCTCATTTTGTACCTGGAATAATGTGCAGCAACAATGGTCCTGATGTATTCTATTGCTTACAACAAATACATGTATATATTTTTTCTATGTTCAAATATGTAGTGGTCCAGACTTCTTTTATTCAGTAATGTCAGATCTGATTTCAAAGTGGTTAATTACAGAGCTGTGTGTTCACTCCTACCACTTACAGCAGGATTAGCAAACAAATATATTTCACCTTTTACACCCACTTATCCCTCTGCAGTCCGTTTACTGAATATTACTGGCACTTTCTCATTCAATGCCAATTTCTTGCCAAACATTGTCAGATCTCAGGGAAAAAAAAATCTTTACAATTTGTGGTACTAGGGATATGAAAAAAAATAGAGTATTCTGATATATTTTTAGTGAGGTAAAAATGCTATGTAATTTTTTGTAGATGTGGGAAGGAAAACAACTTTTATTATATTTAAAAAAAAAAAACAAAAACAAAAAAAACCTGTAACACATACCCTGGAAGCCTGGTCAACAGGTGTCTTCAAGAACATAAATCAAGAATTAATTTAATTTTTATTTGAGTTTTCCAGTTCACTTTTATGAGAGATTTTCAAACGAACAATTAGTGGAATCTTAATTCTACACTGTAGCAGTGGGCCAAGTACTCACTGATGTCACCTGCTGTGAGTGCTTTGAATTAACATTGTCTCATGTGGAAAAGAACTTTCCCTTGATGGAACTGCTTCCTATGAAAATCTTACAGAAGACAATCCACTACAACAATTATGTTGTGTGGATAAAAACCACTTAAACTATCTAGAGGAACATTTTTCAACTATTAGCTGAATTGTTTCTTGAAGGTAACAATAAATGTTGTGGCCTTGATGGTTTTTGTTCATTTTCTTCATTTTCCACAGAATACCTAGCATGACATTACATACCTTTCTATGCAATATTTTCTGTAATCTTTGTTGTACAAATCACAAGGCACAGTGGCCATTTCTACTTTATTCCTAATCACATATTGAAGAACCATTCACTCATAGTTGCTGCAAAGAATTCAATGTTCAGTATTTGTTTCTAGGACACTAGCACCTGACATTATACCTGCAATGAGGCACTGCAAGAGAGCATGGCCACTTAAGGGTACAAGAACCAAGTCATGTGTTGCAGGACAGTATTCTGAAATAAAATCATGCTGTCTTCCTTTACAGGTACCACTGGAAATGTAGCTCTTCTCCATAACTTTTAGGTGTACCAGGTCTACTAGGTGTACTAGGTGACAGCCCTCAGAAACTGTCTTACTTAAATCAATCAGTAATCCATAAAGTTGTCCAAAAGAACAATTGTGCAGCCATTACAATGTACTCACTCACTCCCATGAGGAACCAAAGAAATATCAAAGAAGCTCCTCAAATTCTCTTTGCAATCAGTACCCGGTTATAGGTAGAGCTGTATGTGGGGACAGAGAACATAATCGAAATCCCAACAAACTCCATGTAAATTTAGAATACTGTAGAAGTATAAACACTATTCCACCAGAAGATATGAAAAAGAATCCTAGAGATATGCATCTGCTCAGTTGTACATGAAGTGGCATGCTGACATTGAAGACAAAATAATGGTGGGGAAAAAAGATGAATAGTTGCTGAAATTTTTCAAAGCACTGAAGTCAGATCTAGATTGATGGAGATGTCAAACCATCAAATTGAAAAAGAAAGGGGCAGGTCAAATACAGGAGCCATATTAGCTGTCAATTTTTTAAGTTGCCTGTGATAACAGCGGAATTTTCTTTATGTGCCCTCAGGAACTTAGTAATAAACTCGCTGCTAGTTGTTGAAGCTCATGTACTTTCCTATGTAACTCACTTACATAGAAAAACTGTATATGAAATCCATCTGAAAAAATCCTACCGCTTCATCAAGATTTTTTTAGATTTAAATAACAATCTTGGTTATTCATCAAAGTTAAACTGAGGATCTTCAAAATCCAAACTGCTCTTCAAAATTCTCAAAACCCAACCATAATATTTGCCCCTGCTCAGAATAAGCTCTCTGGAGCAACGATCTGTTCCATTCCTCATAAAGTCTATGTTGTTAAGAACGACCTTAATTGCCAACAAGAAAACAGAGAGACTATGCACTAATGACTTTCACACTTGTAACTCATTTTATGGAAGATTAAGGTGCTGTTCAGACTGTTCCTTTGCATGTAAATGATTCCCTTCTCCCTTTTGAGGGGTTTGATTCTCCTTTGCCTTCACAATTTTAAAACTCAAAATCACATTTAGAGAAACTGAAGAAACCAATGGTGTGAGTCTTCAAGACCATCAGCTCCACAGTACACATTTCCCAAGAGAAATAAAAACTGGAGAAATCTGCAAGGAGGTAATGTATGTCTAATGGTTGCAGTTTGCTGATGCTTTTTAAGTACTTCAGGATTTCATTGCAAGATAGAGAAGTTGCATAAAAATGCAAATTGCCCCTATCTTGTAGTTTCTGAATACACTGACACACATGTATCTAAGATATCAGTTTACAAACTAAATTATCAAAGCAAAGACTCATTCAACAAAAAATATCAGTTCATCTCAAGCAAAGTTCAGGAACATGAACCTCAGATTATTAAGAAGGTTGTTCTGCACAGTCAGACTCGTGTTGTGTCTGAATTCGAAGCTGTTTTGGCTGCAGTGTATATTGCTGTGAAATTGAAGCAGGAGGTGTCTTCAGATATAGATAAAAATAAATAAAAGTTGTCGAAATCTACACAGTGGAAGAAGTATTTGTAACTATGCTCACATAACATCCGCTGTTACACGATCCCAGGAGACATGCAACTTGTAACTATTTCAGAGGTGATGATAGCATAAACCACCATCCTGAGAGACAATTAATAGGAATATCTGATTTATGTTCTGCATATCACTCCTGATTCTACCACCAATGGAGACAGTCTATGTTATCTCTAACTGCATAGTCCTGCAATTTTCTTTCTTCACACAGGGCATTTTCTTCTGTTTTTAACGTCTATTTTCCAATTCCCTCTTTTCCTAATCTTTTTGTTTGTTCTGCTTTCCTTTCTTTTCAAGGACAGTTACAGAAGGCAGTAGCAGCAAGAGGGCATGCTATTGATTTATATAATTGCAGTCTACCAGTTTGAGTTTGACCTGTTGCTTTATGTTTCAGGCTGCCAAACTCCTGCAGTTGAGTTAAATTACCCTGCCTAAGAAGGAGTATATATCCACTCTGCTGTCAAAGGTGGGACTGCAGCTTGCGTATAGGTGTCTGAACTACCATTAAATGCACTAGTTTGGGTGAGAAAGGTGGTGTGGTTCAGCATAGGCTAAAAAGCCCCCCTGAGAAGATCTGTAAATATTCGGGCCATTAGGCTGGGCTAAGCTCTGTGTTGCCGTGGCTACACTGCCAAGAGTACCTGAACCAGCTCTTTTGAAGAGCTCAGTCAGCTGATCGGAGCCAGCCCAGCGAGAGCCGGAGCCGGCGGGGTTCGGCCGACCGCGAGGTTCAGCCGAGATTAGGAAGCTCAGAGGGAAACGTACAGGGACAACGTGACTCCCGGCGGCTCCCGATCCCCGCAGCCCCGGCAGCCATTGCGAGAGAGCGGCTGACGTGGCGGGGGGCGTTCCCACGGTGACCACACCCCCTCCCCTTGCCTTGAAAAAGCCTTTGGGAGGGCACCAGGTGCAGGGAGGAGTAAACAGCTTGTGCAGCTGGTGGGTCCCACTCACACTGTGCTGCAGCAGCGGGTGTGGTAGCTTGTGCAGGAGGGTGCAGAGAGCACTTGTTGCTTGTCAGCCCTTCTAACTTATTGCCAGCATCCCAGACTGCTGACGACCATGGTCACCTCCATAAGGAGAGCTTGTCTCAAACAGACTGTGGCAACGCAGACTGAGGTTCTGTCCCGAACGGTGGCTGTTCAGGTCTCCGGCTGCAGGGAGTGCCAGAGCCTGCTGCTGCCGGCGCAGGGAGGCCAGCACTCCACCTGTGTGAGGGGTGAGCAGGTGCAAGATCTGCTCAACATGGTTGTGAAACTTAAGGAGGAGGTTGAGACGCTGAGAACCATCAGGGAGTGCGAAAGGGAGATCGACTGGTGGAGTAACACCCTGACGTGCCAGTTGGAAAGGCCCCAGGGAGGTACCCCCCAAAAGGAGATGGACCTCCTGCCCTCTCGGACAGAGGCGGAAGTCCTGAGACAGCCCCACCCTTGTCGCTGTTGGGCAGAGGTAGGGGACCCAAAAGACGAGGAGGGTTGGAAGCGTATTCCGTTTTGGCGTCACGGGCAGCCCCCCTCCCTGCCTGCTTTGCCTCCCCAGGTGCCCCTCCGTAATAGGTTTGAGGCCCTAGATCTTGAAGAAGAGGTAGGGAGGAGGTGGTGCCAAGCCTGCCTACAAGATCACATAGGAAGAAGCGGTTGACTTCACAACTTAAGACTGCCTCTGATAAGAAAGAAAGAAGGATGATTGTAATAGGAAATTCCCTTCTGAAAGGAACAGAGGGCCCAATATGCAGAGTTGACCCTGATCTTAGGGAAGTTTGTAGTCTACCTGGAGCCCGGATCAAGGATATCGCTAGAGAGCTCCCCAAACTAGTACACCTGACAGACTACTACCCGCTGCTGGTCTTCCAGACAGATGGGGAGGAAGCTGCTTCCCGTAGTCTGAGGGGAATGAAGAACGATTTCAAGGTCTTGGGAAGGATGGTGAAAGACTCAGGGGCTCAAGTGATCTTCTCTTCACTCCTTCCATCTTCAAGTGACGATGTGGGATGGAATAGGAAAATTCAGTCTCTAAATGGTTGGCTCCAAGACTGGTGCTACAGGCAGGGCTTTGGATTTTTTGATAATGGTTGGTTTTATAAGACTCCAGTCTGGACAGTGTTAGGCGGGAAAGGTTTATCTCGCAGGGGCAAAAGGATGCTGGGGCAGGAATTAGCTGGGCTCATTTGGAGAGCTTTAAACTAGGCTCGAAGAGGGATGGGGTTGTAGCTGGGCTTGTCCCAGTAGGTTGGAAACTGGCTGAAGGAGAGAAGCCAGAGAGTAGTAGTCAATGGTGCGGAGTCTAGTTGGAGGCCAGTATCTAGTGGAGTGCCTCAAGGGTCAGTACTGGGGCCAGTATTATTCAATATATTCATTAACGATTTAGATGAGGGAATAGAGTGTACTATCAGCAAGTTTGCTGATGACACTAAGCTGGGAGGAGTGGCTGACACGCCAGAAGGCTGTGCTGCCATCCAGCGAGACCTGGACAGGCTGGAGAGTTGGTCGGGGAATAACCTAATGAAATTTAACAAGGGCAAGTGTAGAGTCCTGCATCTGGGCAGGAAGAACCCCAGGCTCCAGTATAGGTTGGGAAATTACATATTAGAGAGCAGTGTAGGGGAAAGGGACCTGGGGGTCCTGGTGGACAACAGGATGACCATGAGCCAGCACTGTGCCCTTGTGGCCAGGAAGGCCAATGGCATCCTGGGGTGTATTACAAGGGGGGTGATTAGTAGATTGAGAGAGGTCCTCCTTCCCCTCTACTCCGCCCTGGTGAGACCACACCTGGAATATTTTGTCCAGTTCTAGGCCCCTCAGTTCAAGAAGGACAGGGAACTGCTGGAGAGGGTCCAGCGTAGGGCAACAAAGATGATTAAGGGAGTGGAACACCTCCCTTATGAAGAAAGGCTGAGGGAGCTGGGTCTCTTTAGTTTGGAGAAGAGGAGACTAAGGGGGGACCTTATTAATGTTTATAAATATATAAAGGGTGAGTGCCATGAGGATGGAGCCAGGCTCTTCTCGGTGGCAAACAATGATAGGACAAGGGGTAATGGGATCAAGCTGGAACACAAGAGGTTCCACTTAAATTTGAGAAAAAACTTCTTCTCAGTAAGGGTGACAGAGCACTGGAACAGGCTGCCCAGGGGGGTTGTGGAGTCTCCTTCTCTGGAGACATTCAAAACCCGCCTGGACATGTTCCTGTGCGACCTCACCTAGGCATTCCTGCTCCAGCGGGGGGATTGGACTAGATGATCTTTTGAGGTCCCTTCCAATCCCAAACATACTGTGATACTGTGAATGTACCTGAGCTGGAGTCACCGCAGCTCTGCCTGGTAGCCTCAGTTCAAATAGGAGCTGGAAAGAAAGGATGGGAGCAACTCGAGCTCTGTGCCCTTTCTTATCTGCTCCATAACATGCAGCTGGAAAAAATAGGAGGCTTTTATTTGTCAGGTAGATTATATGCTTATTGAGCTTGCTGGATAACAGAGACCTCCACATAGCAGTGAGGGCAACGTATCTCCTCAGCAGACAATACAGAGTGTGCATATTTAATGCTGCACGTAAGAAGTGCTCCATTTTAAACACAGGTATATGTGACTGTACTTTTTTTTTTTAATAAAGGCACACATTTAAATATATAAATAAGTAATTAATGACTTAATTTTAGCCATCCATTTTATGTAATATTTTTATTTCAACTGAAGTCTACATGGCAGATGTGAAATACCCTAATTCTGACTCCCGTTTTTAGTGTGAAATGTTTGCTTGTGCTTGTTCTGGGATACATAATAGGGCTCAAGATAAACTCTGGAAATACTGAAGTGTAAAGACAAAAAGCTTAATTACAGGTATTTGTGTGGAATGTAACATTTAAGATATGCTTCTTCAATACTTATGATGAATTACAAGTAATTTATTACCTGCATATTTTTGCTATAGAAATTTAAAATATATATATATATATATTTATATACAAATGTAGCAATCTCAATTATACCTTCTTCTTCTGTGATTTAGATGTCTACTAGAACAAAAAGCTTTAGAGAAATTTCTGACTTGGAAGCAATGACACAAGGTTTGATTCTGAACAAACCATCAGGCTCTGAAACATCCAATTTAGAGCCATATGCTAAAAAAAAAAAAAAAAAAAAAGCCCAAATCCAAACCATTTCCAATTATATTTCCTAGAGTATATAAAAAGGTCTCATATTTTAACTACTATGCCGGAAGGATACTTGTATTTATACTGTGATGTTAATAATTGTAGGATACTAGTCATAATGTATTTTATTTTCAAGCATTATGAAGGCAGAGAGTAACTCAAGTGTGATGTTAATAATTGTAGGATACTAGTCATAATGTACTTTATTTTCAAGCATTATGAAGGCAGAGAGTAACTCAAGTGGACATAGTTCATACCTGAAGTATGAGAGAAGACGAAGGTTGCGTATTTGGATCCACAAAGCTCAGGTATTTTTATAAAGATTCAGACCAAGGATGGATGGAAAACAGCCATTTGAGACTAATCAGCTATCTGTAGTGCTAACGTGTAACACTGAAACATCCATTTAGTCAGGGGAAATAAACAAACCACCATCTGTTTTTGCTAAACCACCTACTTATTCTGCTTCTACAAATAGAGTAATATGACTGAAAATATAAAGTTGGTGTCATAACTACTGATACAATTTGAATATTGCAGCAGTATCTAGATTCTCCAACTAAGAGGGAGGCAGGATTATACTTGGCTATTGTGCAAACACACTGCAAGACAGACTTCTGTCTAAGAAGCTCAGCTATATACAGGAGAGAGAAAAGCTGGGAAGAAGCAAACATTAGTGCACCCATTTTGTGAATGGATAATGTGGCATACAAAAACTTAATGAATTGCCGTGTCCACTGATTTATGTCAGAGGAACTTAGCTATCAAATAACTTTGAAACTGCAGAATGAAATTATGTGCCATGACCTGCAGTTAATTAAGGAACTAAATTCTAATCTGCTGGACCTCAGTTGAGAGCTTTAACTAAAAATGACATGAAGTCCACCAAAACAACACAAAGAAAACAAAACAAAGCACAAACAAACAAAACTAAGTCCTCCCCACCTGCCCTTTGAAAACTCAGAAGAAACCAACATTCATATTGCTATTCCATAAGTCATCTCCCTTGTGTTTCAAAAGATAACTCTTATGACACACCAAATGACATAGTGCATTTTTGTTTGATTTTAATTCAAGACAGGTAGTAAATGTTTGATTTTGTTTTGGTTTTATACCTTTTGTATTCAAAGAGTAAGAGCTGCCATTTTTCATGATGATACACAATGGGGACACAATTTCTATTAATAATGACTGAAAAATACCCTTTGTATCATTGCTTTGAACTGGTGGTTTAGGAAATCAGCCTTGATTATCCAAATATAAACAAAGCCTTCAAGCTTAAGAGCTGTCTTCATCTTGTGTTTAATAGACCACAAACTGAATTTTAAACCAAAGAGATGGGGCTATACAGTTGTATTGGCAGCAAACCTAATTTTCAAGCTGCCCTCAGGTACCAAGACCAGCAGAATATTTTAAAGGGCTGCATAGAGGATTAGTGTTTGATCCCTGATTCAAGCTCAGAATTTGCACAGTGCTTCACTCTCTGTTGATAAACATCTCTGATCTCCGGAGCAAAGCCGGACACTTTGCTTTATGACTCCAAATGCCTTCCTTGAGATTAGGTGATCTTGCAGGGAGCAGGATGCAGCTCAGAGGATGCCAAGACATAGAACAGACACAAAGAACAGCTGGAACAGCCTCTTCACTTTCGTGCTATGATTTCTCTTTGTTTTTTTAATCAATATTGTTGCAACCAGAAACCCCATGGAGATGAATACATAGTGTGTGAACAAACTAAGCCAGTTTCCTCATCACCATTTGAAAATAGGGAAAATGTAGTGGGGCCAGGAAGGGGTGACTGAGACATAAGAGAAGGTTAAGATTTATACCTGACTCTGTGCTTCACACATAGTTGAAACTAGATTAAAACAGTGTTACTTCCTTGCCTTAAGAAATAAATTTAAACAAAACTAATCAATCAATTAATTGTTTGGAGGGGTTATGTTGATGATTATAATTATTTTATAGTCTATTCTAGCAATTAGTTATACTGCAATTTGAACTCAGATACCTATGAATATTAAATCTACTTTTCAGGACTTAACATTTAGGAATGATCAGAAGAAAAATCCAAGTGAATATTTTCTACCTTCCTTGTTACTGCTTATAATGGAACTATGTGAATTGGTCAGAAAATACTAATCTTGTCCCTAGATCCTAAAAATAAGCTTGATTATTAACTGTAGGTTACACCTCAGCATTGTCATATCGAGTCAAAAACATAAAAGCTGTCAATTCTGCCTAGCAATATATGCACAGTTTTAATTTAGGTACACAAGCATGGACATACATGCATACATCCACTGTGAGTGTTATTACTGACTGGAAGACAGAGGGGGAAGAAATTACTTTAAAGACTGTTTTCAAGCTTAACTTTAAATAGAAAAATTATCTCAGCAGCTATTGCTGATTGTTGAAAAACAATGTTCATAGCAGTCAAAAAATGTGCTGTTCTTCACTGGACATTCAAGCAAAATTATTAGTAGAAAACACAGCATCAATTTGTGACAAAAGAGAAGCAGTAAGCAGAAATGAAGATGGCACAAGCAGGGTCTCGGGTAGCTTTCGAAAGCACTGATAATCAAGATTGTTTTACGAGAAGCATACTTTCTTCTCCCCAAAGGAGCTATGCCCAAGAATTCTGTGCTTACTGAGAAAACAGGCTTCATATTTTGTCCGTGAGCGTATAGGGAGGATTCCTATAATGCTTCAACTTCATGACAAAGAGAGAAAAAAATTAAACTGGACAGTAAAATTGCCTTGTAAAGGACTTTCAAAGTTAACATAACCTATTTATAATAGATACAAACTTGAATGGCAACCTGAAGTGACAGGCACTGTAATTGAAGAGACAGGTCAGAATCAGTGATTGAACTTTAAAGTGCTAATCAGAGCTACAGCATTGATTGCTTTTGAAGAATTTTAAGCCTACATATCAAATGATCTGGACTGACAATTAGTAAAGCATTAAAATAATGAGTTCTAGAAGAAACAAATGCTATTGATCAGAAATGAGGAGAGAGAGAGCAGAGAAGACACAATACCAGAATTTCAGAATGAAAAATATTTCTCTGATGATGGAAACACAAGTTCACCACTGCCTAAATGAGGACAATAAACAAAAGCTTAATCAGAAAACAAAACAAAACAAACACAAACAAACACACACAGACCCTGTTAAGTTTAGATGACTCCTGCAACAGAAAGGTGGTAATGGGAATTATTCATATTGAATAATGTATTCAGAATTAATAAATGTTTCTGGCTGAACATAAATTATCCAAACAGCATACATATCTACAGATATTATCTAGACATTTATAAAAGCACGTTAGCTTATGGAGCACTGAAGTGCTCTTTTCTGATGCTATCGACCACCTCTAATTCACTGCTCCTATTGGGCAAACACTATGCTTTGAACAAATTTTCCTGTGCAAAAGGAATTCTAGGGGTCCATGATGTGTCTCAGAACATTTTATCATCATTTTTCATTACGGAATTAGCACAAAGCAACCACAAGCATAAAGAAAAGGATCTGTCTTAATATCCACTACCCAAAGAAAAAGCATACGTACGTTAAGGAAACTTCTATCAGAGACAAGACAACACAAGTAATAGCATCTGAATCCACATGGAGAGAAACATAAATTAGAACCACTGAAACAGTTCAAGTTGTGAATGTGCATATTAGGACTCTTTAATAAAATCAAACTGACTTATGTCCACTCCACCCAACACAGTGCCCTGACTGATGCTGTCCTTTGAAACAAGAATTTCTTGTGAATATAAATAACTCCTAAATAACAGCAGGTCTGAATTTCTGCACAGATTCTGAACACTTATAAACTGGAGAGTAAGGTTTAAAAATACAGCCTTAAACCCAGCTTAACACCCATGAGTCGTCCCTCTCTGTCCTAGCTAAAAACAGAAGACAACAACGACTGAGGAAAATATTTTCAAAATCTTTAGCAGTGTTATCATATAGCAGACTAATGACACCATCCTAAAAAGACTCATCTTACACAACATTAGGTCAACTATTTGGAAACAAATACCAATTCAGTTAAACTTTCAGCATCATATAAGTTGGCAAGTGACTGAATAAAAAGAGAGGAACGAATAATATCCAACAAAGTATACTCTCTAGTTTTTTCTTGTTGCAGTTTCAAACTCTTGACTGCAGACACACATTGCCCTTGTTTATCTCTCTGAAATGTAAACATGCTCCAAACCACTCAATGCTACTTGCACTTTCAACTCTATTTTTTGCTGGCTTTGTAGGATAAAGCTCTTCATGGTAATGACAGACCCTCTCATACACATGTCAGTTATTCTTTGGATGCATCAGTAGAATCATCCCTGACCTACTTTCCCTTATTTTTTCCATTTGCACTTTTAAATATGTTCCTATTTACAAGGCTGCCACTTGATGCCTTTCATTTCTTGTTTGAAAATGTCTCAAATAGAGGAACTTTTCTCTGCTACTTAACTTTCTAGATTCCATTATTGTGAGAGTTCCTTACATGTTATTACAAATAATCATGCTGTTTAGGTTAGTGACTAATGGCAAACCTAGAATGTGACAGCCATATCAAACAGTGCAGGAAAATGTATAACTGCAAAATCTGAAGATTTAGATATCAAGCCACAATTGAAATCCTCAATAAATTAAAAAAAAAAAAAAAAAAAAAAAAAAAAAGGAGGACAAAAAAGAGGACAGTGTAGTTTAACCAAATGGAATACTGTGGGCAAGGTACGAGCCTTAGCCATGTTGTTCAGGTACACCTCTGACAGTGCAAAATGTTTTAAAGCATCTATAACTAGAGATTAGTCAAAGGAACAGGAGCTAGTTGTTCAGGATGAGTTGTACTTTTCATAACCCAATGTTAGATATACTTTCAGAATGCATACCTTCTCTTTTTGCATATCATTGAAATATAAAACTGCTGAGTTCTTTCCTCTGATTTTAGAAATATCAATATGCACTCAAAAAAGAACTGTTTAACACAGTGAGCAAAGGTAGATAGTCACTACAGGCAAAATTTGTTTTACTTTACTTTCTTTATCCAGTCTAAATTAATCATTTATGCTTCCTTGAGAGATTATAAACATGTTCTACAACTTCCCAGAGAATGATTAGTCCCTCCTGTTTTATGATGGGAACCAAGGACCTAGAGAGACAATCTACTACAGAGAAAAATAACAAAAGAAAAATAATGCTGTTTCTCATTTGCATATTTTAAAAATAAGGCAAATAAAGGGGAGAGATCTATGGATTATGCTGGCTGAAACTACAAAACCATGCAACAACACACATGGGAAAAATAAATAACCTTAAGAGCAAGCTTGGGATATGCTGTAGCCAATAGCAGCATCCTGATTTTCACTTATATATTTATTTAACACTTAACACCAAAACTTCAGATGCTATAAAACATTATTATTCCATTTAAGTCAATAAGACTTCATTAATTTACACTAGTAGGATGTTTGGTCAATAAAATTTACAATCAAAAGAAAAATTAGAGCAGATGGCAGGCAGAAAGATTAAGGGACTCTGTGAATTTTGCCAAAAAGTGAGAATATAAAGAAACAAGACATTTATTGTTTGAAAAATAAACTAATGGACCTCATTCAGGAAGGGAACAGAGACAGATGCTTCAACATTATTTGAACTTCCATCACTTGAAAGAATCCAGGGTACAGACTGAAGCTTAAGGAAGCTATAGGACTTAAAACCAGAAAAGCATACTTTTATTCATGGGATCATTTAAAATATGCTTGGGCAAATCTCTTTAGACTTTTCATCAGCTGGTTCCTGTACCCCTAACCTACCTGTCCTTTTTGAAGCCTGACATGACTGTATTGCTTCACTTTCACCTTTACTTTCACGGAATACCCTGGAATTTTACGTGCCAAGGACTTTGTCATTGTTGCAGTTCAATAACAGGAATATTCACCCAAGAACAGATGTACATGGTTGTATGACTCACTTTACAACTGGAGGAAGAAAAGTTCTACATTGTCAAATAATTTTTACAAGCAAATTAGTCTGTGGAATTTTTGGATCTAAAAATGTGTATGTGTTGTGGCTTAGCCCCACACAATTACTCCTGGTGGGATAGGGGGCAGAATCAGAAGAGTAAAAGTGAGAAAACTCATGGCTTGAAATGAAAACATTTTAATAAGTAAAGCAAAGGCTACCCATGCAAGCAAAGCAAAACAAGGAATTCATTCACTACTTCCCATCAGCAGGCAAGTGTTCAGCCATCTCCAGGAAAGTCGGGCTCCATCATGC
Organism: Streptopelia decaocto; assembly: GCF_964273445.1. Taxonomy (NCBI): domain Eukaryota; kingdom Metazoa; phylum Chordata; class Aves; order Columbiformes; family Columbidae; genus Streptopelia; species Streptopelia decaocto. The sequence goes on from NC_138655.1 coordinate 73,943,586, forward strand.
ATAATGGTTACTTGGGAAGACAAATGGCATCGCTCCAAACGTCCTCCACCTTTCTTTTTCTTCACCCAAAGTATATATTTATCATGACATCATATGGTATCTAATATCCCTTTGGACGGTTTGGTTCAGCTGTCCTGACTGTGCCCTCTCCCAGCTTCTTATCACCTGCAGCCTTCGCACTGAAAAATCCCTGATAATAGAAATATTGTTTGGCAACAACCAAAACATTAGCATGTTATGAATATTCTTCTCATACTAAATCCAAAACATAGCACTATACCAGCTACTAGGAAGAAAATTAGCTCTATCCCAGCCAAAACCAGTACTGTACAGTACAGTATGAACTATTTTATTCAAGGAACATGAGAGCATATGAACTGGAGTAACAGGAAATATAAGTAATTCCAAGCACAATCATTAACATTCTTGAAGTGCTCATAACTGCATTTTTAAGAATAAAACATTGCCACCTATGTCTACAACTAGCTACAGTTATGTGTAAATAAAAAAAGCTCCTGGGGAAGATTTGCTTTGAAAGGAGTATAAAAAGTTAAAATATTAAGAGTGCTTTGCTCCCCTGGGGACCTAGTCAGCTCCTCTTCCATCTGAGCTTTAATTCAAGCAGTCAGCATGTCAAATATTCTTCAGAAATACCAACAAAGTATTTATACAGCTATGTGTATGTGACAAACAAGAAGTTTGGCATCAGCATATTTTACAAGACCATTCCAGGGATCACTGGAATACTGAAATACCACTATTAGTGGTATGCATATACACATGTCTGGGGCACAAATGCGAGGACAGTGACCCAAGAAGCTTTCTGGTCTGACATAGAAAAACTCAATAGATTTGGTATTTGAAATAAATCCTAGGCTGTTATTTGTTATTATTAAGAAACATTTCTGATGCTGTTATAACTAGATGGACATGAGCTATGTGATATTTTTTATCCTTTGAATTTAAACCATTGTGGACATTTTCCAGTAAATCCTGTCACAATACAGAAGACAAGGATTTGTACATATATCTATATATTTTTATATATTCTCTCATCACACACATAATGTGTGAGTGAGGGCATGTAAATAAAACTACATATACACACCTTCTCACTCCCATAAAGAAAACCTCTCAGTCTGCAGCACTGCTCACACTAAGTTCTCCATACATCACGCTGAGGGTTCCACCTAGAGAAAGAGTGGAGATGGTGATCTTTCCAGCTCCCAAACGCATCAGGAGAGTAGTGAACAGAATCAGCATTCTTAGAGCTTCCCTTTTTCAGATTCCTGAAAACACTTTGTATTCTGTCTTTAATTTGCTGTAAGCATTCCCAAATTAAAGATACTGACATAAATCACTCAAAAAGTGCTGTTTAATACCCAAAACTGCTGTGTATTCACAAGCTTTCCTTGTGTCTTCTCTGCCCTCCTATCCGTTCTGTCTTCCTGAGTCTTCACTTCTCAGTTTCTTTGGCAAGCAAGACAATACTTTTTTTTGCTTTTGCATACAGGAGGAGAGCTTTCCACTTCCCCTACTGCCCAATGCTGATGTAGCAGCACAAAATACACTTTCAAGATGAAAAAGCCATAGAAAACCAGCACAGACTACAGAATGTCTGTTCTGTTACTGACTATAAAAATTCACCGATACAAGGAATAGCGAGCACCTGATTGCACACAGAAAAGCTGCAGTTACAGTGGAGGTTTCCCTTGGGACGTCATTTATCACAATTGTGGTACTTTATTGACCTGATTAAAAATAGTCAATTGTTGTGAATCACAGTATACTGAATGTACCAGCATTTCCATAGAATATCCAGAATTATTTGCCAATGGTTCTTGCATAAACAAAGAGTTAGACCTATGAAACCAAATTATTAATATTAACCACCTTAGGTAAAGTATTTTACACTGCCAAACAGAAAATCCAGAGAGGAAAATGTGTCAATGACTAAGAATTATCCACAAATCTTGCTGAAAATCTAGTGCAGTAAAACTTGCCAGTTGAAGAATATGATTTAATGTAATATAACAAAGTACTAAACAAATGGCTAAAGAGAAGAGAAAGGTTCTCATCATTTGGCAAAGGGGTTGCCATTAGACTGAACTAAAGAGGTCTCCTCTTGATATCTATAAGGTTCCTTGAGAACATATGAAAATAGCTAAACTGTTAAATCTGACTGAAGGTTTACCAATTCATGCATTTGCCAGAAGAGCTAGGAGAAGAAATAGTATACTCACATATATTCTACCTTACAATTCTGTGGCCTGGCATGATGTTACTGCATTCTCAGAATGGTTCCTTCTCCTCTTTTTCATCATGGACATTCAGTTGGCATTTTCAGAAGCAGATGCTTAGGCAAAAAGGAGTTGGCTGTTTCCATCAGTAGGTTCATCCCTCCAAGTCAGAGGTATCAAAGAGTAGAAGTTATTTTGTTCATGCCAAAGTATTGAAAGCAAGAACAGAATGATCTTACAAATAAAACCTTATCTCCATAGTATCCCTTTCCTTGCCTTAGTGTTTTCAAAGCTTTTAAATACTCTTACAATACTACGATAAGGCCTTAAAAGTATTACATATAAAAATAATAATTTGTGAAATGTCAGAATATAACAAAAGAAAGAGAACTACTTCCATGCATTGAATCACTTCAACAGAAATAAATTATACAGTCTATTAAAACAACTGAGAATGAAGCAAGACACAGGCAACCTTCAATGCCAGAGGCATAGTTGTTGCTGCCAACAGAGTTTTAATGAAAGCACTTCCTGCGATTTTTCGCTCCTTAACATGGAGAGTTTCTTTAACTTCATTTAAAGGAGTAAATGAGAAAAATACAACTATGTGTTAGTGTCTCTTCCTTTCCTAAGTACAGCTGTAGAGAGCAAATAAAGAGCAATGTTAGAAAATTAGCCCAGAGGAAGGATGATTAGCTGAGTGCAAAAAATTACCACAACTAAAGATAAGCTGTACTGGTTCAGTTTAAACCAAGAGACTTTCTTTAGCATATTGTGGGTATGCAGCCTGAGACCACTGGTATACTTTCTGAGAAATACTATGCTTTCAAGCAACGTCCCAGGATTTACTCAAACTTACATTTTTCAGGTTTATTTTGGGGTTCAGATATAAAAGGCTAACAATGCCCAGTGGTAACTACTAGTATATAAAAACTGCAAATATTTTTGTGAATTACTATCCTATGTGCGCTGGGGGCAGTTCTTTGAAGCATCTCTTATGTTTTTCCAGTAAGGGATAACACAAAAAATTCTCTTAAGAAGATATGACGGCTGGAAGGGCTAGTCATCAAATATACTTGCATTCTTGCAAATTCTGATAATTTTGGGGACTTATGCAATGAAGATTATGGGATTCTGTGGAGATTTAATGTCTTTTTGTCCTTTTGGTCCAAGTAATTCAGAGATGTCCAGCAGCACATACAATATTGGGTTCACTTGCATTCTGTCAAAGCATAGGGCAGTGCCAGATCTTGTGCTGTACTGTAAAGACAGTATTAATTTCTGTCTAAGTGCCAACAAAGTTACACTATACATAAATATCACAATTTACAATATAGCTTCAACTTAAACTGGCAAGAGGAGAAAGAAGGCTATTTTTTGCATTTCATGTAACAGTTCCACAAAAGTATATGGTATACCGCATACAACGCTCGCTTGCGTTTTTTGAAACTTGATCAGTTTCCTTTTGATTTTGGAACTTCAGCTGATCAAGGCACTAGGAGGGTTGGACAGGAAAAAGGAATGGAATCAAATTAGAGAAAACACAGCTTCCATTAGGTCGGGAAGAATTTGCTTTTAAGAAGCTGAGCAAAGAGATGCACCATCTTAGAGTGAAGGGTTCAGAGCCAGTCTCACAAATTCTTTATGCTTTCCTGCAGATTCACTATGGGATTTATCATAAACAGTCTAATAACTCTAGACTTTAACGTGCTTATTGTCAGGACCTTGAAAACAACAGTGCTTTACAAAGATATTAGACCTGAATGCTGGGTGATAATGAGTTGAAGCCTGGATACTCTTTTACATTAGATCTCCTACTTCCCTTATTCCTACATCTGAGTAGATCTGCCCTGGCTATAATTACTCTGAAAACACTAAGTAACACCTAAAGGCTGAAGATTATACGTCGGCTTTGCACTTCTATGATGCACTGAGCATCCAAGTAAAAAGATGAGATGACCTGCCATAGACCATCTGTCAGTCTGAGATTTGCACCTCACCTAAAACCTTCTCAAGTAAAGCTTTAGGCTTTAAACCAAATACACTGAACAAAACTTCCACATATAAATCCTGTCTTTTCCCTTGCCTAGTTAGGCTGTAAGACATCTTTCTTCTTGTGCAATCTCTCTCTTCAAGCTTTTACCTCCAGCTGTACTTAATTAGTCTATTATAAGGAACATCTGATTCCTTTCCAGCTGTCATTTGTTCCTCCATTACCAGGGCCATGTACCTAGAAAGGTTATGCCTCCAAAAAAAGGTCTATCCCTGACTAGTTGTCTGCAGGAGAAAACTATACTTTAAAGTCCATTGTTGCACTTATCCTGAATTGTTTTCTGTGTTTCCACTCAGTTCTGAAGCCCAAAGCAAAGCAATGGGAAGCCAAGGGGATGTGCTGAATCTAGGGAACTGAAGTGGTACATTCAGGGCTCCTGATATCACCTTCTGGCAAGTCATAGCTATACAGTAGCTCTTGGTTTTGCACATTTTTGAGCTTTTTGAGCATTTATTGACTTCTACTCAGAAAGTCATTAAAAACAATAGCAGAATATTAATTTCTCCTCATTTAATTTTTTGCTCATCAGGATATGTTGTTTTGTTTTTTTATTTCACCCTCATTTTTGCAACAACATAATAAAAGAATGGAAAAAACCCTAAATCTTTCAAAGGACTGACACTAGTTGAAGTAATTTGTGATTCCTGGTTTACAACAAAGTTTGCCCTAGATTGAATGAATACATGGACAAACACATTTACTTCAGTGAGACACCTATATAATTATGCAGATTTCCCCATGTTAGCAACAGAGAGATAAAGAGAGGTGGCCTCAGTCATTTCTGAGTTGTGCTTATCTCTTCATACTGATTGCAAACCACTCTAAGGTGACCATGCTTCTAACTCAAGCTTTGCCGCTAAGTGTGTCAAATTAGATTAGATGAATCTGAGCCAGAGTAAGGAAAGATGTCAAGCTTTTTAATATCACCAAATTAGTACATAGTCAAGAGGCAGGTAGAAATCTATATCAAATGTCCCAGATATGTGTGGTCATGTGGGGCACAGGCCCTACTCCTGGCAATTAGCATCCTTTTGGTCAATTGATTTAAAACTGTACCAGTTGTGGAACATGACAGTATGTACAGGATACAGATATTATTTTCTGAGCAGTAAAGATTGCACAAAACTCCTTGATTAAGTAGCAAAGAAAGCACCTCTTTTTAGAAATTGTGGTAGCATACAGTTTGAATCTAACTTGATATAACATGTGAAAATCAAGCATACACAAACAAACAACAAAAAAGAAGGATTACTTCATCAGTCAATAAGACAAAGAAGTTATTTACCTTGCTGGTGTGTTTCAGTGCCTTTTTCTTTTCCATTAGGATATGTGGTTTCAAATTAATTATTTAAGGACTGCAATCGTCAATAAAACAAAAAAGACAGAAAAACTGAAAGTATATATACTTTCAATACTACTGCTGAAGGTATCTTAAAGGGCAGGCCAGGTTTGACCCTCAAGCCATCCCCTGACTACTGAGTTCTACTGAGTTCTATTGAGTTCAAATGCCACTAATCGAGTTTCAAGATACATCTATAACCTCAACTATTGTGCACTTAAGGCAGGTACAGATATGACAAAAGAAATATCCCTAGTGTTCTTTATGGTTAGTTCCTAATGCGTCCCACTTTACATGAACTTCAGTTCAAAGAGTAGATGGGTGAAGCAGTTCCCAGTGCAAGACATTCCTTATTGAGTCTATGGATTCTGTCTAAAAACACAAATGAACAAAAAAAAATTGTCCTCAGTCTTAAACTATTATTAACTTAGAAAGGCTTTTTATTAACAAGCCAAAGCATTTCTTGTTTATTGCTCTGACTTGTTTCCACTGAAATAGCTGTTTAAACTCACCCTGACCTGAAACATGCAATATCTTGCCCTTCATAGGAACACAAATGCCATCCAGTTTCACTGAACCTATGAAAGGTCACCCTTAGTTTCCAAAGGACTAGTTTCTCTTTTCTCATGAGAGTAACACATTTACGTGCCCATGAATGAGAAGGTGACTCAAAACAGTCAGCATGAATTTACCAAATGTAAATGATGCCTAATCAGCCTGATTGCTTTCTATGATAAAATGGCTGGACTTGTGGAGGAGGAAAGAACAATGGATGTCACCTACCTTGACTTTAGCAAGACTAAACACACACAATATTCTGCCATAGTAGTCTTTTATCCAAGTTAGCATTTTATAGTCAGAATGGGTGAACAAGTAGATGGGTACTAAATTGTTTGGATAATCAGGTTTGGAGGGCTGAAGTTAATGGATCATATGCTGCCTGAAGACCAGTAACAAGTGGAGTATCACAACAATTTATCCTGGGACCTGAGCTGTTTCACATCTTTCTTAATGACCTAGAGGAAGCAGCAGAGTGCACTCTCGTCAGGTTCCCAGATGACACCAAATTGGAGTGGCCAGCTAATATGCTGGAGGACAGAGCTGCCATTAAGGTGAAGCCAGAGAGCCTGGAGGAATGGGCCAACAGAAACCTCACGCAATTCAATAGTGCAGGACAAACACAAAGACCTAAACTGGGAAAGAAGAGCCCCTGCAATGACAGTCTGGTGATGAGCTTTCTGGGGAGCAGCTCTGCAGAAAAGAGCCTGGGTAGTGTGGCAGAGAGCAAGCTGCAAGTGAGCCAGCAATGTGCCCTGGCAGTAAAGATGGTTAACAGCATCCTGGATTGTATGAATGGCTGCACAGCCAGGAGATTGCAGGAAGGGATTATACCCCTCATTAGTCCACATCTAGATAATGTATCGAGTTTTGGTGACCTCACTCAGTACAAGAAAGACATTCATAAATCGGAGTGGGTTCAGGGGAGAGCCACCAAGATGGTTTGGAATTGGAGTACTTGCCCTTTCAGGAGAGGCTGAGGGACCAGGGTTTGTCCATGGTGGAGAACAGATCGCCTCAGTGAGGAGGGTGCCTGATAGCAGTCTTCTAGTGTCTACAGGGATGTCATCCAGGAAAAAAAAGTCAGGCTCTTGGTAGCAATGCATACTGCAAGGAAGAGAAGCACCTAGCATAAATTTAAATAAGAGACGTTTAGACTTTATAAGGAAAACCTTTTTCACCATGATGACACTCAGGCGTTAAAAAAAGTTGTGCAGAGAGGCTGTTCAAGCCTCCATCTCTGGAGGTTTTCAAGTCCTGGCCAGAAAAGTCTTAAGTAACCTGGCCTGACCTAGCTGGCTCTGCTTCGATTAGGAGATTGGGATAGAGATGTCCGAAGGTCTTTTCCAACCCAAATACAAATGCAGAAAACCAAGAATAGACAAAGCAGGGTAGGGTGAATTGCATGTCAAAATAAAGTGGACCTGGAGCAGTAAAAATGTAACCAAGAAGGCATTTAACAGATATTCTTTAGAAGCCAGGCATACAACTCTCATATTTATAGGCCACATTTCAAAGTTTTCTCTCTTGCACACATGAAAGGTTTCCCCCTCCCAAACTTTCCTTCGTCTATCACCAGGGATGCACCTTTGACAATTAGAGGATTATAGAGAAATTAATAGTTGTGATTCTTACAGACTCATTGAGTCATTTTACTGATATGCACAAATTAGTAATTTTACCGCAAGATAAGTCTCACACAGAATCACAGAATGTTCGGGGTTGGAAGGGACCTCGAAAGATCATCTAGTCCAATCCCCCTGCCAGAGCAGGAACACCTAGATGAAGTTACACAGGAATGTGTCCAGGTGGGTTTTGAATGTCTCCAGAGAAGAAGACTCCACAATCCCCCTGGGCAGCCTGCTCCTGTTCTTATAGGAACTGTCTTTCCAAATATTTCATTACGCAATCCCTTAGTAACTATTATACGAGAACCCTGCTTAGGACAGGCAGTTATTCAATTAAACACAAAGCTACTATAAGACAGAAGAACTTCAAGGCATTAGACCTGAACAGTGCTTATGAACTTTACCTTGTCGAGGTTTGATCTCTGTTAGCCCAAATTCACACACACAAGTGCTAAACTGCTATCACAAAGCAACCGTCCTTTAATTCCTCAGTGCTTGGCTTTGTAGCCATAAAACCATTTTGAATATAGGAGATACATACAGAGCTGGAGCCAATGAAGGTCGCAAGCAAAGGGATGGCCCTGAGCATCTTCCCTGCTCATGTCTAATTCACACACTGGAGGAGAGACAACCAGTGCTATGAGACTTAATCTAGGAAGGACTTACGCAGCATCAGGTTTCATGGAATTGCCCTGACTGCCATCTCTCTTAAAATGCTTTGTTCATATACAACAGCAATTACCCTTTTGAAAATTACACAAGAGTGCCTCCTCCATGCTTGTCAGAATTGGTACTTTTCAGAGAAAAGAGAAAATTATTCTTTTCTTAGTGATCATGTCCCGTCATGGAAGGAAGATACATGAAAAACCCTTTGACAGACATAGAACCTTTATATCTTGCATGTATCTTCATGTTACTGGATCTTTCTTGATATTATCCTGTGTTTTCCCTTTGATGTGTCAAGATGGCTTTATTTTTAATATTTCAAAATATTATTTTTCCTTCTCAAGCCACTTCCATGTACAAACTTCTGTAAGGAAACACAATATTTTCAATATGTTGTTTACTATACAAACAGATAACTTTTTAAATTGAATTCCTACTTGTGTGTAATGGCTCACCCAAAAAGCTTTCAAGCTTCCACTAGATTTGTCTTCAGTTCCTCACTCAGTGTTTCAATTATTCTGTCTTGAAAACATGAACAATAAAACACTCTTATAAGAGGTAGGATTGTGCTTCCAAGGTTTTTTATGATAACTGGAAGAAAAATATTCTATTAAAACTAGAATTTTTCATTTAAACATATCTGAGATCAGGGTGTTCTGTTACGTGTTCCAATATTGTTCATTTAGTTGTTCCTTGAGTATTTCAGTATCATATTCTTGACAAAGATTTTATAGATGTGGCAAAAAAAATCCAACATATATAGAGCATCGGTGGTAAACAGATGCTAAAGTTTCACAGAGGCCATGTAGCTGTTGCAAATTAAAAAAATAAAGGGGGTTATTCACATCTTACACTTTAAGTGAGTAGCTTTGGCACAGTTCAGAATCTAAGACCTGTATAGTTGGAGAAAAAAAGGACGTGCCCAAATGGAGTATGTAGGTACTCAGAGTGTTTTAGTTGGAGGCCATCTGAATATTTCAACAGTGTCACAGAAGTGTTTCAAAACTCTGCTAATCCCAAGCTTTTTCTTCCAAACCATGTCTAGGTGCAAGGGTAATGAAAGTAAATTAACAGCTCGTGTCCTTTGACCTTTGTCCCAAGCCTGGCAGTATTCAAGAAGAGACTGGACAATGCCCTCAGACACATGGTATGGACTGGGGGGTTGTCCTGTGCAGGGACAGGAGTTGAACTCAATGATCCTTGTGGGTCCCTTCCGACTCAGGACATTCTACGATTCTCTGAACTAATTCACTTATGGAACCACAAAGTAGAATCTCGTTTATAATCATTGCAAATTACTTAACTGAGGGGTCAATGCATCTTTAAAAAATTGGTGATGAAGCCCTTTTAAAAATTGTTTTGGTTTGCTTTTTTTGTTTGTTTGTTTGTTTGTTTTTAATCTTCAAAACTCTAAGCACAGGTAAGCAAAATTAAGTAAGAGCAATTTCATTTTAATCTCTCCTATGTAGATCTTAATTCTTCATACTGCCTACCTGTTGGTGCCAAAGCTCCCCAAAAACATGATCTATGCAAATTCCTGACAGTAATCATAGTGAGACACGGAAAGCAGGAGAGTTAGTCAGCTGGTCTTCTAACCTGGGCACTCCCTGGCACTGTAACCTTTCTAAGGTTGACTGAGATCCTCAGGTATATTTAAAATCTTCAGAATATGGCCCTTATCAACATCACTGAAGAGGATTTCTCACATTCAGCACTCCAGCCTATTTGAAAAGTCTTCTGGGCACAGTCTGTAGGCAGTAAACTGATCATACAGTTTCACTTCCTAATGCAGGACTGTCCACCACAAACTATAGTAAAAATAGGCATGAAGTCACAGTCTAAGGGCATTGATGTGACTTTAAGTTATCTGTAACAATCAATACTGTGTCACTTCCTCTCTGCAAATTATAGAAGACATAATTTTTCAATCATAGCCAGACCACTAATCTGTCAAATGCAAGACAAACTTTTACCTTTAAACAACTATAAACTTACGGCTCCAGGCATCTTTTCTTTTTTGTGAAGACTATTTTTTTTTAAAACATACATAAAAGTTGTTCAAAAGATCCTGACACTCTGGGCTGTCATTTTCATTCACAATCGTTAAAAAAAAAAACCCTCAAATTTTGAAGCCTTTCATTATTGGTTAAACACTAACCTGATGGAGCTGAGGAATTCTCTAATGAACATTAACAGATCAAAGGAATTAGCAATGACCTTTAGTAGAAGTGAGGAAACATACTAATGATTCTACTATAACTGAAACTTTTTCTTTAGTAAAAACAGTTCTTCAGACTGTGCTTTATTTGTCATCAAAAACAGTTCAGGAAAAATTGCTGGTTGCCTCAATGTAATCGGTACATTGTTTACAGAATTTTTATCAATGCTCCCGTTGTATGGTGTACCATTGTGAGAGAGCGCAAATACAAAATATTATACACATCACTAGCAATTTTGAGGAGTTTTGCTGATACTAGGTAAATAATAGGCTATTACACAATAAAAAAAAAAAAAAAGGTGTGATGTGTCAAAATCTTTGCCTAGTCTTAGAAGAATTCAAAGCTACAGGAAAAACACAGTACCCAGACGTGATTCACCCAAAGCTTTTCTTTCTTCAGCTAAAACACCGCACCCCCGCTTTGCAGAAGCTACATCAACAGCAGTTGTTTTTCACTGGGCTATGTGTATCATCTGCACTTGGGGCCTTGAACATTTCAGATGAGGCTTCGCAGCCCTCATTCAACTTGGGCATGCTGACAGAGCTTAGTGTTTGAAACACAGTCTAAGGCACCTGATGCATGAGGCAAATAAACCCAAAGCTTGGCTATTTCTACGAGAAATAGTGCAAATCTGCAGTGATGGATGGCACAGTATCTGAAAACCAAGGTACTTCCATGCTTTAAATTTTGGGTATAGCACAGAGAAAAGGCATTCTCAACACTTTGTCAACAGCTTAAACACTTCAGCCCGCATTATCCTGGGACTGGCAGACATAGCAACATGTTTAATTTCCATGAGCTGCACTAACCAGAGAAGGCTCTCAAATGAGAAGCGGTGCTGTCTCTGCAGGGTGCTGTGCACTGAACATGTTTGCCTCACTTCCACTCACTCCCTTCGTATATCAAAGCAGGGCAGCAAATAAAGTAATATTTGTAAAAGACATACCCAGCTGTTGTCTCAAACATCAAAAGGATGCACACAGAATACTTACCTTGTTAAAGAGAGGGTCTTCCTCAGGTAAAAAAATATCCATTTCCCACTTTGTCCTAGACAAATGCCAGAAGAAGGAAGCACTTATGACACTGAATATTTGAGCAGAAAAGCTAATTCAATCTATATATCCACCTATGTACATATTAAAGAAATCAAGAGCTATTCCTTTTCCTTCCAGTAACTCCCAAGAAGAGACACTGAGCTGGACCTTTGAAGTCTGTGGCAAAACTTTATTCAATACTGCGTAAAGATAAAAAGGTTGAAGATAAACTTTTTTTTGATCATAGATGAATTGCCTGATTTTAATAAGTGCTAAACAGCTGCATCTTTTATACAAATGGAGACTGTGAAGGCTGAATTTTTCCAGGAAAAAAATTGTCTAAATTCCTCCTCTGAAAGTCTTTGACAATAGATGTGTAATTATCAAAACATCAGCATAACTGGAATATCAATACAACAAGCTAAAACATTACCTATTTTTAAGAAGTCATGTTTACTTAATCATTGCTTTGTAAGTATATAAAAGGATTGCACAAAACGAGAAGTAATGTACCCAATAGATCCACTCCACTTACTGCTTCTATGGCTCCTCTGCACAAATAGGGAAGCAATAAATTGAGGGCGCGTATGCATGCCAACTTTCCCAATTTCCATTACTTTCAATAAACAGAAATTCCTCTCTCACACCACCATTATTTTCAGACCTTTCCAACCTTCAACATTATGTAAATGTAGAATAACTCCAGAGTTAGCAACTATTGAGAGTTCATACCAGGATATTTGAAAAGTCTTTTATTTTTCTTTGCTAATCAAAACATCTGGAAGTAAAATGTTGTTCTTTTTTCCTCTATATGAAATAGATAATTAAAAAAAAGCACCCTGCACTTATGAAAGAATATTTAATTAAAATTATAATGAAAGTGTATAAAGAAAATGTATTCTCTGGCTTTGGAAAAAGAATTAGAGTCTGTAAGTACATTCAAGTAGGGAGTCTTTCATTATTACCCTGATATTTTTCAAATATTGAGAGCTATTTCATCTAAGGCTTCTTATCCAATGATTTCAATCACTTCATTTGGAAAACTGCAGGGAAATTAAGATCTCTTTTAGAGAAAAAAAATTATGCAGTATACAAGTATCTATAGAGGCTGGCCTCCTATAATAGTTGGAATCCCAGAAACCCTCAGAAAACAGAAAAGAAACAAAAAAAAAATTGAAAATAAAAGTTATCATTTTAGTTACACCAAGATTGTGAAAGAATGGAAGACAGCAAAGAAAAGAAAGTTGTATGAAAAGAGCTAAAAAACAAACCAGTAGAAAAGTCAGACACATTCAGAGTCAGTGTTAAACTTCTACTTTGAATACAGAAGATAATTAATGGTTAAGAGAACTTACTCAACAGCATGGCTGACCTTCAAGTCCTAAGTGCTGGACATTCAGGTGGTTTCTTTCTCCCATGATCAGCTCTGACTCAACAAAGAGCTATGGACTTGGAGCAAAAGTTGAGATATGACCTGCAGGAAGCCAGATTTTAAATAGAGCAGTTTTAAAAGAGCCTGTGGACCTGTGACAACTGTGGCCTGCATAAATGAAGGGAGTTTGACTTCAGAATGGGACAAAGGATTGGAGCCAATGTCTCCAGGGTCTTGGATCTAGCTAGGCGGCCATCCAATGTGAACTTTAAGGCCTTCTTGTTTGGGGAAACGTTTCAAGCACGTATTGAATTTCCAGCATGCATTGAACTCCCTTGATCTAAATGAGATTTAATTATTATGATCGAATACCTCTTTCAGTCTTGTTTCAAGAGGGATAATTTCCTAAATTTGGATCTGTAATCAGTAAGTTAATACTTAGGAGCAGAGTTGTATTGTTAGACTACGCTGAGGAGGAATATGCTTCAGTACAAAACTTTCACTAAGTAATAGCAGTACTGCTTCTGTCCTTACCTTCTCACTCAAACACCACTATTTCACCACATCATGGGGAGGGCTACAGTAACATCAGAGGACAGAGTCTTGCTATCAGTCTCCTTGTTATCATTCTAGGAAATACATCTAAGTCGGTTAAGTATGCTGCAAGTAAGTGAGATTCTTCTGCCTTGTAATCATGTCATCATATTTCCTGTTCATAGCAATAGTGGAAAAATATTGAATGACTAAGCAGTAGTTTTGGAGCAATGCTAGATAATTTAGAGACAATAGCTAGCAGAGGGCTTTATCTTATAAAAACCAGCAGATTTTATCAACAGGAATGGAAGATCATACCTACGTGCATTTCAAATAAAAACTATGGGCCTGTCTTTATTCTCACATAAGTAGAAATGAAAGAAATGTATTTATTTCAGTGAACTTACAGAAGTCACCAAACCTCCTTACCAACAGCTACTGAAAAATTAGAGAGGTAACAGAAAACTTAGGCCATCAAGGCCAATCATCAACTGATGTAAACTGGCTTTTTCTTACTGTAACAATAGTGGCAAAGAAAGCTAAGCCATAATGAATATATGAAGGAATATAGTCAAGAAATAAACTCAAGTTTATACAATGGGCTGATATTTTTGGTTTTGTTTTTTAATTTTCAAGGGAGAATTAATAGTGGGGCAGAAGCTATTACAACAGAGTTCTAATGAGTTCACAAAAATTTAAGTATAATGTACTGGTTGCATGCAATAGAGAACTGTTAAAGAGAGCTCCACATCTCACTACGCACTGCTTTTCATGCTACCGGTAGTCCTATGGATGAGAACTAGCATTGCTGACTGTCATATTGTTGCTACGTTTAGCAGAAGTATTGCAAGAGCAGAGCCAAGACAGTCAACATGGAAATCTTGAAATGACTTCTCCTGTGTAAATGAATCAGATGAGGGGGAAAAGCACGTAGAGGGTTCCTTCCCTTCCTTCACCCTTACAAGAAGGAACTGTATGTGAGAATTCATCCTGCCTTCTGCTGACAGTGCTGTAAAGTCCAAATGATGCATCTCTTGGCAAGCTGGGAGAGAGAAGTCCAACTCCCTGTACAAGGTACCACCTGCTACACACACTCTCCACCTAATAGTATTCCTCTGGCAAGGTCTGCAGCCACCTGCCTATCCCCAGCTCCCCCACAGGCCCTCGGAGCAGGTAGAACCTCACAGTCGCCTCAGACTGTACATTAGCAGCCCGATGTCCTTGAGCAAGCGTCAACTGCATCTCCAGACTTGTCCTGCTCTTCATTTATCCAAAGCAGCGCTTTAAGTTTTCTAGAAATATGGAGGAAAAAAGGAGATAAAGCACTGAAATTTATTTACTGTCATGATGGTTGTGGTACCACATGAAAAATAGGCTTTTTCACTGTTGCAGAGTTGCATTTAAAATTCATCGTCCTGGCAATGTTGTTCACAAATCCCAGCAGGAGTCAGTTAGTAATATCCAACACATTGAGATGAGAATATTTCCCCAAATGTCTTTGACTTTCCAAGGCTACTGGAAGACTGTTATTTAGAAGAACATGCAAGTGGGCTAATCCACTTAGGTAAAACATCTGTTTATAGGCACAGGGTCAGTTCTGTGAATAATCACAATGAAATGCTGTGCTCACCAGAATTTATTACCATAGTCTAGAAATAGTTAATATGAGTGGGCAAGGAGAACACTGGAGAAAAAATTCTCTCATTTGTAACAGCCTCTTAGTGCATACTAATTTTTTTTTTTTTTTTTTTCCCCTAGCACAGAAAGATTTAGGTCAGGAAATATTGTTCATGGGAAACAACTAGTTCATTTGCAAATCCTCCTTGGAATGCAGATGCTCTTGGCAGGTTAACGTTTGCCTAAAGGGGTCTCTGATGAGGAGAAACAAGGACTTTGGTTTCCATCACAGTCAGTCCATTAGCATTAGCCTAGATGAACACACACTCAGCATTCAGAGCAAGAAAACAAAAGTATGCCCTCAAAACAATAAACAAAATGGGGGAAAAAGTAATGCTAGCTGCATTTTTGGATGGGGGTAGGGAACAGCCAAAAAAAATACTCAAACAAAAAACATGTAAGATATCACTTTGATTTTGGTTTTGATTTGTGTTGTTTTTTGTTGGAGGAGAATGTTTGTTTGGTTTGGTGTTTTGGTGTTTGTGGTTTTTATTGTTTTAGTTCAGGTTGGTTTGGGGTTTTGTTTGGTTTTGTTGGGGTATTTTTGTGGGGTTTTTTGGTTAGTTGGTGGGTTGTGGTTTTTTTTTTTTTTGTGGGTGTTTTTTTTTTATTTGCTTGTTTGTTTTCAATGGTGTAATAGCTTTAATTACCTGCCTGGTATGGAAAGCCTACTTTCAGAGGATTCAAAGTCAAAGGAAGCAGCTGCTCTTTCAAGAACTTTACGTTCTTGCTCCCCCTAGTGTTCTGAGAAATCATGCACAGTTTCACCTAGCCCTAACCAGCATATTTTCCTCTTTATTTCCTTTCCCATCACGTCCAACCAAAGTGACTTGATAGGAAAGGACCGAGACCGACTTTATTATGGCAATAATTTGAAATGTAAACCCCTACGTGGCATGCCACTAGGTGATCCGAACTGTCATGAGGTCTTTTACGCTGCTCAAATTAGCACGTCTTCTCTCTTTTTGCAGACAAAGCAATGTTTGGACTGGAGAAACAAAGTACAAATAATATATGTGTTACTGCAGCTGCTTTTAAACACACATTTGAATTAGACATTGCTGTCATAGGCTCAAGTTGTGTTAATCAGTTAAACTTTCTTATAACCAAAGAACAAACGTGTCTGCATGTTGTACTTAGTTACTTGTCTGCATTATGGTGCAAATACATTGAACTAGTGACTATCAGCTTCAAGAAAACAAGTTTCTTAGCTTAAAGAAAAAGCAAAGCTCTACTAGCTGTCATCACTAACACTTATAGCCTGTTGTAGATGGTGGTATTCCTGAATAATGAATGCCTCAACTACTTTATATATATGGGAAGCAGCAATGCTATACTTGCACAGGATAGCAAGAAACAAATTCATATTATTTCCCCAAACACCACTGCTACTACCTTTTAAAGATTCAACTTTGTCTTTAAGAAGAAAAGTTGCAAAGCTAAAATCCAAAACATGAACACAGCGTGACACACTGGCTGCCTGAAACTCCAAACTACCTAAAACGATGCTGCTTCCAGGCACCTCAGTGGAACAAGTTAAAGTCTTTAACATCAAGGTAGCAAGACAAGACTGTGTTAGTTAGCTTCCTGATAGTAGGAGTACTTACAGTATAAGCATCTGCAGAATCTACTCTGGAAAACATTTTTCTGTAGTCAAAACATGGGCAGAACCTAGAAAAGAAGCACTTGTAGTTTTTCCAGTCCAACTTCTGCCAGTGTCAGGGCAATAAAACATGAAGAGATCAAAGCCTTTTCTGCTGCATCAGTACAATCCTCCTGCCACTGTCTACATTTGAGAAGGGGAGAGCAGAGCCCTTACTTCTCATAGTTTTAAAGTACATTTTCAAAACCATCCTGATTGGAAAGCTATCAAATAAAAACATTCATTCTTTTTTTCTGTATCTACAAATTACTGTATGATCAACCTTGCAATAGACAATGGTCTTAATTCAAGATTCAAGTTTCCACTTCTAATCAAATGTCATATTCTTTAAAGATATATTGGAGGGCAAATTTTTTCGATTGCATATGTCAATTTCCTTCACCATGGTATGTGACTAAATGTTGGAAGGCAGATTTAAGCCAACCACTATGTAGAAGGAAAAACAGTAAGATAGTGATGAATATCAGAAAAAGTTTTAGCTTCATGCCCAATGCTGAATCACTGATAGGGTGATAGATTCTTTTAATACACAGAAGTACCATTTGAGAAATCAATTCAAAATATTTTAAAGTGTCCACATAAAGCTGTCTTAACAAACAGGGTCATATTACTTTCTATACAAAAACAATCCAATATGAATCAAGAAAATGAGTCATCCTTATTTCCTCCCAGTCTTTAATGTTTCTAGTTGCTCATACTTTTGTTTCAGATCAAAGCAAGATGAAAGTGAATTAAAGATTCTTCTAATTTGTTATTCATATCTGACTAGAAAGATATTTCCTTTTACCTACTGCATAATATTTAATATATTTTATTTTATTGTGTTTTGGTAAGAAAACAGAACATAATATGTTTGCGGAAAATGAAGTTTTATTTAAATTTACTAAATACTTTAACTGCACTTACAAAGGAAGTGCATGGAAAATCTCTACACAGGTAAGTAAATGAACTACAACAATCATTAATGTATCTATTATAAAAATAAATGTTTACGTCTATTTGGTCAAATTTGGAAAGTAAAAAAGCATAGAATTTTCAAAGGCGTTAATTTTCAGAGTAATTTTCATTTAGAAGTAAAATAGTCAATTCTTGATGTTGTTTCAAAAGATCTATTTTGTTAGAAAAACTGCAGAGCAAAAAATACTTTCTTCATCCAGTTCTGCTGCCAGTCTTGTATTTTCTCACATGGAAAACCAAACCAAACAAACTACAAACTAGCAAAAAACAAAACAAAACAAAACAGAGCCACCTCCCCCTACCCCTAAAAAAAAAAAAAAAAAAAAAAAAAAAACAAAGAAAGAAAGAGGAAGAAAAAAGGTAAGGAGGAGTAACAAAAAAAACCATAACAACAAAAAAGGGACAAACAAACAAAACATCATGGTTGTGATTTTACTGATTTATTTTCAAAGATTACTTGTTATTCTTTGTAAAGGATAACTGACAATGTTTATCAGTAGGTGAGTTTCAATAATTGCAGACCAGGTGGCCCTAAAAAAGAACATGTTACAATATATGAAAAGTCCATGTAAGGATTATTTCTTTCCCCAAACCAAATAATAGGGGAAAATCTTTTTATATTCCGTAGTTATGTCTTTGCAATGCTGCTAGCTAACATAACTGCTTTCTGATGGAAGAAGCTGAATGAAATAACAGGTGCTTGGTTTCTTCATGCTCTCCAGTACATTGCCACTGTTTTAACACATTACCTTTCCTACACCTAGTTTAATGGCTTTTCTCAGCAGGTCCTTTTGAGATGGCTCTTGACATCAGACTTTGCTGCCATAATATAATTAAGACTTGTACTGCTATATCCTCTCTGTGGTCCATTAAAGACAAAGGGTCACATGCAAACCTATTTGCCTTTATGTCACTGTATATTACTGTGATCTATATCTGTATCATAGCTATTTTATATACTGCTTAGCAACAGAGGCAGAAACTGTAGCAAATGTGGTCACATGCAGCCTTTTGTACATTTCTACATTTCCCATTCAGTTCAGAAGAAAAAGGTTGACCTGAGGACACCAGTCAGACTGGTTTTCACAGTCCCACCTATTCTGACCTCAGAAGATTCAAACCTTGAACAGAAGCAATTAAATCTACAGTATTTAGTAATAGTAATAATAAATAGTAATCTATTTCCAATTCTGCTCAGACCCATTGAAAAAGTCCTATAAATGCGCCCATAAGTTTTAAGACAATTTTAATATTTGGGCTCTTGGTTGTATCAATAAGGACCTTCATGTGAGACATGCACATTTTTTACCACTTCCAAAGTCAGACAAAGAAAGGCCAATAGTCAAACTGACATTTTTTCCTAGCCTGTGAAATCAACTAAAACTCTGATTTGTAGAGTGATCAATGAAAATTAGTTGCCAAAAGCCCTCCATAACTTTCTGCAGTTATTGAAGAGGCATGTTCATACTCTTGTGCTTAGATATGATCAGGTACATAGGTAATGTACCTGAGAGTGATAGAACAAAAAGAACTCTGACTCTCACCCTTGAATCTTGAACGTTGGCTCAAATAGACTCAGAAGTTGCTACTGTGAATATTATCTGATGTTTGTAAGTAGTCGCTGCTCTTGTGAACACAGCTACTAGGAAGCATTCTCTAATAAATGGAGCTCTGCACACACTTTTTTTTAAATAATGCAGAGATGTTAACGTTTTTTTTCATGTCTTCCTGAGCAAGGTGTTTTTCACCTGACATCTACTAATGCACCCTCTGACGGAAGATGCTAACTAAGAGCAAGTGTGAGATCTGGTACTGAGCAGGATAGATGAAAGACATTGCCAATGTCTTTGCACTCTCTGAGAGTAGCAAATTTATTTAGAGAAAATGCTCTAATGGTTCAGCAGAAATGAAACAGGGTAATGATCCACAGAAAATGTCCCGGCTCTTCAGTGTTCCTTACAAAGACAATTTAGGGGAAGCTTTTCACATCCAAGATCTGGCAACTAGTATTAGTGAGCAAAGGCAAAGCATTCATGAAGGGAAACAGTTCCCTCAGATGCTGAGGCTGTTTCAGTTGTGGTACATTTAAAGACTGGTATAACACCTAGTACCAAAAAACAATAAAGTGAGATGCAGTTTGGCAGCAGTGAGGTAAAAGCCAAAGACCAAAAACATTGATTGACAAAAGCCTATTAAAAGAAGAAGAATCATGAGCAAAGTCCTAGCAAATGCAACCTTGGTGCAGACAAAATTTCGCATCTTCTGAAAAACTTGTGCCAGTTTCTCTGCTACATTTATATATGTGCAGTCACAGGTATTTATAAGGGAGCAAGGCTCACAGCAAGTTTTCCAATTCTTCCCATGGCCTGTGTCTTGAAGTCATTAAAAAGATTGCTCTTTCCACTTTGTAGAGACATATAGCCTTCAGGCACAGAGTAGCATTAGATATTTGCTGTCAGACTCCATCCCGGAGTTCAGAAACATAGCAGATGTTTGGTGTTCCCACTACTCTCACCTGAAGGTGTGGGGCACTGAAGTCAAAGAAAGGAGAAAGTGCACAAAGAATGGGGAAAATCGAAGCTGAATCAATTTACTGAACTAGTTCAAAGCCACAGTACTCTCATTCTTTGCCCTCCCTAACCTTTCTTTTCTAACAACCTTGTTGAGCATCTGCCTGGAAGAACCCATATTTTATTGTTTTCATGTATCTAATTCAGTGAACTGTAATTTCACATAAATAATTGAGGTCCTGTTGGTGTTTGGAGAAATTGAATGTTGCTGGTCTTTTGCCCTTTATTCCTTTCCATTACACCTTTTTTGTGTAATAAAACTGTAGCCTCTAGTCACCTTTTAACAATAGCTATATAGTCAGTTCTTTCCCAAACACTGGATCATATTTCTTTATCCTCTTAAGGCCAAAAGTCACCTCCCTACCTTCTCCTTTGCAGCCACAACCTCATTAGAAGATGAATTTAAGATTGAGATAAAAAGCTGTGTAACATGTAATTATATATATATATATATTAAACCTAACCTAATTGTAAACAGAGCATACACACGGGAATAAATCAAATTCATGATCACATGAGCTGGATTCAAGGAATAGGATGTGAGTAGACCACAATGTAATTTTATATGAACAGGAAAATCATACAATGGGTTGGGTTGGAAGGGACCTTAAAGATCATCTAGTTCCAACCCCACTGCCATGGGCAGGAACACTTTCCACTAGACCAAGTTGCTGCTCAAAGCCTCATCCAGCCTGGCCTTGAACACTTCGAAGGATGGGGCATCTACAGCTTCTCTGGACAGCCTGTTCCAGCGTCTCACCACCCTCACAGTGAAGAATTTCTTCATTATATCTAATCTAAATCTACCCTCTTTTGGTTTAAAACCACTACCTCTCATCCTATGACGACGCTCCCTGATAAAGGGTCCCGCCTTATCTTTCCTGTAGCCCACTTTAAGTACTGGAAGGCTGCTGTAAGGTCTCTGCAGAGCATTGTCTTATCTAGACTAAACAACCCCAACACTCTCAGCCTCTCTCCACAGGAGAGGTGCTCCAGTGCTCTAATCATTTTGGTGGCCCTCCTCTGGTCTCACTTCAACACGTCCATGTCCTTCTTATGTTTGTGGCCCCACAGCTGGACATAGCACTCCAGATGGGGTCTTATGAGGGCAGAGTAAAGGGGAAGAATCATCTCCCTCTGCCTGCTGGCCACACTTCTTTTCATGCAGCCAAGGATACCATTGGCCTTCTGGGCTGCAAGTGCTCATTGCCAGCCCAGATTCAGTTTTTTGTTTGCCAGTACACTGAAGTCCTTCTCTGCAGGGCTACTCTCAATGCACTCATCCCCCAGCCTGTATCCGTGTTGGATGGCATCCCTCCCCTCTAGAGTATCATCAACCACACCATTCAGCTTGGTGTCATCAAAATGTGCAGCATTTTGGTTTGAGTTTTGTTTTGTTTTTTCCATTATGTCTGTTTGAAGGTTCAAATGAACTCCCAGTTTTGTGGAACAACAAGCAAGGTAAGCTATTTTGCTAAAGGCTTGCAGGACCTGAGTGAAATGTTATGGGAACACAGTAAATTAAGTTATTCATAAAAGAGAATTTGACTCTTATTCTTTGTAGGGAATTGTTTGACAACAAAAAGCAGCAAAAGAAACAGTAATGCATACACAGGATCAAGATGTGCCAGGGAAGGTTTAGGTCAGACATTAGGAAAAGATTCTTTGCCCAGAGGGTGGTGGAGCACTGGAACAGGATCCCCAGGGAGGTGTCACAACCCCAAGCCTGACAGTGTTCAAGAAGAGACTGGACAACACCCTCAGACACATGGTGTGAACTGTGGGGTTGTCTTGTGCAGGGGCAGGAGTTGGACTCGATGATCTTTGTGAGTCCCTTCCAACTCCAGACATTCTATGATTCTAAGCTCTATGAGATGCTAAAGTATCCTGTTCCTCATCGAAGGCCAGTCCTGATCCTCTGTTGCTTCACACTTACGTGGGAATACAGAATTCTGTCATCCTGATGTGTCAGTGTTTCATCCCATTCTATTTGGGCTCCCCAAAATATTTTACAAGACATATCTCTTACTTCTTTGTCCCTGAGAAAGACAACATCATTGGCAGTCTACCTTCAAGGTTCCTCCACTTCGATCTTACAGTAATACAAATTCTGTTCAATAAAATCTTTTCTTTCACTCTGTTCCCTCTTTACTTCATTTCTCTTTCATAGAGTCATTTTGGTTGGAAGAGATCTTCAAGATCATTGAGACCAACCATAACCTGACTCCAGCACTAAACCTAAGAAACTCATCTATACATCTTTCAAACACCTCCAGGGATGGTGACTCAACCACTTCCCTGGGCAGCCTGTTCCTTGCCTGAAAACCTGTTCTGTGAAGAATTTTTTCCTAATATCCAACTTAAACCTCCCCTGGCACAACTTGAGGCCATTTCTCACCCTATCACTTGCTATTTGGGAGAAGAGACCAATACCCTCCATGCTACAACCTCCTTTCAGGTAGCTGTAGACAGTGATAAGGTCTCCCCTCATCCTCCTTTTCTCCAGGCTAAACAGCTCCAGTTACCTCAGGCTTGTGCTCCAGGCCCTTCCCAGCTTCATCGCCTCTGCACTCTCTCCAGCACCTCAATGTCCTTCTTATGATGAGGGGCCCAAAACTGAACACAGGATTCAAGGTGCAGCCTCACAAGTGCTGAGTACAGTGGCACAATCCCTTCCTTAGTCCTGCTGGCCACACTATTCCTGATAAAAGCCAGGATGCTCTTGGCCTTTTTGGCCACCTGGGCACACTGCTGGCTCATATTCAGTCAGTTGTCAATCAACAAACCCAGATCCCTCTCTGCCAGGCAGCTTTCCAGCCACTCTTCCCCAAACCTGTAGCACTGCCAGGGTCATTGTAACTGAAAAAATCCACATGCTCAGGTAACAGGCTATCTCTAAACTCAATAACAAGACTGGATATGTGTTTTACTAACCGTGGGAAAAAAAAATAAGAAAAAAACCAGCTCTTTTTGTAATTTTGCTATTATTTTCCTTTGCAACCTCAGACAAGTGATTTAGTCAGTCTGTGCTTACCTCCATGTTCCATAAAAATATTTTGACTATTTATGCTGAAAGTTTTTTAAATCATGGACTTTCATGCCTTCAGGACACATCAGGCAACTGGACTGCAGTTTTCAATGTCCAATCATATCTACCACAATTTGACTGAAATAAGAATACACTGTTGAATAAAATGTGTCAAATCACCTTCTCCATTCGATTGAGCTAATGCTTCTTTGGTACGATGAAAGAGTAGATCTGAAGGAAGTAAAAAACCAAACAGATCTGCAAGGCATTGTTAGTATAGGGTTATACTGGGTATGAAACTAGCTTTGGAAAATTTTTATTTGTTTAACTGTGATACTTGAAGCTCTGCCACAAAGTAATATCTTCATTTCCAATAAAGAGTTCGTAATAGGGAAAACAGACCAAGTTTCTTTGGGCTAGTCTGTTGATTTCCTCTAAAAGCAAAAAACACATGGCTGAAAAGCTGAAACAAATGTTTTATAGCACTCTTCATCTAGGTGCTAGAAAGTCTTGCAATAATGTATATTTCTAATTAAACTTTTTGGATAGTATTCACTAGTTATAAGTTGTTTTGCATTTCTCATAAAGTGACAATAGGGCTCAAGGTTACATACCCATTTGACAGTGCTCCTCTGCTCCTCCCAGTCCTCAACAACCACAGAGTTCCTGTGCTATTTTGATCATTATTTAGCTTGGCATAGGGATAAGCCCTGCTTCAAATTAATAAAAAAATATCAAATTATGAATGAAGGTTAACTGTCAGAATTCTTAAGTTTTGGAAATTTAAAGATGGAAATAATTATGTTTTTCTTACAATTTGCATGAATAACAGAAATAGCTATGGTAATTGTCACAACTGTAGAGTCAAAAGTTTCCAAATAACTTAAAGTTAAATGTATCCTTTCACAATTAGAAATATATAATTATGGATATATTTATTTGCACTTAGATTTAAGGTAGAAGTCTAAAAGCATATACACACACTAAATCATAACTTTACAACACATTTCCACAAACACTCTTTTTAAAATTTACTTTAAAATATGTTGTTATTATATAGACATACATTCCTCTGCTACCCCATTGCTGACTATGTAGAAAATATATTTCAAATTGCACAGCTTTCAAGAAAAATCTTGAAAATATAATTCTGTGCATGAACTTTTACTACCAGTTCATCTAAAACATGCAGTTAGTAAAATGGAAACTGCTAAAATAGGAGTTTAGGTTTCTGTCAGTGACCAGCATGTAAACAGTCTCAGCTCTGGGCTATCAACAAGCATTTTCAGTGACTAGTCGGCCACTGACAAGTGCCACTTCTAATCACTTAGTTAACTTTGGAAGGGGAAAAAAAAAACAGCAAAACAACCCTTCAAAATGTTGTGCATGACCTTGATTCTTACCTTCTATATAATGAGAATACACTCTTCTCTAGATTCAACCTACTTTTGACTCACACATTGCTAACAGAATTATTCATAGTAACAGACTTCTAAGAAAACAATTTCAGGTCCTTCTTATTAGACAATCATCATTAGCTACAAAGTACTAGATGACTACAACCCGTTAGCTAGATCATTACATGCATATTCCATTTGATTCAGAATAAATGTAACACACTCTTTCACTCAAGTTCTCAGCTATAATTATCAAAGTCTTAAGAACCAGCTTTGAATAAATTTAAAGAAAAAAATCAAAACACACATGTTTTGCAAAAGTTGACTCACATACTGAAATATTTAAGTCTGATGGGAAAGGTGAGATTTCGGGGGATCTGGTGTCTGTATATGTTAAGGTACATAGATCAGGAATTAAGAGTGTTATCAAAATACTATATTGAATAAAGTTTACAATTTCTCTGTTTCAGCACAAGTTATAGGAAAAAATGTTGCTGATACTTCTTTGAATTATATGCAGTACACTTAATTTAAAACTAACATTTATTGCTTTGGTATGACCATGGAAAGACTCCTGTTTGATCTTACCTTACACTGCAGCATGTTAGAGGATCCTATTCCTTACCTGGTGGGTACTTCATAGTCAGCTGGGTCCCAAGGCACTTCTTTAAATTGTCCATGACATGTACCAACAGCCTAACAGTCAGCAAAATTATCCATGTATGGTGTTCTATAGCTGGAATAAATTAGTTGCACATGGAAATCTCACTTATTTACTTAATCATTTGCTTATATAGCTTATATTTCCTTTTTCTTTATTTGTACTTTGTGAGAAAGCAGATGCGAATCTTGCTGGTTTGATCTAAGCTAAAGATGTGCATGAACTTCTAGAGTGCATATGTCTCTGATTATGGCTTTTACAGAGCCGCTATGAAAGGAGCCAGAATTTACCCCAACATATATTTCCATGTCACAATAGGCATGAGGGCACTGATGAAACTAAAAATTAATAAAGAAGAAAAATACTTTGATTTCTTTCAGTGATCCGTGTCATTATTTATCATGGAGAACTGCTCTCTTAAAATGTTCAGCAGTCCCTTGCCTGTTGATAGCAGCAGACTGCTGCTTTCTCTGCAAGAATAAGGTAGCTGTGATTTCTGCTTCGTACCTGCTGTCTGCTGTCATTGCACTTGCAGCATCAGTTTTATTTGTAACGTGAGTATCTAACACACAACTCAGGAAGCATTTTCTCTTTAGTTGTAAGTCTCAGGAAAGCTGTCTGACCTAGTCAGCTCTCAATCACTTAAAGCAAGATCTTTGCCGTGTTAGCTTTGATCTCTCTATTCTTTAGAAAGAAAAATTGAAAGTGCTGACACAGAAAGATCAAATTATTTTAAACTGAATCAAAGAAACTGTCAGCTTTACTACTTACTAGGAAAATACCAGGAAAGCAATATTCTTACCTAAAATCGGTTTAGACTCTTAGGGAATAGACTGGCTTAGATTATTGAATTATTGGGTATCCTGCTTCCTTAACAACACTGATGTAGGAGTTGAGCAGTTCCAGCAAGAGTCAGATTCAACTCCTTACTTTATAAGATTTCAGACACCCATGATTCAAACTTCACAACAACAAACCAACTCAAAAAGTTCCCAATTTGTCTGCTGGAAATCATATTACACATCTTCCACTACCCTGGGAAATAGATCATCTTTGGTCATGTTGTAGCCAAAACAGGTAAATAAATTCTTTCTTTTCAAGACAAAAATCTACACAGAAATTTAATATGTAGCAAGATTCAAAATGACAATTCATGAGTTTCACCACTACTACTGGCCCTCCACCTGCACTGAATCTGTGGTCCTTTGACTTAAGGTTCATCTGTACAGTTTATTTTTGTCCACCTCATTCTATAATTGTATGAAAATTTAATCAGGGTATCAATCTGTTCTGTGGTTGGCAGAAACCCTTCTTTTGACTTAGATAGTGGAACAGTCCCTTAAAAGTATGAAAATCATCTCCCTAATTTTGGTGTTGAGCATTTCAGACATTTGGTTGATTTTCTAATTTTGAGCTTATTTCTGCTTTATCATTCAGGGTGAAGGGCATACTCAGAGGAAATTCCAGCTGAAAAAACTTGGAGCTTCCCTAACAAAAATCTCTCAAGTTATTGTTTAAAATCCACAGCCCTCTGATTCAAAACGCAAGGGTGGTAGACAAAAATATGTTTCTGTGTGACTTATGAATTCAAGGATTCTTTCATCATTAACTTATAAATTACCTTTTCTGTCTAGCTTCCTAGTTTAGGAATTTATTTTTTTTAAATGGAAAAAAACAATAGTATCAAAAGTTTTTTTCTTGAAACTTGCATACTTCAGGAATGCAGAAGTCAAGGAGAGGGAAAATATCCTCCGAGACAGAACCCAGCACATTAGAACTCAATTAGATTTTGACCTTCTTCAGCCATAAAGGACTGGTAGACAGACATTTTCTGCTACTTGGTTGAATTAAATTGGGTCTCCTGAGATGCATACGAAGCAATTTAAAAAAAAGAAAAACACTGTTTACTGAGTTTACTCAACCATCAATCTGAAGTAAACCTTACTTACTGTATTTGTCTATAAAACTAATATAATCTTTCACATTTTAATCAGAAAAAAAAAAAAAATTAGTTTTACACAGCCAAATCCTGAAAAAGCTTCCCCATCTAAGCATTCAGCGGGGCCACCATTTTTCAGTCTCACCACAGTGAGTCTTATATGCTTTTGTGCTTCCCTTGGTCCAAGTGAGCTGCAGGACTGTTTTATTAATTCAACCTCCTGGCACACTTCTGAAGCAGGAATAGGCACTCTTGTCACAGTTTCATACAAATGGGCCCTTCTGGCTCAGCTGCCTAACACCCTGTGAACTGGCACCATCTCCCTTCCCAAATTCATCCTCTAATTTCCTTCTGTACAGTTCATTTTTTTTAAAGACTTGAGATGGTTGAGAGAGATTAGTTTATAAAAACAAAATAAAAAAAGAGCTGATCAGTCATAATGTCAGCAACATACAGATGTAGATCTATCAACAGGAAAAAAAATGACCTATACACATGTTCTTGCCACACTTTCCCTTCTATTTTTTTCAAACAGAAGATACAGAAATGTTCTCCTGTTGACTGGTTTCAGACTATCACTCAAAGATGCTCGGCTATGCTTTATACATTCAGTTTCCTGCACCCCAAGACCCTGAAATAAAGTAGGACACTTTTATGATAGCATACACCTGTTTCTCCCCAAATTTCCTTCGTCTTCTTCTTTCACCTCCACTGCTTCTTTCACACTCTGCTTTGTAAGACTGACCTTTATTGTTCTGACTGGGGCCTTGGAAACTTTCCATTCCCAGCCTTGTGCAGAATTCAAATATAACTGGTTTCACCTAAAAAATGGCCATCCCATTGTGCTCTGGCATGTCTGCCAGGATGGTGACTGTTGAGGTTTAATGGCTCTTCAGTGCTTTGGGTCTTGAGGAATACGACAGAGTTCTGATATTATGCAGCAGACTGTACATGCCAAGCCATTCTACTGATAAAGTAGTTTCATAAGCTCACTCCAATCTGTATGTACATATAGATCAGTTCTGTAATTCTTCACTTTTTCTTATTTTTTCCAGGATTTAATTTCACCTTTAAGGAAACAGCTAACTGGAAATATGACTTTAAAAATCATAGTAGGTCAAGCACACACCAACAAATCAAGCCTCAATAAACAGTCTTTTGAGTCAGCTTGCAAAGCCTAAACCACGTAAGTATATTCTTTAGTATGTCATCATCATACAGTAGAGATTTAAAGCAGTAGCACTGCATAATTTTTCATTTAAAATAAAATTATTCCATCTCAAAGTTTACTGCCACACCCACTCCAGCCCAGAATGATATTCCAGCCATTCACTTCTAAGTCACCAGTTGTACAATTTCAACTATCAGATAACACAGTCCAATAAAAGTGGCATAAGCTACTTTTCATGGGAGCCCCAAAGACTTATTTTTGAAGAGGCAGCAGTTTACTGCAAAGTTTTTTCATATTTTTCTCTCCCACTACAATACAAAAGGAGATTTTATTCATTAAATAGTTACTGTGTTTATGTATGTATAGGCTGAAGGCTGTAGCATGGCCTTGTCTGAAGTATCTAGCATCATAATATACATTTATTGAACAGTTTATTGATCAATGTCTGAATGCTTATCTGATTTTCTTCTAACATGCCTATTAAACAGAATTTTGACACTCTTTTGGGGAAAAAAAAATATGAGAAAAAGGAAATAGATCATTAAAAAGATACTTGAGAATTCCTCCAGCAGCAACCTGCAGGCATAAGGGAAAAATTGTCAAGTATGATTTATGAAACCTTGTTAAATTTACTTAAGATAACCGGGAGGCAGACTAGTACACTAATAATCTCTTTAACATAAAATCTTATGGAATACAGTGCATTCTTTATGCAATAAAAAGGCTAATTTAGCTTGTCACAACACAGAACTAAATTAATACAGAAGTCAAAAGGCTCTCAATTTGAGCTATTAAATACAAATACTGGGTGATAGCCTAGTTATTGCTACAATTTAATGGCTTTTTCTTGCCTTGTCATGTGAAAATTAGATGTTAAGTGTGCATGCAAGAGATTACTGTAGTCAAATGAATATAGATCTACTACTGCAAAAAAAAATCTACTATACACTGTGACATTTCAGATCAGCTTTTTTTTTCCCCCACAAAGCTGCATTAATTAGGCCATTTGTATTATAGAATTCCAGTCAATTTTGGGCAGATTTTTGGTCTGCATGTAGCAGTTTCTTGTTTTACTGAGAACTGGTAGCATTCCTTCTGGCCTACAAATGCAAACTCACTTCTGCTTCTACTGTGTGTTTCTCATACACAAATTGTTGACAGCTGGAAAGTTATTACATGTAAAATGCACATATACATACACAAACATACACACACACACACACACAAACACACATATGCTGCTGAAGCTGTATCCTCTTTTGAGTCTAGACTGGCAGGTGGTCATGATGAAGAACAGGAGATTCTTGTGAAGAATGCAGAACTCCTTGCTGTTGTGTAGCGAAGTTAATGAATACCTGTAAGACATGAAAAAGGCAGGACTGTCACAATAACAGTACTTGAACTGAAACTTTGAAGACATAGCTGACAATATTTTTTTAGATGCTTTCGCAAGCTTTTGTAACACAAAAATTAATAGTTTCTTTTGAGGCAAGCCCTGTAGAGATATATTTTGTAATCTCTGGAAATAATTCCTTTTCCCCTCTCCAGCTAATACAGTGATTGATTAATTAGAAAAATAATATTAAAATGAGCTACTAACATATATGAAAATTAGATTTTACTGATGCACAAGTTAGTGGGAAACAATTGTTTTAGTTTGCTTTGAAATCACACAGCTAAGGAATTTGAGCCTACTTTTTCTATCAATAACTATCACAGATGAGAGTCCATATATTTCAAGGTGAAAGTATACTTCTGAACATGTTCCTCCTTGATGTTTCTTTAAGCAGGTCTTACTACAGAAAGACTTGTCAGCTTTTTAATGACACAACTACTTGACAGCAAGGAATGGGGAGTTAAAGATGGCTAGTCCTGACTCAAATGTTTGTACTCATATGCAAACAAACTTGGGGTGCATTATAAGGGTGTTTGTTATTCAGAACTATTTTCCTGTCTAAAACTGAGAGCTAGTCAGTGAGAGGAAACAAGGGTAGGTGACTGAGGTGATGATTCACCATGAATAATGGAGAGGAAATAAGCTTGAGTGAACAATGACTGAACAATCAACAGGCTGAAATTGCCTTATATGCAGCCATTGAGTGAATAGATCATTTACAAGCATTTAATAGATCAGTACAAATCAGAATGTTTCATTAATTATTTGCACACAGGAAAAAAGAATAAGTTCACACCATCTATCATGGAAAATTAATGTTTTGACTAGATATGACTCTCTCTCTTTATAGAATGTATAACAAGCAGCTGCATATGAAGGTGATCTAGCACATCACAACCACCCAGAAACCCATCCTTGCCATCGTTCTGTTCTTCCTTCTGCGCAAATAGGATTTCACAGTTTTAAGAAGTGGGATCTCTTCTGTCTGCTTGTGCATTGCCACTGGTCCCTGGTGTGCAACACGATACTTACTGCAAAAGAAAACTTTCAAGGGAAAATATCCTGCAAGCTAAGCTTTACTGTAATTTACACAGACTGGTTCAGCCTTGATAAGGACAGTGGTAAGATTCCAACTTCTGGACTATGAATGTGGCAGTTCATGGTCCCACCTTCTCATCCCACACAGATTTAGATGTATCTAAGCACCAATCATATTTGCACACAGTACAGATATGTGGCTTATTGTGATGTTTTTACTGTAGAGCACAGAATGGTAGAATGTCCTGAGTTGGAAGGGACCCACAAGGATCATTGAGTCCAACTCCTGCCCCTGCACAAGACAACCCCACAGTTCACACCATGTGTCTAGGGGCGTTGTCCAGTCTCTTCTTGAACACTGTCAGGCTTGTGGCCGTGACACCTCCCTGGGGAGCCTGTTCCAGCGCTCCACCACCCTCTGGGTGAAGAACCTTTTCCTAATGTCCAACCTAAACCTCCCCTGGCACATCTTCCTGACATTCCCTCGGGTTCTGTCGTTGGTCACCAAAGAGAAGAGATCAGCTCCTACCCTTCCTCCTCCCCTTACGAGGAAGCTGTAGAACATGATGAGGTCTCCCTTTCAGTCTCTTCTTCTCCAGGCTGAACAAACCAAGTGACTATAGATTTTCCTCATACGGCTTCTGTTCTAAACCCTTCACCAACTTATGTACACTTTCTAGTAGTTTTATATCTTTTTTATCCTGTGGCACCCAGAACTGCACACAGTGCTCCAGGTGAGGCCGCACCAGTGCAGAGCAGAGTGGGACAATCACCTCCCTTGCCCGGCTGGCGATGCTGTGCTTGGTGCACCCCAGGACACGGTTGGCCCTCTTGGCTGCCAGGGACACTGGTGGCTCACGTTCAACTTGCCATCGACCAGAACTCCCAGATCCCTCTCCATGGAGCTGCTCTGCAGTATCTCATGCCCCAGTCTGTATGTACAGCCAGGGTGGTCGTGTCCCAGGTGCAAATTCCAGCACTTGTCTTTGTTAAACTTCATGTGGTTGGTGATTGCCTAGTTCTCCAACTTGTGCAGATCCCTCTGCAGGGCCTCTCTACCCATGAGAGTATCAACAGCTCCTCCCAATTTTGTGTCATTGGCAAACTTACTAAGAAATCCTACAAGTCCTGAGTTTAAGTCATTTATAAAATCATTGAAGAGTGCTGGCCTTAAGACCGATCCCTGTGGAACCCCACTAGTGACTGGTCGCCAGCCCAACATAACCTCATTTACTAGAAGCCTTTGAGCCCGGCCCATCAGCCAATTGCTCACCCACTGCACTATGTGTTTATCTGGCTATATGCTGTATCGTAGTGTTAATCTCCAGCATAAAAGCAGTAGGGATCATGAAATTACTGTGTAGACCTGAGATGGCCTGGAACTACTGGTTTGTCACATAGATTTGGCTAATCCATCAAATGCTATAGTGTTCTACTATACCAATAATTACAATACACAGCATCTTCAGAAAAAAAAAGGAGGGGGAGTGAGGGAAGATAGAGGAAAGAATGGGAAAGAAAAAGACGAAAAACAAAATAAAATATAAAAATAAAATAATACCTCCTCTAACGTGGTCTGGCTAATGGAGTAGTGTTTGATTTGGAGAATAGCTTTGTGGTTCTCTAGGACTCTGAAGAGCTCTGCTAAGCATCCCTGACTTCGTGGTACGTGGTACTCAAGCAGGTTGAGATGCTGTCCCTGAAAACGAGAAAGAATGAGAGAAACAGGCAGATATAAGTGAATTAAGTTACACTTGGTTATACATGGAAAACATGAGCTTTTAAACAAGAATGCATTTTGTCTACATTGGTAGCACAAAGGAATGTTCTTACTCAAGAGCACATATTTTGTGCATGTTCTGAGATGACATTTTATTAATCTTATGAAAGATAGATAAGTTTAGGATAATTTTATGCTCATTCTTTCCCTAAACGCAGATAAAGTTTTGGTTTTTTTTAAAAAAAAAAAAAAATCCTGAGAGTTTTTCTTGGAATCTAATTACTGCAGGTCTTTTGCAAGGCTTCGTCTTCAAATTAAAGCATCTCAGTAAAGACAGAGACTTCTCATCTATGCACCTTATCAGAAAGCAATCAAAGCAAATACTCCCAGTGACTATAGTGCACTCCTACTTCAAGTGAACACAAAGGCAAGTTCAAATTCATCAACAATAAAAGCAAAAGGAAAAATATCACTCAGATAAAGGACTTGTTTATTTATGTTGCCTAAATTACTGTTTGGAGTTGATCTGATCAATATATCACAACTCAGATTTTTAAGAATTGCTTAACTGGAAAATGAAAGAGATGCTTATACATTTATTTTTCAGGAAAAGATCAACATATCCAGATGTGTATATATGGTTCTCACCAGCCCACACTTAATCCTGCCATAGAACAAGTACTATGATGTTAGGTTTTAGCTGTACCTTAAACTGTGTTCCAGGAAAATGCAGTTGTAGGTGGTCCAAAATCATTCTTTGATAGCTTATTTCTTTACTAAGCCAAACCTTGACAGAATAGCCATCTCCAAACCTAAGAATGATACACAGTACACAGCAAAATAAATCCATTTGTCACTATGAAGACAGGAACAACATTTGTTTCAATTGATTTTCTTGTAACGGTTATGTCAAATAACATCATGTATGTCTACTCCATTATCACAGTGATTTTAGTGTTATACTATTGAACAACAAAATTTCAATAAGAAAGTTGTTCAATCAATGATAACAAACGGAAACAAACAAAAATTTGTTAGTCCTACATTTTAATTACTACAAGATATTTTACTGTGCAATTTACCTGAACTTATGCTAACTAAAGTATGCTTTAATTACCACATTGCTTTGAATGGTTAGCAGAAAACCGTGATTACCAATCACAAACACAGAAGAAAAAAAAATCCTTTAACTTTTCTAATGAGAAAAATTGACATGTAGCACTATTTTTCAAATCTTTTAACAAAGCTGCACAGCTTTTATTTTAGCAACGTGAGTACAATTGTGCTTTACAGATACATGAAGTTAACTATAGGGGTATTTAGAGAGATGACCAAGTTAATTAATTTTCTTCAGCTGTACGGCCACATAATCTGTCTCAGGATAATTTAGGAAATTAAGCCCTCTTTCTCAATATACATGTGATAGAAGTTAAGTACAGGCAATGTAACCAACACGTTATTTTTTTTTAATTAGATTTACTCACTGTTAATATTTAGTTGGGGAAGTTACAATAAACCCGGAAACACTGAAATGGCAACCACATTTTATGCACATTGCTTCAGCATTACAAGTTATGCAGCACCAGCTCCCAGAGCAAGGTGCAAGGGCAGAGCTCAGCAAAGAGGTGAGGCAACACGGGGCTGCTGCTACATCTCTCCCTTCCCAGCCCTCCTTTGCAGCTGCACATGAATTCAAAATACAATATCCAAGGATCTTCTCAGAGAATAATCCTGTTCCTTTCTGTAGAATGAAACTGTAATTGCTACACTTTAGCTATGACAACAGCAGCTTCTGCGTAAGAAGTTGCACTGTATGAAAAGCCACATTACAAATAAATTCTTGTAAGTATTTTTTGGTCTTTGGTGTTTGTTTTTGGAATAAAACACAACCACTGAACTGCTTGAAAGGAATTAAGATGAAACATTCCAAATGCAGTGTCATCTTTGTTGATTCCTGAAGAATGTTATATGATTTAAATCCTTTTGGGTCCAAGCTGCAGGGTACCAAATATCAAGTGAGCAATAAGACCTGACACCTGAACAGTTCTGTTACATCAAAGAGATCCAGAATAAGGTGGAATCCAAAGCAGCAGCTGGCTGATTTGCTTCGCAATGATTTACTAACACATAATAGATCTCTGATTAAATGTTTTAAATGCATAGCATCATCCCTGAAAAAATACATGTGACAATAAAAAAGATGTTACAAAGACAGATATAGTTAACAAAGGTGTTCAATTTAATTGACAGCCAACCTGAGGAAACATTTTACAAGAGATCATTGATTTTTATCAGTGTTCTAGCATCTCTACACAGCCACCATTGAATTACCATTTGCAAAATGCTTGCTTAAGGAGACATTCGACTGTCTTATAAAATGAAATTGTTGTATGTAATGAAGTTTTGAAAGAAAATGAATCAAAACTCTGATTAGCAAAGACAGAATTCTGTGTTAATTTTGTTTGAGTCTTAATTATAAATGGTATAAAGACCAGCATGGTAAAGATAAAAAGCTTTAAAAGATTTTGTTTTTTCTTTTGGCTAGTCAAATTATGATGCTTCTATACCTTGATTTCATAATTCATTTTAGTACAAAAACTCCCCATACAGAGTAAGCTGATCAGCAATAAACATTTCCCCTTGCTATAATCACCAGGCTGTTTTCAGAAGTGAACTGAGGCAATGGAAATTGAGTTGACCATTTTTTTTATTCTGTTTTCCTCTCTGATTCCAACAATGTCATTAATTCAGAAACGTAAAGTGAAATTACAGAGAAAAGCCCTATCTGGTTTGATTAGCGCTGTTAGTATCAAACCTTTAGCACCTGATAGTTCAAGACCTAGGGAGGGAAACATTATCATTAAAATGGCATAAATTGAGCCAGCACACCTGTTCAACAGCCATCTGCTGCAAAAGAACCATCATCTCCTCAAAGCTACTCAACAAAGATATTTTCCACTGCTAATTTCTACCACATTACTTTAATAACACCTGCATTTTTATTTGTCTATACATATACACAAACACACATATTCTGACAAAAAAACTTCCTCTCTATCCTCTCTCTTCTCTCTCAGTCAAACTAGATGTTTGTGCTTGACTTTCACCTCATTAAAGGTTCTGAGTGTTACTTATTGAGTTCTTTACCTAGTAAAATGCCACCATGAGACTGAAACTGAAACATCAATTCCCAGATTAGTTGTAAACTAATTAACTTAAATATTAACAACAGCATCAGCTGCAGAATCATGAGCTTAGCAAGGACTACAAAACACAACCAAGAACTCCATACCTTTAATTACTGAGGTCCTCAAGCTAGCTGAGCAGCTATAATAACAATATAATAACAAGGGAACAAAAATAATATAAAATGACAACACGGAATGGAACAATTTCCATATCAGCAATTACTTAATAGGTTAAAACTTTTCACCACTGAAGGAAGATGACAAGGTGGTAGAAAGGTTTTTTTACAGAGCCCAGAATCATGACTGGCCTAAGGAATGTAAGTAAGGAACAATTCTTCACTCTCCTATGTTTCTCATGCAAGAGTGGGGGTAACAAATTAAATTGTAGGGAAGACAATGCAAAATGAGTAAAAGGAAGTAATTTTTCTTACAGCACACAGGGAAACTGTACAACTCATTGACATGGATGTGTTGGATGCCAGAACTTGACCTGAGTTGAATAACAGATTAGAGAAATTCATAGGGGAGGTGAGGGGCCAGAAATCCAGTAAGACCACCTCTGGCTTAGGAAACCTTTAAGCAACAAATTGCTGAAGAGTGGTTGAGTAATACGGAAACGTAACGTCATGTGCTTATCTTGTATCTATACTTTTCCCTTCTGGCTGTTGACAGAGAAAGAATATGGTGCTAGCCAGGTTTTTGATCTGACTTTACAGTTGCTTCAGTATAAATATCCCAAAGAGGAGGTCAGCCTGGGCTAGTCGCCTAAATGTTTCCTCAGTTCTCAGAAGGGTTTTGCAGCCCGTGGCACATTTCCACAGCCACACTGCCGGCAGTACAAGGATAGAAAATATAAAACTACTTCAGATACGTGGCTTACATAAGCTGTAGTCACATTGGAATAAAGTGGAGCCAGATCTACACTGATGAGAAAGTCCCCTGGCTGATTTCCTGATGCTCTTTTTCACCTTGCAATGGGAATGGAGGTGGATTTAGTTGCCCAAAGGCTGAAAATTCTCATAAACACCAACTAGAAGAGTTGCCACTGGGAGTAGATCAAGTAATACTAGTTTCTCAATGTTCTCTTCTGCCCATTTCTCAGAGGTACTGGTTCAGAGATTTGAATGGGGGCAAGAAGAGAAGTTGCTAAAATACAAAGCCTTGTGGCCACGCAGCTGGGCCAACACATGGCTGGTCACAAGGGGTCCCTAGAGAAACTGAGTGGGGGTTTTTTAAGCTTGACCCATGAAATCCTGTTTTCTATGAAGGGTGAAAAAGAAAGTCTATTATCAGCAGACTTGTATTTGCTTAAATATATATGTATGTATATATGTATTTATTTATTTTTAAGCCCTTTGGAGTTTGCTTCTCCACAAATGAACAAAACCAAACCTGGAAATTTACAGCAGGATCCAGAATGACCAGTTCACTGAATCACACTTTTTCCTAAGCCCATTTACCATGTCTCTATCTTCATATCTTCATCTTCATCTTAGTGAAACTGCTGAATGTAACCTCATAAAATCGAGAACACAGCCCTATTTCCTAAACCCTGATGAATAATCAAAACATCCTATACTCCATATGCTTTTTTTCCACTAATCAAAGATTAAAGTTCCTGGAGAATGTTGCGCTATGTAACTACAGCTCTCGAAAAGTTTACTGGTAGAAATATAATGCACATACTTTATGTATGCACTAGTCTGAATGATCAAAAGATTACTTCAAAATCACATTATTGGATAACAAAATAAAAAATAATAAAGAGAGCATTGACACTTAATGTCTGCAAGGAACTGCATCTTTTAGAGTAAATGCCATAAATCAAAGAGGGAGAATAATTTCCTACTGTGCTGTTTGCCCCTCTGCTTCGGTTTACATTCATTTTCAGACAGATATAATTCTACTTTCCCTAAGTGACTAAGCCTCATCTAGACAAGCTAACTGACTTATTCCAGTATTGTTGCTGAAGCACAAGATACAGATTCAGGTCATTTTCCTTTCAGCCCCTAAACACAAGTACAATTTACAACGAGAACAAAACTTAAACAAGATTGAAAATAAAACACTTTGAAAAACATCAAAAAAAAAAAAGAGAAACAGAAAAAAGAAATAAAAATTTTAAAATAAATTCATGACAGTTTAAGATAATTTTAAATCACATTATAAAACTAATTATTTCATCTATTAAGTGGCAGGTAAAGAAAATATCTGGGAAGGACAAAAGTTATTAAATCTGAAGTATTTTTTTTAATTATGAAAAAAGCTAAAATAAAATGTAAATATACTATCACTTGCAAAATAGCAATTCCTTCTCAGAACAACCTCAGTGTTGCTGGAAAACAAACATAACAAATAAATTAAACAATCTGTCTTCCATACACCATTAATAGGTTTTTTTTCATAATTTTTTAATTTATTATGATTTTTCCAGGGTAACAATAGAAACGTGAAAACTATTATTATAACAAGGAGTAACACTTGTTCAAGTAACACACTCCAGGCTTTCATATCAAGCCATCTAAAGTTAATTTCTTTATTCAATAATGTCATTGTCATACCAGTGACAGCCTCGGGTTTTGAGCAATGCAGGGTACAACCTTGCTTTGCTCTTTGAATGTAGGTATTTAAGTGCTTAGGGGTGATTTCCAAATACGTGTTAAAACCCTCAAAAAGTCTTGTTAATTATTTATACATGTGCACACACAAAACCTGCACACACAAAACCTATATGTTTGCACATACAGGCAAGATCAAGAGAACTGTTACTCTTGTAATATTTATATATTACATTTCCAAAGAAAAAGGAACAGCGACATCATAATTCTGTGCAAGGCTGATGCCGCAGCCTACAAAGAACCAAAGCTGTTTCCTCAAAGTACATTCTGGGCCTCAACAGTGAAAAAAGTAGCACGAAGTAACATAATCATTGTGTTGTTATCACTGTTTTCTGGTCTATAGTTGTTTTAAGTGAGTTTGAAGAAAAAACATTAGGCTATGCCACACTAAAATGTCTAGTAACTAGTAAAAGAACCTTATGAACACTTCAAGGTCTTATCTCAAGTGCTAGAATGGAGATCAGTTGTGAAATTAAAATTTAAACCACTGGTATATTTGCACTGTGTAATAAGTTTTAATTACATCATCACATAACATCTCTTCATTAAGTCCCTTCCATTGATGTCTTATAAGATATACTGGGGGTACCTGCTCAGACAAGCAGCTTTATTTGCTGGAATATCTAGAAAATATTGCAAATAAGACATCAGATTGAAGAGAGAAAGAAAGAAAGTGATTCATGATTCTCATACGGTCCTGGGGAACCAAATCCTACCCTTTTACCCCAGTATACACCCCTGTGTGATCTGTGGTAACTCACATAGATAACGTTTTTCACTGCCACTTTCCTATCCATGTTAAGTGCCCACCTTGAGACCCAAGGCTCCAATTTGCAGAAGGAATTCGTAGCACTTTCAGAAACACCCACAGCTACACCTAAAGTTAACAGGCAATGTATTTTGAATAGAATGTTAAAGAACAGAAAATATTTTGCTATAAACTGCTCAGATTGACTACCCAAACCCTTTTAGTTTAAGCATCATGCTTCAGTTATCCCTTTATAAAATGGGAATAATCACTTCAAATCCAGTTTCCCAGTAGTATTTTGGAAAACATAGATGTTGATATTATAAAGCACTGCTCCGATGAATGCTAATAATACTGTATTTAGAGACAAGTTTGAAAACTGTCTAGTAAAAACAGTACACAGATCACATACTAGGTAAAGAAGAAAAGATGAATTCTTAACTAGATGTTTCTCATTGAATGAACGGGTCCACAGATATGATGCAATGTCCTGTGGAAAACGTAGTATAAAATGACAAAAAAATGCATTGTAATGCACAGGCACAGCAGGGCTCAATTAATGTTGCACAAAGTTTTACGAGAATGCAAATATTTTGCTTATTTCTGAATTCTCGGTCTGTGTGTTTTTAAAGGTTTAAGAACTCTTTTTTTCAAGATTTCTTCCGGGAAGACAAATTAACAGCTATATTACACACATTCACATCCACTGCCTTAATACATTTTTCATGCACAAAAGGAAATTGTTTTTTAGTGAACAGGAATAATATATTCACTTCTATATTTTATGGCATGTAAGAAATTTACTGCTAGTATATCTATTAGTATAACACTGTTTCCACTGAAGGATGAAATATTGATGAGATCTTTAAACTTATTTCTTTCTTTTCCATTTAAGAAATCTACATGTGTGTGTTTGAGAAAAGCAATAAAATATTCTCAATCAATCTTTTTAAAAAAAGGTAAAGAAAGGTAAAGTGTAAATAGCTTGCCAATACATTTTTCCATCCTATACTCTGCTATAACAACTGGATTAATTGTTGGGTAATTTAATCAGATGGTGTGCTAATAAAATTTGAGCAGACTTGCTGTGTGTCCAGCACTTGAAAAATTGGTATGGGTTTTTCAGCTACAAGGAGTCTGTCCAGATGGCCCTAGAATGAAGGACAATATGCAAAATGTTGTTACCAGAGGACTGGCCAGCTGTATCTAACATGGAAATGGTTCTGTGATTTTTTTAAAAAACATTACTTATAATGGAGAGTACTGGAGAGAGCATTTAAATGTAATCCATTCACAATTTAGAATAATTGACTCAGTTGGCAGGAGTCATCTGAAATTATGATTTAATGGGCACAACTGCTAACACATCTATCTCATACAAACTACATCTAGAACTAAGATGCTAACTCTTTGGAAACTGCCCTTCAGTTCGTCTTCACAGCTAACGCTTTTCTTGGCATTATTCAGAAATTTGCCACCTGCAACAAAACGCCTTT
This sequence comes from Streptopelia decaocto, assembly GCF_964273445.1. Taxonomy (NCBI): domain Eukaryota; kingdom Metazoa; phylum Chordata; class Aves; order Columbiformes; family Columbidae; genus Streptopelia; species Streptopelia decaocto. Next base: position 73,984,496 of record NC_138655.1, read on the forward strand.
CTAAAGAAGTCCAACACTTATTATCCTACTGAGAAACATTTGAGGGTACTTTAAATCTGTTTAAATACAGATAAATATAGTCAGGCCTCAACAGCTGGGAACAGAAACCCAAACACCTACATCTATAGCAAGAAGACATTTTTGGATGAGTATTTTGTAACAGGCTTGCACAAGATCTGGAAAAATTAATCAAGTCTCACACATTAGAAGCAGCATGTGCCACTTTTTATATCCCTATGAAGCTTTTATGTTTCATATTAGCATCTTCCTGGAGCTCACCCATACCCTTCATAGCAGAATTCTGTACCGCCATCTGACAAAGCTGTATTTGGTCCAAGATTATGGTCTTTTGCATCTGCCAAGGGCTGAAAGTGTAGTGAGAGAAAGTCGAATCCTTGAAACCCCATCACAACAAAGCAGAAAATTTAACAGGACCCCAAGGAAGACCTATTAAGCCTTCATCACACATCCATCAAAAAGGCGATCATGAGCTAGACTTTACAGGCTGGAACTGTACTAAAGCAAAAGCAAATATAGCGATTCTGAGGATTACCATCAAGACAGACAGAATTGACAGGAAGGGAAGAAAAAGTGTCATTTTAGTGGACATAGTTGCATTTAAAAGAGGAAAAAAAATATTAAGACATGCTAATACAATCACATGTAATATCAAAATGTGCTCCTACTGTTATTTGTTATAACACAGGACTCATTTTATCATAAATAAAAGCTGTATTAAAGTTTTATTTGGTTTAAGTATTCATAGAGTGTATAGATTTCTTCTTCCCACCCTCAAAGCTAGATCAGATCACTTGTACTTGATTTTAAAATATTTGTTCAATTTGATTTGTAGAAACAAATTGAAGACAGACTGAAGGAAATCAAGAGCTGCCTATAAATAAGAGCAATTAACAAAAAGGCACTATAAAATCTGACAAATAACACAATAATCTACAACTATAGTCCCCATTAATTTATTTTAGTACCATTCTTACCTGTTAATATAAATACGTATATTACTAGGATAATTCCTTCACACACATAGCACACAAAAACCCATTTTTATGGTACGAGTAATTTAAATTAAATCAGATGCAGCAAAATCAGTTTTGCTTATGCTTTCTTTCACTTACACTGCTTCATGGAACAGTTTCATTAAACAAAATGTAAGGTGATGAGGTGCTTATTGTGAGATGGTGCCAGGGACAAGTACACTAGACAGTGCTAATTGCAGGAAAACATTGAAAAATAGAACTGACTAGTGAATACAGCAGTGGAGGTGACTTTTAAAAGAAGTGTTCTTCTGCTTGTAGGTGTTTCCTGATAGGTTTAGAAATCCTTACAGTCTATCCCTTGAAAAGGAACAACATTTTGCACTGTATGGCAGTGAGAATGATAGTGCGGTTAAATCATGGGAAGGGAAGGGAACTGGTTTTCTTAACTAGGTTTCTTAATCTCCTAACAATTACTTTATTTATCAGATGTGTGATATCCTGGGTTTTACGATGGAGCACAGTCTTGGCAAGTAAAGAAAACCACAGTCAGGAGTTCTTTCTGGAGGAAAGTTTGGAAGATAAAGTAAGCAACAAAGTAATAGGAGTACAAGGACAGTCTTTGGCTTCTCAGCAGTACTTATCAAAAGTTTTCTAGATAAACCATGGAACTATCTTTACTGTATGTTTAATTAAAGAAAAAAAAAAAAAGGCAAGCTTTAACACTTGTGTGTATATGAAGTTTTAAGATTGCGCTCTCTACAGTAGCTTTGCTCTCAGAAACCAAGAAAATTAATTAGGCAGTCAGAGCAAATTCAGACAACTGCTTGACTTTAATTAATTCTTTGATAAAGCTCCTAAAGTTTAAAAAAAATTCAATAGGTTCCTAAACAATAAGTTTGGAAAATTTGGAGACTAAATCACTCAATAATCTAAGAGTTAAAGGGATTTAGCTGTGTTTTAAATGCTTTAAATGAACAATCTTAGTGCATCTTCAACTACAGAGTTGCTGTTGAAAGTCTCAGCAATATTGGCATCCAGTGCACATACCTTGCCACATTAATGCTACTGACATACATTAAAGAACTGTCATGGCAATGCAAGGAACACAAACCTGCTGACAGCATGAAAATTTCTTAACACAAAGAAGGTCTGGGGTTTTATAAGTTACAATTATTTTAAACAAATAATTGCTATGAATATAAGTGCCAATCATTCTTATCATGACCTTGATTCTTGAATGGCTGATCTGTGAATGTCTTTATATCCTCAAAATTAATTTGAAGATACTTCTAGCATGTCATTTCATTTATTCTTCTGCATTGATTTGCTTAGTGTGATCTGAAAGAGGTGTATCTACAGAGACAGTGCAGCAAATTGAGAAATGCGTCCTATTTATATGAATATGGTGCATACTTATGGGTATGCTTATGATGTCTTGTTTCCTAAGAAGGTGGATGAAAAGATGCTGCTAAAGGAAACATCGGAAGTGACAAAACAATGAGAAAGTCACTGAGAAGATAAAGAAGCTAGCCTTTGTGGAATGCCTGATTTTGCCCTCTCAAGATGAGGAGAGACATGCACTCACTACAGAGGATCTGAAACACAAAAAGGAGAGACACACATTTATCCCTGCTGACTTTATGCACTGAAATGAAGTGACTAATACCATTTTTCCTTATTAGGGGAAACACACATCTTCAAAAAGCGGTTTTGCCTGCCTAAGCTCTGCATTGTCCACAACAGTCAACTGTCCTTCTTACTACAAATGGAATAAAGGGTGCCTGCATTCCAGAAATTGAGGCAACTACTCTCTGAAAGGTATGTAAACATGAAAAGAAGGCTAGAATCACACAGAACAATCAGGAAGATAGATGCAGGCCTCATTTTTTCACCATCCAGGTTGTAAGGTCTCTAACTGAAAGTTTGTCTTGATTAAAAAAAACAAAACAAAAAACAACATCAAAAAACAAACCTTGGAAGGAGAAAGCTTATTAAAGTAAATGCAAATTAAGCCCATCATGCTAATGTAGCTGTGAAACATGGGCCTACAGTTCTACTCAAAGGGACGGACAGAAAGCCAAAAGTGCCCTCAAGGGACAAGAAGTTATCTGAGACAGAGATAACTTCTGGACAGAGATAACTTCTGCCCTATAACCACTGCAGACAGCAATTCTAAAACATTTCTATAGAGCTTGTTTACATTGTCAAATCTATCTGCACTTAAAAGTGCTAAATGCTGAGCTAGTACAAAGCAGTGTGGCTTTGCTGCCTTTAAATGAGCTGTATCATTTTATACAGCTGACTGGGTGTCATAAAATTCTAAGTTGCAACCACTTTCCCCTCAGCTTCTTATCCTGTTTCCTTTGTGGTGGTATGAGTCCACTCTCATTAACAGAAATTAATTCATGAGCAGAGTTGAAGCAGGAGAGAGGCTTATGCACACCTGGACAAAGACACAGAAAACACACCATAAATATCTGCAAGTGCCAGTGAATTCAGTAGGAAGCAGAGATGGTTCAAAATACATTGTCTTACCGACTGCTGACCTGTTAAAAGTGCTTCTTCCTGTTGCAAGAAATCTCCACATGGAACCAGTTTATTTCATCTCAACATGTTGAATTCTCACAACGCATTTCTCAGGTTAAGTGCAGAAGTGCTTCATTTTAGATACAGATCTCTCTCTTTCAATTACCAGTGCAGACCGCAAAACATTTTGACAATACCATATGTCAATTGAGCTTGCTAAGATAGCCTAATTGTCTCTTTTTTAACTTTAGTGATGGCAGGAAAAGGAAGATGTGCTTAGCAGTCATAAGTATTTCTGCCTTGGCACTATTAAAATGTCTATCCAGCTCTTAGACTGAATGTAGTTGCAGAAGGTTTCATGTTGATACATAATACCTGTTTTTAATGTGCTGGGGAGAACCAAGACACTTGAAACTTCCATTGACCATAATAGCAAGGCGTGTGCAGAGGGCTTCACATTCTTCCATACTACAAAATAAATGGGGAGGGGGGGAATATTAAAGAATAATAGCAAAAACAGTGAACACTATTAACATTATTAATACCTAACTTCAACTAAAGTGGAAGGAATCTGGACAGCTGCAAAAATGGGTACACAAAAACTTCTACTTTAAAAGCAACAGTCAAATTGTAACCCTAGTCAGTACACACCTAAAGTTACTACCACATGACAGCCAAAAAACAGTCCTGAAATGGAATTTATGTTTTCAGTCCAGAACTAATTTGACGATGCACAATGCAAAGGTTTTATTACTACAGGCAAATACCTGATAGGCAGTGTCAGAAAGTATCAGTGAGTGCCATGGACTCTGTTATTCCCTGTAATATCTGTTTGTGGTCATTCTGAGCTGAAGTATAGAGGGATAGGAATGAAGTAAGTTTGCTCAGTTTGCCTCTTGTATAGTATTAATACATGCCCTTAAAAAGTAGTTACCCTTAGTCTGATTGCAGGATAGAAGGTGCAAAACACTACCATCCAAACAGAATTTAGGACACAGAAATGCAGCTGAATAGAAAAGCAGGATCCTGTTTGATGCGACTGCTTCAAAGGATAAGTAATAACTTTGACTTGTAAAGCTTAGAGCAGATGGGTTGCTATTCTACATATTATATGGAATTGTGCGATCAGTTCTCCCAAAGCATTCCGTTAGATGTAGGACATCAGTTGGGACATATCCATCACCTCAAAGAGGAATCAAAGTTTTTTGATATTCCTGCAATTCACTCTGTGCCCTCCCCAAACCCTTCTGAGACAGCTAAACAAGGATCATCTTGTGTGTCTCAGCCATGTGCCAGTCCAAAGTAAGGTGCTTTTACTGAACAAGCATAGCAACTAAGTACCCCCCTAGGAACAATATCCTTAAAATAGGACAGGGATATGGTGAAAATTGCCAAACCACTGTATTTGAGAGAGAAGGGGAGAAGGCTTCCTAACACACCTTTCCACAGATCAGGAAGTTAGCTGTCTCTTTGAGGTACAGTAACTCCTGATGGTCCCTTAGCATATCACTCCCCATTTATGGCAAAATAACACAAATTTAGGCCTGTATAGACAGTTAATATAATCTAACTCACCCCGTCTTGAAACAAAATTAACCATTGTCTCTGAAAATTAATTAAATAGACCTCCAAAACTAATTTTTACACAGGAAACCATCTCTATGCACTTATTTGCTGATATGTATGAAGATTCACTTCATAAGAAAAATTCCTTTACTTATAAAGTAGACTTTGAAAGAATCTCAAATAAATTACTGATGGCCTTCAGCAAATAGTGTAAATAGTATAAAATAATTTATTTCCTCCACCCTGACACAACAATGTCTTATTAATTAGAAATGAAATATGTACACTCTAAGTACTTATATCTGATTCAAGTAATTCATTTGTAGAGCTAAATAAGTAATTAGTAACAATGTGATGGATTTGTTGTTGTTGTTGTTTACTGTGTATTAGACCACAGCTCTTTCCGGTTTAACTGGTGCTTGACAACTAAGGATTCTTAATCTGGACTGAAAAGTCAAAGAACACTGTTTCCTGAAAATCACTCCACTAATTCACGACGCATAACTTGTGTTCCCTAAATGACTAAGCTGGTAAGCACTTGAGGATCAAATACAGGTGTGTGAATTTCAAGATTCAGCTTCTGAAAATACAGGGTGTTTCAAAAAGATGGACCCGATTTGAAATCACTATGTCTCTGCAACCACAATGTGCCCATGAATGAAACTGTTACAGTTCATATAGCAGGTGGAGGGCACATAGAGTATTTATAAAAAGGTTAGTAAAACTCGATAACTTATTAAACCATTTGTGAATTTTTGTGTAACAGGTTGGGTCCATCTTTTTGAAACACCCTGTATATTCCCTAAAGGAAAATTTATTCTATTTTACTATAGATGTTACAAAAGAGTATTGATGTTTCCTCTGTTAAACTGATATACAAAAGACCATGCCAGAGAATTGACAAGATATTTAATGTGGATAGACTTTATTAGGAGGATGGGGTCTCTCCTACCATTTCCAGTAATGCATACAGTGAATAGCTGAGACATCTATCTTTAGGATGCCATGGTGTAGTCTTTTCATACATTAGTGCAAAACACAATCCTTAATAAAAATCAGAAGAGGATTTTTCACTCCCATCTCCCTTTGTAAGAATTTGTACTGTGGGCAGCTGCAAAAAGATAATCCGCTGTTCCAAGCAAGAAGAGACACTGAAATGTTGAACAGAAAGAGTATAGAAGAGGAAGAACTCATTGCATCATTTTTTCTGTGCTTGCACCCCCCTTGAGCCATATTCTAATGTTTGAAAATTAAATATACAAAATATTTAGGATTTATGCAAGTTCCGTTTTCCTGAGCAGGAAGGAATTGCCATAAAATACCAAGACACATTTTGCTTTTCACACCAGGGTTAGCATACCTTCAGAATATGCTCCTCTGCTCTCAGATGACAGCAAATGAGGAGAGAAAAAAGGAATATGCTGGATGCTGGGAAAAGGGTCTTACCTGTGGGATGTCAGCACAGCCGCACAGCCATCCTGAACTTCCTTCAGGATGGTTTTCCAAAGGTAACGTTTAGAGCAGGGATCCATTCCGGAGCTGGGTTCGTCCTAGAAGAGAAATTAAAATGATGATACAGCAGCATGGCAAAAACATACCACAGCTCCAGCCCAGCAAGAAGAATTAACAAAACTCACAATAAAATCATATCTTTTTTCCTCTAAAAAAGTTATGTTTTCAGTAGGTCACTTATTAGGTTGGTACTTATTAGGGTGGTACTTATTAGGGTGGTATAGTATGGCCTTGGCCAATGCATTTGAATCAAGGAATCCCAGCTGAAACCTGGAATCAAAGTTCTCAAGAAAAAAAGTGAAAAAACATACAGTTTGACATTGATATTAGTGCTTAGCTACCAATGGTAGAGGTGAAAAATAATTCAATTCAGTCTCCTACTATCTATGGTAGCTAACAAAGAAAACATAAAATGCAATAAAAATAAAGCAACCCACACTACTAATTAAATTAATAGCTATGATCCCAGATGCAATCTAGGAGCAAATTCAGTGGTTTACGTTGGTGTCTTTGCTTTCAGATCAAAATAAAGCCTTTTAAAATACTGAATAACTCCTTTAAAATCTGCTGGCTTTCTAAAGCCAGCCAAATATTTTACATAAGTTGACATGTTTAGATATTCCTCTTTCCTCTTGTTGTTACATACACAATAGTCAATGCCCTCCAGCAAGAAGTAGGTTTAAATGGATACTTACAGTAGCATGCTATCATAAAGACATTAAAAAACAGCTGGAGTTTTTTCTAAGATCAGGAAAAAGCACTGATTTAAGATTATCTCCATCTCTTATATAACTGAACTAGGGTCAGTTTAAGCATAACATGTGAATAAAATAAGTCAGGTCAGAAGTGAGGCAATTATAGGAAGGTAGAAGCAGCGAAATGTGTCTGATTTTCTGAAACATGAACCATGTGATAACACCAGTTTTATCTGGTTCTATTTAGCCTGCAATCTATTGCTGGAAGCACTGGATTCCCTCCCAACTCTGTGAAGCAGATTCCCTTCCTTTGACAGTTCTGAAAGGTTTTTTCCACTGTTGAACCGGTTTAGCTCTTCCCAGCCAAGGCTCAATAAAGGGATGTTCAAACTTCTCCAGTGAAACAATAGGTAATGATGTGAAAAAGAATGTGGTGTTGTAATGATGCAGTTCCCAAAGCTTTGTAATTCACTGATCTTCAATAGAAAAGGCATTGTTTAAACTGGAAGGCCAGTTTCAGGCCTAAATGAATAGCAGGGTGCAAGCACCAAATAAACATGTGATAAATAATTCAAATGAATATCATTCAGGGGCATTAGACTGATTGTGTGATTTGTAAATTGAACAAAAATATAAGAGCTAGCCAGATTTATTAAGTATGATGTAACAAGAAATATTAATATCCTGAAAATATGGGTCAACAATTAATAACACCAAGTTACTAATTAAAATAAGAACCTTCCTTCTTAAGGAAGCTAGTAGAATTGGTCATATATTTTTCTCTTGTTATATACAAAGTAGAGATTACATAAAGCACTAATAAATTTTACATAAAATGATGTTTTCTTCTAGATAAAGAAATTTAAAAAAAAAATACATAACCAGTTGGGCCATGAGATGCTACAATAGCATTTGTGTGTTTTGAGGGACCTTTTTTTCCCTGCTTACCTACTGACCCAAATAAAAAACAAAACAAAACACCTTCACTTTCTATTTTTGTGAGCATTGGACAATAAAATAAGTGGTGTTCATGCAGCAGAATAAGGGGGACAGTTGTACATCCGTGTATTAATTACTCCCTGACTGACCAGAAAAATACTTGATTTTCTTTAGAGCAACATAGAAGACAACAAAATTCAACATAACTCATTTATTGTAGGTGCAATATTGCCTTTACTCACCAGTAAAAGTATTTGTGGCTTACCAACTAAAGCCACAGCAGTAGAGAGCTTCCTCTTTGTGCCAGCACTGTATGTTCTCACCAGTTGGTCAGCATGGGCATTGAGGTGTAACCGGGTAACAAGGTCCTCCGCAACCTGTGGTTTAGAAATTTGAGGGCCAGAAAAGACGAGCCCAATTAGGTGATGTTTGTTTTTAGATGGGAAGAACTCTTTGTTCATGCATATCAAACAAATGTACACATTTCCTTATGTACCCACATTTGCTGCATATTATTACTTTTGAATCTGAGACACATACAAAAAGCTCCTCCAGGACCCCTTAGATGTCCACAAAGCATAAGGATTTTCTTACATACAAAATTTGGCTGTGTCATTCCTTGTAACAGTCATTTGCATTCATTGTGTCTTGACGGGTCAATGATCTAAAATGTTCCTCATTTCACCTCATTCTCTGGTGTTTATTTGATCAAACATCTTAGTCACTGAAAATTCAGGGGATAAAATTCTACATCAGCCAGAAAAAAGATGGAAATAGCAAAAAAGTAAGTTGTAGGTTGAGGATTTAGAGTTTCTTGAAGACAAAAGGTAACTTAGGGTTAAATTAATACACCTTTCTGATAATTGAGAGCAGTAAGCTGACCCTGTATCTTGTTTAGTTGTAATTGCTTTAATAATTATGTGTGATCTGAGTAAGCTGGGCAGGCACATGAGCACAGCTGGAAAAAACAATCATGCTGTCCTCTATGGCCTTTCTTCTTTACCTGCCAGAGACAGTCCTAATGTGCAATGCTTCCTGAAATACTGGTGCCAGAGGATTTTAAATGTAGCAAGACCCTTGCTCCACCTGTATCAGCTCTCACTGCTGGCCCATCCAAGGAGACATGATGCAACAACGTGAGGGACACAGTAGTGACTTCTCATTGCAGGGCGGTTGGACCAAATGACCCCTGAAGGTCCCTTCCAACTCAAACTACTCAATGATCCTCTGCACATCACTGCCAGACGCACCCTGCTAAGCCACAGGTGTTTAGTGGCATGCTGCTGGGTGGCTGTATCATATCAAGGGATGATCAAATTCATAATAGAGCCAGTATGACTTCAACCTCGACGTACCATAGGAGATTCTTATAAAACAAGTAGTTGCATGGTACTCTATTGCCTGAGATCAATTGCCAGAGTATGCCCAGCAACATGGTGCATTCTTTTTGCTCCCTGTGCACTACCTTCAGCAAAAAGCAAGGAAGGACCAGAAGGATTAGTCAGATCAGATGGGCAATCTCCAATTAATTCAGAAAATCCAACAGAAAAAAATATATCAATAAATAATATTGTGAATTGATAGTCACTATCCATGCAAACTGTTAGGAAATTACCAAGGTGTTCATGATCCTTTTACCAAGAATTTTCAGTGTTACATATAAAAATAAGAAACACTTCTGAGAGCAAGTTCTATGTAAGCAGGAACAATCGGGCAGTGGTCAGAATCTGGAGTATTCTATTGTGGATCCTGGCACTGGTATTAATAGTCTCCTGTGTTCGGTGTACCTTAATGTGTAACCTGACAGCAATGCATGTTCTCAGACAAAAGCTATATTTCATAAACATTGCTCTGACTACATTAAAAGCAGATAGTTTTAAGGTTTTTAAAAAATAATAATAAAAAAAGAACAACTTATTAACATCCATTAAACCACCCATGGGTAATTTTACACTGAAAACTTCAAGTTTTCTGCTATTTCAGAGTTAATTCACAGTGGTTTACTTTAATTTAGACACTGGTGCTGCGTATCAGAAGTGCTGCAAATTCAGACATCCTGTGGCTTTAGAAATGGCCAAGCATCTAAGCTGTATGCTGACATATAATAGCTGAGCTTGGTTGGTTGGTTGGTTGCTTGCTTTTACTTCCAAGCATAGGTTTCATTATATAATACAATAAAATGGCCTCTAAAGTGAACACCTCTAAAGCATACTGTGGACTCTGCTAAATGGACTTGACTTTGTTACCACTGGGAATGCAGTATTACCCCCTATAAATGCACCAAAAATATACATAGAATTGCACAGAAAAGCACATAAAAATTAATACCAGAAAGTGAAAAAATATATGATCTCTTGTTTACACCAAAATTAACATGTATTGCAAGCTACAACAGGCTTTAAGAGTTATTAAACTATAAGGAAAGGAGGACTTTGTATTATATCACAGCTGAAATGTAGTAAAAGCTATCCTTCAGCTATGAACAGAACCACTATTTCTAAGACCACTTTTAAGTGTTAAAACAGAACTCTTAGTCTAAGTCAGCAGAGTGACATTCTTTGAAAGACACAATGAATGCTGCACAGGGAAGAAGTTAAAAAGCCAAGAAATAGTGCCAGAGAGAGAAGAAAAAAAAAATTAGTAAGCTAAGTCTTATTGTAGTCTGTAGCCACCAAGGAGACTGAATTATGTATCAGATATGAACAGACAGTTTAAATGCACTACTAATGCACTACTGCAACACTAAAAAGAAATGACTTTGCAAGATTTACAGTTCTACACGCAGAATCTTCCCATTTGGGAGCATTCGGCATTCAGTGCACAGAAATTCATGACTATGCCATTCCCTCTTTTGTAGAAGGACAGAAAGCCTGGCAATTCCTCTGCTATGGGAATTTTGCAAAACAAGTTTTAATTTAGGTAAAAAAAAGAGGGGTGGGAATTATCCCATAGTGCCCACTTTGCTGTTGCTTTGAATGTATAGAGCTTCCAAGATTAACCTTGCAGATCATTGCGGTACAGACCGCAACCTGGCTTGATATCTAGATAAGCTTCTTTTGTGCAAAATATACCAAATAAGAGCAGATTTGGAGCTGAATGACATCAGCGACATAAAGGCAGAAGGATTACCCAGCTTTCTTACTCCTAATGATTTCCCAGCTTCACCTAAAAAATCTCCTATTCCTGCTATCCTTCTCAATCCTTGCATTTCAAAGGAGCACTGCAGAGCTTACTTCAGCAAACAGAAGAATATATCTTTTTTCAAGAGATGACCCCAAAACTTTTTCACATTTCTTTAATGTAAATCATAAGATTTACAGTCATAACTGTCTTAGCTTCATCAACATGACCTAAACAACAACAAAAATGTAATTTGAATGAAATTAGAAATATTATGTATTAGGTGTATTACGGAAGAGCCTGCACATCTCCATTATAACTCATTTATGTGTATAAACAGTGGTATCTTGTGGTTTATATAATAGTATACTATAAAGTAAAAATGCAAATCCCTCTTAAACTACTTTAAATGGAATTCAGAGTTGAATATGTGACAAATCTTCAGGTACACAAAATTATGCAAGAGATTTACAATTCTAATGGTTTCCTTCCTTTAGTGAATGTGAGATATATACACAAGCAGCTTCTCTTCCTCCTTGTCATATTCATCATGATGTTCTATTTCTGGTTTCAATTACTTTCAGCAGTGAAGAATGAGGAGATACATCATTTAGCAAGTTGGTAACATTGAGGTAAAATTAAAAGACACAGGGATATTTGCGAATGTGTACATTTTGAGAGCATTGGAACGATAAAATGTTTTACATCTAGTCATGGCTCTAGTAATATTTTTAAACTCCTTCTTTTCTTCTGCCTACATAAATCCAGACTATAACAGACTTTACATCTATCAGCTAACAATTTCCCATATTCTTTAAGATGGTTTACTTTTCCCTCATCAATTTTAACATCTTTAGCAAAAGTTATTTCTCCCCAAATTAATTTGGAATAGTTCCCCTAGCTTTGGAATAGGCATTGGAATGAGCCCTTCAGTCTGTAAAATCTAACCCAAATCCTTCTATACTTTGTGCATTTCCTAAAGACTACAGTCATTCCAGTAGACACCGTAAGGTAACTTGAATTTTTGCACACATGTTAATATTTGTGAGAGTAAAGTCTAAAGTAGGCATGGTGTCCTCTATACACCAGGCAACCAAGAGGCAAATCTATATCACCAAAAGTCAATAAGTGGCCTAATTATGTAACTACTAATGTTAATGTCTTACTACTCTCTCAAAATTACCATTAATATTCAAATAAAAAATTTAGTGGCACTGAAAGTTTTCAGTTAATATATCTTCCAGAATAACTTGGAGTTAGCAAAGATTCTATCCATTAGAAGACTAGAAATGTGATAGCATGACTATCCTGACTTGAAAGGCTGTATACACAGTGTATTAATTTTACATCATTTCTGACAAAATAAATATGATGTATAAATTCTTGTTGTTTTGTTTTGAACATACCTGCATAAAGCAAAACTGACCTAATACTGAATGTGTATTATACCTAGTACAAATTATAATAAGCATGGAATGAATTCTGGAGTCATCTGAAAAATAACTACACATTTCCAAAATAGCTATTCAAAGTGTCAGTTTCGGAATAAATGAATGCAGTGTAGTCTGAATATCCCAAATCACAATCCATCATCAATTCCACACCAAATGTTATTAATTCTGCTTCAGAGTAAACTCAGTATTGTTATATTTCTTACATTAGGAAAGCATATACTCATGGTAATCTTCTAGGAGAAAATAGTTAATTATCCCAGAACCTCATAAAACTGTACACACTAATTCTGCTTGAGGTCCAAAAAATGTAGGCATGAAAAGAATAAACGAATTTAAAAATTCCTGTTTCTAGCAGCTATGGAATATAACATGTAAGGAAGTCAATGAGATTCCAAAGTCAGTGCAAAAATTTTCATAGAGAGTTAACATAAAGAGAAATCATACTGACATTCTGGGAAGTTGCCTCTGAAGTCCTGATGAAGTTTGTTTTGAGATTTGCAACACAAGTTTTGTTGGAAATGGGAGATGTCATTTAATGTTGTGTTAATATTGTATAATTTTTACCAAGCTGCCTGTTGTCTTTTGGAACAAATTCAGATACTGAAACTTGATGCATTAAAGAAGAAAAAAAAAAATAATAAATAAATAATAATAAAAAAAAAAATACTATGTTAAATGACTGTATGTCTAAATAGCCCAAAAGCTCTAACTTTTCCAGAAAAAAAAAAAAAAACTTTTAGAGTGGGTTTGGGAAGTAAAATAAAACTTCACATTACATGAAGCTTAACATTGATAGAAAACGACCCATTTTTCTCCTCCTTTCCCATTCCGTTAATTACTGTTTTGGAACATTAAGTGCACTCAACTTTATGTCAGGCTCTTGACTCCTGCTGTTGATAAATCTGCCTAGCACAAGATTTGATCCTTGAAGGTAGTGCTTCAATAGATAACTTCAGCAGCAACACAGCCTGGAAGTCATCTGCCTGCTTGCCAACGTATTAAAAAACAAAGAGAATGTATGTTTCTTTCTACATCAAAACCATGTACGCTTTAGAATATATGTGTGTGTGTACGTTAGCATAAACACTGGTAAACATTCAGAGGCAGGCTGGGAATGCTGTATCATAGGCAGGAGGGAATGGGAAAATAACAGCTTACATTTCCATACAGCTGCTATTCCAAAACATTCCCAGACCTTATTTTCTTTACAGGAAACTAAAATTCAGAGTTTCTCCAGGCACCAGCCATTTCTGAGTTGAAACACAGCAGCTGTTCAACACTTGACAGCAATCCCACACAGTTGGAAGGGCCCACAGACAAAAAACATTTATTTTCCTCTGAGATAGCTACATTTCAGTTTTTGATGAAGGTAAACTGGAGAAACTAAATATTATTTGCAAGAGCTCTTTGATGCCTTAATCGCAAGCATATGGCAACAAAGTCTGCTCATCAATCTCTGCAGACAAAACATTTGGAAGTGAGAATGGTTTCTGTATCACAAATGTGAAACTAAGGCATAGAAGGCTGCCTGTAAAGAACAGTCTAAGTCTACACACCTAGATTATCTATGGTCCAGGATAATAGGAAGATTAATATTTATCTTCTCCCAGTGCACCACAGAAATATAACTCATCTCTAAATAACGCAGAACAGATTTTGACCCACTTCAAGCAGGACCCGTACGTGAATTACCACGAGTTGAGGAACTGTTCCTCAAATGGTTTTGAGAACTGCCATTGCAGTAGCTGTGTACTGATTGCCCAGACAATAGCTGGATCTGATACATAAAGTAGATGCTCTTAGGTACACCAATCATTCATAAATACTTCTGCATTTGAAATGGGATTTATAAATGCCAGATATTTCAGAGAGAGCATTTTTCTCACATTATCTACAGAGAAAGTATATGAAGCCAGGTTACCCTTGTGGCTCCTCACCAAATACAGACAGGAGACAGCATTTTCATTAGTGTTCATTTACATATGCAGATGCAGAGAGACACCCTGCAGGCACAGCATAGAAATCTGTTGGTATCGTACTGCTCACCGCAATCTGGAAAGCTTCCCAGGCACCTGAGAAGATCTCAGTGTCATATGGGACAGTTTAATTATGGAATCTGGGTCTGTAAGCACACCACAGATCTCCCTCCATCCTCAAGCTTCCACATAGCTCCTGATCCTGCTCCTCATCCTCCAAAAAACAGCTGCTGCTGGGAGGCCAGATGACCTGAAGGAGTCACAAATCAAGCAGTGATAGCAGGATTCATTTGCACACATACACACACACTCTCTCCTCCACTACCTGGTGTTGACAGGACCTGGCAGAGTGTAAGATTAAAGCATTAACAGTCCATTGCAATGCATGGATCAGTTCACACTTCTCAAAACTGTTGTCTCCAGCTGTCTGCAGTTGAAGTATTACCAATAAGAAGGTGTCTGCCGGTGCCACCTGAACAGCTTTTTCTCACATCTGTGAGTACTAAAATAAAACAATACCTAAGGATTTTGTGACTCCAGGAGTCCGAAAGATAGCACAGCGCTAGACGCCCTACTCAGCTCCCACTCAAAGACACCTATTTTGGTAAGTTCAAGGCAGTTATAAAAGTAACTCTTCCAATAAAGATGACACAATTATTTTAACTGTGGGGAAGTCCTTCTTATCTTACATCATAAGCTCATTCCTCCTCCATTTCTCCCTCAGAGGATCACCATCCACCTGGGTTTACGTGCTTCAGCCTATTCACAAGTGGGGAGTACGCTTATTCTGTACTCCGGAGTGAGCTTACTGAGAGTAACGCTGTATGTATATGACCCATAGTATGTGAGTTAAGTGAGTCCCACAAAATTTAATTAAAACTGTGTATTTCTATCATTCAAGTGCTTCTGAAATTTCCATCCTTCTTAAGGTGTCTTAAAAACTGCTTCATTTATAGTACATACTGTACCATTTGGACATGTGCACTACAATAATATATTTTCTTGTGAAAATGATAAGACAGAAAAGAATAAAAGCCATGTTTAGAGCATTTTAAGAGCACTGCTGCAAAGTTAAACAATCAAACTTTGATTCCTGTTTTAAATTACACTTAGAAGCAAAAGCATTCAATAACATATGTAAGAGGTATGTGTATTTAACAACATCTTTTCAAATGACTACAAAGCTCCAGAGGAGATGCCAGAATTTCCTGCCACCTTTGTGTCTATTAAAGTGCCATGATAATAGATGCTAGTTATGATAGGCTTTTAGCCCAACTGTTAGAGAGGAGCTGTCAGTTCGTGAAGAAAACAGGTAATTACAGTTGGGGGGTTTAGTGCAATAACAGTTATCCCTTAATATATTTCCTTTAGGTAAAGGGAAACATACTCAAATTTTCAGTACTTTCCTAGTACTCAGAAGCAAAAACTACCACTGATGAGTTATGAAGTGCAAACAACTAAATAAAAGACTGTATGATGGTTTTTTAAGCAGTCAGGAAGAAATGTAAGGTTCAAACAATCAGTTAGAAGTCCAGTCAGGCAGGATACTGCCCAAAAGAAGGGGCAAAGACTTGTAAGATGTTTTTATTTCCCCCAGTCTCTCACCCAGAAACACCCAAATGATTAGTTTAAGACAGGAAAAAATAAAAATATTGCCTGTCCTGATGCTATTATTGGGGCATGATGGCAGTTATTTCTGAACACTCAATGTCCCATTGCAGGAATCATACCTTTTTATGGAATAACCTAGCTGCTGGTGGAAAAAAGGCTGCAAAGAATCAGAAAGTGGCCCTCTCACATACAGATAAGGAACTGACTGTAAACCCTTTAGCAATAGAAATTTCAGTTACATGCAGTTTTGGTTCTGGAAAAAGGAAAAGGAAGACAACAGGCAGCATTCTGGAGGTTACAAGGACAATCCTAGAGCCATGGCAACTATGTGGGACTAATATATACAGCAGGAATGACAGACACCGATTTCATATCGCACTCTAGTTGTCTTATGTTAAGAGAGATGCTGATAAGCACAAGAGGCTGAGCTGCTCAAATCCAGGCCAAATCAGAAAATTCCATCTGCAGAGACAGAAAAAATCCCATATTTTACACTATATCCATTTGGTACTTTATTTCTGGTATTGGCTGACTGGTTGCCTCATTACAGAAAAGGAGCACCGTGCTGCTCAGTGCAGCTACATCTGTATTTGTAAATTCAAAACCTCTTAGTGACATTCCCAGATGTTGTCATTATCTATGCTAGTAAGCTCTCAAAGCATTTTGTGACATAGGTTTGGTCTCTTCTCCTTGGACAACCCCAGGCCTGGTTTGGCAGCTGAAATATCTTAGGGACTGCTCCCAGCAGGCAGGTTGAATGCAGCCACCATCCTGTGGAGTTTAAGACACTTACTGGCAGAATGCTGACAGTTGTCTTCTCCGCACCCAGATGTTTGGTTTATTTATATAATCATTCAACAATTTTTAATTCCTTCAGAGTTTAATCCCATCTCTGAAGAAAAGAGTTTTTCAGAGGTGCATGACTCAGAACATGTGGTGTTCGCCCCCAGTTCTCTAAGTGTGATAATGAAGGTGTTGAACCATTCATAAATTTCATTTCCTTTAGTGGCTTTGTGCCTGAGATTTCATTTGTATCAGTGTTATTTTAGTATCCTCAGTGACATTACTGTGTTTTAAACTGGCATAACAGGCAGGAAAAAAAAAATCACAAATGAACAAACAAAAACCCACCACAGTGTTTAAATAAAGTACCAGTAATGAAAAATTTTATTACTAAAGCTGTTAAGATGAAATATTAGATATTCTCTCATGTAAGAAAAAGAACAATTGTTTTATAAACTCCACACCCCAACCCGGCTTTAGCTTCACCTGCAAATGTATTCTGCATAATTACCTTACGGATATCCTGTTTTGGAATTCCACGCAGTGTGCAGTAATAATAAAGATGCTCCCAACCCGTTAAAAGTTCATCCAGGGCATCTTGCTGTGGACAATAGCCGATGAGAACGCCTTCAGAACTGGCAGACAGTATATCCATTTCCGACCTGTTTGAAGAAAAAGTGAATGTCTTGAATGTTATTTAAAAAAAACACAGCCCTGGGTTTCACCCTTGTGATACAGAGTCTTCAAGACAAACACACCCTCAGCTCCATGGGTAAATGAATTTGAATCTCTTCACTTTGGTCACTTCCTCCAGTGTCACCCACAGGCAATGTGTGCGGTTTGTCCCTTTCCAATTAGCACGGCCACCCATGTGTCACTGTTCTAACACTCTGTGTCAAGCTGAACAGATTAGCGCAGGAGAATTCATTCTTACCAAGTTTACCTCCCTTAGCTTTTTGGTAGACCCTGCTCTAAGGGAACATATTTCAAAACCAGACTGCCTGCATCACATTCAACATTAAAGGTGAAATAGTGGAGAGAAAAGGGGAAATGTTGCTCTGTATTCTTTGTGTGTTTGTGCAAATACATATGCATGTGTGCATTCCATAAATGAATGAAATAAAATGCAGAATATTAAAACTTAGTAGTTTAAAGGACAATCTAGGAAAAAAAATATAAAATTATGCTGATTAAAGAGACTTTGGTCACCACTTTGTAGCTGTAAAGCATTACTTGAAATCGCATTCATTGCTAAGAAGCAAGCTTGATTGCAAGGGTGTCTCATTACCTATAATGACACTAAATCTGTCCTGTTTATTCCAATATCTAATTCAACATTCAGTGATTTTGATTTACATATACAGAAAAGACCTGTCAAAATTAAGATACTTAATAACAAAAAACTCTGAGCTTTGAAAGAAAAAGGTTTTTACAAGATTCTCAGTAACAGAATTATTTTCTCCTTAGGGGTTTTCTACATTTCTGGTTAAGAAAACTAAATATGTGATTAATCATTTAGACATGAAGTAAATGTATCAAATGCAGTATCTACAACTACAAGCACTAGTGAAAATACAAATATGTATCTCCTCTTAACAATATTCAGGAGTCTGGGGAGAAAAAGAAAACACCAATTCTGCATTTTACATAATGAACCACAGTATTGAAATATATTTTAAAGCTGTCAAAAGATAAATTATCATAATTATGACAAACCTTGCTGGGGACTATTTAGAATGGTCCTTTTTTCTTAATCGCAAAGATAAAAAATTTTAGTATCTTTGTAGGTTTGGGTTGTGCCAAGGAAGTTAACTGCCTGTAGACATCTCTCTAGACAAAAACTCAGTAAAAAAAAAGAAAAGGGGTGATAGGAGAAAGAGAATATCAGAAGTGTACTTCCTCATTAATTTATAAGCACTTACAGATTATTTTAAATGAGGTGTATACAGAATTTTTACCAGTTCAGTTTCCAGCTATACCTAAACCAAATTAAATAATTTTTTAAGATTTGATTAATTGATTAATCATGGACTGATTAATGTTGATCATTTCACATAACCTGTCAGAAGCAGTGGATTTCTCATTTCATGAACTCTGAGTGAAGCACTATCCACAATGAAATGTTATCTAGATGCTGCTGAACACAGAAAGATGTGCCTGAGGTGTGTATTACTAGGAAGGTTCAGACACACTAACAAGGTTTCATTTTGGTGCAGCTGCTGTTTTTGGAGAAACAAGAGACAGGTCTTTTGGTAATACGCCAAGAGAACAAATCACACTTGGGGGTAATTTCAGGGACATTTACTCAGCATGAACCCTGTAACTGGATAGAAACATCTAATCTGGATGGGTCTGTACCACAAAGAACGAAAAATGAGTATGCATGGTTGCAAAAAATAACAGGCATCTAATGTTCTTTAGCTAGAACTATATTAGAAAATAGTTACTCAGTTTACATTAGGAAATAAAAACACACCAGTGTTCCCAGTGCTAATTACACAGATATGATTTTAGTGTTGTGCCTCCTGTAAGGCACACAGTCTTAGATGAACAATATCCCACTCAATGACCTTTAGCTTTCATAAAGGAAGAGTACAGTGAGAATAGATCATTTAATATTCTTACTCAGTTTGGTCCTTATCTTGCCACTTTATCCATTAGTGCTGACCTTGAACACTTAAAGAGCTCCCATTAATAAAGAGATTCTAATGTATTCACTAAAGAATTCATGGACCTATTTTTTTTCCATCTCTGTATCTGCCAAAGCAGAAAACAATCTGATCAGAAGAAAAAAAAATAGGCCATATGAGGATACTGGTCTTGTATTGATACTTTTTTGGTATGTATAGTACAATGCCTATTCTTCTGTCAGCAATATCACTGAATAGATTTCCAAATCAAAAAGCTGGATATCATCCTTCAGTTTTGCTTAGTCAGGTCCTAAGCTTATTTTGAATACTGAAAGAATAGATGAAAGAAAAACACAGCATAATTTTTAATTACAGTACATATTTTGCAACAGAAAACTGCCCTCATCTCTGGAAATTGATTTTCCTTGAAATTCAGTTTATCTTTCAGATTTCATTTGCATGGGTCTAAATGAAATGAGCACTTCATGTAGTGATGGCATAATAATAGAAAAACTTTTCACCAAATCATATATTGCAAATGCTTTTTATTTAAAAAAAATCTGATTACCTTCATTAAACTAATAATAATTATCTTCTTCCTTAACAAATGTCTTCCTATAAGACATTATGAGAATCAAATTGGAAATACATTTTTTTCTATTTTCTGAAAATTTTCTGAAAATACTTTTCAGAAAATATTTTCAGAAAATATTTTCTATTTTCTGATTAACATGCAGAAAAACGCTGATCTTTTTCTCAAGCTAGAGAAAAACAGAGGCTTGTTTTCTGCACTTTTATTATCAGGATGCTAGTATTTCTCATTAGGCCATTCATATAAAAACAGGACAGAAAGGAAGAAAAATATGCTTGGTTTATAAATAAAGAGAGAAAGAACATATAAGTACAGACTCCAACTCCTCACAGCCTTATGTTCATAGTACAGTAGACACAATGGATTCCAGTGTAATATCTATAAACTATAGGCAGAAAAACAGACTTTTGTACTAATATAGGACTTTCTGTATCATTATAATCACACTGACTAATTGTTCTCTTTACATTCTGTTAGTAACTTTGGCTACATATCATGATCAAGTTAAGACATGGAACTAACACGGAACGTGAGTTTTCTCCTACCTAGTAAAGACTTCAATTTTAGACTATATTGT
Source organism: Streptopelia decaocto (assembly GCF_964273445.1). NCBI lineage: Eukaryota > Metazoa > Chordata > Aves > Columbiformes > Columbidae > Streptopelia > Streptopelia decaocto. Next base: position 74,005,472 of record NC_138655.1, read on the forward strand.
TATGCTCAGACAATACTTCCATTAACCATTTAATTTTTATTTTAAAGTGGGATGGCTGCAACAGACAAAATCAACATAACATGTCCAGAAAGCATATAAAGCATGTTAAACAAATTTTTCGAGTTGCAAATTACATTTCTAGGACACTTTCAGAAATGGTCAACAGAATTTATGGCATTCTCATGAAAAATAGCACAGTCTAGCACCTGACTAGTGGAAGATGTTGCATTTCATCCCTTTCTAAGTGCTTTGGTCTCCATTTATAGTGACAATTTTCTTACTTTGTTGCAAATCATCCTCAAAAAAAAACAGTATTGAAGGAGGCTTCTGTGAATTTGGAGTGCTCATCTTACAGAGTTTTGTACTGTTGGTGAAAGAGACTTGACAGACTTGCAGGATACAGTGGATAATAAACTAAACTCTGAGGGAACAAAACTTTCAATTTGAAGTTGTTCCTGTAGTGGTCATTTCATGCTGATCTGTTTCTTTTGTGTGTTGAAAGAAACCTCTGAAACTTGATTACAGTCCTGAAGGCCACATTAGGTGCCATGGGGCACTCCAGTCAGAAAGCCTTTGCTGACACTGAAAATATCCCAAAACACTGGGATGAGCAAGAATTATCTTGGACAAAACCTGTTGCCTTCTCTCACCTGAACTGGATCTTTTATTTCCAGAAAGCTGGACTGCTTATTGCAGAGACTAGATTTGGTTCTTGTTTGTTACAGTGGTTAGCAGTAACACAGCTGAACAGTAGCTGTGGGCTGATGTTCAAAGGTGTACCTTAATTTCAGGTTTCCAGAGAAAACCCCTAGTACCCTCGACATCAGCCTTATGGCTGTTTTGGGAAAAATTGTTTTGCTATTGACTCCACTGTGCACCTGGTTTCACTTTTGTATGCTTTTTCTGCAGTTTTTGAAGGCAGTTAAAATAAAGGTAGTGATAAATATGGTACTTACAATGGTTTCGGTAGAGAGACAAATTTCGTTAATTAGTCAAAATGAAATATAAATTTACAAATTGCAAAAGTAGTTAGATATTCCATTGTTCTTGTAACTGCACATTCAATTCAGTGCCTACTAATGCTCAATTATTATCATAAAAAATCAAGGTTGAAATACAATTAATGTAACTATAGCTTAGTTATAATTAAACTAATTATACTGCTATACAATGTAACAGCAGGTATCTCAGTCATTATATTGATGTAAATTTATTCTGCCTTTTAAGTAAAGCTATTTGAATTACATTTTTAATTATTTATCAAATTGAATATCATAACTATCAAAAGAGTCCAAGTTCTGGCTTTAAAGAAATATTTTACTTCCCCCTCTTTGGAGAGCAGTTCTTTGGTCCCATGACCATAATCCAACAGCTGAGATGACTGATACTTATTATAATTCAAATAGGATGGGGAATTGCTGTCATGGAGGATCTCTCTGTGCAGAAGGAAGATGGAAATTCATGGAAGATGAATCAATTTACACAAGGAAGACTGCCAAATGCTTCAGGCCTCAGTGGGGCAACTTAAGAACATGACAACACACAGCTTATCTATTTCTTCCTCTATGGACCCCACTACAAGTGAGACTTTAAGTAAGAACTCTATTCAGCAAACTGCAATGGCAAAGACCACAAAATACAGTGCATAAAAAAGGCAAATAAACCACTAGTAACGTTACAATTTTACATTGATGTGACACTTTAAAGGATTTTGACACTTTCCCTTCCAAGCTGTATTTAGCCCTCCTCAGCTGAGGGAGACATTGCACAATATCTGCTGATACATCAGCCCAGCAGAGATTCAAACACTATAAGAACTCACTTCGTTCTCCTTTGTTTTACCATTTTGTTAAGTGTCAGCTTTTCTTAGTACATACTTAATACAGGCTTTATTTCTTCAAGTTATTTCACAGAAAAGGTAACTACAAAAATCTTTACAGTTTTATACACTAGCTTTCATTTGGCCAGCTCACACATAGTGGCAATCTAGTTATAGCAGTAGAGTTAAGCATAAGCTAATTTGAATCCATTTGTACTCTTAAAGAGGAACAGCTGTGCCACAGAGAACAGAAAATAATCTTCTGAATGTCAAGCAGACAATGCAGTTAACCATTATATATATTTAAGCTTGACAAATCCTTTGTATGGATGTTGTTCAAATGACAGTCAGTCTCCTAATGTCTTATAGCCCCATACCTTATAAACAGAGGTAAGCAAATTTTATTTAAACACTCTGCTTTCTAGTAATTTTCCATTTTGTTTTTAATATTTTTACTCTTTACGAGAGGGACTCCTGGTACTTTAGTATCAGTATTTTATTTTCGCATCTTCCAAAGTAACTATTTCAATGCTACCTCTTCCTTTGGCACTCTTTAATATCCTTAATATGGAGATACACACTCTCTACATGATAACTATTTTTATGTCTAATTTGGACAGATATGTCATCGATAATGACAATGTTAATCAGATACATGAAAAAATAAAAATGGCAAACTCCCCTGTGATTGGCATTTTGTTATTATCTTTACAAGACTGGATGTGGTTGGTGACAAATTCCTATTATTTCTCTTACTGGACTATCTTTATCAAAACACAGTTACCACCAGAATGTAATTGCAAAGGTTAGAAGTTGCTTAAAAACATTTTCTGCTGAAGGATATGAAAACAAAAAAGTCATGGTTTTGGTAGACTATAAATGTGCATTTGGTATTCTATAAATGTGCATTTGCCATGTTATATGGTAAGATTCAAAGTTTAGGCACATGGTGCATTTAAAATATCTGTTTAATTTATAGTGTATCAAAAAAAGAAAAGCTTAATAAAAATGGACCAGAAGACTTCCCTTCCCCAAAATAATGCCCCCATCAAGAAGAATGCCAGGAAACCCTGATTTGCAGAAAAGATGAAGTTGGCTCTAGTATTAGTAAACATTCCTGCTTAATAACACCCCACCTTACAAATCTCAGTAATATTGAAATCTGTAACATAACATCTAGCTTTTATGCATTTTACTAAGCTTTTGTTATCAAAACAAACATGGTTTTCTCTCAGATTCTTAGAAATAAGCTCCTTTTTTTTGTGTTATTAAACATTCAACAAACAAACAACCTAGGGGCCAACGAATCTTCTAGAAGTACTTAAAGATATTGTGGATCTGCTTTTCTGCCCTGTTAAAAAGGTAGTTGTCACTCATAAGTACATTTTTCTTATTTACTTTAAGAATCTCGCAGGTGTTCCCTGAATATAACTTGATTATCAATGTGTGAGGCTCCTTATATATAGTCATTCAAGGAAACAAGAACTGTTGTGAATTAAGGATTTTCTGCACAGTTACATCAGTTAGGTTCTCCAATATTTATAACAATAATTTGCATACTCATTTCACTATTTGATCACGAAGAATACATCATAAGGGATCCATCAGATCATAGTATTCTGTCCTTTCATGGCCACAGAGGACAAACGTTGTGTTTTTTTCCAGTCAAACTCAACAGAGATGGGACCTACATCTAAGCTAACGCCCCAATTATTCAGAGGGAATCTCTATCAGAGGTAATATCTCTACGGAAGCTGCTTCATGACATAGATTTTAAACAAAGAAATCTAGATCTGCTGACCAAATGGTCTGCAGCTGTGACCAGCAACTGCTTTCTTCAGCTGACTTTCCTCTCTTCTTCTGTGCCAGGCTTTTGAGCATGCTACAGGAGTAAGAAAAGGAGAAGACTTCTTACCATGATATACTCCTTCTTCCTTTTATCTCAGATGTAAATACAAATCAATCTACCTAAAAGTCTTTGGGATGAGTAATTTTAGCCATTCTTCAACTGTTCAGGAAGGATTCTCCAGACCTTTTGTGGTTATTACCTTTTACCTATGGAAGAGTCATCAAATTTGTCTGTGGCAGTACACTTTCCCCTCCCACCCTCTGCACTGAGAACTGATGTGGATGTGACAGCTGCATGTGTGCACAGGCCCCCCTTCCTTCAATGATACAGCTAATGGCTCTTATTGTGAGACCCAGGCCAGAGTTGTTAGGAGAGAGAAGGGGGCACACATAGCCACAGTAGGGGGGTGCAGAGAAGCCACAAAGCTTCTAGACTGCCCACAGCCAGATCTGACAAGACTATAAAACTGGGGATCCCACCGAGACTGCTCTTTGTGTGGTCCTCTTGGAGCCACGGGCCAAATGCTGCCGCCGAGAGCCCTCCCGGGACTGGGATGCCATCTAAGGTTACCTCCCAAAAAATGGGACTCCTCATCTCTGCATGTGGGTGAGCGATAACTAGATATTTCCTCTCCAGATGAGCGAGTGTATTAAATAATTCCTCGCCACTTGGGCAGGTGTTTTCCTCACTAGACCAGTGAGTGTATTTTTCCTGGGGTCGGGACAGCTCTGGTGTTGTTTTTGGTGAGCCACATATATGCACACTGTGGTTCTCCATTATTTTTATTTTGCTGTACCCCAAATAATCTCCTCAAGTTGATATTAGAGTCTGTATTTTATATTACCAAATAATCTCCTCAAGTTGATATTAGAGTCTGTATTTTATATTACCAGAGCGCTAATTGTATAAACCCCATTTCTAATTGGTTGTTTTCCTGGACTTTACTAGACAGAATAAAAGCCTGGTTTGGATCTGGTTGTTCACCTAAAACTAATTTTGAGGTCCCTCCATGACATTGTCCCCTAGTGATTTTCAGTAGAACAGCAACACAGTGCACCAAGATCTGCTTAACAGCAGTTGTCAAAATACAATGCAAGGAACAAAGTGAGTAATGACATAAATCTCTTCTCCCAGACTTGAATCTGTTTGTTTCCTTAAGTTTAGCTTCTGTGCAACTGCAGCCCTTGCTTGAGGTTTCCTTCTCAAATTAGTGATAAGTTTTGAAAACTTGGGAATACGGGTTTTAAACTCACTTCAGCCACATAAAAATCCATAACCTGGACTGACACCACCATAATACAGGGTCATAATTAATGTTGTGAAGGGTATTTTAGACACTTAGATGCAAACGTCTAAGGCATATAAAGGGACTGAGAACAGCCCTGCAGAAAATTACTTGAAGGTACTGTGGATGTAAAACTGGTAATGTGTGCTTGCAGCCCAGAAAGCCAATTGTATCTTGGGCTGCATCAAAAGGAGCATGGCCAGTAGGTCAAGGGAGGTGATTCTGCCCCTCTGCTCTGCTCTGGTGAGACCCCATCTGGAGTCCTGCATCCAGCTCTGGAGCCCTCATCACAAGAAAGACATGGACCTGTTGGAGAGGGGTCAGAGGAGGCCACCAAGATGATCAAAGAACAGGAACACCTCTGAGAGAAGGTTGAGAGAATTGGGTTTGTTCAGCCTGGAGAAGTGAAGGCTCTGGGGAGATCTTATTGCAACCTTTCATTACTTAAAAGGGGCCTATAAGAATGATGGGACAGACTTTTTAGCAGGGCCCGTTACAATAGAACATGGGGTAACAGGTTTAACCTGAAAGAGGGGAGACTCAGGCTACACATGAGAAAGAAATTTTTTACAATGAGGGTGGTGAAACACTGGCCCAGGTTGCCCAGAGAGGTGGTAGATGCCCCATCCCTGGAGACATTCCAAACCAGGCTGGACTGGGCTCCGAGCAACCTGATCTAGTTGAAGATGTTCCAGCTCATTGCAGGGGATTGGACTAGATGACCTTTGAAGGTCCCTTCCAACTCAAGCTGTTCTATGATTCTGTGAAATTTAACTTGTGATTTTGGAAACTTCAAATTGCTTCCTTTAAAAATTTTCTGAATTAAATACTCCAGTTGTCCTCCAAAACACCTATTTTGAAATACACATCATTTAGGAAAAGAGAAGTTTCAAAATTTTTAAAATTTATATATACACATATACTTTTACTTTGGCCTGACTAAAAAATAACTTTACTTCCCTTCCAGTTTTGCTGGGAAACTGGTAAATGTCAGTTATATCTAACCCAGAAAGTCCATTATTCACTTATCACTCCATCAAAGTTAGCCTCAATATCACCAACACTACCTACCATCCTAATTACAGAGAATATTGATCAAGTAATCAACTAAAGACTCTGACGGATGCAAACGTCAGAAAACATTTTAAAATTGTCCAGTTGAAGCACTGTTCATCAGCCTAAGCCTGGAAGACTTTCAGTGCAGCACTTAGTATAGGGGATTTGGACATACCATGTGCTAAGATTTTTAAAAGGCTTTATGTTAAGACTTCCTAGACCCCACTCTTTTGCTACCAGGCAAGTTTATTCTCAATTAACAGAGTTGTCTGATGGAATTAAATAAAGCTAAAATGCTTTCCTGCAGAGACTTAACAGCAATAAAGCAATATACATTTAAAAGGGAACAAAACACAGGTCCCTACAATACAGTATAAAGATGGAAGACTTGCTGAGTCTTTGATCATTGGCATTATCAATTAGCACTATTCTGATCAAACCTTGTGTTATTTACCCTGTAGGAGTCTTGATAACAGCACGTCCTGCGGATGGGATGATATCTCCAGTCAGCATCTTAAACGTTGTACTTTTCCCAGCTCCATTTGTTCCCAGGAGTCCAAAACACTGAGAGAGATTAAAAAAAAAAAAAAAAAGAAAAAAAAAAAAAAAGAGCAAAACCGGTCTGCTATGCTCAAAGTAATAAGCAAGATTATTTTTTCAACAGTTTCTCCCCTTTTCATATTTCTTATCATCTGACTGTAAGCCTCTGTATATGAATATACTGTATGTGCAAATTCCCTTTCCCATGGAAAAGAAGTTTTACTTTTATTACCTCCTAGTTCCTAAAAGTGACTTATTTAGGATTCTAGCCCTCCACTTAAAATGCTGTCCAGTAACTAGATGCATTATTTATCCATATTATTACTAAATGCTAGATTTGAATCTGAAGACCTCAAGTCCTGCTTGAGAGCCCTGATTACCAGTCTATAGAGTCAACGTTTCTCAGTTTCTCATGAGCTGCTTCACCCTGTACAAGTACATGAATACCAAACAGGCCCCTATCTGCAGTGAATATATTCTTAAGCAAGACCAGGATTCGTATTAAGTGTACACATAGCACTTCATAACTTTTAAACTACTTGTTTCATGAACTTTCTGATCGATAAATAGTCTTTAATCAAGAATAATATCCTGCTGGTTACCGCAGTTACCCAACAACTCATGTATAACTTGCAGGACATCAGTGGAACTTCACTGCCATGCACTAGTTTCTAATATCTTCCAATTTGCTGTTAGCAACCAAGAAAAGTCTTTTCCTTTTCGGTATATTTGAAATTAATATCTCCAATTCCCAAAAGCATAAAAATAACAAAAAAAAAATGTAAATGAGAAATCTTTTGGATTATCATATTCAGTGCTAAATTTAAGTTTATTAAAATAGCCTGTTAGTACATTACATGCTATACTAAAATATATTGTGATGTTTTCAGTATGAGAATTACAAGTTTGCCTTGGTGACAAATTCAGGATTCAGCTCACAGTTTGCAGCTGAGTTGGGTATTCTTTGCTTTCGTTTTGGATATTGACCTGCTATGCTACCTACTTGTTTTTTGTGCTAGCCTATAAAACAGTAAATTGACAAAGATAAGCAAGAAGAAGAAAATAACTCTGATGAACTTGTAACCCAAAAAATAAATGAACAGTTGCTTCTTAAGCAACATCAGAGCTTCTGCTTTATCCTGTTATTGATATTCAGACATTACTACAATCAAAATTGTTCTGCTGCTATCCACAGATCTCTGATTATAGACATCCTGAGTATGTCTCAACAGTTTATTAGAATTAAGTGTTATTTTCTGAAAGGAAAAAACAAAAAGACATCTTTACCTCTCCCCTTGGTATTCCCAAGCTTACACTTTCCACAGCGATATTCTTCTTACTGAAACCTCCATAACACTTCCTGAGGTTGTACAGAAGAAGGATATCACTACCAGTTCTTCCACCAAAGAGTCGTCGTCTCTCCATTTCTACATCAACATCTTCTGAAGAGCTGATCATGCTATTAACTGAACACTGACCCCTAAAATGGAAGATGGTAATAAATGACATGTGGCAAATTGGACACTACTGTATTCTGGATAACTCTGTTTTATTTCCCTGGTTGCAGTGTCTTAAAGATTCGTGATCAAATCTCAGAAGAATCCAATTGAAAGAGCAACTACTTGTATTCTTTCTGCAGTTTCCACTAATTCAGGTACCCCATGTTAGCAAAAAGTATTTATCTTCAGGTGTTCAAAGTCTACGATTTGCTTTCTTTAAAAATTTCTTCATTGTCCACTATGGTAGAATACAAATGGCAACACACCTTGGTTTCTGGAGGAGATCCCAATGAAGAAAAAGCCGTAAAAGAAGAAGTAGTGTTCCCTGCAGGGCCATTTCCACAAAAATCCAGCCCAGGAAGTTCATCTCAAAGGGGCTCACGTATGAATCTATTCCAAAGCTGCTGGTCAGGTCAAACTTGATCTGATTGTATGAAAGCTCTATTAAACCCTGGCCTAAGCAGAATTGTGGGAATACAATGAATGCCCATTTGAGGATACCGTAGATGTTCTGAAAAGTCTGTATTAAGATTCAGCAAGGGGGGAGGGAGGAGAAAAGAAAAAAAAAGAAAAAAAAGGAAGAAAATTACTTTTCTCCAACAGCATATCGAGCACACTTACAAATCTGGACACAGCATTCAAATCTCACTCTAGGTTAACTGTTTTCAGAAAAGCTTATTGTGAGCTGTTTTGGGGCAGGGTTCATCTCTTCTTACATTTTAGACTGCCTAGGACCATGGGATTCTAATTTCATTTGAGGTTCACAGACAGTAACAAAACACATGTGGCCACGATCATTCTATTTTCTTTAATATTTTAATATTAGAATGCTATCAATTCTAAATTACTAACTTAAACCCAAGTCAACATTATATCTGCCTCCAAACTTAGGCGACATGTAATCCAGATTTGACTTCAAATATCAAGTTTTTGACCTGCTACAGGCATAGATATTCATACACATTCTGGATCTCCTCTCTATCAAGTTGCTTAATTGCCATTATGACTAATCAGAATTACATACCTCAAGTGAAAATGTGTATTATTATTCATATAATGCACTACGTATCCTAGGAATATGAGGCTTATGGCTTATGTCAATATTATTCAAACACATTTTACAATGCATATAATCTATTCAATAGACCAGAACAGCTCCCATTATGTGCCAATTACAACTTAATGGTTCGGAAAATGTCACGTTTTCAATTAACACTGTTTTTCCATTATTACAGTGCATTTTTTTTTTCCTTATGATTCAAAACAATTTAAAATTCAAGATTGGTGACAAGCAATAGGGTATACACTAGGACAGAAAAATAATGAATGTTTAAAACCCAAGTTTTTCTGCTGGAAAAAATCTTGTCTCTGTGTATGTATAAACATACATATATACATGCATAAACATATACAGACATGCACATGTGAGCATTCATCTCACTTATGAGTAACATAAAGGTTTTATACTGACCTGCACTTTGGAAATTATAGCTAACAAACGAGGTAAGAGAGTCACCAGCATGGTACACAGGCCAAACACAAAATTTAAGGAGATGTAGCAAATAAAAGCTACATCTGAACTTGAAAAGAATCTGGATACAAGATACATCCACGGTAAAGTTGCATACCTGAAAGTTTAAAGAAAAAAAAAAATCAAAAATAAGTTGTGTTTTTGCCTCACCAACAAAAAAGAAAAAAAAATGGCAGTTATCATGCTATTAAAAAAAAAAAAAAAGTTACTCCTTATTTTGACCAGCTGATGAAAAAGGAGAGATTTGGCATGTTTTCTTTATCAAGTTACCTTGTGATTACTTAGATGGAATTATAGCTACTGCTATGAGATGGGCAGATACAATCCATTTTTGTATAAATTAAATGCATATATTTACTTACATTGCTCCAGAAAGCTTGCAACCCCGATTTCTAAATAATTGCAAAGCCATGCATCTTGACAAGGTTCTTACACAGGAATAGAATTAAAACCAAATATTTGAAGCTTAAATCATGAATGCTGAGCAAACAGCTTTTCTTAGAGGCTTTCATAGAAAGAAAAAAAATAACAAAAAATGAAGGACAGAGAGAGCAAGGAGAGTAAAAAAATAAAGACAAGCAGAAAGAAATAATTTTAAAAAGAAAAATATAAAACCCAAACAACCGAGACAAACAAACCAAACAAAAACACAGAAAAACAAACAAACAAACATAAACACACATTAGTCCTTGAGCTGGAAACATTATTTGTGCCAGCAATATCTGAGAACTGAAATTTGTCAGAGATCATTTTCACATTGTTCTTTTACCTAGAATAGGTTATCAGCAGAGTAATAGCCATAAAAAAAAAAAAAAAAAAGACTGCACAGTTACTTCCTAGCACAATGATGAAATGAGAGTATGTCCATGGCTACATCATTTTCAGTGCAAATCTTTAAAGGATGAGGGAAGGCACCTTCCTTTCTGGCAAGTCAATTGACATCGATTCCAAAGTCATACTCTTTATAAAAAGAGTAAGATATGTGTACCCAGACTAAAGAAGTGCCCAGACAATATGATGAGCAGGAATGTCATGTAAAGGAAATTTATTTTCCATTCAACGTATCACAAGACATATATATAATATCAAACAAGCAGTATATAGACTGCAGGAGCATAGGTATCAGTATACACCATTGCATGATGACAGAATATATGACATATACATACTTGTCTATATAAATACTTCTTATAGAGTATTAATATATGTATATATAACAGTGAGCTCAATACAAGAGCAACTAGACAAAAATCTGTGTTTATTTCTTCATTGCATTAAACAGTAGTTTAGATTAATAACCATGAAAGTCCCTTTTAAATTCAATAGTGTGTACTTTACAGATGAACTTTTTTCATCTAAGAATGCCAAAATCCTTTACCTTAAGAAACAAACTTTCAAATCCTGCTATGAAGTAACAGTGATATTATCCTCAGTTTACAGGAAGATAAACATTAAATGATGTAATATTTGGGTCTCAAATGAAGACTGTGAGTATTCAGGATCACACTATATTTTCAGCATCCTATTGCCAGTGTTAACCACGCAATCTTTTCTTCCCTACACGCATGTATGTAAATCACTCTTCCAATTTTTGTTCTTAATTACAATACCATAAATCCAAGATAAGTCCACTCTTGGAAACAGCTCAGGAAAGAGACATGATTTAGAGTGTGGTTACTCAGCTGTAAACAAAAGCAAAATTTGATTTGCTTGCTTATAGTTACTAGGAAATTAGCAAAACTTTCAGAATACTACATTTATATGATGTTCAAATGCAGGCTTTAGTGGAGTTGCCAGTCATACCCACATTTCTATCCTAATACTTTCTTTTCCTTCAGCTCCATCTGGATTTTTTTATTTTCTAAGTACCGAAGATAGAGAATTTTGGACAAAAGTGTTTAAGTAACTGAACTATAAAACACTTCTGGAAAAAAAGCAGTTTAGGTAAGAGACCATTATATTAATATTTTTAAAGGAAATCAGCTTTAAAGTAGCACACTAGGAACTTGTAGATTACTCTTTAAAGCACATCCCCTTCTGGCAGACAGATGAACCTTTTCATATAACCGGGCTATTTTTATCTTTATTCTAGATCAGAAATGCTGCACAGGAGTACCCTGAAGAGAAAAATAAAATTTAAAATGGAAAAAAAATGCATTACAGAATGCAGAAAAATGAGAATTACATGCAAAATACTGGGGAAGGATAAAATGACCACAGCAGGCTTCATAACTTTTACTCTGTAATTAAGGTGAATAAAGGGCAGAATAGGAAGAGCGGCCACTCTGAAACTTATCAGAATGTCCTTGAGACATGTCAAACTTACTGACTAACATTTATTGCATCTTTAATACATGCTAATACACATTAAATACACAGACCTTCTTGTTAAAAGTCACTAATATCCATTATGTCAGTCAAAGCCAAACAGTACAGGAGGGATTATGCTGAGATAATCAAGCTGCATCTGCAGTCAACAAAAAACTTTTTACAAGGTGGTCCAGATTATCAGTCAATACTCATTTCTTCTGAAATACCCAGACTTTAACTCAACATTTTGGTTAAATCAATGCCAGCATAAGTCTTAGCACCTGGGATTTAGTATTAATAGTACACTGTGGGCAGGACCAAAGCCTATAGCACAGCACAGAAAACATGTCATGACTTCAGCAGACACACATGTATGTACTGTATGGCTCATTTGCTGCTTAAGATCTATTAGATGCCTATTCTTATGGTAGGGTCACAGCAACTGCATTACGAGAAGGATTAAACAGTTGTAAAGGTAATAAAAAAATAAAAACAAACAAAAAAAACCACAAAAAACAACAATAAGAACAGAAAACACAGGGATGAGGTCTAGTAGTGTAAAGTCTTTGGACTAAGACTGATAAGAATTTCTGCCTTTAACCTGAAGGAATGAATCAGCATCAATCAGCAGTAGTGCAGAAGGAAGGAGGAGGAAGACAACAGTGATTTAGAGAGGAGAAAAGTATGAAAGCTGGATGTTTCATCTGAGTTATTTACCAGATGAGAGGACTTGGCTTGTTTGGGCTTGCAAAAGATGTTTGATAGGGAGAATTGGGAAGTATTACTCAGAAAAAACTTAGCTTGGAATTTCAAAGAATACCTCCAGCTATGGAGATACTGAAACAGTTTTCAAAAAAAAAGGAGTTGCTGAAGGCATAAGATCTTGAAAATAGTTTCAAGATGAAATACAGCAAGTTTTTAGTGGGTTTTTTTAAGTGTTTATCTGAGACCCTTTTTGGAATGGAATATGTCCCGGTCTTGCAGAAGGTCCCTTCTACTGTCCCCCATGTGATTTTCTCCTGGAGCAGTTATATTTCATTATCTAAATGTGTCTTGTAAGAGATGCGTTCCTCCCTACAACAGCAGCAACAATTAGTTGCTTGAGATAAGGAAGAAACTTCTCAGAATGCTCATCCTGCAACTATTCATCTTCAGCATTTCTCACATCACCTGGAACTGCACATGGGAAGAGTTAAAGGAACAAAATAGACAGATGATGCATTTGATTGAGCCCAGGGCTCAACAGTCCTCTTTCTACAGAGTAATCAATCCTCTGTTTAAACAGTTATTTTAACATTTATAACTGTTTTTTCCCATGAAACTAATCAAGAGTGTGGACTTTCCTCTCTCACAGTACTATTTGGAGACAAATATCCAACCAGCCCGGTACTCTACATTGGACAGAGTTCTCATGGGAAATAGAAATTTCTGGAGCTACATAAAATTACAGAATTACAGAAAATGGGTAGAACTGTAATAAAAGACAACCACTTCTTACCTTCTTGAAGATATTCTGCACAGCTAAGCACTGAAATTCCCATCTGACTATGCTATTATTCCCACATTTTCTGGAAGATACCATGCAATCGATTTCTAACAGCAAAAGATTTTATACAGGTTGATTAATTTTTGAGACATATTTCCAGTCCTTTTTCTTTTTTTTTTTTTTAATGTCTGAGCAAATCTACCTCCACCTTCTGTGTGGAATTTTCAATCTCATGTTTCATCCCGTTTCTTCACTATCTTTGGCTGAATCATAATCATTTTCAGAGAGAGAAAATCATGCACCAAGCAGCAGGTGCAAACCAAGTCTAAAGATTTCTCTTTGTTTCTTACAAGCTACAATTCCACAGTAGCATTTCCAATCACATACCCAAAAAGGATCAGCAGGAGGCCAATGGCTGCCAGGTTCTTTCGGAAAGTGAACGCTGATAGCTGGAAGGCACTAATAACACCAACACACAGGGTGACTGGAACCAAGTAAAACAGCTAGAAAAAGAAGAAAAAAGGCATCTACCAGGTGAGCATCTCTTACTGATCTTACTTAATTATCATAGAAGGGCTCTACAAAGTAACTTTTCCATATTTGCAATATAATTACACTATAAAATAGGAATTCATAAATTATAATACAATTTCACAGTCCATACTTGCTGTGAAAATGCCTCCCTTACACTTATATACATGAAACAGCCTTACAAAATAAAACTCGACTACATAATATTCCCCTTAATTCCACTTCTATTGACCTTTCCAACACATTCATTTAACAAGCTAACTCTTCTAGATAATGAGTCCGTATGGGACCATTGCCCCAAAACATCTAGTGACACAAGATTAATCTGAACAAAATGTCTCTATTCATTACTAAATTTGCTTAGCACTTACACATTTTGCATTCATTGAACATAGTAAAGAATTACATTCACACTTATAAATTCAGTAAGAACAGCTTGATTCTCATGATAGCAATTTCATAAATCAAATACTTCAATTTCATAAATCAAATACTTCTGCAGGCATAGTAAAGATTATGCCACCAATAATACAGGACACAGCTTGTAATACTTAAAATATGTAGAGGGATTTCAATTTTGACAGTCCATATATTCATGTGTTCAGTGTCCCTAAATGATCTGCAGCACAATTAGCATTTAAAGCAGAATCTGTTCTTTCCCAGATCATGATTGATCATGTAGTACTGTGCTGAATTTGTGAGAACATTTTGAAAGTAAGAGATTGGCAGAAAAGAATAAGGAGTTGACTTTGCTGCACAAGGAGAAACTGAATGATGGTGGACTGAGTTTTTAATCAAGCCCTCCTATCTGACATGGCAGAAAAAGGAATACAAAGGTTGACTGGCCAAGTAACTAACTTTTGGAGAAAAGTGCTCTTACTTCAAGCTTGCTCAAGTGTGAAAATCCTGATTTTAAGCACAGCTGAGTGAAGCTCTAATGTTTCAGATTTATAATAGTCTGAATGAAAACAGAGAGCATTCAAAAAGAACCTCTGTTCCTGATCAGGCTAGTTCACATTTGTGTTGCCTATGCTAGATCCCAGCCCTTACTTCCATGACCCATTGTGTTAAGCAAGGTGCAAAAAGTGTATGTCCCTCCTCTGAGGCCAGGAACCTCACTATTTTTGAATAAGCCAAGTCACTCCAATTGTTCTCTATTGCATCCGAAACGAACCTTGCAAGCCAAAACACCTTTCAGAAATGATCTATCAACACACAGCTCCCTATTTAAAAACAGTAATTCTATTTGTTTCCCAGAAGTAGATGACCTAATTTCAAATTCCTGCCAAATGTTGAACTAATACCATAGCAAGCCTCATCACAAGTGAATTGAGATAAAGCCTTTCAGTAAGAGATATAAATGTGTGCCTTATATATACTTTTACATACACACAGATATATATACACACATACATGTAACGGAGAAAATATTAATTTTCATTCTCAAAGTGTCATCTTTGAAAAAGATACTTGAAGATAATGTGTGTAATTAATGCTTAAATGTAATCCAAGTGAGTTCCATTACAGAGCTGATGAAAAATCCGTGACTAAGGAGTAACAGTGATTTGAGAAAGTTAATTTTGTTTCACAAACTTTGTTTATTAGTCTGAACAGAAATTGATTTCTCAGGCTTGAAGAAGGTAAGCAAAAATTCCTATTTCATTTAATTATGTTGGCCTAAACCCAAGCTGCCAAAGTCAGGTCTCAGTGGAATTCCTGACTTTACATTTAATTAAAAGGGTAAGATTTTCAAAAGAAGAGTAGGTTTTCAGATTTGTTAATGAACTGCAAGTAGGCAATACTAGCTGTAATGCTAACAAAGGTAGAAATTACTTTGTGTAAGAAAAATAAGCATTCAGGACAGAGACTTCACCCATTTCTGATGTCATTCTGTGTATGTGAATTCATTAATAATATTTTCTACTATCTCTCTTGCCAGAAATAAAAGATAACAGTTATGAGTACCTCTCATATTACCTACCAACAGACAACATAATTATGCCTTTAAAGTAGCTGATCAACTTCTTCAGGCTTCTCCAATTATCTGAAAGATTTTCCCAGTGGCAACTCAAAGCACAAACTCCTGCTATGAACTGCTGTGTGGAAGATTCTCTCTGTCTAGGTTGATCAGACAGCTTCCCTTTATTTGTAAAACAGCATAGGTACCTAAAGCTAACATATGCGTTACCTAGCAATTCAACTTCAGAAAATGAGGAACACAATCCCTGCCTTAAAGAATTTTATCTGACAGTATTAAAGCAGGAATGGTGTCCCAGTGCTTGCTAACATGACAGCCAAGATCTGTTGCTTCATGCAATTCAGATCTCATTCATATGTCTTGTGAGCATATCTCCTTTCACTTCTTTATGGGAAACTAGTTAAAAACTTACACCTGAACACATGCTCCCCCATATGATACATACCATATCACAGCAGAAGTTAGCAAGCCAATAAGTTTTGTAGCCCAGGCCTGTGATGTGCTGCAAGCGTTTCATGCCAGATACTCTGTCTTTCACTGTGGCACTTCCGATGGATGCAGTAAGGACAGAGAAACCCAGCATGATACACAGTGCTACCCCACACTGACGAACATTCTCCATTCTAGGGTACAAAGCAAAATGGCATAATCAAAATGCAATGGGGAAACAAATCCTCACAAAATCCAAACATTTTCAAGGCCAGCTTCTTGCACTAGACATTAGGACTGCAATCCTATTCGTAAACACCGGGTTTGCACACTGTCAGCATCTAATTAGAAATCGGGAGCAAGATGATGCATTAAGGTACCAAACTAAATGTGAGTTATACAACACAGGGTGTGTTTAAAGTCTGAATAATAAAGTGAAGCTTTTGAAAATATTTCCTCCACTATAGAAAATCAAAATTTTAAAACATATCAAATTTAGAACTTGGCAATCAGCAGTTAACCTTTTTGAAAAGTTCACAAATTCTCTGTAAAGTACAGTCAGCATAAATACAGTATTTTTTCTCTACAAAAGAATACAACCATATCTGATATAAACAGTAGACTTGACATATAAACACCAGACTAGAGAAAATGTTTGACTCAGTGGAACTGAGTTGCATCTGTCAAGTCACAACATCTACTGCATGCAACATACACGCTTATTAAATTAATGCAGCTGTCATATATTTTAAGAGTTACTCACATTTTGTCCTCATCCAGCAAAGCTCCACCATATGGTTGGCTGTAGAGTGTGATCCCTGTGAAAAGAAAAATAAATTATGAAACAGTAAATGCTGCATCAGGATTTCAAGTTCTAGAGTACACTGTTGATCCCTTATTACACAAGATGAATGAAAATGCTAAATACTTAAGCAAAATATAGAGGTCAACCACCAAGCTCCCAAACCAAATACTGTCTCCTGTTGAGTGATTTCCAGCGTCTAGATCCACCATTGAATAAACACCAGTAATAGCTACTTTTGTGCATTCTGCACTGCAGAAATTGGTACAACAATGTAACATGTTGCAGCAGGATCTACATCACAGAACAGATCAAATACAAAACCTAAATCAGAATTTTTTCCTATACCTAATCTTCTGGAGTAAGGTGAGTTGTTGACATTTATATACTTGGTATTTTGTCATTGCTAAAAATATTTTTAAATTGCTGATGTTTTGCAGAGAAAAAATTTTAGCTAAACTCACCCAAAAAAATCACACCCCATATTGAAACTGTAGAGCTTTAAACTAAAAAGATATCCAGTTTGGGAGACAGAGAAAAATCCAAGTATGCAATGCATATTTAGGATTATTTTGTGCCCTGGTAAAACCAGCCTGTGATAATCTAGCCAACCGAACTTCACAAAAATCGCTGTCCAATTGTTTTTGATGCTTTTCCTGACTTATTTTTTCATGTACAGCTGATAGGTGTGCCATCTGTAATGTAACACCAACTGGAAATTCTTGCAGTGAGATCAAACCAGCACTAATTGATTAGAGTATCTAAACAAATCTATGCTGTTCCCAATGTAAAATAAATAAATAAATAAATTCTAACAGCAATTATAATATTCTCAGTATCTTTGACAAAGAAATAGACTGTTAGTAGCCTTAGATGGACTCTGCAGAGTGTCACTTAATTCAATACACTTTGTCATATTGTTGGACTCCAGCTGTACAAAGATAAAAATTGTCTTCATTCCAGTAACACGTACAATCTGACCAAGTATATCCATATATCTATTTTTGCCCCTTTCTCATTTCTCATCTTCAAGCTAAGGTAATGTGAACATCACTAAGTCACTGTGTGGTAAAAAGCTGAACAACAGAGGATGATGATCAACTCAAACACAAAACTAGTACAAAGTAAATATTTTTCAAATACAGTTAAAAGCTGTACACTGAAGCCCAACAGTAGTTAACAAATCAAAAGAAGATTCAAGCTGATAAGGTTTTGATTCATCACTAGTAGACAGATAGATGGATGTGCTATTTGCAAAAGTCTTTCATGTCATTTGCCTAGAGGGACTGCTAAAAGTTTTCCTTTGTTTTTCTTTTACGTCATTAATTTTTTAAACAATAGCTGCTATTTGCTCTGAAACTAAAACTGACATATGAAAGAAAACTATTTTTTCCCCATTGGAATCAAGTACTAGGCAAAATTCCATTTATGTAAAGGAAAAGTAGCTTCATTCTCAGAATTTTTTTCTAAATGTTTTCCAGTGGTTCAATAAAGGTGTGCATATTAGAAGAAAGAATGTCTTCACTTCATATATATATATGGGTCTTATTGAACTAGAAATTAGTAGCCAAAAATAGAATTACACCAGATTTTTACCATACAGACAAACAGAAAACAATTGGGGCGGGGGGGGTGGGGGGAGGGAAATGGAAAGTCTGATTTTCAGACAATCTAATTACAATGGAGGAAAGATTTTGGAAAATGAGAATCCTGATAATTTCAGAAGCATTGAAACAAGAAGTTAACAACATGAAACATGCTTCTTGTACTCACTAGTGCTCAGCTAAATTGGCAAAGGGCAGAAATACGTCTTCCAAGCCTCCTCTTTTATGGCCAAGAGCCAATTTCTAGTGTCAGCATCTTTGCACAATCATCAAAGTCTTGCCTTCATGATCAAGAATTTGACTCTTCTAACTAATCTGTCCTCCCCCAAACTTCAGGTAGCAGAAATACTACAGTAAAATTGCTCCAGCTCAAGGGGTAGCATTATTAGAGACTGCAAACCTTAAAATACTGCCCATGATAAAGAAATGCTAAGACTTGGAGACCTGTAGGTCTTACTGATTCATATCCCTTTTCCCAGAACTGTGAGACAGGTAAACCTGTCATGTGGACTGTGTTAGAGAATTATTGCCCATAAAGTGTCCAGAACTCTGGAAACTTGCCAGGAATTCAGGAAGTTTGTCCACTATATCCCATGAATTAATCCAGCCTGATCTGAATCGTATCCCATTGCGCTATTGCTATCAACTCTCTGCTGTATTCAGTGAGAAGATTATACCCTTTCAAAAACAGAGCTATAAATTCATGCTCATGAAACGTCCTGTCGAGTGAATTCGTGCTCACAAACATAGGTTTGCCCACTTGTACATAGTCAAGGAATTTTACAGGACAAGATCATCTGTACTGCTGAAACTTTTCAAAAAGACCCCCAGGGAATTAATGAAACATGCAAAACATAACAAAGACAAAAATGGCATCAAACATTTAACGAGGAATAACTTCTGCACAGCAATATTTAATGTGCATGGCTAAAATCACCATGGCCTGTCTTTACTAAATGCATAGATCACAAGAGGAAAGTAACAAAACTTTCTGATTCTTGTGTTGCTATTCAACAAAAGTCTACAGTGGTTGACTTGGATTCCGTAAGCAGAAATACACAGCTATAAGTCTATACATAGCACAAAATAAACAGACACTGTGAAAAATTGCGGGGGGGAATAAAAAAACCCATGACATTAAATAGTATAATGCTCCTTGCAGTCTTGTATCACGCAGTACTGATCAAAAAGCAAATTGCACTGAGTTAATTTTCTTCAATGGAAAAGCCCCCAAAAGTAATTGCTCTTTTTAAAAGTAATAACCGTTTTCTACAGTCAGTTGCAATTCAAACCACCGAGATGAAAAAAAGGATTGCATTTTTGAAAATTTATAATGCTATCAATGTATTAAATATAATACTTTCCTTTCATTCATTGTTTTAAATTTTTCAATTAGTCTGGAGCATGAGCGCTTGCTACATTTTTTAGAATAATGATGTCTTCCGTCACCCCATTGTCCAAAAATATCTGAATTTCTATAAAGCCAACAAACTGGCTTGAAATTCACGGAAGAAAAAAAAAAGTTCACTTGAACCTAAGGAGGAGTAATTTATAAACTATTTTCCAATAGCAAAATAAGCAAACACATTTGATATGGACTATTTGATAGCACAGGTATTTTTTTAAAATAAAAAACTCTTCCATGTACTTTTATAATTTATTCCTTCCTATATTTCTCCTAGCCACCTAGACTATCTTTCTTTACATATAACTCTGTCCCAATACAGCTGTTAACATGATGTACAGTGTACTTATTGATGCTTTCTTGCCTCAATGTGCATTCTTATCATGTAAAGTCACTATAATGATGCTCATTAAGTTGAAAACTAAACAACATCTTTGAGGACTTAAAATAAGAAACATAAATGACAAATAAACTGAGAAGTTCTGTATGACAAAGCTCCTATTAAACAGATGTATGAGGTCTTTATGCAAGGATTTTTTAAGGATTGTATTTGCAAACAGTGTGTGAACAGCCTTTAGAGCAAATTTTACAAAAACAGTATTCACAAGGGAAAACCAAGACAATATCAATAAATATTGTATGATTCAGTTCTAACTCTATCTGTTCCTTTTCATAAATTTCCCAATCTAAAATTATTTCTTCCACATCTACAGATTGCTATTATATTCTCCCAACTTAATCACAACCAGAATTTCCCCAGTTGTCCTAAAACATCCTTTATCTGTGTCTTGAGTAGGTCACTTTATTTTTACTGTAACAATTAGGCTTCTTTAGGGGCACAAGTGAAAAAATGTGATAGCCACCAATTCCAATCCTTTCAAAGCCCTGCATAAGCAACTCAAGAACAGGAAAAACTGTTACCATGGAGATCCTTGTACTGTATCAGGGTTTTTATGCTGTAGTCAGAGAGTAAGTAAACACCATGATGCCAAGACTTTCTAAGACATTTTAACCATCTCCAATATAAAAATGAAGAGCTTGAGCAATAAGAGGCACTATTTCCCTGATTAGAGTGGGGTGAAGAGGAGGGCATCTCGAAGAAAGAAACATTACTGTATACGCATTAATTTTTGTATGTGTGTATGTATAGTCCTGAAAAGGAATGAAGCCAGATGTCAATTCCAACAGAAAGCACAAGCAACAAGTTATTTTGGTAATATATTTTCTTATCTGGTTTTCAGCTAAGAAACTAATTTTTCTTTCTTTCCTCGCTTGTTTTGCCTACAGTTAACTGCATTTTTTGTGTGTTCTTTTTTCTTTCTTTTTTTTTTAACTCCAAAGTAAAAGGCTCAGTTGCTGTCTCTTGTATTGCTCAGTGAAAGACTTACCCTTACACAGCTGAGAAACAAAGGCATTTTACCATTCCTGCAAGCCACATTAGTAAGGAATAAAAAGGAGGAAAGTAGTCAGAGTTCCACAGTTTAACTATAAACTGCATTAATAACCCAACTTGGGGGGAAGAGAGAGTATTTATATTGGAAGTGCCTCTAGGACCTCCATGCTACATGCTTACTTGTAAAACAGGTAATAAACAATTACCTATACCTTTTTCACCTTCTCCATGATTTCCCCTTAATATTCTGCCTTCCAGGCTGAACAATCCTATTCCTTTCCTTACATTATATCAGAAATAGTGTGGCCAAGAGAACTAGGGAAGTGATTGTCTCCCTGTACTGCATCTCAAGTCCTGTGTTCAGTTTTGGGCCCCTCATTACAAAAAAGACATTGAGGTGCTGGAGAGATTGCAGAGGCGATGAAGCTGGTGAGGGATCCGGAGCACAAGTCTGATGAGGAGCAGCTGAGGGAACTGGGGCTGTTTAGCCTGGAGAAAAGGAGGCTGAGGGGAGACCTTGTCACTGTCTACAACTGCCTGAAAGGAGGTTGTAGCATGGAGGGTGTTGGTCTCTTCTCCCGAATAAAAAGTGACAGGACAAGTGAAAATGGCCTCAGGTTGTGCCAGGGAAGGTTTAGATTGGATATTAGGAAAAAATTCTTCATTAAAGGTTTTGCCATGTGCTGGAATAGCTTGTCCAGGGAAGTGCTTCAGTCACCATTCCTGGAGATGTTTAAAAGATGTGCAGACCTAAACAATTATGTGGTTTTGTGACTGGTTTTGATTAAACTAATTTTGGACTCTAGTGTGTTAAAAAGCCATCACTAATCTGGTGAAATAAACATTGTGACATTCGTTAGAATAAAATACTATCCTTTTCCATTCTGGATAGTGCATTTGACAAGAAAAGAGGAAAACACATCCACATTACAGATATTTGAAATTAACAGCATCTTGGCTGTAGCAGGAAAAATCCTGCCCTGTTACCACTCGGGAGCTGCACAACTCAAGACACCTTTCTCAATAAAAACTACTTTTTAACACTCAGCAAACTGTACCCTCAAGGGAAAGTGCTCCAGATGTTCTATTTGAAATATAAACCACCTGACCATAGGTCAGAAAAGAAAGTCACTTGCAATTTGGCATATAGACTTGGAGTGTTTCCTTCCTGTAGGTTGTAAAGGATATGAGGCACTGGTAGCCCAGTCAATCCTGCCTGGGTACAACTTTCCACATAATCACATATTACAAAATCTGTGGTTTTGCAGTAAAAATGAGGACAGTGATATGAACCAAGCAGTACTTTTTCAGTATAGGGTGGAGAGATCAAGAGGAAAAAAAACCTCACAGATCTTCAAGCTTGTATGCCACCACCATAGGCTAATCAGAGCTGTCCTTAGGCATATTTCATAGATCTGCACTGTATTTTGAGTGTGTCTGGGCCTCTCTCCTGGCACTCCTTCATAAACTACCTCTTTTTTCTCTCCTGTAGCATGCTGAGTCTTGAGTATATAGATCAATTTGGATCCGTGCTAATTCCAAATATCATAATTGTTGCAGACTTGAATAGAAGACCAATCTAGGTTTCTTTATTCCAGACATTTTATTTCAGACTAGAATAAAATAAAATATAATGTATAACAAAAATTGAGATAGCATACATATATATATATATATATATATGCTTTTTACAAGCTCTTCTTTGTGGGCATTTAAAACTTATGACAAGATTTGTGTTTGTATAAAGTGAGACACTACTATTTACTGAAAATTACAACTTATGTTTCACGGAGAATTTCACAAGCAGCACCTTCATTAAAGATTTATATTTTACTTTTCCGTCACTAATCAGATACGGTTAACGAGGTTCCTACTAAATGCCATTTCAAAGTTTCCTTTGAAAATAGTTTAAAGTTACAATTTGCAAAGCAATCAGGAAACTATACAGTCACTTTCCACCAAAACTCAGCTGAAAATAGGTCTCTTGATCCCTTCAGTGCTTTTGAAGAACTGAATCTGAAATAAATGAGGATGCTACATGAACACTTGCAATGAGCCCTAACATGAAAGGTTTTTAAAAAATCAATGACTTCAACAGAAGCCCTGAGATAGAACAGCTGCATTGCACAAGGACTTTCTGTATTGATGTGTTTCTGTTCTTGGAATAGTGATGTAAGAACTCTTTTTGACCACTGTACTTTATGGACATCATTATAGATGACTACCTCTCCTTTTTTCTTTAATAGCCTTACTGTAAGACGTAGGTAATAGTCCTTCCCCTATATTCCAGCATGATGAACACATTCTAACTCAACTGTTTACAATTTGGTGTCAAAAATAATATAGTTTTACTTGATCAGAATTTCTATCTTATGCTTAAGCAAAGAAAAAAAAAAAACTTTTAAATCCTCTTACTTCATTATTCCATTTTTATTTGCTCAAAATTATATTATGTAATTTAGGAAAAAAATACAAACATAATTCACATAAGTTGGAAGAATTTTGACAAAAATCCAGTGCATCTTACCTTCTGCATTGAATATTCTCACTTTTTTTTTAATTGTTTAACATGTTCATTTTCATTATCTGTCACTGAATTTATAACCCATGGAAAGCAAAATGTATTTGGTTTCCTTTCCAGTAAGATAGATTAGTTAGATTTTTTAATACAATAGGAAAACAGACTTACATCATTATAAAGCTAGAGGTGGCTCTCCACATCATACAGACGATGAGTTATTTTCATACAAAAAGTATTCCTGAATTGGTGTTCCAAAGCAGACACCTGAACCATTAACTATGAAAAACTGATGTAAATCAATCTGGTTAACTTCTGTTGCTCCATCTATTTATATGCACCTCCACCTGGCACAAACATTTTCTTCATACCACTATTTATATGAAAATTGAAATTGTAACTTTCCAAGCATCCTCACAGAGAAGCTTACTGGTCATCCCATATGGCAATGAGAGGATGGGAGGGGAAGGGAAATCTCTTGATTTGCAAAGAAAAGATTTGAAGATCAGCTTAACACAATATAAAAAGGAGTAATTTTGATCCCCAAATAACTATTATTTCCCACTCCTATATGCTCAGAATGATGAAGAGTCAGTAACTTGGACTGACACAAGAAAAACAATCATCAATTTTTCCACTTTTTTGGAACAGATACAAATTCTTCGGATATAAATCAGCACAAGGTAGCATATGTTCTCTGTACTCTCGGCTACAACATTTTCTTTCAAACTCATGTACAAAATCCTAAGTCTCTATTCCCTGTATCCTCTTGACTGAAGAAAAGACATTACGCAAAAGCGTTTAGCCTCCTTCTCAGCTCCTTATCACTAAAACCTATCACAAGCTGGGACCAGTAGTACTGATCTCTTATGAAAGTTACTAGGCCTGTCCCTGTGAGCAAAGCAAGTAGAACTTGTGGTCTGTAGTGACTCCTCCCTCCTCCAGGGAACTTGGGAGAACTCCAGCTGGGTTCATGGCCAAGAAATACCCACAGGATGTAACTGTTAAGTGAAAGGGCTTCTCAGTATTTATATGAGCATTTAAATAAGTTGTTGACCTCTTTCAAGGTTGTTTCACAATCATGGTAGTTGCTACTCTGTTTACATCCGTGGTAATGCTCTACTCTATTGAAGCAAGTCTCCTGCAGTAAAACAAGATTTACTTTTTGTGAAAGAAGGAAAGACTGTCCTCACACTCACTATTCAAGGGTCAAATTATTTTTATGTCACTTAAAAGTAATACAGTACTGGTTCTGCTGACAGGAGGAAGTTACCCTATGAAAAAAACATGGCATTAATGCAAGTCAGAAATTACAAAGCTACATTTCTGCAACATCCTAACAAGCTTCCTCACAGCAATTTCCAATAATATTCCAGAACTGACCTTGCACATAAACAGAGTTTGGAAGAGGAAAATAAAAATTAAAAAATAATAAATTTCACTATTGAAATACAGTATGTAGTCTTCTGACTGCTAATTGACAGGACTGCATATAACCATTTTAATAAGAAAAGCATAAAAATAGTCCTTCTCCATCAGAGCAATATCCTTAAATAAGAGTCAAAAGTCAAAGTGAACTGAGCTTAAGTGCCCCATGTGGCATTAGAATACCTGAGGGTTTTTTTTAAATATATGTTTATCTCTACACATATATAGACACATATACACACACCCATATAAATGTGTACACACACATATACATACAGATAGAAAGGTAAATGATTTGACTTCTCTTTCTAGGATTTCTCTGACAGGTCCCTCTGCATTATGTCTCAAGAGCATAATCAATCTGCCTTTATTGCACCTCTCCAACAGACATCCATATAAATATACTGCTTTCTAGTTCAATAAGTCTGCAGAATTAGAGTCTGCAGACTTAGGCAACATATTCTGACAGATGATTATATAATGAACCCATATTTGTAGAGATAACAGTCCAAGACTTCAAATATTTATCAAGCATTGTTTTACTTATTGTGTTGCTATGTCATGCAACAATATAAAATATAACATTTCCACAATCCTTGGGACAATTATATTTTACTCTGATTGTAGTCTAGATTGTAAGCCCCCAGCTCTCCACGACAGATATAAAAGTAAGGGTACTTACACATCTAAGTTACAAAATGGGATATCTAATGCTACAGAAAACAAGCAAACATCAGTACTATTCATTAATTTCAGGGTTACTTGATTAAAAATTGATTTTTATTAAAAATTCTAATTAAAATACCTGATTTCATTTCATACAGACTTTCTGCAGAAATACATTACCTTTGATTTGTTCCCATCATTCATTTAGAACGATAAAACCCCAGACATCTTGAAAGCAAGCAATTAGTCTTTTTTCATTGACATTCTGGAAACATTTCTTAATTAGTTTCTACTTTCAGATACTCAGGATTCTTTCCCCCTTTTCACTGATTTTCATTTTGTTTCTTCCTTCTTCATTATAAACATGCTGAAAATCATTTTACCATTACAGACATCATCCTGCCTTTTCTAAAACTCTTAAAAATTGGTCATAAAGTATTTTTACATTTGTCTAAACCAAGCTAATTTCTCTTTAGCAGAACATAAGTATGAAAGGGATTGGAAGGAACAGAAGTTAGCCTGAACTATTAAGCCCAGACTTCAAATTAGAGTTCAACATCCTAAAACTTCACCTGTACTAATAGTTGATCCTTTGGCTGCAGTCATTTTTTTTTTTTAAAAAGTCCATTTGTAATATTTGTATTTTAACTAGTTCTTATAAAGTTCAGGGATATCTGAATAAGTGAATTCAGATGTTAAATATACTTATCTCTCTTTTGTTAGGTACAATAGTATGATATACCAGCCTCTCCTATTCCTTGAGTAACAGGATGCTATCGAACATCACAATGTATGTGAATTTACAGGATACTCTGGATAATTACATAAGGAGATAAAGTGAAAAATAAGTTTTAAATTCATACTCAGTTGGACACTAATTATCCCATTTAAGCAAGCCCTACTAGTGGTTACACAGGGACTAACATCCCAAATGTAGTGAACCAATCTACATTTATTCCACAGGAAAGTCCTTTGTAAGAAATTTGTATGGCATAGTGAGCTGTAAATTCAAATTTTACCTTATTGTGTACTACATTCCTCACACAAACAAACCTTCTGCTAAATAAAAGTTCCTCTTCCAAATCGTCCCAAGAAATGTGAGACTCTGCAATCCTACTTTACACCATGATAAATGTTCTTAGTGAAATTATTTTGTGTTATTCAAAAACTACTTTTCAAAATATATGAAAAAAATACTTTGAAAAAGGACTATTACCATACTGTCTCCAGTCCACATTAGGAGGCAAATTCATCCACAGAATTAAGTTATTGAGTTCATTCAAGTAAGATGGCAGTGAATGGAAACCTTTTTGGTTGTACCACACCTGGAAGAGAGAATGGAAAATGTGAATGAAAAATGATTTGAATCTGAACACTCATCTGAATGCTCCTATACCTCGAAGAATTGCATAAAGATACCTAGTTGTCCTGTTACAACAACTATTTATAGAAGAAGGTGAACTAGGCTGAACAGAATCAGTTAATTTGTACAGGTCTTTCAACAGAGTGGAGCAGTTAATTTTCTACTGTTGCAGCTGTACACCTATGATAATTATTAAATTGAGATTCTCTGGTTTAATGGAACACTGTGTCCCTTCCTTTACACGCATTTAGTTGAACAAATAGAGGAAAAACATTGCAAAAATAACGTTTGCCAACTTAATTGAAAATAATAAGATGAGTAAAACTAATGTTACAATTGGAGAAAATTACTGAAATTCCAAAAAGACTTATCTAAATAACACCTGTAAGTTACATAGAACATAAAATGTCTAGGAACAGAATATCCTAGGAAGCGAGGAAAGAAAGAATCAGGGAGATATTCTTTGCAAGGTGAACATGAAACTGTTCCATAAAGGATAAAGCTGTGTCTCCAGATTCAACAAGCAATTATCAGTGTTTGTTAAGCATGGAGGAAATTGAGACAAACTTTAAGGCAGACAAGGCAACCTAGTCTCTCTGAGCACAGGGAAGCAATTCTGTTGTAACATATACTTTATCCTCACATCATGCAGAATCATCCCAGCTGGATAAATATACCCAAAGTTCACATTTACCTGTGCTAGAGTCATTGCTAAGAAACTGATGTGTCCCAAAAACAGATACACTGAGGTTTGCGTTTAGCTTTGCCTTTGGAAATCTATTCCATTTCTTTGCCTCATTACCTTTAATGATAGTGCCTTTGAACCCACATTATCCCTACTTAAAACTAGATCAAATTATTGTGTATGTTTGTTTTCAGTTTTAGTGCACTGTTTAAAATCATCTTTGATTCTACCCATTCACTCCACAGCGAACTTTCATCTCCTCTTTTTGTTTATACAGTTAAAAAACTCTTAACCTTTCCCCATTTGATATCAGCTATTTGCTAATCTGCATTTTGTACATCTCAGGTTGATGCTGAGCAATTCTGACTTTGTGTCTAGATTCTGAATCATATTGCAAAGTGCACATTCTAAAATTACCATCTACAGAGTTACATTTTGGAAACTTCCCTAAAGTTTATTTTCTGATCTCTCTGATGCTGTTCTCATCTTGTGCATTCCATACATATGTGCCTCTTCTTGATATTGGTGTAAACTTCCAGGGTTCTGTTTGTTTGTTTGTTTGTTTAATTTACTTGCCGATAATTCTGCTTTTTCTTTTTTGTGGTACCCAGATACAATCCTTATTTGGACACTAGTATCAGACTTTTACTGGTTTTCCTGCTGCATTCGTCTCTGTGTTTCCCAGTGCAGGTTGTCCAATCTTCAGTTCTATTTCTCTGTCTTGCTAATTATTTTATTTTGATTTATTTTAATGACTACCTACTTATTTGGATCTCCACATTATACTCTGTTGTGAGGCAAGGTTTACAACAGTCTAATTGCCCATTCAATTTCCTCACATCTATTCTATATCATGCTTTCAAACACCAGTCTGAGCTCCACTGTCATTTGCCTTAAACTCTGTTAGTCATTATTTTAAAAACAAGCAGCTTTGGTCTACCACTGCTCTTGCTTGCATTACCTTTCACATTTTCTACTCTTCTTTATGTGTTTATGTGGCCTTTACAACTGCTTTAAATCTCACCAGTGTCTTATATACCCATGCTTTAAAAAAAAAAAAAAAAAAAAAAAAAAAAAAAAAGAGAGAGAGAGAAAGAAAAAAGAACTAATCCCAAAATCTTTCCTCCTTTGCAAACTCATATGCAACTTCTTTGTTCTCCTTCAGTTCAGTTCCCAAAAACTACTACACAAACTAGATCACTCATTCTTTAATCAGTAAGAGAGTTCTTTGAAGAAATAAAGTGAAATAGCACCTAAGTGTAGTAAGGAAAACTGCAAATCTTGGCACTACTGGATCTCCTGTGCAAATAGCAAACAGAGCAAAGAAACATAAACAAGTGATCAGAGGTAACCACTATTTCTCACTCCCTCACACACCTATTTCTTATTCTATCTTTTTAAAAAATATTTGTGCCTAATAGAAAGTTATACATACACAATGAAACTCCACTGCAATTGTGTTCATTGTATTGAAAAAAAAAAATGCAATTAAGAATAACGTAAAATTCCGATGTCACATCCTCATTTAAATGAAGCAGGGCAAAGGTTTTAAGCATTCTCAGAACATCTTAGAAATATAATAATGTGACCAATATTAAAAATAAATAAATAAACATTGTGCGTAACAGTACATTTCAATATCTCACACATTAATTAGAATTCTTCCTTCAAGCTACATCATGTAGCTTAATCAAACCACCAGGAAAGAACCAAATTGAAGATGGATATTTAATTATTTATAATCTGGCAAAAGAAGCATTTGAGGTTGCTCAATTCATCACAAGATACATTTAAGCTCTCTTTTCTAAACTCTTGTGGCTTATTCTAAATTGATTGCAAAGGTGAAACATAGAAAAGGAAAAATATTAGTTCTTGCTGAAATATCTTTCATATTTTTTGTGGGCCACACATGTAATTATTTACAGAGGGCAGAAAAGAGATGAGCAATGGAAAAATATATAAAGGTGATTAATTTTTATCATTATTATTTTGTCCACGGTTAATAAAGTCCTATCCAAGGTAAAACACGGCCCCTCACTACCTTATATATATTAATAAGTTCTGTAAAGACATATTTTCCATTATTCCATACCATTTTTACCTGCCATCAATATTCCAGAATAATTCTAGACTGACATTTTGACTAACCTATGGCTTATCAAGACAAAAGGATGAGGAGGGGCAGAGAAATCCCTGAGCATTGCTAGAACAGATTCATGATGGGGAGGCAGAGAAAACAGTTATTAGACTGGAAAGATGTAACTTCATCTGGACACTTATACTATTATATTACTGTACTGTAAAGCCTCAAATTCCAACCTTTGAGACTGGAAAAATGCACACTTCAGAATTCCAAGTAATCAATACAAATTGCCTTTCAGGACTATTTAAAATTATCACATGTTCTTCCTATATTTATGTTACACACAACATAAACTATGAAACCATTATGGAACACTTTTTGTGCACATTGTCAAAGGAAGCCAAAGAATGTACAATCATGAAAACACAAAAAGATTGAGGAGGAGCTGTGCTTTTGCCACTTTGCAGTAATCATTAATTAATGTCAATTATAAATGTATTTAATCAGCCATATTTCTCATGTGACAGATATATTGTGTCTCATGCATGCACACACACATACTCTTTGTGTTAATGCATACACAATACACGCGGTATATACAGCATGGTATGATTAGGTAAAGTAAAATAAGGATTGAATAGGTATTTTTAATTGGAACTGTGTAGGCTTTTTATATGTGTAGGCTTTTTGACTGGAGAAGAAAAATGGTTCAGAATGGTTCAGGAGAAAAAAAGATTCAGAAAATTTTCAAAATGAAATGAATTGTAAAGTAAGTCTCTTCAAATGCAAATTTCTCATTTTCTTTGATACAAGGCTATGTAAATGGTGCATTCACTGTCTCATGAACAAGCCTGAAAGGTCAAAGTAAAAGTCTGGTCATTAATTACTGAAAGGTTAATGCAACAATTTGACATTGCAACATTTGAAAGCCACTTCCAGGAGGTATTTTAGATAACACACTGCCCTTTATAAATTTACTCCACTATTTTCTTTGGGTCTGAAATATGAAGCTCACTTACTAACAGTGTAACCATTATTCACCCCTGTGCTGATGGCAGGTGGAACTCTACACCAAAGACAGTTAAAAAAAAAAGACCCTGACAAAAACCACAGTGCAAGCATGTCAAAACAAGAGTCTAAAATGATTAAAGATACATAGGACAGAAACAGCAGTCAGAAAAACATATCTTACTGCAATCCTCTAGGACTTCAAGTTCCTAACGAGGGCTGATGGAACTAGAGTTCAAAGCTACAAGAGATCTGGGGTAGAAAGGAAGTCACAAATGACAAAAATGAAGATATAATGGAGAGTGTGTATATAAGATAGAGAGACTTTTAACAATACTACATAGAAAAAGCATTGCAAACAGGCAGTGATTTTGCAAAGCTAAATCTAAAATTATATTGGATTGGAGAATATCTGTATGTTGTTTTAACACTTTGTCCTAAAATGGATTTTGGGATAGAGCTTATTTACACTGTTCCTTTGTCCTTCTTTTTATAAGAGCAAATAAAATCTATGTCTCTATAAAACAATTTAAGGGCAGAAGCACCTTTCTATCCTATGATAATCTGGAATCTGGAAAGTCCACAGCTTTGGCTTAACAAGTTGTTTTGCCTCAATTACAAAAATAGAGACCACTCACTCATATTCTTTAGTGCTCCTCCAAGACTGCTGTTCCTCAAGTCATTACTGGTCTACATTTGAATGGATCTCAGAAGAATCTTTCAAAGCATTCCCAAGGAAAGTCAGACCCCTTGCACTGATAATTGCCGGTTAGCCTTTGGGTCCCGTCCCAAGCTTTCACAGTATGGAGATACTGTATCATTCCACTGCACACCAAAAGGACACAAGGAAAAGCTCTATATTTCAATTGTGCTTGGAATAATCCTTACTTTTCCTGGCTTCCGAGGTAGCCCCAGACAGAAAACAAAGCCTCTGTGTAGCACTGCAAGACAGTACAATCTACTGTCAAGGAGAGATTCTGATTTTGCAATCTGACTAATGTCATGAAGGCACACTTCGGTTTCTCTGGGATAAAAATGGAAAGTTACATTTGAAAGGGGGACTATAAACACAGGGTAGCATATTGGTTATGCAGAAATAGGTACTCCAAGAAGCTAACTAAACCTGGTTTTTTTTTCCTTTTTTTTTTGGGTGGGTAGGGGTGGGACAGGACAGGGTAGGGAAAGAAAGAAATGTAGCAAAGGATCAATAATAACTCATTTTTGAGATGTTCAATGAACATTTGTCAATTCTAACATTGACTTTTTGCAGAAAACAAAAACCGAAAAAAAAGTTGTAAAGGTGAGCTCAGACTCTGAAGTAAGTTCACAGGGAAACAAGCAAACAGACAAACACCAAAAAAAAAACAACAAACAAACATATCATTTGACTCATTGAAAACTGCTTCTCCAAACACAGGAGAATACTTCAAGAATTATGAACAGAGAAGTGGATTATAACAGACATCGTTTTCTCCCAGTTTCTAAATACAAGGATTTTATAATATGTAATGATACACTGATATGCTGTGAAGTCTGCAGTGTGAATAATTAAGCAACACATACATACAAGTGCTGACACATACATGCAACCCTTACCTTAGCCAGAGGCTTAGGTTTGGTGTTATTCAATTTTTTATCTTGAAGCTCAAATGTTTTCCTCCCTCCAAAAGACCAACCACCATATCTGGTAATAGAAAATAAAGCAATAACAAGTTATCTGCCTTAAGCTTAGCAGTCTTTTCTTGCAGTGACTAAGTGGCAATTAATGATGTATTTTTCAACTGAAAGTAAAACTTCAACCCTTACACTCCATTCTCTGTCAAAAAGGAGAAGCTCAATATACTCTTGAATCAAGAGAACATTATTGCTCTTTTCTGGCAAAGGGATTCCCTCAAATAATAATTTTTACCTTTTGAAAGATGAAATCCCTGAGCCACAGGAGAGTCTATGAGCAAGTGAGGTATTACTGACTTTCAGAAAAGTCTTAAACAGCTTGATTTCTTCCTACTCTATTCATATTCTAGCTCAAATATTTCATTTTAAGAAGTTTACCTCTATTTTTATCAAATCAGGTATACTTTTACACTTTTTTAATGCACAAATGGCTAATACTTTCTTCTCCTCGATAAAATTGTACTTGGTCTAGTATTTGCACTTATGTCAAAGGAAGTGGTTGAGCTGTAAAGACACCTAAGTAAACCTCAAAACACACCAGATTATATATATAGCCTTTTTGTCTGGTGTCACAGAATGTGAACTCTTGCCAGGGAGATACCAGCATTTTTAGTTCAAATAAAAGATTAATCGGAGCACATTCACCTCTATTTGTTTGAGTCTCTGAGGAATGGAATATACATTGTCTGATGTACACATGCGTATACATTTTCTTTCTCTGAGATGCTGAATTAACTTGTGTGGCAAAAAGAGCCATGGCATGCCTACAGGTAATTATCATGCAACTGCTGGAAGAAGTTCTGAGAAATGACCATAGAGGGGGTTCCATGTTACTTCAGCCTGACTTTACACCTTGGTCACAACAAACAAAGACAACTACCCCTTATATTTTCAGATCTATGTTTTGGATCAAGAAGGACTGAGGGTTTTTTATACACAAAGGTTAAACAAATGTTAGATATTTTAAGGTTACCTTGCTTTGTTGGAAGGTCTCACTAAATATTCTTCCACAAGGAACCCTGAAAGATTATACAAAATATGTCCTTTCTTATTCTTCATATAGGGAGCAGACATATTAAAACTTGGACACATCTGAAAAACAGTATACATAAAATAAGTAAAGCATTCTTAAAAATCTGTGGCACTACATTTAGCCAAATTTTGAATTTTTATGTAGATTTTACAGCTTTGCTTTTCAAATTGATCTGTCTTACTCAGCTTTGATGACTTTACAATAAATTACATATGGTTTTACGTTTATAAGACATTTCAAATAATTGTAATTGTCACCTACATTCACCTTTGATTTCTCTTGCAGCCCCGTCACTTAGATTTGTTTTGAAAACATAAAAATTCACATATAAGTATAGAAAGCTTTACAACAAGGCAACTACAGACTTGTGAGTCTCACTTCTGTGTCTCACAAAATTATGGAGTAGGTTATTCTGGTAGTTATTGAAAAACATCTGAAAGACAACACAGTCATTGGTCCCAGCCAGTATGGGTTCATGAGGGGAAAGTCCTGCTTAACAAACTTAATTTCTTTCTGTGACAAGGTTACCCACCTAGTTGACCAAGGGAAGCCTGTTGATGTGTACTTTTTTTATTTCTTTAAAGCCTTTGATACTGTCTCTCACAGTATCCTCCTGGACAAGATGTTCAGCATACAGCTGGATAAACACAAAGTGCAGTGGGTGAGCAATTGGTTGATGGGCCGGGCTCAAAGAATTCTAGTAAATGGGGTTATGTTGTGCTGGTGGCCAGTCACTAGTGGGGTTCCACAGGGAATCATCTCTGGGCCAGTGTTCTTCAATGTCTTCATAAATGACATAGACTCAAGACTTGAGGGATTGCTTAGTAAGTGTGCTGATGACACAAAACTGGGGGAAGCTGTTGACACTCTCAAGGGCAGAGAGGCCCTGCAGAGAGATCTGCACAAATTGGAGAACTGGGCAATCACCAAGCACATGAAGTTCAACAAGGACAAGTGACGGATTTTGCACCTGGCCAGGGACACAGCAACCCTGGCTGTACATACAGACTGGTGGATGAGATGCTGGAAAGCAGCTCTGCGGAGAGGGATCTGGGGGTTGTGGTCGACGGCAAGTTGAACAAGAGCCAACAGTTTCCCTGGCAGCCAAGAGAGCCACCCATGTCCTGGGTGCACCAAGCACAGCATTGCTAGCCGAGCTAGGGAGGTGATTGTCTCGCTCTGCTCTGCACTGGCGTGATCTCACCTGGAGCACTGTGTGCAGTTCTGGGTGCCACAGGATAAAAAGATATTAAGCTACTGGAAGTGGAAGCCATATGAGGAGCATCTAAAGTCACTAGGCTTGTTCAGCCTGGAGAAGAGGAGACTGAGGGGAGACCTCAGGGCAGCTACAGCTTCCTCACAAGAGGAGGAAAAGGAGAAGGTGCTGAGCTCTTCTCTCTGGGGACCAGTGACAGAACCTGAGGGAATGTCAGGAAGATGTGCCAAAGGAGGTTTAGGTTGGATGCTAGGAAAAGGTTCTTTACCCAGAGGGTGGTGGAGCACTGGAACAGGCCCCCCAAGGGAGGTGTCACGGCCCCAAGCCTGTCAGTGTTCAAGAAGAGACTGAACAGCACCCTCAGACACATGGTGTGAACTGTGGGGTTGTCCTGTGCAGGGACAGAAGTTGGACTCCAATGATCCTTGTGGGTCCCTTCCAACTCAGGACATTCTATGATTCTGTGAACAATGAAAAAGTCAAGACTACTATTCACTTGTGCCTCAGAAGAAACACAAAAAAGGCACCAGATGAACACAAGATGAAAAAAAAGAAACCTCATTAATGCAATATGTTTCTAAAAATTTCATTGATGAACCACAGAGAAGAATACAAGATGTTTTCTAATGGTTCAGTGGGATATTCTCACAACCAAAGAAGAGACCAATATTATGATCAGGTATCTCACAAGCCTTATAAAGTACATTACATATATCAACTGCAAAAATTTAATACTTATTTGACATCTCAACCCTACATGAATTAAATTTCCCTCTCAGATATTCTCACTGATAGATATTTTGCCACCACTGTCAAGTGACTTTTCTCCTTTGAGCTTTCATGGCTAACAGCCCTCTCCCTCTGTGAGTTTCCATTTCCATTGTATTTAAGCTTCTTATATTTTAAGTATACTGTTCACTACTATTAGAGGTAAATTTGTTCCTTGGCCAGCAAAATAAAAGTTTAGTCCTCTCCTTCCACTTCTCCCAAAACTGTATTGCTGTATTTCAGATGCAGCTCTTACTCTAAACATTTATATCTTTATGAAGGAGAGAACTTATTTGATAGAAAGGTCCTACCCAGGGAAATATATTTGTCACTTCAAACACAGCTTCACATTCTTCTTTGTTATTCAACCTCAGAGCAAGTCAGCAGAAAATCTCACTACTCAAAAAGGTCAGAAACTCATTATCTTTGTCAAATCCTTTCTTTCCTTGAGGGCCGTTTTATTTTCAAACACACAATCCAAACCAAAACAAAACTCTAACAATTAGATCTCATTCACATGTAGATTTCCTGGTAGCTTCTATCAGCTAGAATCACCTGCCCTTCTCTTTTGAATGTAGGTAGCCTTCCAGATGTTACAGAAGTGCTATGTTTTAACCTTGTTTAACTGAGGGTTTTTGTAAGCAAAGTCCTAATATATATTTGAAGCAAAGCTGAATCTTCTGAGAATAGTTCAGTTCTCTGTGATTCCTGTTATTTCAGATTAATCTATAGCCATTTCTAGTGCATACATAAACACACACATATATATACACAACAAATGCTGCAACCTCTTTCCCTGAAGACTTCAGAACACATAGCCCAAACATCAGATGAAACAGAAGGACCCTCCAATTACAACAGTTCAATGCTCTGAGGTTTTATTTCCTCATATTTTTCTCTAGCCCTTCAAAAAGAAGGCTGAAGGTATTAAATGTAATACACACACACACACATAATTTTTACATACATAATATAAAATGACATACCTCTTGTTCAGCCACACATCCGCATAAATCCTCAGGTGATGTAGATTCCATCTGCCAACATGAATTATTTTTCCTAATGGGAATAAACATAACAATAGGAACAACCATTAAATGAAAGGAATATATTACTTAACAGAAAAAATCCACAGAGTAATGACAAGATCTGGCATCTGAAACACCTTCTCAGTATTTTATCACGGTGGCAGATGTATCTAAAGCCATATCAATTTTGCTTATTTGGATCAAAGTGGATTCACTAAAAATATTTTTATAAATAAAGCGGCAAATATGCTGCATGCCTTGTGTTTGGAGCAGTAAGATAAGTAAAGCATGGTCGCTACTCTGCATTCTTAATTTTGGAAATCTGGAATGCTTCCTAACAAATACTGTAATTATTGTCCAACTTCTATTCATATGGAAACCAGACTTGATCAAAATCCTCCAGCAATTAGTCAGAAAGCTGTCACTGACTTTTAAGAGATTTGGATCAGACCTTTAACAATGAAGCTTGCTTAAGTACTTTACCTGGATCCCTGAGTCATCAGAACAGATTTGTCTTTAACATTATGCTGCCAAAAAAAAGCTTAAGATAGTCCACATTACACAGAAAAAAAATATTGAAATTACAATATCTACAATTTAAGAAGTAGTTACATAATTCACAGTTACCCTTGTTTTGAATGCATGCATGTGCGATCCCAATCAGAGAAATAACTCAGTAGAATCTGAGAAAGGTTTCCTAGGTTATCATCTTCAGTGCTGTTTGAAGTGGGCCACAGGATGGGTCAAAAAAAATAGGGGGGGGGGAAGGAAAAAAAAAAAAAAAAGAAAAAGAGACACAAACATATTAATATGTCTAATTCTATCACATTTTAGGTTCAAGATCCAAAAAAAAATAAGAACTAAAAAATCCAGGCATAGAACACGTATCAAGACAGCAGAGTGATATCATTTCAAAAACCCTATGTGAACGTGTAAAGAAAATTCAATACAATCATGGCTAAACAAATCTCAGCATCTCCCCTTGGCCATCTTTCTCTTTATAAACATGCATTCCTAACAGCATGGTTTAAGTGCTTTTATGTTTCATTTTGAAATTTAAACAGTATCATGTTATGTTTGTGAAGATATCTGGATATTTGTCCAGTAGAGAAAGTAACCTGTATGTGATACGCACTTGATACAGAATAGTTCAGAGCTGAGCTATAGATACCGTACATTAAAAACAAATAAATAAATCTAGTTGGTTCCGAAGTTGAATATATAAAAACTAGAGGATGACTAAGAAGGGCACCAGCTTGACACTTTCAAACCTGAGAATGATTTTGAAAAAATGGCTACAGACTTAAGAAATCAGTTAAAATGAAGCATGCAAGGGCTTGTTTAGATACACTTGGACATTTACATATAAATGGCCATGACTGGTGCCGAAAATAATTACTCTGTTCAAACTGCTTCAAAGCCTTTCACCTTTCTTCCAGAAAATCCTTTGCACAATGTTTTTCCTAATTTTATCTCTTCCTCCTAATAATCTATAAAAATGTACTAAACATCTGAAAAATAAACAGCTATTGTAAAAAGTAACCTATTATTTTTCCTAGAATGCAAATAGTCTTTAAAACATAAGAACTTAAAGGTAAAGGTCCCAGAACACCAGATGTTGATGGTGATGGATAAGCCTTTTACCTAAAGAAGGATTCTGCGTTGTCGTAAAGTCTCGGTGTCAGCTTGAGAGAAGGATAATCAATAGCCAGTGGCTTCACACTAAACAAGGCCATTGCCAGGGCAACAAAGAGGACAGGCAGCAGCACATTTGAAAGGCTTCCTCTCCAGTCTCGCCCAGCACGGCGAAACCTCTTCATCAGAAGGGCAACAAACTGTGTGAGAACAAGATGGGCTCCACGTACACTTGAAGATCCCATAAGTGAGATACCTAAGTGAGACCAAAAAAAAAAAAACAACAGTATATATATAAAATAAATATATATATATATATATATGTATGTATAGAGACAAATAAAGAAGATAAAATTAAACTCTTGTGGGCTACTAAACCTACTATGTTCTCCTGGATGGAATAGCATAATCCTCCCCAGTATAACTAATTAACTCTTCCTATAAGGGAAAACAAATATTTAGCTAACACATTATCTCTATGGCTCCCCTTACACAGCTAAAGAATACTGAATCTTTATCTTCCCATGGTCCTCACAATGGTACAACCATTCCTTGTGCATTGCCACCTTTGCTCCTAGACAAATGACTATGACAAACACGGCCTGTATTAGCACTAAGGTTTTTATCCACCTTCACTGAAATCAACAGCAATTTTCCCACAGGGATTTCAATTGGACACTTTCGGAGTATGTAATAGATGACTGTAGATGCTAGAGATGTGGATTTTCATAAAAGCATTCCCTTAATTTCTCTGTTTATATAGGATTTATGAAATTTTCTAATGTGTCAGACAATGAAGTTTTCATAATCCCCTCTCATGGGTTGTCCCCCACATCCCCTTGGGAGAGTGTCCACTACTTATTAACATCTCATTAGTGTGTCCACTACTTATTTACATCTTATTAACATCTCTTATTAACTTTCCTGATAGACTCTCCCTTAATTTAATTTTATTGTTCTTTGTTAGACATTTGTGAATCACACCATTTTGCTTCCAATTTAGATCCTAATGCCTTTTAGGTCTGTGTAGACTATTACCATCTTCTCTTACTTGTGGCCTTGCCAGCCTGAATATACTTCAGTCTCTTCCTTACAGCACAACAGTGTCTGGTAAATTGACTACTGCAAGTATTTGTACTGCAGCAAAACTGAATAGCCTGTTTATCATAGTGCTAAAAGACATAGTATATTTTATGATCCCTTGTGATTTGTCCCTTACTACCTTCCCTTCTGTATATTGAAACCACTCTAAGCAGCATGTCCATGTTGCACTGTAACAACTACTTGTATAGGAGACTTCAAGTAACCTCAAATTAATTGTTCTTCACTTAGCACAGTTGTTTGTTTTGTTTTTTTTTTTCTGATTTACTAGAACTTTAAATGCAGAAGAGAGAGCTGGGGGACAAACAGGGGAAAAAATAGTTAAAAAATAAGTTGAACTTCTGATAGTGTGGCCATTGAGTAAACCAGCTCAAATTCTGTACTCTACA
This sequence comes from Streptopelia decaocto, assembly GCF_964273445.1. Lineage (NCBI taxonomy): Eukaryota > Metazoa > Chordata > Aves > Columbiformes > Columbidae > Streptopelia > Streptopelia decaocto. Next base: position 74,045,584 of record NC_138655.1, read on the forward strand.
ACATCTGGAGTGTGAATAGTAATCTCATTATTTCTTATATTAAAAATTATGTTAATTTTGCCATGAAAAGTTATCACCAAGTAGACATATTGTGGGAGATTGTGTGTTTTAGTGTTTGGACCTAAACAAGAGGAAGAAGCCAGGTGAGACAGGGCTTCATGGTGACACAGAATACCTTGTGTGGACCTCTAAAGGGGCTAAGACTTTTGGAAAAAGATAAACATCACATCCTCCTCTAAGAAGAACAAAAATGAAGACCTAGGTAAATACAGGCTAATCATCCTCAGTTCCTGGGAAGGTCACAGACCAAATCCTCCACAAAACACCTAGGATATGAAAAACAAGAAATTACTTGGAATAGAGAACATGGATTTGGTAAGGTTGGACCGTGCCACCTGAGAGTTTGCCGTGAATACAGAACTGATGGTGAATGAAGGAAGAGCAGTGGATGCTGTTTAACAAAGTCTGTTGACATGGTCTCCCAGAGTGTCCTTAGAGCAAATGGGGTGAGGAGGGCTACAAGGACTGCTGGCCGGTCTGCCAGGCACCACACCGTGGGCTGTGAGCAGTGGAACCAGATCCAGCTGAGGAGTGATGGTTTGCTAGGGCTGTCTCTCAGAGATGATGATGAGCAAAACACTAACAGTACTTGTTAACACACACACACACACACACTTGTGAACATTAGGACCTGGAGGGGATCCACACTGTTTGGAGGCATCTGTGGGTCAGGCACTGGGGACAAAGAGAATGTCCCATCAGCAGGAGCAGCTCTCTGGCAGCACCCAGGGAACCCAGTGGCAGAGGGGAGCAAAGTCAGGGGAAGGACAAGAAGCAAGAGGCGCCAGCTGGAACGTGGAAGCATTCATGTTCCCCACTCAAGAACAGTTACATTTTGGGCTTGGAACCTGTTTTTTCTATGAATTGGACTAGTAGGAGAAGACAATCTTAGTAAAAAATAAAAATTAAAAAAAAAGTTATTTTAAAGCAAACTTCTTATGAATATTCTTTGATTTCTTTGATTTATTATGGTAATATTCTCAATAGTTGAGTCAATAGAGAAATTGAGACAATTGGAAGGAAAAAATTTTCAAGGGATGAGTGTGTTTAGAATAAAACACATCCTGTAAGAGTTTCCAGCTGAGCATCACTGAAATTGGAAAATACATCATCTCTCATTTATCAAAGTAGTGAAATGCCAGAAAAGAAGCATAGAATAAGATATTTGCCATAGTCCTAGATTATAAGCATGAAATATAAGTGAAAAATGCTTCAAAATATTTGCCCCTTTGAATCTCTGAAAGAGGACTATGACAGCTACTTTCTGGAGGCAGAACACGAAATCAAAGCTGCCATTCATTCTTGAGTTTTTTGACAAATGGAATGGAGAGATATGATAAGAAATTAATTCAGAATGCAATAAGAAGAGAAACTGTCATCCCGAATAAAAATAATTGTCCATTTTGTGCAATATCCTGACTCTTACTCAATATTTCTAATGCTGGCCAGCCAAGATACATCACAAGATGATGCAATAAACCATTATATTAAAAGTATGTTTGCCTCAGGCACTTATTTGTAAAATAATTTGTCTCTTTCTAATAAATAAATAAATAAATATTTAATTCTGATTGAGAAAAGTGGCGAATGTCTTTCTGAATCGTCTTATATTTCAGTCTTCATGACCTTGAATTATGTCACTCCTTTGTGCTTCAGGTAAAAACCCAAAAATCTTGTTTATCTGTTTTGAATTTATTCTGTTTGATGGTACTGAATATGCTCTTAAATCTTGCTTTAGGTAGCAGGTTATAGAAGTTTCCAATCTTATCTTCTGCATAAAAAATCTGAACCTTTCAGCCTCCTCTTATAAAAATCTTTATAGTTCTAATCACCCTCACCACTTGCCTCAATTCTCCTTATAATACCACTGTATCATTCTTGAGATATATTGTGTTAAACACAACTGCCTATCAGACATGGAAACTACTGATTTATACAACAGCATTGTGCTTTCTTGTACTGATCTGCTTTTCTTCTTTATGCATCACACCATCTTTTCTGACTTCAGCCATACTGTGAAAAGTAGCCTGTACCGGGCTTTCCACAAAGCTATATACTATTACTGTGTACACTTGCCACTTAACCCCTCAAGTTTCTTAATACTACATACATACTCTAATTTTCTTTTAACTAGAACCTATAAAAGTAATTTTTGCTTCATAACACTTGTAAGCAATTCACCACCTACCTTTAATATGTGTGTCAGGAGGCATAAAAAAAGCACACATTTATGGGAAAATGGTTTCTGATTACCACTGATAATCATAAAGGCTACAAGACAAAACCAGCTGACCTCTCTGTTATGAAGTCAATTTTTATGCAGAAAACTTATGGAACTATTCTCATTAATAATTTAGATCATTAAATTAAAAATCTGACCCAATGTTAGAAGTTGTCTTGCTTGACTTACAGTTGCAATTATCCACAAGAAGTGCAATTATGTTCACAATTAGGTTGTACTTTCCAATTCATCCAGACTCTCCTTTGTATTATGAAATAGATTTTTGCCACTTTCCAATTCATATAGTTAATATCAGGTAGAGGAAAACAGAGCATAAGTACTAGAATTTGGGAACCAAGATTATTAAAATCCTTACCTATAGATTGCTCTACAATTAGGAGCAGAACCAAATATTGTAAGAGTGTCTAACTAGATATAAGATGGTTATTTTCTCCCCTTTTTTTGCAGTTCCAGAAAATGACATCATTCTAAACCTTTTTCATAGCACAATAAAAACAGGAAAAATGGGATATGCCATGGCTATGTTAACAGCCAGGGGTAGCCATTTTCAATTCTGCTTCTGTCATTTTGACATCTAGACAAGTTGTTTAGTGGAGGTCCAAATCTTAGGAAGATAATCCTGAAACTGAAATACCCATGTAAAACAGTTGAGCTAGCTCACATGAAGCTGGTTGTATTTGGAAGGAGTATATATTTATTAGCTTATCAGAAGTTCTGTGCCAACAAGTAGTTCTAGGCTGAGCTGGAGATCCACCATCACTCTGCATTTCAGCACATGCTATACTGGCATTGGTCAGTGCTGGCCCACCAATCTGTGCACAGCATTCCATTAGCAGACATAAAAATGTCCTTCATTTTCTACATATTTGATTATTCATTATAAAAGTAATATAATCTTGATTTTGTTTCTAGGAGGATTTCGAGAACTGATTTTCATGTAGGGCATGTGAATAAAAAGCACTTTGACAGTGTGAGGTATCAATGGAATGCCTCTAGTCTGTGTTTCATACTCTGACTGATTATTGCTAATATTTATTAATAATAGGATCATGAGCCAACTCCATACATAGCTGGTCAGAAAAATCTATATTTTGAAGGGGATTTCACAAGATAAATCATCTTTTGGCATTTTTAGATATAAAGCCTTCCATTTGCCCTCAGAGTGTTTTTCACTTTAAGCATTGTGAAACTTTTTTCTAAATGTTGATTAAAATTTTTTCATTTTAAGAATTTTCTGTACGGAAAAGTAAAATTTCATCAAAACTTACAGTTCCTCCTCCCTCCCCCATATATATATATATATATAATACTGCTTAAACCAATTCAGTGATTTTTTTTAAGGGAAAAGTGGTTTAGTTTGTTTTGTTGTTTTTTTAATTAAAAAAATCAGCTTTACATTCTGGGTGCCAGATTCTAGAATGGGATTCTGCACGGGTCTGCAGATCTTTGAGAGAGAATAATAGAGATCTAGGTAACTGTAGAGTTCACCAGTGTCAGTCACTGCACGACCTTGTGGAGAATCCCCTTACAAACTCAGATCTCCCAAGCCCTTTTCCTCAAGTCAGACAGTTGACTGATCAGAGGATTTCCTTCCTTCATCTAAAACATGGTTATTGTTTAAGATTCAATATGTTTGTTATTTTAGCACACTGAAGACCGCTGAAAAGACAGCATGAAGTATGTAACTGATTCCTACTGGAAAATCAAGAAAGAACCAACATAACCAAAAAAACCTAGTCACATTCTATTTAGAAGAAATGCATTCTAAAGTCAGTCCAAAACAGCAGCTATGATGTACCCACAGCAACATGTAAGAGGCCAAAGAACTGGTAGCGCACTACCAGATAGAGGCAGGAACACTTTAGAGTACCCTCACTCATCTGATTGAAGGGGACATACATCTTATATTCACTGGCTAAACGAAAGACAGAGCCATGTAAAGTGCTTTTGTGCAGAAGGAAAAGTCTAAAACATGCAGGAATCAGAGGACAAAAAGCCTTCATTATAAATAATTTTCTTTACTGCTTCTTGCTGCATTGTTATCAATTCAGTGACAGAGGTGCACCCAAGCAACAGTGTTGGATCCTGGACATCACTGTTTGCATCCAGGATTTTTATTCAGGTTTGTTGCAGGTGGTAAATGCATTGTACAGACTCACGTAAGGCACATAATTAAATGGCAATGAAAAACACATTGCTAGTATCCACCAGAGAAAAGGGAAGAAGCAAGACAGAATTATAGCAGGGTTTTGTACCATTCCTTCCCATTTATTTATTTTAGTTTTTCACAAAGCACATTGACACAATCTGAAAAATGTGGAGTCCAAAACACAACACGTCTCTAATTTGTTAACAAATAAATGAGCTGCATTCTTTTGTTGTTGTTGTTTTTGAGAGAGGAGAAACAGTTAAAATGAGGAATTTTCCAGGCACATTAAATGCGACAGATACAAACACTTGAAGCACCAGTTTAAAATACTGCACTCTTCTTGCACACTGATGCACCTTAACCCTACACCTTTTACGGCACAGCTTTCGGATGGCTAACTAGCAAACTGAGTAATAATTTAAACCAGGACTAATTTTTGGGTACTGAATAATCCAACCAAATACAATATATTACAGTTAGCAAAATAATGAATGGAATAGAATGCATTATCTAGATTCTCAACAGCTCATTAAATGGATATATTGCCTTTGCTGAAATGGGCTAAGCAGTTAGAGGTGAAAATGTGGAATCACAGCTTCCACAACGCAGACATCTCTGCAGCAAATGACTACCCCAAAAAGATTGATTCCTGCCCCTAACATCTTCACCTTTTGTACAGATTACTAAGTGAACTTGAACAGAGTCCATCTGAATCTACCTCTTCCTACAGCAGTCCAGCATCAGAGTATGCTGCTGTTAAGATCTACAAAATAGTCAAAACATCAGACTTTTAGTGTAAGAAAGAATCCAACTGAAGATGTTTACTCATGCTTTCCAGATATACCATAGCTTTATCCACATTATAAATATCATCCTTCTATTTCAGCTCTTGACTTGTGTTTTTCAAAGTTAGAACATGCTATTTCCTGCATTATACAGACAAATAGGTGAGCACTATTGAATGCAGGCCAAATATCTCTTAGCAATTATATAAACTAGATAAAAATTTAAAAATTATATCCCAATTTTCCCTTCCTTTACATCTTCCCAGGCATACACAGCTATTTATAGTAGACATTTTAATTCTAGAATATGAAGTATTAACTTAGGCATCTATAATGCCCATACAAGACATAAAAAGGGTAAGCCAGCCTCTTGAATTCATATTTAACTAATACTGAAAGACATATAGCATTTCATGACTGTTTTAACTCTATTATTTAATGCAAGAATACCCAGTCTCATACCACTGCAAAAATCCATTAAGCTTCTCATCACTCATATCAAAATAACAGAAAATCCTCTAAAGATATAAACGCCACACCATGCAGCAGCACCTCTTGTATGTTAATAGATAAGAATTTCAGAACAGATGTGCATCACAGATGCTCTCTATTTTAAGGGTAAACTTGGGGAAGCAAAAGAGTCAAAATGGCATTTAGCAAGTAAATATGATAGTTAGAAATTTAGTGAACTGAGACTTCTGCTTTTAATTTATGGACCTGATATATAACCGTACCTTCCCAAATCTGTTTGTCTGTTTTATCTACTCATTGCACTGAGCCTAAAAACTAGATTGCAAACTGTCAAATGTAGTGAGAATCTGGTTTTTTATCCTTACTATTAGTCCATAGGGTGTCTGGAACGACAGGGCTTGACTGGGTTTCCAAGGTATCGCTGCTAGTATAATAAACAATAATAGCCACCACAACAGGTAGGAAAAAAACAACACCCTAGTTGCTGTTGAAGTGCTAGCAGACGTCAAAAAAACACTTGTTGTTTTTACTACTATGAAAATTGGTAGGCATGTAGCCATAACAGAAACTCAACTGAGTTACGGTTTTTGGAATGTAACATTTTTAGTGAATGATAGAACCACCTACTCCAGTTATAAAAGTACTGTTGTAACTTTCAATGATGGGAATTAAATCTCTGGAAGCAAATAACCACCAAAGATTCAACCAGGTGGACAGAATCGGATCATGCCCTGAAAAGGAAAATTACTGTAATTTTGGGAGTCCTAATTATCTGATTCTGATTTTCATCATTATTAACTTGCAACATTAAAAAATATGTTAATTTCAATTTCCAGGAAATAATTTTCCAAATAGATATGCTTTTATTCTAGTACAATCTCCCCTGAAGTGACGCACCTGCAAAGAATTGCCACGTGGAACAGGAGAGAAGTAGAGGAACAGCTGAAAAACAGGCACAGAATTGTGGCTACAAAACAGAAGTTTATTTGCACCTTCTTAAAAGTAAAAAGAGGAGGAGAAGTACAGTCTGTCAGAAATGTCAAAAAAAGGATGCAATTGACTTAACATGTCTCTCTCTCTCTCTCTCTCTCTATATATATATATATATATACACACATATATCAGACTTGGCAGAGAGAAAAAATACGTTTGTACATGTTCAGGCAAACATCCATCAGATACATCTTCTATTCTAGAATATACCCTCTTATTACAATAAGTAGCACATTTTTGACATGAGTTCCTTTTCTCTGTAGAAGTGTAAATCAATACTCAGAAAGCTATTAGAAATTAACCCACTGAATTCAGCCTGTAGATTCAGGCTACGTTTCAATACTGAATCCAATGTAGACAGTAGGGCTAAAATCCACAATCGTTTTCCTGTCTTTGGTGAAGATTTGGTGAAAAAGCAGGACAGCAATACAATCTGAATGTTCTCTCTACCACAGCACTTAACATTAAGGCTGAGACTTAATGCTGAATATCTTAGCATTTTCAAACTAGAAAAACTGAATGTAGCAAGGGTCAAATGAACTATATATTCAAACCAGGTGTTCTCAAGTATTTCCCATTGGTAACATGCTTCCCAAAAAGAGATCTTTTAAGTTATCTGTTCAGTTTTGTACTCCAGGTGACTTTTGTTGTTATGCAGCTGCTCATTTGCAGTGAGTGGCCTTTAGAGGCACTCTATAAAGCACTCTGGAGTAAGCCTCCTGCAGTTGCTCAGAGAAAACTCAGGCAACAAATGGAGTAAACCTCTTCAGCAGGGCAAAGATTTCATCCTGTTGGACAAGGACATTCTTAGCCACTTTAACTTTTACAATTTGTGCAAGTATTATCTTAATATGAACAAAGTACTTGGTCTAAAATATTGCAACTTCCATAATCAAGAGTAATTTTAGACACTATCTCTACTGGAGTTATTCTATTAGCAAAAGAATTATATCAGAGTTTGTGCAGGGGAACAATTCAAAACTGAAAGATGACTGAGTTCGGCAGGAGGCATGTTTTTTCAGACCCACAGGTATAGTAAACAATTGAAAAATGTATGTGATGAATAATCTCTTTCCTCAGGCATTCTGGTGTCTCATAAATAAGGGTACTAAACAACTACAAGGATCTTGATTAACAGAACCAACCGTTCCGTCTTTTCTAATGTCTCCAATGAATACGGTAACCTAGATAAACTGCAAAATAGAGCAAGAGACATAAAGAGAAAAAATGATGGAAAAATTTACACCTATACAAAAGCCCAGAACCAGGTCTACATATCATAGTCTCACTTACATATTTCAAATCAGGAATTAACTGGCAATGGTGTAATATAAAAATCTTATCAAGATGCCCCTTTGTGACCTATACAAGTTTACTGCACGAACAGTTAGCAAAAAGCGCAGTTTAGGACTGGCTGCTTGGCATACTGCCTTTCATACTGAATCTTTCTTCAGAAAATTGACCATTTACATTAAACTACTTGTATAACTGCAACAGCATTAACAAAGCAAAGTTATATTTTAAAATACTTGTGTGCATGTGTGTATACACACATACACTATCTTCACACACTTGGGGGGGGGAGGAAAAAAACAAAAAGCAAACACAAAACACCAATAAAATGTGTACTCTATCTGTAAGCTAAAGCAAGGCAAAAAACCACCAAGATTTACTTTATATATAAAACGTTTGTTTATTTGCTTGCTTGTTTGGTAAAAATTACTTAGGAATCATTACAACATGAAATGGAAGACAAGCAGTCCTGCAGAGTGGAGAACAAGACTCCTGAATATTTCACTAAAAGACAGGATTTTAGAAATACCATGAAAGATCATAAAGGCTGTTAATATCCTTTTGCATGTCTGCAGCTGTTGTAACAGCCTCATCAAAATACAGGAACTGAGAGAAAACAACAAAAAATCCTTGAGTGCAAAGCAAAGGTTGGAGAGAGAGTGACAGAAGGGAGCACTAGCTGGCTAACTTATCCAAGAAGTTCAAAGACGTAAAAGCTTTAATAGCACTTCTGTTGCTATAGCTATTCGTATTATATATACACTAATAACCACACTTTGGCTTTTTAAAACATATTACCATAATTTTAGTCTTCATAACATTTTATGGCAGTGAAATTCAAGTGTTATGTATCACTGTGTGAAAAATACAATTTTAACCTTCTTGAATTTTCTGCAGTTTAGCTTCACTACATCTCAAGTTCCAACTTCATTTTACTTCCAGAAGATATTAAATGCAATGGAGGTATCTTCCAAACATTTCTAAGACATAGAATGCTACAAAATTAATTTGCCTCTTCAGTGAGATACCTGAACACTTTAATTCTGTATTATTCATCCCTTAACAATCCAATGACTCCAGTTTCTAGCCTATTGTCTGCTTTTGCATATGCTCAGAGTATTTTGTTATTTTCTGTGGTTAGCTAGTCACCCCTTAGACTTTCTTTTAGCTCTCCTGATTACTTTCGTATGTATACTACCTGCTGTAGTTCATGATCATTTTATTGGACTCCATAGAGTTGGGTTCTCCATTTTCTCAGGGCTGTTTGGCTCCAATGCTCTTGTCATACAGCCATTGCTAGTCCAGTCTAACCCTTTTTCTGCATGCTCTGTATACATCTACAAAACACTAACCATCAATCAAGTGCCCCAGATGTGTAGAAATTAATTATGCATTTTCTGTATTATAATACATGTGTGTATTATGCCTGCACACATAGGCATTCCCTGATTTTGAAAGAAAATGTTAACTGTTCCCATCAAAAGGTGAGTTCTATTCCAAGTTTTTTTCCTTTGGAATAAAACTAAAAATTATGAGTAAATCTTCCACAAAGGAAACAGAAAGCACTAGAAATTACAGTGTCCTTTGTATCTTCAAAGTTACCAGTATTAAAATTGTTACAATTACTTTAATTAATGGACTGTTACTTATCTCTAGTTTTTGCATTTAGAAAGGGTCAAATAATTCTAAGTTTATTTTACGTTATCGTGGTGCGTTTACCCTGGCCAGTACCTAAGCACCACACAGCTATCTCTCATGATCCCCCTCCTCCAACAGGATGGGGGAGAGAATAGGAAGAGAGAAAGTGAGAAAACTTGTTGGTCAAGATAAAGACAGCTTAAGAACTGAAAAAAGAAAGAGCAAAAGAGAAAGAAAGGAAAGGGAAAGGGAAAATTTAAAAGAAAATTGATGCAAAGGCAATCACTCACCACCTCGTACAAGTGGACGGATGCTCAGCCAATCTGATAGTAATGGCTACCTCTCAAAAAAACCTCTGCCCTCGGTTTTTGTTGCTAAGAATGACACTACATGGTGTTGAATAACTCTCTGGTCAATTTGGCTCAGCTGTCCAGGCCATGTCCCCTCCAAGCTTTTTGTTCACCCTCAGCTTACTCACCACAGGGAAAGGGGACAGAATGGGAAAAACAGAAAGCCTTGACACTGCAAGTTCTGCTTAGCAGTAGCCAAATCACTGGTGTGTTATCAATACTGTGGCTACTATGAAGAAATTAGCTCTATTCCAGCTAGACCCAGTAAAATAAGACACTGTAAAACATGACTAGAAAATATTAAAGCTCTGACTTAGTAAGATGTTGTCATATTTTGCTGAAGTGATGTCTCTTACTTGTCTTTGGCATTGGTCATCAGCCTAAATCATGTACTGATTTTTTGGAGTTTCAGTTAAGAATGGATGTGCACACAGCTTCAATACAACTCCTCGTCTGGGAAACAAGAGGCAAAATTTTGGTTTCTACACAATCCCGATTCCTCAGGGGACCGGTACCAGTAAAGGACAGCCAATAGTCCTGCTTGTGCTCAGATTGATGCTTTGTCAAAGCAGCTGTCTACTTCAAATTCTTTTACAAATCAAATAGCAGTATCCTGTGATCTTCTCAATAATCCAGCTGTTTGCTCTAGGGGGTTTTGAAAAGTCATCTGACTGCTTTGACAACAGAAAGTTTGACTGCCTTTGAATTTGCTTTCAAAGACAAAATTATACAGGTCAAGCTATTGCCCATGGTGTATTCTGGTTATCTTTGACAATGATGGATACCTTCCATGACCATTTCCCACATCCTTTATGCCTACACTTCACAACTGTCCTTAATGATAAATGACAGTCGTCTGCAATGAATGACAATTTTCCAGTACTTTTATCCCCACAGAAATGGCATTATCATCACATTTTCTTGTTATAATTTATCAGACTGAAAAATACAGTCTCTGATTACTAGACTCTTTATTAATGTAATAGCTTGAACAAATACTAAGGTATGTGTTTTGAAATGTGGATGGTAAAATATATCAAGTTGTTAGGTACAGTATGCTCTGTTTTCATTACTTTAGGAACAGTAAATCTTCCTCTTGAATGAAAATGCAATGTGGAGAAGACAGACTGTTTTGATTTGAAATTGGTTCAGATATCCGAGCTGCACCCTGAAGAAATATGAAACTTATCATTATAAAATAAAGGGATACTCAAATTTGTACTTTGAATGGAAGTCTTGTTCTCACCCCTCACAGGAGTGGATATTTTATTTGCTTAGTGAGGTTTTTTTGCAGTATAGTTATGTGTTCACTGATTCAACAGGGACTGAAATTGTTCAGCAAAAAGATCTTCTGCAAAAAGTCATCCAGTAAAGTTTATACGCCGTGAGAAAAGATCTCATTTTAGGCCACATTTCCTGGCACTAATTACTCATTACTGGCAGATCCACTTGAATTTATCTTAACAAATAACACAAGCTTTGTTCAAAGTTATTATTTCCATTACAGTAACAATTAAGGTCCAGGACCTCTCTGTGCCCATGTTCCAAAGAAAAAAAAAAAAAAAAGGGACAGTATATAGAACAAAATGTTTGAAATCTGACCAAAGAAGACTATAATCTAGATATAAATCATCAAATAGAATGTGGTAAGTATAGAACCATCAGGATCCCAGGAACGATGAGAAAATATTGATGAGCTTGGTGGGCAACATCATTAGAGAACCTGAGTCTTGCATTATGCAAGGTATCACATTAGTTACTTCTGAGAAGAGTTCAAGGAGAACAAGCTTCCTAAGGTTTAAAAAATGTTAACAAGGACCTCCTCCCCGGCTTGCAGGGCAAGAAAATAGAAAGCACAAAGGAACTTGTTTTAAAATAGACGTGTAAAGGAGCCTGAAAAATCATGCCACTTGGGAGGACAAATGATCATCTACTATGAGGGGAAACGGCTTTTTTTTTCTTGTTTTAATGTGCACATGGATTGAGATGAATACATTTTTCTAATATCTTACAGATTTTCTATCTGTGGTATACCTCAGCAATATTTATTCGTTGTCAGTATGAGTCAAAGAAACCAGTTGCCAGATATTGGTAGGAAGCTGTACGTTAAGGCTGATGCAGTGAGAAAATGCTTGTGTGTATGTGTACACACAGCAGAAGGACTGTGAAGTGATACAGAGGTGAATCACAGTAAACGTATATAAACCTACTATTAAAGGCTGATCACATCACATGCACAAAGAAAGAATTACCAGATGGTAGCAGGCAGTATTTTTCCTTTGCTTGTGCATTCCTCAACTTTTGGAAATTCATGCATGTTTACCTCTGCGTTTGTGACCTTTATAAATGTGGCTGCTTCAGAAGGTACCTAATTTTCTACTTACAGGCTGATTCAGCACTATTTGTATGGCCTAGGTGTGCTGTCCGTGGAACATAGGGCATCTTCTCTGAGTCCTGCAGTAGCTTCAGAAATACCTTTCATAAAATAGGAAAAAAAATATTTAGAATCCACTTTCTAAACCCCACATAAATATAAATATAAATATAAATATAAATATAAATATAAATATAAATATAAATATAAATATAAATATAAATATAAATATAAATATAAATATAAATATAAATATAAATATGTAAATATAAATATAAGTATAAATATAAATATAAATATAAATATAAATATAAATATAAATATAAATATAAATATAAATATAAATATAAATATAAATATAAATATAAATAGACATAGACATAGACATAGACATAGACATAGACATAGACATAGACATATCTCAAATCACTCAGTCAGATATTAGCAGTGGCTGCTGTAGCCACCCTGCTGGAATATGACTATAAAATTGTCCAAGATCTCTGGTAGAGGAATCCTGAGGTTAAGAGGAAAGGAATAAGTGCCAATAGATGCAAAAACACCTATATAAGGATTTGTTGCCCCATGAACACTACTATCTGCAAAGATTTTTAAATAGATCGGCTGCCCTTGATTGACGTTTTATATTTCTAAGCTGTGGCATATGTTGGAACACAGTTACTGCAGTTTTTACTGGAGGCCTATTGACAGCTTAAAGTATCTTCTGATACTCTAGAAAGAAATCTGTGGGCACAACTGGAACACTACCAAAGAGTTCTAATTGTACCAGTACAACTAAATGTAATGTACAAAATCCTACAGAACTGAGAATCCACAAAGGTCTGGGAAGTGTCAGTAGATTTATGCAATAATGTGGGCAATAATGCTATTGAAAGATATTTAAAGGGCAATGCAATCATCAGGCAAAGTCAACATTAACAACATCCTGTCTAACTAATACTATGGAGAGGGCTGTGCAACAATGCATGTTTTGTAGCAAAACCATTAGTATGCATACCACAAATTGGGAGGAGATTATAGGATCCTGTTACTTAAAATCACCATGGGAAAAAATTAAATTATATTTTTTAATAAAAGTAACAATATAAAAATCTGCACTAGTGTAAAATTGTAAGGGTTGAACCTTCCTAAGCAGGGGAACACACATCAGAAGAGAATTAAAGATAACATTAAAAAAAAAAAACAAAACAGCACAATGCACCAACTTTATAATCACGAGATCTATTTAAATGGTATATAGACTTTGCCAAATAGATTTGTGTTCAACATACTGCTCCTTGCTTAATCTTTTTTCACTGTTCTGTTCACATAAAGTCATTTGAATTTAATAGAGACGTATTTCATTTTTCAGTCCCGGTGCCTTGGAGAAGCTTGGAGCAACTTTCATAACAAGTCAGTTATTAACACTCACCCCATTCCTTGTAAGCTCAAATGTAAAATAAAAGTAATATTTTCTTATCCCAAACTGCAATTTAAACAGTGATGTAGAAACTTCAGATAAGAAGAAAAAAAATAAAAGAAAAATTAACAGAAAATACATCTACCATGAGTATTTCTAATTGAACAGCAAAAGTACAACCAATTTTTGTTTTCTCTTGATGAAAACCTTCTCCTGTTTTCTCTTCTGTGTTTGGGTTGAGTTGCAAGACTTAGATTATAACCACAGTGCAACTCTCAGAAATCATTAAGAAACCATTTATTTCTTCCGACAAAAGAACCTGGTATTAGCTATAACAAAAAATTCCTTGTTTCCAAGGAGCTCATACAATAGACAATAAAAAACAGTCAATTTGAAGTACTTTATAGTTGTGCAAAGATATTTCTTGACTTGCTAAGTTCTGACTGTTACATAAACCATGTTTTGCTTGGTCAATATAATTGTCATTTAACAGTGGTTATTGATTGCATGTCACCTGCTAACTTTCAGGGGACACTTTTGGCCATTAACAAGTGCAAAGTCGGAAGAAATTAATACCTCCTGACATTTTTATATTAGGCCCTGGAGGGAGATCCTGACTGACCAAAGTCACGTTCTAATTTGTTGCCTTGGAGCTGTTTGCTGATGGCTCCTCTGCACACCAATTCGTCCAGCAAACCCAACTAATCTGAATCAACTAAAACCACAAAGGAATTGCTTCTTCCTGGCTACAATGAAGGCTACACTACAAAATGTTGCCTGCATATACTCAGTTCAGTGTCCAAATTCCTGCTGGGGTTGCAGACGCACATATTTTCTTACTTAATTATGTCATGTCACTTGAAGAGAGGATGCAGTTATGCCTTAAAGAAGAAACAAAACCACCAAATACTTTTCTAATATATACCATATCTACTGTAGGTTCACCGATGCAGCTATTCTGATACAGCTATAGAGGTAGAAGGTCACCTGACTTGCCCAGTCCTCCCCATAGTGTCCACGAAGTTCTCAAACATCCCATTAAGAATGGGAATCATTAGGGACCATATTGTACAGAACAAATAACAATCTATCTAATGTATCACAGGATATGGTGAACAGAAGTAATATTAGCCTAACAATGTTATTAGCAAATGAAAAAGATATTTAAAACCTAAAATGGAGCAAATGCAATATTAGTGAGATGTCAGGAAGTGATTTTTTTAGAACTTCAAGACTGCTTTGAAGTATGAATTGAATCTTGGTTTCCCTTGAAGAGTAAGATATTTAAAGAGCACGAGTGCCCCTCAGACTGGAAAAGAATAATGGTAAGTGTATAAGATAACAAAAAGGAAGGATAAAATAAAAATTATAACATCTTTCTTCCTTTTAAGTTGGAGTTCTTTGTTTCCATGTTGAATTGTTTGAATAGACTAAATAGCTCTATTATGTCCTATCCATTTAGTTGCCAATGCAAAGAGGCTTTTGATAAGAAAATTGAGAATTGGGCTTGTAACAATGACTAATGCTGAGATGCAGAGATGACAGAAATCACCCCAAATTAATGCATTAACTCCTCAAGCTGAAGGATGATACATCAATATCTAATACCACCTTTAAAGCTTTTTTTTAACCTCCCCTGCAGAAAACAACCAAAAGCAAGCTCTCAATTGAATAACAGATGTAGCACACTGAAGAAGCTTCATTATATTTCATGACAACCTCACATTTATTTTACAGATGCCAGTTCTGAAAGGTTGTATGATACCCCACAGGGACATAATCAAAAAAGGTTCCAAATATATACATTACCTCAGAATCTATAAAGTTTGGCAGTGAACAGTATTCTTTCTTATAGCATGTTAATCACCCTATGTAATTTGAAAGAAAATAACAATTTTTCAACAAGCTTCTTCAATAAGTTTTTTACTTGCCTCATAGAATTGTATAGTGGGAACATAATTTAATTTATATCTTTATGTAAAATGTTTATTAAATTTGTATGAGTTTTTTTCCTCCACCCCCACCCCTTGCCATAGCGAATGTTTGCCACACTAGCTTTATGTACTGTGATCATTTATAAGAGAAACACTGAAGAGATGCCTTTTTATTTTTAATAACTAAGTTGTATAGAGCTTAACTTTAAAGGAAACCACATACCTGCTGGTAGATCATTCTTTGGACTTCAGTTTATAAACAGTTGTGCAAAACTTAATCCTTTATGCTTGCCCAGAGTCCTAAAAACCTATGTAGTAAACCAAAATACTCCTAAAGATATCTCCCAATGGACCACTTCAGGATAGAGCAGCTCCACATAGTGGTGTATTGGTTTAATAAATTTCATGAAAATTGTCATTTTAGGTTTACTTGCATTATTTGGGTTCTACTTATATTTTTTCACAGACTATATAACATGAAAAATTCTAAATTTGTAAAACAAACCCTGAACTGTTGCTGCAGTTTCAAATATCTGACGCCATTAATTCCTATGCATATGGCTTACACAGCAAAGATACAATGCACGGGTGTTCAAGTGTATCATCTTCATAAAAACAGCAAAGATGAGCATCTCCCTAGGGGATCTTGTGTTGCAGCTGACCACAGTACTGTATCATACCATTTCATACATTTACAGGGAACAGAGGGAGAAGTGACACATCCCTAAGTATTTATTGCCATGTGTTAAAAATGCCACTCTACAAGAATCTGCATTTCATTGTTTTTGTGGGGTTTTTTTTCTAACATATATTAAATTTTCTGTCAGAAAACAATCCAGCATTGTCTGTCTTTAACAATATAGCTAATCACTGGATTACACAGTTTCACAAAGTGATATTGAATGAATTGTGCCATCAAATAAAAATACATGTGTTTTGTGCATCAAAAAAATACTGAGTCTCTTATCATCACTTGAAGAAGTGGGAAAAAATATATTTTCAAAAATATCTATAATGCAAAACTTGAACAGTGGTGGTTTGTGGAATCTTGATATTTAGACGTTATAGTCGGAGTAAAAAGAGTCCAAGCAAAATAACTTCTCACTGATATGGTTATTTACATAGAGCTAAATTCAGAAGTGATGAAGAAGCATAACAGAGTCTCTTTCTCTGATCTTTTTGGTATATATAGGCACACAAAAATATGTATACATAGGTATATTAGCACGTATATACGTTCATGTATACATGTATGTAACTGTACCTCTCTCGGTATACCCATAAAATACTCTTTATACATTTCCCCACACAGTTTTACCAAGTCCTAAGATTTACAACTTTGCAGGTCTGAGAGTACCCTCAGCATTTTTTTTTCCACCCCAAGAGCTACCTTAACTGAACCTGCAGCTTTGAGAGTTCATAGCTCATTCCAGTGCCAAAGATTCAGGACAACAACAGTGGTTCTCATTAAATCAATGAGACATGAACTTTTTCTTAAGTAAATGCAGAAATGAGCATATAAATGTTACACAGTTCCTCAGTGTTCACATTGAATTCTCGAAGTAGTAGTGCTGAAATTAACAGTGCAGCAAAGCGAGAAAATATACATTTATACATTTTGCCTGAACTTTTTTTTTTTTTTAGAAGACAAGTTTCTCACAAGAAACTGCTGTGAAATATGAAAGATACAATAATAGCAACTGGAAGTTAATACAGGATTCTCTAACCAAGAAAATGTCATGACACAGAAAAGCTAAAAGTACCTCTTCCAAGGTGGTGTCAGAAATGCCATAGCCAGTCACATGTAGATGATGAAGGCTTTGATCTAAAGCCTGAAACAGAGCTTTAAAGGAGGTCTTATCTGCCATTTCTGGAATTACATAGGTCAGCTCAGTCCCACTATTCTCTTTCAAGAAGGCTTCTGGGATGTGGGTCTGTACCAAAGATGTGACGCGAACAATATGCTTAGGATCCTGGATTTCAAACAGAGAGGGCTATCAGGAAAGAAAGATAATCATGCAAGTTAAATGTCACCAGAAGTATGGGATTTCATAGTAGAATTCATATAGGAAAATTTCCACTGATGAAACCATATTTCCTAGGACTAAAGAACAGTGAGACAAAACCCTTTTCAGCTAAATATTGAAATTCATCATTTTCAATGATGTAATTGTCTTCTTCCAAATAAGAATAGTAGTAGTAACAATAATCATAATAATAATACCACCACCTACCCAATACAATCAAGAAAGCTGATAGAAACATGTTTTGTGCACTATCTAATAATTTATGTCACATATTACTTCCTGGCAGGGACATGCACTCCCTTACCATATACATGACTATTACTTGGCAGGCACTCTTAAGTTCTGTTCAGTAAATTTATAGGATACCTTCTTTATGAGCGTTAGACTGTGTCCCTGGCCGTATGTTTCTCTCAGATAAGAGGGAGAACCACAGCACCTCAGCTGGCCATGCTGCAGGATGGCAATGCGGTCGCTGAGCACCTCTGCCTCATCAAGATGGTGAGTGGTAAAGATCAGTGTGCAACCTGCATCAGAAAGATTGGAACAAGTATGCAAAACTTGGTTTCTAGAGAAACACATCTTGCTTTCATGTGCGTCCTTTACTCTTAAGGGAAGAAGTTTCAGGGCACTTCAAAACGTAACTACAAGGCACAAACCAAACTCACATTTGGATTTACAGTCTGAGTTAGATTCAGGTCTAAACCTGTTTTGCCTTGTGTTATATGTAGTAAGGAGTATTAAAACATTACAACTTCAAGCTGGTTTAAGAGCTTAAGAAATTACTTAAAACCACATAACAGCAGTGTCTATTTCAGTGGATCATTCACTGTGAATTATTACAGCTAATTGAGTACTCACTAACTGAAGAGTTTGCTTCCCACAATCAGTTTTTAACCTTATGGCACTTAAAAATTGATGTAGCAGACTGACTAATGAGTCTATTTTCAGTAGAAGTATATACGCATCTATATACAGATATGTGCAAAATCAGAAAAGAAAACTAGAAAATAATTTTGACACACTAACAAAAAAGAGGAAGGGAGGGGAGGGGAGAGGAGGGGAGGGGAGGGGAGGGGAGGGGAGGGGAGGGGAGGGGAGGGGAGGGGAGGGGAGGGGAAACTTCAGAACAGGACTCAGAATTAACTCAGTCTTCTGTTAGACTGGGCTTCTTTCATGAGATAGCAGATAATTTTTCTTATCTCACTTGATTCCTTTAAAGTTTCCCAAGTTTAATTAAATGTTACTTCTGAAATGAATGTGTTTGTTTATTGAATAGCACTACGAATATTGTGACTCTCCTGTTTAAATTTATTGAAACAAAATTCCAGCAAGGAAAATAAGCAGCAAGTTATGTGTATAAGCTTTGTACCAGATTTGTACTTCAGAAGAACATTCCAGATGCTGCGTCGAGAACATGGATCTACTCCACTGGTAGGCTCATCTAGAACAACTGTCTTCGAGTTTCCAATAAAGGAGATGGCAATTGACAGTCTCCTTTTCATTCCCCCAGAAAGGGCTCCAACTGGTTTGTACTGATGTTGGGATAAATCCACATCTTCCAGAGCTCTGAAATAGGAGGACAGAAATGGGACTGGTTTTTTTTTCATGTCCACTCAGAGCAGAATTACTAAAATGTTACTGTAAATGGAAAGTGAAAAACTACAACCTCTGACTGATTATACAATTTGGTGGCAAAAATGAATAGGAAAAAATTTGTATCTTTACCTACAAAGTACATCAGTACATCAAAATACAGGCATCAACACCTTAAATACAAATTCTTGATCAGTATTATGCAGGATAAGGACAAACAATTTTGAAATTAATTCCAATAAAACAAATAACAGTTTGTCCAATGATTTCAGCAAACTCTAGGTTACGACCTCTAAAACTATTGTAAAGATGGTTAGTGCTTCAGTGTTTACAACTACCTAAAAAACCTTAAAAAATATATGAGCTTTTAGGAAACTTGTAGTCATTTGAAATAAATAAGGTGATACTGCTGTGGTTTTTTTTGCTTTTTTTGTTGTTTGTTTTGAAGACATCTTTCTGTAAAGTAAACACACTAGTGATCCTTCAGTAGGATAATACTACCTAATCCAGCCTAATCTAATTCTTGTGTTAAGGACTGGGAGATACCTTACAGAAATTGCCTATTCAACCCTTGACCCCTGATAGTCTTGCATCTGAGCAGTGTGTGGGAACGTGCTCAATAAAGGAAGCTTTCAGTTGCTATCAGGCTTCCAAGCGAAACATAAAAGTCTCAACAGTCCTAAACTAACTTCTTGAATCATTTCAGTGAACGTACAGTCTGTAAACCATGCCATTTACCCTATGAGAATTTTTCATTTTTAAGAAAACACATTTCTATAATTGTTGCATAGGCATATATCAAAGGAAATTATTCTTAATCTCTTTAGAAGGGATCTTTCTTTGCTTAATAAAACCCAAATTTATTTCCTTGTTTTGTTGTTTTTCTAATTTCTGTGAAGTATTTCATTGCCTTTAAAAAAACAAGTAAATTTTTCTTAGCAGCAAGGCCTGCAGAGTCCTGAGTATTCTTATGTGCCATTAGTATGACAGACTGCTGCTGAAATTACAATTCAGCAGTCTAAGTACAATAAAATACAGGATATTATTTTGCATAAATTTTAACCAAACACTATATCTGTTTTTTCCTTGTTGTTCTGGAGCGCTGTTTATGTTGTTTCTAGAGAGAATGCAGTATCCCACAGTAGAGATTTTTCAGATTAAAATTTTAAAGTATCAGGCTTTTATGATAGCTACCCAAAGGGAAAGCCATTTTGCCACAACTGTGTCTACATATGCCCAATTGTACACTTCAGGAGAACTCCCATCAACGTTGCATTTATTTCCATTGAAGCATGGAAGTGCCCAGCCCTCCACACAGTCTAGCATGAATCAGAAAGTAAACAGAAACTATTTACACTGCCACACTATTAGAAGAGCATACATTTTATTCCTAAAGTTCAGAAAATGCAGTTTGATACTAATGAACAAGATTTCACCTTGTACAGTTTATTAGTGATTTAATACACATGATGCAAAAATGAAGAAGATCTAGTCCTATAGGAAAAAAGTAGCAGTCCAAAACCACTAGCAAACATTCTCAGCCTGACAAGTGGCTAATCCCCTGAAGTCATGTCAGAGCTCTGACTTGTTTTTCTTATCGGATTGTCTGTTTTTAAACCCCTTCACTTATTGAACACATTTAAACTCTGAATTTAAGAAAGGAAAAAAATACAATGTCCTATTTTAAAACATTGTAACAGGCACTGTCTTTATCTGCCTTTTCTGGTTTTCCAGAAAAGGTTTTCTCTACTGCAGGTGGGGGAATACAGGATAATAAATGCATAAAGTCAGTGTTGGCTTAACTGAAAACTCAGGGTGAACACAAAGCAGTTTACTTTCTATCTGCCTCTCCAGCAAGGAGGGAGGTAAGGCAGACAGCATGAGGTGGGAACCACTGCAGCTGCTACCAGGTTCACCATCTCCACTCCAGTCAAAGCAAAATTATTTGATGGTTCTATATACCAGATTTTCAAACATTTGCATTTTCACTACAAAGACATTCAAGTAAAGATTAAAACTAAGAAATCAATTTTCAAAACACAATTTCAGAATATGAAGTGTGATAAATACTCATGGAAAACCTGCAGTTTTCATTTGCTTTCACTTGCAGTTTAGCTTTAGCACTTTCTTGTTTAAGTGCCTTGCAATAGAAACTACTGATTTACTTGACAGATTTCAACAAATAAAAGGAAAACTTACCCACTGACTTGCTGATTCAACTGTTCCTTTGTCCAGCCAGGTGCCTTCACAGATCCATAAAGCAGTAGATGTTCTCGTACTGTTAGTATGTTGAACAAGACATCATATTGTGGGCAAACACCCAGCTCTGTCCTGATGGCAGCCAGATCAGTACGTATGTCCTTTCCATTAATAATAATGGTACCAGAGCTTGGTGGATATAGGCCAGTCAACAGTGATCTGATACAAGAAAATAAATAGAAATTAAAAAAAAAAAAAAAATCAGCGAGATCATGTGTGCTGATTGTGTTACATAGCTCACACTTGGATTTCCTGAGGAACAGCCTAGCACCCTTAAAGCAACACCAATTCCATTGAGCATAGTCACAGAGACACCACTTATTAAAAAAATAAAAAAAAAGAAAAAAAAAAGATCTTAACAATCCATCATTTCCTTACTTTCAGAACAAAGCCTATTTTTCCTAATCAAATATGACAGACCACTGTTTCCTTTTTCACATGTGTATTCTAGCTGACAAGTAATTCCTAATTGGATCTTGTCCTGCATCACTGGTTTTCTTAAAGCTGATCATAGCTAATATAAAAGTAGAAATACATAGATGTCTTAATTGAGATATTTTTAGTGTTATTTTCATTTCTGGTCAACTGCCAAGAAAGAAGTTCCTTTCAGTCTCTAAGAACAAAGGACACAATCCCATAGAACTCCACATTGTCCATGTAACAGGAGTACATCTGGGATGTTAGAAAAGAACACTTTCCTGAGATATTTTCAGCTCCACAACTTGACATACCCAGTTCCTAGTTGAGCTGCTCCTGAACTAAATAGTTTCAGTGGCACAGAGGACCCAGTTTTCTATTCATTACATTGTTTTTGTTGTAGAGAGAATCACAGAATCATAGAATCATTTCAGTTGGAAGAGACCCTCAGAATCATTAAGTCCAACCATAACCTAGCCTAACTCTAGCAATAAACCTTGTCCCTAAGAACCTCGTCTAAACACTTTTTGAATACCTCCAGGGATGGTGACTCCACCACTTCCCTGGACAGCCTCTTCCAAAGCCTAACAACCTATTTCATCCATATTTTTTTTCCTAATACCCAATCTAAACCTCCCATGGCACAACTTGAGGCCATTTCCTCTTATCCTGTCACTTGCCTCCTTTTCTCCAGGCTAAACAGCCGCAGTTCCCTCAACCGTTCCTCATAAAACTTGTGCTCCAGACCCCTCCCAGCCAGTCCAGATCCCTCTGTATGGCCTTCCTACCCTTCAGCAGATCAACACTCCCACCCAATTTGGTGTCATCTGCAAACTATGACCTCCACTTTCCATGTGCTTTGGGAGATTATTAAACATTTATTTGGGAAAAAGAAAAAACAACATAGGAAGTATTTCACAAACATTTAGAAGTGAGAAAGCATGGGAGAGATCAGAGGGGACAGTAACAGCATTAAATGGCAGACTTACATAACTGTTGTCTTGCCAGCTCCATTAGGTCCCAAGAGTGCTGTTATCTGACCTCTGTGGAAAGTGAGGCTGAGACCTTTAACAGCAGCTTTCTGGTTGTCCACGTGCTCTTTGGTCAGAGACAGCAACACAACACCAATGGTGGCTCCTTCCATGCGAGGGCCTTTCCAGCTTGGAGGTGCTGGTTCTGTGTTGGGGAGAGCAGCAGATAAAGAGGGTTCTGAATCTAAACATATGTGTGTGCACATATAGGGAATAACAAATTAACTTAATCCGTGTTGCCATTTATCAAAGCCTAGAACAGATTTTCAGATGCTCCAAACTCACATAAGCTTGACTGACAAAGATGCTATGACAGTTAATATTTGCTAAGAACTTGACCTATTTGCAGTTTTAAAAAGCAACCTAAAACAATTATGCCAAGTTGCGTGCATGTTCACGTACATCTCCATCGAGTCAGAGAATAGTTGTTATATTTTATTTCTAATACAAAAAACATTTATAATAATGCTGCTTGAATCATTGTTTTATGCCCATAAGCATAAGAAAATTCTGTGTGAACTACTTCATATATGCCATCCAATTTCGGACACAAAACAATAACAGGCATAGCAAGATAATCCTCTCAATTCATCCAGTCAAAAAAGCAAAGCATTTTTCTTTATTAAATGACTTAGAGCAGCAGTCTAGTCTAAGCATAACTGAAGGTCTTCAAGGCAAGTAGATACCCAGCATTTTTCTAACGGTGAGATGATCATAAGATACAGGTAGCGCTGATTTCCTTTCTATGTCAGGAGGAAAGGTTGGCACTACTTTCCAAACATGAGCACAGTCAATCACCATCCCCATACATTTATTATTAGCATGCAATATTTTATTTACTCATTACAACTGAGAAAACTGGTAGTGGGATTTTTTCAATTCTCTTTAAACAAAGGCAAGCCAAATTGGAATGTTAGTCCAAAGAAACAGAAATTGCTGTGGATGAGAATTATGAGAAGAAAAAATTATCCCTTTAAAGATATATTTTATATATCAAAATATAAAAAGATATATTTACATATATTTATAATTTATATCTATATTTGATTTAATTTGATATGTAATTAAATAAAATATAAATAAATAATGCAAGAAGAGAGATTTATACTCAGCACCCACGTTTCTGCCAGCCATACGCTAGTAACGGTTCCAGCTTGTAGAACATACACTCCAGCCCTTCCCTGACACACCTCTGATTTCCAAAGTGCTTTCCACACCCACTATACCAGCTCCTACCTGGGATATACGGAACAAATGGAGAAATCTCCTGGGAGAAACTCACTTGGCTGTTCCAAGCAAATTATCCATGAAAAATGCATTTATCACGTTTTCAGTACAATCATGCCAAATTCTTATGAACGAGAGCAAGTCCTTTGCATGCAGGGCAGCTCTAAGAGTTCACACACAAACAATTTGCTACCAAGCACTTGACATGTATCATTTTAAGCAGAGGACAGGTGAGATAGATCCACAAAGTTGTAGGTAATCACTTGAAAGGCTTGAGCCGCAAGACCACACTAGTAACTTCTCAGACAGAGGTGAGCTTTTTCTTCACTTTCCACAGAGGACGTGGTGAACCCAAGGGGAAACACTGAAACTCTTCAATTTAAGTAAGGACCAAAGACAATAATCTCAACTAAGTGGAATTGTTTCAAATTACAGAAATTCAGACAAAATTCATACTGATAGCTGTTCCACAAATGCTTAAATGAACCTCAAAACTTTTTGACGTTTGCCCTGCTCTAGGAGATATCAATACATGAATCTGTTGAGTTGTTCATATACTTCACCTGTGCTACAGACAACTGGATCATTTCCAAGCTACTGTAACTTCCAAAAAAAAAAAAAACCACAACAACCCATCATGTTGTTCGAAGGACCAAGAAGGAATATAGGTGAGGGTTGCTTACTCCTTCATCCACAAAACACAAATGAAATATGAGAAAGTCCTTAAAGAGACTTGAGAGGAAAAAAACCTAAAACATCTAAAATAATTTTAAGCAAGTGAAAAAAGAAATAGGAGAACAGTGAATGTACCTGGAGGCAGATAAAAATTAGTTACAGTAAGAGTGGCTTTTTAAACAAAGGGCTAAGAAGCAGAGATAGAAAGAGTAGTGATTATGGAAGAGGGAAATAAGAAATAGAAGAGAAACAAATTAATAAGTTCATTTTTCCACTGAAACAAGAAGCAAAAAAAAAAAAAAACAGCAGATGAGGAGAAAGAAAATGAAACTGCAGGGGCGGGGAGAAAGTTAATATATCACAACTCTTTTCAGATTCAGTAAGAGTATGAAAGGGTTCAATGAACTTCAGAAGATTGTAGAAAAGAGGCAATACACAGGAACAGGATGAAGCAAAGAGGTACTTGTTTTAATTTTTTTAAATAGATTTCTTAAATATTTATGTACAATAGTTTTAATTAAACAATTCAAGAATTACAGGTGACAGCACAATTAGCAGTTAGTATATAATGTTCATAGTATACACTATATAATGGAGAGAAAGGGACAAGATCTAAACACATATTACAGAACCAAGCAATGGTAAAAGCCGATTGATCAAAATCAGTACACTGTTCAGAAAAGAGCAATTATTAAAATTATTTTATGACTACAAACCTTTTTCTTGGAAGCTTTCATTGAAGAAAAACATATTAGAATTCAGATAATGTCTCTTCCTCCTCTCTGCACCACATAGGTTCTTCCAGTAGGAAACAGTAAAAGGGAAGTACCATTGGTTCTTTAATCCAGATTTTCCTAGATGATAATTATGATAGAAACTGTTGCAAAATTTACAGTATTTTCATGTTTGTTTGTAGACTATTAATGTCCTATCACTAGTTACAAAGAGCTGTTTACACCATTTAATTAGTTCAAACTCTTAGCTGCGCTTAATAACATGGAAAAAAAGTCACTTGGCCATAACACCAGGTCCTGGATAAAAAAATCAATCCTCAGTGATACTGTGCTTTACCCTATCTCTAAATCAGCTTTAAAGTGGAACAGAATCATAGACTTAACAGCATTTAGGCACAGCCTAACACAATCTTGTAACCTAGAGGGGAAAAAAAAAAAAGTGGCCTGACAAGAGAAACAGCTTTATATTCTAAAAATAATCAATTGTACCAGTCATTAAAGATTATTTTTCCTTTATTATCTGTACAACTTAAACAAATCAGCCAGCATAAAAAACATGTATCATACGATTCAACCAGAAAGAGTGAAAATATGCTGCTACACACAGCCTAAACTTTGGCATTGCCCAATCTTTCCAGGCTTCACTTACCAATCACACAATACACTCTCTGTGTGTTTGGAGTTGCATGTCATTGACACTGAAAGGCAGGTGTTAATTTAGCCTAAACTTTTAAAAATTCAGTTGTACATTCTGCACACCCCTGTCTTTCAAGGCAAAATTAATTTCTTGGGTTTTATATTTTTAAAACAAATTCAGAGTAGCTAGAAGAAAAAGTAACATATGCAAATCAGAGGAAAGGTAAATTTCAAACAGCTAGTGAGGCATTAGGCTAACAATTAAAAATGCATCAAACAACTCAATAATATTCATAAAACCTGGGTAATTTTGTAAAAAATCACACTACTTTCTGAAAATATTCTTGAAAGATAATTAGTTTTCCTTATGCATTGGACTGTGGACTGCCTGGGAGCAAGATACGGTGACCAGGCAGTTTGAAGTTTTTGCGATCAGAAAACATGTGGTTTGTGGGTTTCAGTCCAAGTACCGGCTCAGAAAATTCATCATTTTCACAGGAAGCTTTGCTACTAGACTGAGCTTTCTTACTGTGAAATACCAACAAGTTCCTAAGTCTTTCCAATATTAGTCACCCTCA
Source organism: Streptopelia decaocto (assembly GCF_964273445.1). NCBI lineage: Eukaryota > Metazoa > Chordata > Aves > Columbiformes > Columbidae > Streptopelia > Streptopelia decaocto. The sequence goes on from NC_138655.1 coordinate 74,072,467, forward strand.
TATACAAATAAAAGATATTTCATGCCTGGCTACAAATTCTAGTCCATCCCCAAACACTACTCAATATTTACATATGTAGGAAGACTTTCTTACCCAGTCCATAAAGCAATAAGGAAGTTCTGTACATCAAAATGTCAACTCAGAAAAAGCTATTGTTTTGTTTTAGTTGCATACGATGAGGAAAGACAATTCTATCCATGCCATTCAATAACTTCTTCAAATACATTAAATAAGAACAGCTCCATGATCTTACCAGGAATAATGTTGCTGAAATACCAACCACCTATAGAATATAAAATGGAGTCAAAAAACATCATCCAGCACATCCATCCAAAGGTCATGTATCCTCCTTGTGCCATTGACTGGTGCACATTATTCCACTGAATTCCTGGTAGTAATAGTAATAATGATAATGATTTTTAAAAGGTCAAAGCTAAATCAGCACAGCATTAAAGATCACAAACACATCAACACCACACACTTATGGGTATTTTAGCACTGACACAAAAAAGACTGTAGTTAATAACAGTAATCCTAATGAATATAAATGAATTGCTATGCCTCTACAAGCCTCTGTTTATAACAGCAGGTGACATGCTGCTAGCAGTATGAAGAGAAGCTGTTGTAGAAAGGGCTGTTTATGAAGTTTTAGCTGGTTCTTAATTTGGCAAAATAAAAAGAACTATGACTCCAACAAAATGAAGCACTGATCTCTTCAATGAATCACACTATATGCCATTCTACTAACATTATAAAGAAACGCGTTACACAAATTTAAAGTCATTTCTATAATGCTAGACCTGAAAACTTATATCTTTGAATTCTAAAAAGCTGGTATTTGTGTGCATTGACTGTATTTGGAGGTAAACTGGAACAGCAAACTCACAGAGTAATTGCTTCATAAACTTATTACTTTGCAAGAGACATGAAAAGAAGAAGGTACAAAACACCAGTACTAAATAAATGTACCACATTACTAAGTGAAAAACAAAAGTAACCAAATCATAGATTTACAAAAAGCATTGTATTTTTTTCTGAAAATGCTACTTTATTTACGGTACAGTGGGTTATGATATTGTTTCTAAAATTATTTTTCTAAGATTGTCAGGAAAAGCAGTATTTCCACAAAGCACGTTTTTCCTTTTCTTCAGGAAAGATGAGTCATTTTCATGAAAAGTCTGGTGGGAAATTTAAGTAATATTTTCTGCAACTGTCTTTTCCGCTCTTACAAGTTGGTGTCATTATGTCATTTTGATACTTTTGCAATACCTAGTGGTTTGAAACATCCACTGTCATCAATATCAATCTTGCCATAGTAGTAAAAATAGAAAAGGATTACATCCCTTTAGCTATTTAGATACATAAAAGCATAACCTTTGTAGACATTTATCAAGGGTACAGACATTCATTTTTCTACTTTTCTAGAACTTTGGTTCAGTAGGGGCAGTAATTGTTTTTCTTACTTTCCAATGTACAATAGTTAAATATTCACCTTAGCATTATGTGAGAGTGAATAACTTACACTGTTCTTGTTCTGTATATTGTTCTCATAAACCTCCACTGTGTTATACACTAGTGCATGTGTGAACCCAGATGCATCTACCAAGCTCAACCCAATGAACAGGAAATCTGATTAAAAAAAAGCCAGGAGGCCTGCATAGATGAACAAGGAGCTCCTAGCCAAACTCAAACATGAAAATTAAGTATATAGAGAGTGGAAGGAAGGATGGATAACCTGTGATGAATACAGAAATACTGTTCAGGCATCCAAAAGCTAAAGCCCAATCGCAATTTAATCTGGCCAAGGATGTCAAAGATGACAAGAAGGGCTTCTATAAGTACATACATGACCAAAGGAAGACTAGGGAAAAAGTGGGCCTATTGCACAACAAGACAGGCGACCTGGTTACACAGGATGTGGAAAGGGTTGAGGTACTGAATGCTACCTTTGCATCAGTCTTTACTAGCAAGTCTGATTCTTCAGAAATCCCCAGTCTCAGAGGCCCAGGGCAAAGTCTGGAGCAAGGATGACATACCTTTGGTGGAAGAGGATCAGGTCAGGAAATACTTATGGAAACTGCCCACAGATAAGTCCATGCACCCTGATGGAATGCACCCAAAAGCACTGAGGGAGCTGGCTGATGTCATTATAAGGCCACTCTCAATAACTGATCAATGATGGAAACTGGGAGAAGTGCCTGAAGACTGGAGGAAAGCAAATATCACTCTTATCTTCAAGAAGGTGGACCCAGGGAACTACAGGTCAGTCAACCTCAATTCTGTCCCTGGGAATGTTGTGGAGCAGCTAATCCTGGAAACCATTTCCAGGCACATGAAGGACAGTATTATCAGGAGTAGTCAACATAGCTTCACCAAGAGGAAGTCACATCTGCCAAACTTTATTAAACTTCTGTGATGAAAGGACGGGCCTGGTAGATGAGGGCAGACTAGTGGATTTCATCTACCTGGACTTGACTAAGGCTTCTGATACTGTCTCCCATAAGATCCTCCTACAGAAACCGAAAAGTATGGGCTGGAGGAGTAAACTGGATTTCAATCTGGCTGAATGTCCAGGCCCACGGAGTGGTGATCAGTGGCATAAAGTCTAGCTGAAAGTCAGTTACTAGAGGTGAATGTCTTCATTAATGATCTGGATAATGAGGCAGAGTGTAGCTTCAGCCTCAGCTTGCTGAGGACACAAAAGTGGGAGGAGGGGCTGATATGCCAGAGGGTCATACTGCCACCCAGGGAAGCCTGCACAGCCTAGCGAAACAAGCTGACAGAAACCACAGGAAGTTTATCAAGAAGTGCAATGTCCTGCACTTCTCAAGGGACAATCCCATGTACCAATTATGGTGGGGGACACCCAGGTCAATAGTATCTTTGAAAAAAAGAACGCGAGCGTCCTGGTGGACACAAAGTTGAACATGAGCCAACAGTAAGCCCTTGCCACAAAGAAAGCTAATTATATCTTGGGCTTCCTTAGGCAAAGCATTTCCAGAATGTCAAGGGAGGTGATCGTTCCCTTTTTATTCAGCACTGATGAGGCCACACTTGAAGCTCTGGGTCCAGTTCTGGACTTCCTAGCACAAGAGATGCATAGAAGTACTGCAGTGTCCAGCAAAGGGCTACAGAGCTGATTAAGAGACCGGAGCACCTCTCCTATGAGGAAAGGTTGAGAGATCTGGGACTGTTCAGCCTGGAGAAGAGAAGGCTTGAGGGACATCTTATGAATATGTATAAATACCTGAAAGGAGAGTGCCAATAAGACAGAGCCAGGCTCTTTTCAGTGGTGCCCAGTGACAGGACAAGAGGCAGTGAGCAGAAACTGAAACACAGGAGGTTCCCCCGGAACATAAGGAAACACTTTTTCAGTGAGAGTGACTGAGCACTGGCACAGGTTGCCCAGAGAGGTTTTGGAGTCTCCAACCTTGGAGATATTCCAAAGTTGTTTAGAAATGGTCCTTGGCAACCAACTCTAGGTGGCTCTGGTAGATCAATGGAGGTAGACTAGATGACTTCCAGAGGTCACTCCCAACCTGAACCATTTTGTGATCCTACAAAACTCCCTGTTAATATCCTCACCAAGAAAGCAAGTGTTAGAGTTGCCTCTGACATTGCTGAAGACGTCCAAGAAACTGTTCTAAATGCCTTTCCAAAGCTTCCTCCACTGGCCTGAGAGAAATAACACATGCAATGAGTGAAATAATATTCAGTCATCTGCTCACCCTTAGATAGCTCTACCGAATTTCACTAAATATAAAGTTTGGGTTTGCATCTCTAGAATGATTTCATTGGCTGAATACATTCATTCTGTCATCTCATGTGATGTGGAGACCTTCCTCTAACCTCTATTGCAAATAGAGCAATGCTAAACCCACTTTAATTTATTGCTAGAAAGTGGCACAAGCTTACCTTGTTTCTCAAGAGGTGTTAAAAAGCTTTTTCTCCTGTTATGATCTGTCTTGTTAACTCATAATTAGAGATATTTTTCAGAATGAAGTGAAAAAGATTTGCAGCTGTAGTTTTCAAAATATTAATCACAAAGCTTTTCTTTGGTCTGGAGAGCTTACCTATTTCTTGGCCCTCAAAGAATGTAATGAAAAATACTCCTTGCCCAAATGCAGTTGTAGACAGAAGACACTACTCCACAGGAGAAACAGAATGCAAACATCAGATAAAACATTTTGTTAACAAACTCGATGAAATAAAAGAACTGATGATAATAAAAGCAAGCACAAAATAAATAGACCTTTGTTTCACGTAGGCTAATGGTTATTATTTCATTTTATGTTTAAACAATATGCTCCCACATACTGCAGTAGTATTTTCTATACCTTAAAGAGCTCCACTGATGCAGTTATTAATATTGGAAAACATTACTTAACTATACAATGAGTTATAGACCATCATAAGTCTACCACATACTGAAAACTTATAATGTATAAGAGTTTCTGTAGTAAGAGCAGAACTCAAGAAGAAACAGAGGCAGAAGGAATATGCACTTTGGGTGCAATATGATGAGACAGCATTTTTATGCAAGGAAATAACATTTGACTTCTAAGAAGTGACATAGTCATGCTGTATCACAAAAGCACAAAGTAGAAAATGAGCAAGTTAGTGATGTAGTATAACAAGAAAGCATGACTGGTGATCAATGAAAAAACACTGTTGAGTTCATTAATGATGATGCGGGGGTCCAAAAGCATTACTAAAATTAAGAAGGATTACTCAGTGATAAAGTTATGCAGTCTTAAAGTGAGCTGAGATAGCAGTTCATTTTATCTCCTATGTTAAAATAATGCAATTAAATAATGTTTCTGCAATATTTGACACAAAAAATAATATATTATGTAGCTGTCTAAAGAAAGAAGTATGACACAGGCTGCTTCTTAGGAAAAAAAATCAAAATCATGAATGGATTAAACTTTCGTACAGAGAAGTTCATGCTAATTCCCATCAACTGGGTCCCTACCTCTTACATTGTTAAGGTTTCACCATCTCACTTGATGGTCTCTCCCCCTCTTCAAAAATTATTGTCTTTTTTACATGCTGCTGCCTCTCATTTTCAGCAAATGCAGGATATCTGAAGAGTTATTTTGAAATAACTGGTTTTAAAGTCTGCAAGTTATCTGATGCATACTTTTCCTCTCTGTGGCCCAAAGGTGGGGAAAAAAGGCCACAATAAGAAAAAAAAAAAAAAATCCACCCTATTTATCCCCAAATTCTCTAGTCTTACATCTGTGCTTACTTGTATGCAAAGAACCAAAATATTTTATCTGATCAATTAACACTGAAAAACTGTCTATTTTATTTAATAATATATGAGTTATTCCACCAGCTTAATTTCTTACATGAGTTATTTTGAAAGACAAAAGCCATCATGTGTGAAATATGGTTTGCATTGTATGATGGTGATATTTGATATCCAAATCAGGCAAACAGCATGTTAAGATAGTACCAAGACAGAAAACAGCCTATGGCATACATAGGACAGGAAAAGATGTGGAAGAACCAATATCAAAAGAAACATACACCTCAGACTGTACAGCTAAATAAACAGTAGATACATTTCTGATCTAATCCCTAATTATACTCAGAAAATAAATCACTACTTTTCCTCCAAACAAATAATGACTTTCAAGAGTGGCATATAATCTGATGTCCTTGAAAGGATGCTAACATTGCAGTATTTTAAGGCCAAAGCATAAAGAGATTTCATGAGCATGAGGAATGCAACCTCCTTATATTTTCTGTATGTTTACAAAATTTCCCTGAAAAATTATTTTTGATTCCTTTCTACTTTCAAAACATGAAACAAAACATGTGACATTTCCAGTGAAACCCAAAAGCAAACAGAAGCCTTGGAAAATATAAGTAAATTATAGTCTAAAGTTTCAAAACTAGGGAAATCCACAGCATGGTTAGAGGAGAAAAATTAGAAAAGAAAAAAATATATTTACCATTATAATCTGGTTGGTGAAACTCAACTGGTTCTGCAAGACCAACAAAACTATGTAGGGTAAAAAACTGATCATATACACAAGGCTGGCACACAGAGCTGCTGTATCGGCACTGCTAAAAAATGCTCCCAAAAAGTAACTTAACATAATAACTGTAACTCCAAAATCCAGGATAAAAAGGAAGATGAGGAATCCATTGCTATGAGCAAAGATACCACTTGCTTTTAAAATGATGGCCAGAGCACAGCTGCTTATTGTGAGCACAATGACATTCTCCAGAAACCAAGCAAAGAAATGAATGGCTGGATGAACACCCATTGTCTTCATATACTGCAACACAACATAGCAAAGAGAGTTTCAAGTTAGGAAACAAATTTTCTTCTTTTTTATTTTTTAAGCAAAATATGTTGCCATCAAGACGCTACTAACATGAGGAATCCGAGTGCTTAGGTACATCTGTCTTTTGCATAAGGCTGCAGGACCAGATATCATATTACTGGGTCCTCCAGTGAGGAGTTTGCCTTTTTATACTCTAAAAAGTACTGAGCACTGTATAAACAATTTTTTTTCCAGCCTATTGCTCAACTAAAAGTAGCACATAGATAAATTTGTAAACCTTTATGTACTAGCATGTAAATAATAAATTAGTCAAGTATAAGGCATCACGCCCCTTTTTACAAATGAAACGCTTTTGGAAACAAGCCAATAATACTTCTGAAACATTTTTTCAGAAGATGGCCAAAACTATTGATTTTATTTACTATTTTAAAGGATTAAAAAATAAGGCCTATCTTACAACACAAATTTAAACAAATTTGATCATTTTCCAAATTAAAAAAGTTTACTCCAGCAGTATAAAGACCAGTGTAATTCTTAAAAAAAAAAAGGTCATTTATCCACACAGAAAATTTATCATACACCTCCTGTCTTCATGTTTGTCACCTGCTGAGACTAGCTGTTGATATAAGCAAATAATTGCCTCATTTTTTCTGTGTCATCCTCCCTTATATTTCTGACACTTACACAGGACATGGCGAATTTTTTATTTGGTTTAGGAAGTTTTATCATTTTAGACCACATATAGCAAAACATGGAGAATAATGCAAAATAAGAACCATTCTAATTCACAAAGATTTTTCCAAATAACAATTTCCAGCTTCAAGTTTTATGGATCTTTTTCTTGTTGCTTTTTATCTTAGGACCAACATTTGCATGCTAAGAGGACTGATACACAAACAAAGTTGTGAATCTCAGTTGGCAGCTAGAACTAGAACCTACTGCCCAGAGGAAACAAGTGAAAGCAAAACCAGTTGGATTATTAGTACATAAAAGTATCTCAAAGTTTGAATTTCATATTTCAGTACACTTAGATAAATACATTTTATTTTCAGAGGCTAATCTGCCTCTTACCTCTTCAAGATGAATTTCTCTTTCATAAACCAACTTGCGAACCATGCCAGCAACTGAAACCATCCATGTTAACATCATAATAAGTGGGAAAAAAAACCCTATATTGTTCAGGAATCTATGAAAGAACATATACGCAGGGTTGTTAGCCCACAAAGGTAAAATATTTTCTTAGCAGAATGTTCATAAGATAATACAAGGGCTATGCTCAAAGTATGCACAAAATATGATCTGACATGAGCAATAAGGCTTGTTCTGATAAGACCTGCTTATTTTTCATGTAACATGCTAAATATATGTATTGGTACTACAATATTACATTAATATTTGTCAACAATGCAAGTGATGTAATCATTCTTTAGTACTCCATTCAAAGTCAAACTGCATTCAGGTTTGTGTCTATGACAAAGTAATATGTTTGCACAGTAAGGAATAACAGGATCCAGTCAACTGTTGCTCCACTTTAACAAATTTATTATCACTGACTAATTTTAAATTCTAATAGTCAGGATGTTTTGATGGTTTTGCAAAGAACAATCCTACACTTTTTCTTTTGCTTCATCAGCTTCACAGAATATTTCAACACATACCAGAGACCAGAGACTACTCCATAATATATCTGCAAAAATCTCATGAGGGGTCATTTGCCAGACAGAAGTTGTATAAGCGTGTTGTGATCGCAGATGTTAAACATCATTTGCTGTGCTATAACATTCTGTTACTGGACATTCTGGTTCAACCCTGTGCTGAGATATATATTCACTTGCCACAAAGACCTGGTAGCTTCCCAACTTCTCTAAGACAAATCTAATAAGAATAATATATTTAATTAAAAAGCTGAAAGTTTACTTACAAATCACTGGTATGACAAGGGTAAGGCATGGCTTGCACCTGAATGGCTGGCTCTGAGGTTTCTGTCCCCGTCTGTGCTGAAATAATTGCCCTTTCAATCATTTCTTGAAGAGGAATAAAGATGTGGTTGTATTTAAACCCGTCAGCTGGCAACTTCTGAGGATGCGATTTCCACGCTGGGTTTTTAATCAAATCTGTTCTCATGCTATAGAGAACACTGGTTCTAATTGTATATGAAACATGTTGTGGAAGGAGGTTGCTAGAATCTTGTGTCTTGTTCTTTGGTGTATCGAAGATGATACCTGACACCAGAGAAAAAGGCCCTTCATACCCAAGCTTATATGATTTATGATATTTACATAGCTAACTCATGTCCAATTGTAATATGATAGTGCGATACCTTTACTTTTCAGGGCAGGTCTCTAAAGCTACTTGACCCCTCCACACGAGAACTGTAGGTTTCATAGAGACTTACCCTTTTTACATTCATGAATATGAAATGTAAAAAATCATTCACATGATAAATGGGTTTGCAATCATAATTTTTATCTGAGAAAATTCCTTCTGTGATTCATTTCTTTGAATTGCAGTTTATTCTCTTTGAATCCAGATTTAACCCCTTTTTGGGGACCGATCTCAATTCTATAGTGAAAGCAGCAGCCATAAAATTTGTCCATCAAAGGATAACAACCCCTGAAAGTGGATAACAAAGTAAACAGTACCAACCCACTAAATTTTACTCCAGTTTTTAATTTCTGAGTCAATTACAAAACTTCTGTTTCAACATAGCAGAATTTGCATATTTATTTTTTCTAGCTCTGTATTTTAAAAAATTATTTCTGGATGAACCAGACTTTTTAGGACTTGTTGATGAATGTGAAACATTGACCTTTTTTTTCCTTAGGAAAGGAGAGAGAGGTCTAACCTACCACTTGGCTCTCTGAAAGATAATATATCGAATAATTTACTGTAAATCTTATTTTTTTCAACTAGCCAATCTCATTTCCCATTTATGCAAACATTTAATTTCATCAGACATTTCATGAGACTGTGAAGGCTTTGAAGACTACAAACAAAGCAAGCAAGGAAAATTCCCCTTTAGTTTCATATCTTACTATGGACAGGAATGTATGCCTGTATCTGAGCATGTAATGTTGACATGCTGAATACATGAGGTCCCCTAAAATGCCGTCTTCCCCTTTTAAGTCACAGTACTTAAAAAGTCACAGTGAGATTATAAGGCCACTGTACTGAGAAAACACCGAAGAATTGTTTTTGGTTTATGCTAGTATATGACCCTTCCCTATGTAAATAGAAGAAAAATGGATCTAGAACTTGACAACTCTGTTTGTGGAGGTCCAAGATCTATGTCTGTTTCTCCTCTTGAAGGTGTAATCAGTTTAACTCCCTACAAAGTAATCCTGAGAAATTTTCCTTATCTCATGGTATCGCCTGTTGTTTTATGTTGATGGAGGGTGGTCACTTCCACATTCTGCAAATGTGGGTACTGCACAGGTTACAGAACAAACACAGGATTCTGGAATGAGTGGTTTTATTCCCTAGAACTGCTTTGACACATCTTCCATTGTGCACTTACAGGCATCCAGGAAGACAATAAAAACAAAAACAATAAGGGGAAAAAAAAATGTGGCACACTTTGTATAGATTTAAATGGGACCCACTTTTGGAAAGGCTACATGAAACTTAAAGCATTTTATGCAAGAAGAGAAAGTGTGTGTAATTAAAAAAATTCTTGACTTTTAATCTCTTTTGTACAATTAACTGATTCTTAGCAATAAGGATATAATGCAGGAAAAAGTATAGAAAGCATAATCCCAGGGAAGAAAAGAAATATATCCATTGTTTAAGAACTTATTTGAATAAAGAAGTTAATTTCTCTGAGGTGTTTGTTTAAGAATAAAACTTAGAGAATAAATTTTCTTTCCTCCCTTTTGCTAAGCCAAGAACATAAAAATTAAAATTTGAAAGGATGTAAACTGGATGATCTTCTTGTAATAAGTAGTCAAGTTTCCTCAGCACCTACTTTTTTCAACTGATTTTTCAACTTTTATTCTACTTTAAACATTTATGACTATTCTTTTCAATATTTTGTTAGAAATAACAGACTCCAAGGATTCATTTGGCAGTTCCACAATTAAAACAACAATATAATTAGTCTTTACAGAATATATCATAGCATTCAAATACTGTGGAATACCTCTGAGCCAAATGTACTTTATTTTGCCTGTATTATATGTGTTTTAATACATACTTTGAAACTGCGTAAGCTTAACCTACCTTATCAATAAACACAGACAACAACTACAAAATGGGAGGTTTTCTGTCAATGCATATTTTAAATAAGGTACTTACTAGCCAAAAAATTATTTTGCCGCATGAGTTCATGAGCCTTCTCCTCCAATTTCTCAACAGAGTCAAAAGGCTGGAAACGGTCAAGTAACACACAGGAAGATATATTTACCACAAGCTGTGACAACAGGTCAATTTGTTTACTTGCTGAGCTGTTAAACATCTCGTTCATCATTGTTTCTAAGATAAGGAAACAAATTAGATTTCCTTAGTTTTAATGAGCAGAAAGCAATGTTCTCACTTGCACATCCTATAAGAGTAAATACCCCTTTTATTTAAAGAAAGGAAAAACAATTTTTTTTAATAGGAATTTTAGTATGAACTTGTGGTAGTTCACATTCCAGTGGCTTTTACTCAGCTACATTTTCCTTCAATTTCAGAGCAGCAAAAATGTAGCAAGTTCTAGCAAAGTTCTAGAAGAGATCATGTCCTTGAAGCTATAAGACTTTTAACATTTCCTTATTTTACCATGACTACTCCCACAAATACAAGTAAGTTACTATACTTTGAACATCACAACAGAGATCCATCACTTTCATCTAGTAATCTATTGGCCAGTTCTCTTCTTGACACTGCAAAGTTTCGGGCACCTTGTTATATAGGGCACGAGCATTTGGTCTTGAGCCCTATGTTTAAAAAGCATCTGAAAAAAAAGCCTACAATCCCTCCATTCTGAATTTGATCTTATCTACAGATGAATGTATACCTTGACCAAAGCCTAGTTTCCAAAAACACTGACCCTTTGTAGGAATTGTTCATTCATTGATGGAGAATGTAGAAATAGTGCTATATCTGTATGTTTGAGAGAACAACCAGAAGGACAGCATGATCTAGAAACAAACTTAACTCATTTGGATCTAATGGAAACATCTGAAATTCTCAGGTTAAAAGACAGTGTTATAAAACATGCAGTACAAGTTTCCACCTTAGATTTTTCAAGAATCTACTTGAAGATATAGGTTTTAAAGAGAATAGGTGGTGACCTCACTTAATAACAGTGGTGACAGGCAAACCCTGGATTATAGATGTTATTCAGTGTCAGCACAGGAAATATTACAATAGGAAGGCAGATAAGTGGAACAATGTATGGAGCAATCTAGAGAAGGGATATGGTTACCAGTGAGAAACCATGAAGATCACAAGGAGACAAAGTAGAGGAACTGATAGTCTAGAACACAGAGGGCAGGCAAGCAGTGACAGGGAAATCACGGGCTGAGAGACAACAGCGCTAAATATAGATACTGTGTCTTATTTACTGCTATCCTTGAGGATGACAACAAAGGAAATACCTATGATGCTGCTTGTTTCATGGCATTAGAGAAAACAGAATATTCCTAACATTAAGACCAAGTAGTAGGGTTAAGCTTTCACATGTATTTTTATATTTATATATATATATGTGTGTGTAATTATATGTATATCCATATATATATATATATGGATATACACACATACAAAGAAAAAAAAACACACCAGAGATTTCTTCACCAGCTGATCTCTGAAAAACCTTAATTTTAAATCAATAATTAACTAAAAAAAACTTTTCTCTTATGAATTAAGCCATTGAATATTTTAGCATATGAAATACCAACTAGCTTGCTCCTTCCTTGGAATACAGCATAGTTAAATGTTTCTGGAAGCAAAACACCATCTTTCACAACGTACATGAACTTCTGTACTCTAGCATAGCAATAACACATGTATATGAACAGATACAATCCACAGGAAAGTTTTAGAATGAAGATCTACAGAATTGCTTGTCTTGTATTTTTCCCATTTATAAATGTAGCAATTACAAATAAAAAACTCAGCAAATCTGTTTTCGCTATTATCTTCCTACTTTGTTACATACTCTCTCAATCTTCCATGTAGTTTGTTTAACCTATCATTAAGTAACTGGGAGGAAATATAACTATTTTGTTTATGTCTATTACATAGAAGTGCTATTTAAATAAAAGGTCACAAGAAAAATAAATTGGAATAAACCAGCAATAATTAATTTAGGTCAGAAATCAGGAGAAAGTTTCTACTTAGCAGGTAATTTTGATGGCAGCAGAGCTTTCAGTGATGACACTGGAGCTATTTGTTTCTAGCTATGTACACATAAAAGTATTTCATTACAATGAGGGCAGCAGAGGGTAGCATGGAGGAAAGCTGCCTGGTTTTGATTTTGCTTTATTTTGGTTTGGCTCTGGTTGTCACATCCCCAGTCACATGTAGCCCCCTGTAAAGCAGATTCCTTGGTAGTGAAAAAACACTTCACACCTGGGAGAAATCACAGAGGAAGGACAGGAGACTCAGTGATGAAGAAGCTAAAAAAAAGAACCTACAGCACACCAGCCTTCCAGTGCCCCTTGAGAAGTTTGTAAGGACTGTGCCCAGCAAGGAGCCCGCAAGCTCTAGCAGGTCAGGGTTTATATAAAATTGGTTACACCCAGGAAATTATTGCAAATTGCTGGGTCCAAAAGCAGGCATGGAGGAATACAGTTGCCATGTGCATAGAAAGCTAGTTCAGAAAATAAAGGGTTTAAAAAGAAAACCACAAACTTTACTTTGTTCCAGGTGAGTGCAAACTGACACAGTATCCCTGTAAAACAGTTTTAGAAATCGATAACATTGTGAGGTCTTAGAGCATAATAATTTTATAGAGAGGTTGAAAGTGTTCTATATCAATCCACTCTGTGTCCACAACACTTCCCAGCAGGAGTAGCGGGGTGGATAACATGTCACTAAAATTGTTCACCATATTTATGACATCATAGAGAAGTAAAATAAAAAGAATACAAATGCAGCACCTTGGATTTGAGCATAATTAAAAGTCAGCTTAATACAAGTGTAAATGTAATAAACCAAGGAAATATTTGTTTTAGTTAGAACAAAGAAAAATACCTAATCAGACAGGTTAGGTGATTTTAGAAAACTTGAGCTTTGGATGGATATAAACAGACTGAGAGTGGTAAAACCAATAACATATAAAACATAAGAACAGAGGTTTACAGCGACAGCTGCACATGATTATAGACTAATAAAATGAACAAAAAGGCATAAAGAAAACCAACATAAAAATAAGAGGGCATATCCATTTTTCAAAAAGTAAAATGACAAAGCAAATCTGTAGAAAGAAGTGTAATGAAAGTGGAAATGCAGAAGAGTGCTCTAGCACTTTGGACAGATTAGCTTCACAAAGGCATAAATGCTGTTGTGATCTACATCCCATATTGATTTTCACTTTTTATATGATATTAATTTTATCGACCATATGCCATTAAAATAAAGACATTCTAGTTTCATGAGCCATTCTACTTAAATGATTTCCTGTATTCACCATTCGAGACTATTAACAATGTATTCCATGTTAGCAAGTATCCTGAGCCCTTTTAAAAAGTTATAGCTTGAGAAACACTTGCACAGATTTCTGTGGTAGTGTTGTCTGCAACAATAAAGATGGACCTGATAACTCCAGAGATCTTGATACCTGCTTAATGAAATACCACTTGCCCATAATCTGTCATGTAGTTCCCAGTGATAGGTCCAAACTAAATCTATTTATTACTCAATTGATATATTGAGACAGCTATGTTTCCAGCAGGCTTTGCTGAGTAAGAGACTTGCTCTTTCCTCCTTCCTATGTTTCCAATTGTGCGATTCTGTGGAGTATTTTTTTTTGCTTGTATTGAGATTCAGCTTCACCAAGAGGGGTGAGCTGTGCCTGACCAAGACTAGGCAACAGTTCAGCGGTTAAGTAAATCTTCCTGAGAGATACCGGATTCAACCTTCAGTTCCTCATCTAAGGAGGACTCTGAACACAGTCTTTAAGTTTCTGGATTGAATTCCAGACACCATTTGTCCTTTTTCCTAGTGAAAGTGTGCACAGCTAGTCCTAGCCTTCAAACACAGTCTTCAAATCAGGGCCAGTTTCAATTAAATCTCACATCCTGTGTACAAAAGAAAACCCAAGAACCTCAGCTCCCACCAACCATGACAGCATGAGCTCAGGGCAATAATACAATTTAAGAATTTTAAGAGTGAGAACACACTTCATCATTTACAATCTCAGTGGATTTTGTGCACCTCCTGCTTGGAGGCAGGTTTCAAAATCCAATAAATGTTGCACTTCAGATACATCTATTTGTTTATCTCTAGACCAAATTCTTTGACAGTAGACCAGACTTAATAACGTGCTGTAAAGTCCATTTTTTTTCAGCAATGAGGGCCACACAGACCATTCATGGGAGCATCTGAGAGCTTGTCACTGCCCTCCTCCAACAAATGTCTGGAACAGATTTGCATTTGGCTCAAGTATCCTAGCACTCACTGATAACAAACTACACAGATCTGCCCAGTCTACAACTGTCTTCCTTTAGGAAGCATCCAGCTCCCTTTGTACATCATGTCACACTGCTATTGCATTTTATCCCACCCTTCTCTCTTTCTGTTCCTCAAAATCATGAGCTTTTCTTAAATGACATTAGGCTCTGCTTTGGTATGAACTGTTCCTCCTGGCAGCAACCATTTCAGTTATGCACCAACCCTATTGACAGCAGGACATACTGAATTCTTTTCAATTATCACATTCTTATAAAATCTTTAAGTAACTTAAATTGCCAGCATAACCTTTCCTCCTCCTCAAATCCATGGATATTCAAAATTGCTCATAATAATCCCCATCTCCTCCATTATAAACTGTTCCCCTAGGGAAATCTCTGTGGCCATGGAGGGCACACTCTGCTCCTGGAAGTCGGGCTGCCAGGGCTCAGTACCAATGCAGAAAGGGTGCAGCCAAGGTTGGCTATGACCCAGGAGATGACTGCTGGGCAGCCCCATGCAGGCACCTGAGCCAGGACCATTCCTTTCCCCTCAGAGCTGCACAGAGCTGTGGGTTGGGCCTGCCCTGGGCTCCATCTCCCACAACATCACAGCCTGGCTAAGGACCTGCTGACCTGGGCCCTGACCTTTACCCGTGGGGTGATGTCTGGGCGCAGCATCGCTCCCATGGCCCCCAGCCTGGCCACCCCATTCTCTACTGACCTGAGCCCAGCTTTGCTGCTCCCTGTTTGTAACTGTATCTCAAGCTTTTCCAAGGCTCAAGGAGACACAACTAAGCCTTAATAAAAGGAGAAAAAAAAAATACAGAAAGCTTCTGATTAAACACACTCTATCCAATCTCATTTTCAATTTATTTCCATTACAGTATACAGATTTCCTTCAAAGTTTAGTACAAAAACTTACTACAACCTAATGGAACTTTAGTTATGGGGTTTACTTCTCCCTTCTCTTAAGTACAGCTCCTATGTTTATAACTCTCCCGTAACAGTTTGGCACTTCTAATCTGTTACCTGATTTTTCAAGTCTTTCAACATTTTGAAATGCAAATTATCCAGTCACTCAGAAGAAAAAAGACAATTAGAAATATTTGAGACTAACTCAACAACAGAATTCAAAATCTGGTACTTTAGTATCATTTAAGTAGGCAAAACATTCAATTTCAACTGAATGTAGTTCTAAGTTCAAGTCTAATAAAGGTAATCAGTATATGCACTTTTATGTACATACCATATACTTGCATTTCTTCAAAGAGTTTTTCCATGTCAATATCCAAATTACTTTCTATAAAGTGCTTTATGAAATTACTTTGCAGTGCTTCCTAAAATGGAAAGTGTTAGATGTTATATTAAGTTTATCTTCTCTACAGAAATATAAAATATACATATGCATTCATGTTCAGTTCAGTTACCAAGATTTCCTGCATAACACTGGACAAGTCACTTAGCCTCTCCAGATCTTTAGTCTTCCCCTCTTAACAAGTTAACTCCACATATTTCAAATAAACAGCAGAACATATACTCCCCATTGCTGTACATGTCTGTCCTCCTTTACTGCAAATATTTTAACTGTGTGTCCATTTGAATGTCCTTGCAGGTCTGCTGGGACAGAAACCCACATTCTTTTCCTGAAAGACTTTTGGGCCATTAGACTGTTAGCACTGGCAGTAGTAAAATATGTATATTTTAAAAACTGGCATTTGGGAATTTCTTTTACATTATTTTAACTTCTTTACCTCATTTACCAAGTTCTAAGGGAAAATTATTAGCTCTACAAGAGCATCCTGGAATCTGCAGGTGTAATGCATGATTACTAGCATCGTTCCTTAACTGAACTTAAAAGTTCAACTGATATGTATGGGCCATGACAGGATTCTGTTTGTTTTCCTGAAGAATAACAGCCATGTATGTTTTAATAAGTAAAAACATGGAAAATCTAATTTTTTTGGGGGGGGTGGGAGGGGGAAAGGAAAGAACACAAACATGTAGAATGGGAAAAACCCCAGTAACAGCAATTCTCTTTTTTTTTTTTCTTTAAGTCACTATTTGCCACATCAGGTTTTTATCATTTGTATGCATTGTTGGAAAAAGCAAGTGATAAACAATCAAGTTCTAGAAAATATTTTATTTCCTACAATCTTACATTTGTTTAAAATAAGTGTAAAAGTTTGGAAGTGCACCTACATGTTTAATTTCCCCTATTGCCTGTTAATACTGGGCGGAGTGAGATAACATTGCTTTTTAGTATTTTCACTTCAGAAGTTACTCAGTATCACACTGTAGGCTCATAACCTAAAGCTAACCCACCTCTTTTTTGGCTCTTTTCAAACCTGGAGTATTACACATATAGAAATTCTGTCTAGATCACATAGTAAATAATTTGAAAATAGGAAGCCTTCCCACAGATCACCAACCTGTAGTCTTGAGACCCTGAGGACATTTCCACTGGTTTTAAAAACCTCAGACATTCTAAGCCATGTCTCAGAATAAGTCTTCAAGTTTTCCACAAATCTAAAAGTGAAATTAGCCTGGGAAAAAGAACACATGGAGACAAATTAAGTAAAAAAAACTGTGCATATCAAATCTTCAGAAATGAGAAAAACTGGCATGTTCCAGATCTTCTGCAACTCCATTGCATTTTGGTAGTCAGAAGTAAGGATATTCATGTTTTCTTTTTTCTACTTAAAAAATAAAAAGTATTTATTGCAGTCTCTGAACACCAAGAAAATTCAAAAAAAAAAAAAAGTCTTTCTGCAGCATGTATGTTTCCTACCTGAAGTATCATAAAGCCCTCTTTATTTTATTATGTCTCTTTCATACAGAGTATCATAGCATAGAGGTGCTTCAGAAAAATAGGAGGAAAAAAAAAGAGACATATTTCAAAGAAAGTCTTTGCACATCTTCTGGGTCTTTTATTCAAACTGCTTTGATTGAATATATAATAAAAGTGAAAGTTGGAAGCATGGTCTGAACAACAAATTCAACTGACCAATCAAAATGCTCTCACAGAGGAAGACTTTAGTGTAGCAAAATACTCTCTGTCCCAGTCAAACATAAGATACAATTTCTCTCTTAGCAACTAGCAAACAACCATCATTTTTTTTTTTCCAGGCTGTTTTAAACAGATCACAAGTGTACTCAAGATTAGAAAATACTGCAGTATCTTTTTGTTTAAAGTGGTGTTATCAGTCACATAAGTGCATTGAAGAACAATCCAAAATTGTTATTATTGTAGGCATTGTGACATTTCCCAGCAAAATGTGCCTGAAATGAGTTGTAAACTCCCATTTGGGACCACACTTGTTGCAATAATTCCTATTGAAAGTAGACAAATTTTGCCATAGTCTTTTAAGTGCCTTTTACAAAATCCCACTCCTGGCATAACATAGGAAAACAATTTGTGGTGGTTCTTTCTTCCCATTTGTAGCGCATAAGGCCCCAAAGTGACACTTGCAGATGTTTTCCTGAATGAATTTATTCATTTAACTTCTATGAGATGCCCCATTTGACTGCAAAAGGGAGAGTGATCCCAAACGTTAAGCTAAAGGTTGGTGACAAATCAGCTAAACAAGTTCTTCTGTTAACAAGCAACACAGAAACCTCATGGACTGAAATCCCAGGTGTGAATATCAGGATCATGTAACCCCCTGTCCAGGCACAATGGTGACAAGATGAGGAAGACCAGAAAGGCTGCCAGGGTAGCAAACAGCTAAAATGGGAGATTGCTGTTTCCCCAGTACAGAGCAAGCACAGGTCACACTTGAACACAAGGAGATCAAATTTTCAGACGTCATTAGAAGTTGTTATACTAAACAGCTCATAACACTACTGAGCTCAGGTCTCAGTGCTTCCGGACTTGCTTCTCAACAGTGCAAAAGACATTTATTTTCTGCTGAAGTCACGTTCAAAGAACTACAGTAACCATAATGAGCTCATATTCAACCTCCTTATATAAATAACAACAAAAAAATCACTGCAGAAGCATGGATTTTTGGAAAATATGAACCTTATATAATGCAGAAACTTATTTGAAAGAAATTAAAAGCAACAAAAGGGTAAGTTGTGTGCAGGAGGTACAGAGACTGTTTAAGACAACATAGAGGAAACTGAACAAAGACATCCACACACACACTACACAGCAGGCAGCTGTTAGAAAACATTCTTGTAAAAACCTGAAATTACATCCAAATAAGAAAACAAGATGGACCAGGAAAAAAATGGTTTTGTTTAAATTCTTTTTGCTTTCTCATTCATCGCAGTAGGCCTTTGGGAAGTGTCTGTGTCAGAAGCCTTCTACATGGAGAACACTTTAGAGAATATGTCTCAAATTGAAGCAAGAGCAAAAAAAGTTTATAGAATGTAATAAAATTAACAATAAGTGGTTCCCAGGACAAGATAACATCCAGCCAGGAATTCTAAGACTCAAGGATTAAATAGTTGAAATACTCACTGTAGTGTAAACTCATTATTAAAATTCCCTTGTTATCAGGGAACCAAAAAAATCACAAATGCAATGCTATTCATAAAAAAAGATGCTGGGGGACTACAGGAGACCAGGCAGCTACAGATGAATCATTCTGAAATATGTACTAAGCAAATTTTAATTTTGCTATAAGAATAACAGTAAATTACAATCAAGAGAATTAGTGGGAAAAGAGAATAGAAATAAATATAGCTGGGAGACTAATAGATTTGCCTCAGTTGAATTTGAAAAACAAGCGAGGAAGAGGTTGTTGATTCTGAACATCTCACCACAGGCATTATGAATACTAGGAGTTTATATAAACTCAAAAACCAAGTGGATATATTGTAGCAGTAAAGCCTTGGTAAGCCTGGCCCTTCAGTTTTTTGAGTTTGGGACAGTATTTGGGGAGAATATCACTTTACTGACATGTTCTATAGTTCTTCCCTGTACAGCCTTTGCAGATTACAGTAGAAATCAGAACCTCAGGCAAGAAGAATGCTCAGTCTTGCATGGTAAAACAGCTCCTCTGAGCTTGTATGCTAATGACTAGCTGGACTTTGATGTTTAATAGACATTCTCTTCAAGTTCTCTTCTTCCTAATCAATGAAGATCCATTAAAATAAATATTCTTTGTAACACCTAGGCTGGATATTGCCTTTGATTAAAATTAAAGGCTTCAATATCAACTACAGTCCTGTCTGGATTGAATATGTCTGAGCCCCTTCCTGATGTAAGAATAAAAAAAAAAAAAAAAGGTATTTTGAACTTATTGAACTGCTTTTATACTGAGATGTTTTAACAGGCTGACAAGTCAAGTGTGCTTATGCAAAGCCAGACAGTATATATAAGTTTTAAATAAGAATTTGATCAACTTATTATCAACTTTTCTAATTATACTAGAGAAAAAGGCAGGAAACAGAAATTAATGAATTTGCTAGACCAGTTTTCTTCCTTTCATTTCTCAATTGCCTTGCTACATTTATATATTTTATATATATATTTTTCTATATATTGACTGTTCCAATTACAGAAAAAGAGCATGAAGGTGTCCTAATGTGATTGCCTGAATATAAGATCAATTCTGAGAATATTTTAAATAAGAAATACTTTCACAAGAACTGCTCATCATTGGCAAAAAGTTCATCTGTGAAAGCAAGGATCAAAGACATCACACGTGGTCCTTGATCTGCTGGACGCTGGTTGCTCTCAGTGAGCACTGCAGCCTGTATCTCTGGTCGCTGTTATTCTACACATTAGAACTGCTGAATTCTCAGAAGGTAAGACCAGCAACCACACAATTATCGAAGAATGGTCAATTACACAGTCTTGAAACAAAACTGTCCATGTGAAAAACTTACAGAATATATCTTAGTATGCAAACATCAATGTTCTTCTCAGCTTTACTCTTCTGCGTTTTTCTTCTAGTAAATAGCTGTCACATAGTCATATAGTCTAAACGAAATTAGGACTTTTGTTCCAATTTCAGTATATTGGGCAGTGTGAGGGCTACAGAATAATTTTTAGTAGCTGTGTTTGATGTACCTGGGACAATATTTTGCATTTGAATTTTGTTTCTGTTCAACCAATAGCTGATAGCCTTCTGTAATTAAAATAAATAAATAAATAAATAAAAAGCTGAAGAAAATTTCTTACCAGTTTCATATTTACACATAAAAATACCAAAAGCAGCTTCATTTTTAGCTAAAATTTGAAATTAATTATGTTAAACTCCAGAGAGATGGCTTCTTGCCCAAATTGAGTTAAATTGCTTCAAAATATCAAAACACCGAAACCTTATTTCCAACTCAGAGCAGGCACTATGAAGTTACCTAGTATCTGCCACCTAGTATGTGCTTTGTGGAATATAAATCAGAATACCACACTGTAATCCATTTACATGGAAAATAGTTACCATCACATTTAAAGTTACTACATTCTTTTTGTGTGCCACTTACAAGCAGTAATGCTGTTTTCTAGATTTTAGGTTGACCTAAATTACCATTCCTGCAATGAGTAATATTCCAGGATAAAAATCATATACATGCAAAATAAATGCAAAATTTGTGCAGAACTCTGATGTGTACTTAAAATAAGTCATCTCTCCCCTTGAAGAAGTGTGTCAAAGCTAATCATGAACAAATATGTCATTGTAGATAATCATGCTCAAGACAGAGTGCCTACCATACCAAAACTTCAGAGAACATCAAACTGTTGAATAATATCAAGTCCTCATCAGCCACACATAGGTCAGCTACTACTGGTCATTTATACCACTGATGTTAAAAAGATAATCAGGAAGGATGCACTGGAAGTTGTCTTTGGGGTTTTTTGTTGTTTGGTTTGGTTTTCTGTTTTGTTTTGTGGTTTTTAATTTGTGGAGATTTTTTGTTGTTTTGATTTGTTTTTTAAAAGCAGCTCAGTGAGTTCCTCAGAATAGGCTTTCTTTCCTGATACGTCCTTCCACCACAGTTCCTTGTGCTGTCCCATTAGAGTTGCCATCACAAGAAAATTTTGAGGGCTAAAGCTCACTTGGAATACATATATCCTACACCTTGATACAGCATGATTCACATGGTACTTCTGCTACTGTGCTCTTTTTAATCTTTCTATATGACGCTTAAGGCACTTTGAGTACAATTCTGCTTTTCACACTGAGGTGAAACCACTGTAACAAGTAGGATAAATGTTAAGAGAAATATTAAGCTTAAAGTGGGAACAGGGTGAGAATTCACGGGGCTGGGTGGATCCAGTTTTCTGAAAAGCAATTATCCAATTGCTTCTACCTACACTGAAAGAAGTGGACCTTTAAAATGAAGTACAAAGACAAAAGCAATAAACAGAAACAGAGTTTCTTTTGATACTCGCCTTCTCCATCACCAGGTCAATCATGCTGATGTTGGAATTGTACAGTATTTTCCCATGTAATAAAGGTTTCAGGAAAGTCCATAGCAAAGCCCCATTAGAAGACTGCAAAATCTCCTGGTAAAGCTTCAAGCAAAAAGGAGCTGCAAAAACATTTAAGACAGAGAACACAGGTGAGGTTGGATTTTATATTTTTAAATCAAATAAAAGCTTGAGATTTAGGATCTGCCACAGCACCATGCCAAATACCATCCAGTTGTCACTAAGGAATCACTACAGGTCTGTGAACAGAAACTGTTTAACCATAGACTGTGATACTGTTGAGGATGCAGAACTCTAAACATTAGACAAGAAAAAAAAGAACCAGAATCCAAAGAGCGCCTGATGTTTCTAAAAAGCAGCCTGTGAACCCCATCCTAAAAGTTACAATGGTGCATTTTAGAGTGAAGGACACATGTAAAACCTCTTTCCACAAAATCAATGCTGAGGGAAGAGTGACTTTAAAAAAACAAACCAAACCAAAAAACTAAAAACAAAATGAAACAAAACAAAAAACAACAGAAACACTCTATACCATTGGTTGTTCTGTAGCTTTCCATGCCTACTTAAGAAAGGAATACACAAATTCCTTCTCAAATTCAGCCATTTTTATTTTTATAATTTCATAAGGACCTACCAAAAATATAGGAAAAAACTGACATGACACTTAAATTCTTGATTTAAAAAAAATAATCAATTCACTTTTCCATCCCTTAACCAAAAAACATTAGATGGGGCTATTAATGCATTAAGGTCTGTGTCTTTCAGAACTAATACCCAAGGAATAGCTTCCCAAATATACCAGTGCAATTGCGCTCAAGTAAAAGCAATGAGTTTCCCTTGAGAAACATTTAGATTTTTGTGCCCACCTCATGTGTTTTAGGTTGTTGGGGTTTTTTTGTTACTATGAGTGGATTTAGAATTATCCCATTTCCAGGACTGTGAGGAAATACTAAATAATGTCATTAGCTCCTCAAGGAAGACAAATTATCGTACATAATGGAAAACTAGGCCAAAACCACTTCTGCTGAAAGTTAAACAGGTGTCAGAAATGCATATTTAATAACACCAGGTTCTTTGCCCAAATTTTTACTTTCTTCAAGGAAACAATCATTACTAAACACAATCATTGCTAAATGACAGCAAAGAATTAAGAGGCTCCAAGCTGGCTAGTCAGAAGCATCAATATGCTAAGAACACAGAAGACTTCCTAGTCTGCATTAGCTGTGATTTTCAGAAAGCATTGGCAAGTGTCTGATACACAAAATACATACAAGTTAATCACTGTGAAGGAGTACAAATCAAGTTTCTGTGACCTTGTGTAATTTTTTTAATTTTCATTCTCCATTGCCTCATTTACTAAATTTGTAAAATACGGGAAACAGTATTAATTCATTGATCGGAATGCTGGAACTAACTGGTGCTCTAGAAATATGGCAAGATCCTAAGGTAAAAATGTCTTACAAACACTCCAGAGTTGTGACAATATAAACAAACAAACAAACAAATATTTGAGAAACGGTGCTTCTGGCCTAAACAGTGTTAAAAAAGACTAAATTCCAAACAATTTCACTCATCAGTCATTCTGCTAACTCCGTTCTTTGAATAGGAAAGAAAAGCAGAGTTGCCTGGTTAGTTACCCCACACAGGAGTGAGGAAGGTCGGGGCAGAGCTCTGGCTCCTTCTCAAGGGTCCCAGCCAAGCCAGAGTCACTTTATGGCTGTAAAATCTGACGGATGGTAGAGCCATGATTCGCAGTCACAGAACCTTCCCTAGCGACACTCTGCCACTGTATTCCACTCTTGCACAGGGCCACTGATGCACTAACAAGGTTATTCACAATATTAATCATGGTAAGTCAAATATATATTGAGGAAAGGGAGCAAAGGTGAATATAACAGCTAAGAGATTTTCTGGGCACTTGACAAGAAGAATAGGAATATCAGCTATTAAAAACCTTATTTTATTCAGGGGGCTTGCATATTTTACTTCACAATAATACCACTGCTTTATGTTCACAGAAGAAAGGCACACAGCAATAAATTCTCAATCTTGTCTATCAAAGATATATTTTTAATTCCAAGTGCCTTAAAAATTCTAATAAATATGTCTCTAAGACAGGAATATTCTTATTTATGATTTGCAAAGATAGAAAACAAACACAAACACTTGTGTGTCATTCACAATTATCTCATAGCCATAAAACTTCCATGGATGAACCATCGTGCTCAGGATTACAGTGTCAAATGAGATGTCAGCTGGTATATAAATATTTCTATTTAAGAGGTGAAAACTTCTCTAAACTCTGAATGCGTACATACAACTTATGATTTATAGCTTTTCTTACTTGAGTCTTCAGGAATGCCATATTTTGCCATATTGTCCTCCAAGTCTCCTGTGATTCTGGGCATGTCAATGAATAGGTTTGTATTGCTGAAAAATGAAGATTCTTCTTTACACACTGCCTTGATAACAGACTCCAGAGATCCAACAGCTGAACTTCTGAACTGCCCACCTTGTAAGAACTAGGACAAACAAATAGAAATACAGATTAATCAAAGTTTCATTTATTAGCTTCAGGGAGTAGCCCTCGTGTTCTCTCAATATTGGCATCCAACAAGATTGACAAAATTAGACTGTTGAAAGTGCCTACAAGAATGAGGGCCTGCTGTGCTCTTTTCTGTTCTTCTGATCACCTTTAACATGGGTAGGAAAAAAAAAAAAAGGAACAAATTTTAATTGCCAGGATGCTCAATGAAAAACAGTAGCATAATGTACTACTTTCAACTTTAAAAAATACTGTGTGTTGGTTAGGCAGAAAAGGATCTAAAAATATAAAGAAAATATCAAGACAACTGCACTACAGATTCCTTTATTACAATCTCAGTTTTCACCAAGTCCACTTTGCTTTCACAAAGACAGCAGAAACAACCGAATAATTTTCCACATGAATGTTTGCAGTGAAAACAGTTGCTAAGAAGAAAAAAATTATTCAGGTGCATGTGCCCTAAAAGCCTATTTTTCAAGTACATCTTTTAACTTGTTAGATATACTTCTAGTTTTTGCATGTCTTGAGTCATACCAGCACTTATTATTGCCATTTGCTCATGACTAGCATACCTCTAATACAAAGAGCAATCTGACTGCTTTTGTGGCTTGAGCACCATCATTCAACACATTAAAAACAAACAAACAAACAAACAAACAAACAAATAAATAGAACCAGCCTCCACTGTGCATCTTCATTTTTCAAACAATGTGCTCAGTTGTAGCTGGTGTCTCATGGAAGACTCTAGAGGTGTGCCGTTAGTTCTAAAAGAGGACACAACTGCAAGGCAACGTGCTGCTGGAGTGTAACTGAAGGATGCATTGGCCTGCCTGGTACTCAGTACTGTTGCAGGTGCTTTGCAAGAAAAATGTAACTAGACTAATGGATGTCATTTGTAGACTGCACAACTGGCAAATAGAAAAAAGATTGTGATATATCAACAAATCACGTTTGACACTGAAATAAATTAGCATTTTATCCTTGGATTTTTGTTTTTCAACATAAGAGTCAATTTTCAAAGTAGTATAGCACTTTACATAAAGAATAAATCACAGACAGTTTAGAGATTGTGCTGTTGTAAACAGTTTATCCTGATCAATGCACTTACTGAAGTGCCAGGTACTTCTTTAGTAATCCTGCAGGAGTATTAGGAAGTGTTATTTAAAACTCACTGTTGGCTGCTCCCAAAAATCTGACTTTTTGCATATGATTTCAGCATAGAACATATTAAATAAATAATATCCAGATTTCATAACACCATCATCTACAGCCCTTGAATGAATCTGCTGGCATGGACTTTACTGGAGGAATAAGCTTTATTTATGCACAATGCTGAATAAAAGTAGTTTTGAATCCCTATTAGGGAGTATTTGCACTAGAAGGATAAATGAGGCTTATTTCAGTCAAAGAGCACAAACTTGCTAATTAATTCTGGTTCCAATCAAAATAACTTGAAATTCAAATAATGAATATGTATGTGGTGAGCTGCCACCAGCAGACTGAATCTACTTACTGTCTTTCAAGTAAAATAAAATATGTTTCCTAAAATTTGGCTTTGATAAAGTGGGAGAATTGTATAAGATAGATTTTCACAAAAAGTTGTCTTTGATCCAGTTTTTATATAGTAGTTTAAACTAAATGAAGTAGGTCTGTAATCAAGGTTGATGAATTCAGCAAGCAGTCTCCTACAAAGTAACCCATCAACTCAGTCACTCCAAGAGATTCATGAAGAGGAAGGTTGGTACTAAAGATTAAAAGCTATCTGGAACTCAATTCTCAAATGGCGGCAAAAACCTGATAACACTGGGGCATCTGACATAAATGGACAGCTTAAAAAAAAAATCAGTAATAAAAACAAATTCATGTAGAGTAGAAATATCAGCTATTCAACAAAAGAAACCTAAAAGACAAGCCAAGTTACAACTTGCATTTAAAACTAAAACAAACTCAGAATCACTACCTTAAGAGAGATTTAAGAAATTCAGTTTTTCTGGAAAACTACAAGGCGGTTGAAAGTAATTCAAGGTTTAATGAAACCAAAGGAAGCAAAATACAGAGAAAAAAATATACTGTTATGTCTGAATAGAGCTATAAACAAAATGAAGTCTTTATTGTACTAAAATTGACAAAATCAGGGTGGAAATGGCAAAACTGCTGATTTAGCTAAATTATTTTTCAGAAGCCTATCAAATTTAGATGAATGAAAGGTAGAAAATTCATCTACACTCAAGAATGAGTGACATAATGCTCCAGGAAATAATAGATATCTCATTGTGATGTTTAATAGGGCAAGATGTGCAATTAATTTTGAAGTGGGGAGCAGTTAAAAAGTATGTGAGGAGAAGAATTATCAAATTACCATTCCAGACCAATACAATATGTTTATGGGGAAAGGCAAATGCCTCTTCTTGAAAAAGACATATGCTGTCTCTAAACTCAGTGAACTCTAACAACCAATTAATGTTCTTATCCTAGAAAATATTAATCAGCATTAATACAATCACTATGTGAAACTCTGAAATTTGCCTATAATTTAATACCTGAAGGCATTGCAGGAAGAAAAGAAGATCAGAATGTGATATGGCAAGAAACCAACTACCTAATTTAAACTGGATATAAAGATAACCAAAGTAAAACTTTAATTATCAACTGAAATCATGAGCTGCTGTTATAAAATTGAGCTTACCTGGCTATGTCACTGATCCTTGATCAAGTAAGAGACAAAAATGTAAGGAGCTTACAGAAAAAGGTGAATGCAAGATTAAGAAAATCATTTTAGTAGGTATAGACATAAATAAGCAGAACTACAAAAGTCATCAGCCATAATTGCCCTCAAAGACAGTACATATTTCTTGTCCCCAACATTTAAGATTAACCTTAACACATCTATTTAACCTATGAAAACATAGGACTACGACTGGCTTTCCACATGCATAATTGACAATTACTTCATTTTCTCTTTCATTATGAGTAATTAATTTTTTTTTCAAATCAACTTCAAAATAACTTTTTCAGTTAGAAGTTAATGAAGGACACAATCTGTCTGAGTCTACACTGAAGGTCCACATATTTTTACTTTTAAAAGCTTTCCATACTTTACTTGGTAATCTTCCCAGGTCACTGAACTACAGGGTGTTTCAAAAAGACGGACCCAATTTGAAATAACTACTGCTTTGAAACTGGGTCCATCTTTTTGAAATATCCTGTACTTTGCTGCTGGTATTCATGAAAATAAAAATCCAGAAGGATGGATTCTTTTGGAAATAGAAGAAAATATTTAAGGAGGAAAGTGTATAAGCAATATCTGCACTTATTCAGTAGGACAAGTTTTGCCACTATAAAAAAAAAAAAAAAGAAGCAAATAAAATAATCAATAATTAAAGGTACTACGGGAAAATAGGGGGGGGGGGAAAAAGTTAAACCTGAAAATTGAAGGATATTTAAAATAAACAACTTTTACTAATCTACAAAATGAAAAAGAGTTAGAGACAGAAGACCCCTTCAAAACATTGAACATCTAATTTATTAACAAAAGAAATAGACACTGAATTTTTAATCCTCCACAAATTATTAGGTGACAAAAACAAACAGCAATACCTCAAGTAAAAAGGAATTAAGAAAAATTAATAAAATAACGACTATGTCAGAAAAGTGACAAAAAAAATCCAAGGTTACATCTGTGTTGTATTATAGGATATTATGTGTTGCCATGGAACAAAGATTAAAACTGTGACTAGATGGCCCTCTGCTGTTCGATTTGTTCCTTTGCAAATTCTTTTTGAACAAGACCTTGTGAGAGGTTCTTCTGTCAAATAAGCAACTTTGAGATTTACTGCAAAAGAAATACTTCATTTTTCAGAAGGAATGTCTGACACAAACTGAACTAGTTTAAGGAAAGCAGAAAAGATGTAAGCATCTGATGACAGCCACCTTTCATTGTGGCAGCCAAAGAGCTACCCCAGAGAGGCTCAAAACCAAAACTAATATGCACAGAAGAACATCTTACAAAATACCTCTGTCACATAGTTTAGAAGATCTTGAGAAAAATTCATATCAGAGTATTTAAGGCAGTGTTCACTCTGTAGTCACAAATCAGTTTGCACTGTTTACCATAGGGGGATGTTTTAGAGGTTTGCAATTTTAGAACCAAATTCAATCCTAAACTTTACACAGAGGACAGCAAATCGGAAGGTGAGGCCATAGGGGTCAGCATGATTTCTTTATGGAATCGGAGCCTGCTTGGAAACAGAAATCTTTTTTTTCTGATTTAATTCTAGATCCACCACTGTACTACCTGTTGTGCACACACAATAACTGCCCTTAAAGATGGAACAAAAGAAATGTCTTCACACCTCATGTCAAGCAGAACTATCACACAAAAGCCTTAAGTGACACAAACAGAAACCCAGAGCTGCACATGCTATTTTGAAATCTTAAAAAAAAAAAATAAAACAGAGCTGTTTCTCATAAACAACATAACAGTCTGCTCATCAAAACAATACACCATTAGAAGAAAAGCATTGCTATCTCCAAATCACAGATAATACATGCTACATCAGTAGCCTAACACCGTATTGGCTGTGATCTCATAAGTTAATGAAAAAAGAGGTGACACATCAATAGTCTCAAAATTACTAGAGTATTTGAAAAAGACCAAATGAATCTACCTAGAGTCTATGGACTCTCTCCTAAGTTCCCAACTTTCTAGAATACAATTTCTGTTTATGCTTCTCCTTACTAAGCACACACCCCTAATAAAGTACCTCATGGTGGGAATTAAGTTTGCATACTGAAATCATATACATACCTGCTGCAAAGCAGAGATGTCAAGCACATCAATATTTTGAATTCCTTGGAGGAACACTGGAAGGTTTTCCATGACATCATTGACTTTATTGAGAAGAGAGCTGATACTAGAAACCATATCCAATAGCATGTTTAGTATATTGTCTATCTCAGATGGTATCTTAATCTTGGAAAAGAAGGAAAAATCACAAGAATAAATTCCAATTAGAAATAAATTTTAAACTTTCAATAAAACACTCAAAATTATTCCGTCTTTTCCAAAACTGATTATACAATGCTCCTGCAAACTATGTTTAACAACACTCCATTTAGTATAACTTCCCAGTTTCTTGTGAATTCAGCTAAAGAAAAATTCTCTGGTAATGTCAGGACTGGCCTATGACAAATCAAGAATTAAAATCCAGAGAATATGTTTATTGTACCTACCAAGCTGAAGAGAGGTCTCTTATCCAAGATGCTAATGGGATCTGCAACATCCAGCCCCCTTGAAATTGAGTGTAAACAAGAACTTTTCCTTCAACAGGTTCAAGATGCTCGGTGCAACAGTTTAATATTTTAAAAATAATTCCTAAATTAAATTAAATCTAGCAGGCACTTTGGTTGCTTTAGGAATTAAGTTAGACTACTGACTTTCATCCTGTTCCTCTCTTTGCATTTTTCACATACGCTGCATTTTACCTAAAATAATTATGTACATTTAATTCCCTACTTCACTGAAGTTAAATTGGTTATTAGCTGTTTCCACTATACAAATTTTGACATTATGAATTTTCTCTCAATTTCCTCTGCTTTTATGGGTTATTTAGATTATATGGTAGTACAAACTGATTCATTGTTTCTTGCCTATGCATAATAATTAAAAATAATATAATCCCACTATATACTTTCAGCTGTTTCCTCTAATCACCTTTTTTGTCCATCTTTGACTTCCTACTATAATAGTCTGTGTTTGATTTTCCTCTCAGCCTTCAACTGCTTTTACACATTTAAAAAAAAAAAAAATTAAAAAGAAAAAACTTATTCACTTTAAAAAATAGCAAAACTTCTGTAATACTTTAGGATGAGCTGACAACATTTTTATTCTTTTCTAGCAGCATCAGTAGGGTAAAACTAACCTGTCTCACGACAGTCTAGGTAGGATTCAGTAGAAATTCCATCAGAATAAGCACTGTTTTTTTTTTCTCTTTTATTTCCCCTCTCCCCCCCTTTATGTTGGCAGATAATTCAGAAAGTAGAAATCTTTTCTTTTCCCTCTGGTATCCAAACCTGTCCTGGGAAATTGTCTTGTTTTTTGAAGTGTGTGGCCAACCTGTTTAACCACACATGCAGCCTCCAGAATATAACCCTGTATCTACAACTTTAGAACAAAATTCTTCCTCCCCATGTTATAAGTGATTTTCAACTGTTTGTACTTACAACATTTTATGTTCTGTCGATAAATTACCCAAAAAGAAAGGAAATAAACACCTTCTATCACAAAACCCATCTAATAGTTTTGCTCTTACAAGTAAAAATGTTATCTCACTGAAAATCCACACTAGACCCCTGATTATCTACAGTTTTACAGAAAATACAGTTTTGCTACAGATATCTGTATCCCCTTCATTATGGTTTTGACACTGTGTTACTCTTGTGAAAGTCGTATGACTTGAGTCACATAAAATATAGAGGTTTGCCCTTATAGAGAGACTCAACCTGAAAACTGGAAAAGCCCCTTCCTGAAGGAAGCATCTGAATTGCCAACATGATTTCTACAACAAAATGTATTCCAGAGTGCTATAAATTTTTCCTAGAAAATAATGTTGTAATTCTTGTAATGTGAGCTCTTATGCTTGTTTTAGATCCAGTGATGTCAAATCAGCCTTCCACACCTACAAATTAAGAAGTCACTAATGGCATGAACTGCAAACTCTTCTAAAGATTAATAAAACTGTATCTTCAACCTCCTATGTTTTCTCTAAAACTTTCATAATTAACTCTTCCCTGATAATTTTCCCGAAGAAGCAAGAAATGGAATACAGTAGCATCTACCAACCCCATTCTTCAACAGTTGTATTCACTTTGTGGAGCTAAATGAAGACAAAAAAAGCCATACATCCAGTGTTTGCTTCCCGGAGAAAGAACATCTGAAGAAATAATAGTTATTTGTACATCTACCTGCATGCTTTAGACCACCTTCAAAAGAAAAACATAGGAACCGAAAGCCTTTTTTCCCCATTTTACCTTGTAAATGATCTGACGCAAGTTCAAGTTCTGTATAATCAGTACAAACATGGTATATAAGTCCAGTGCTGGTAAAGAACATAATTCTTCCACCACCATAGAAGTTTTACTGTTTTCAGGTAGCTTTAGCAGCAGGCTAAGTACTTCTTCATCACATCTTCCAGTTAAAGCTACCGCAAAGGCACTGTAAAAAAACTATCATAATATATATGTTAAAAACCTTTCTCCCTGAAATGTATCACCTTCTTTTATAGTCCATAAAGTGAGAATTTGTGTCACAGTAACATGACAATTTGCAGTCATCAACAGACCTGAAATAATTAACTATACAACTCTATATTGCATTTGTATGTTCTTACTTCAAATTCTATGTAAATAGAAAGAGATGAAGAATGTTTCTTATACAGATTTACTTGCATTTGTGAACAGGTGAATGATTCATTCTATGAGCATCCATACCATAAGCAAGCATATTTACAATGCTGAATGTATTCATTCTAGGAGATATACACCTTTGTTGCTGAAACACCTAAAGATCAAAATCCAGATGTATGAATCATTAAAATCAAACAATAAAGACCTTCCTTCTTTAAGGGGACACACAAGTTTAGCACTTAGGGATCTCTATATGGCATCACATTCACTCTGAGCCAGCTCATACTTCCCAGCTTAACACTCCTTTCAAGTTTTGTTATTTAAGAGCAGGTGAAGGGGCAAATGCCTAAGCAGACCTTGGGCAAGACTACAATAGAAGCTCCTTCAATAATGATGACTTGTTTCCTCCTGCAAAAATATCTCATCAAAAGATAAATGCTTGCGGTCCAGATATCTCAGGAGTTCTTTGCTACGCTTTCTCCTGAAATGCCTGAAAGAAAGCAAATGAGAGAAAGTCCAGAAAAATTACAAGTTTGGAGCCTGTAAGAGCCACAGCACAGTACTCAGGGCTCCATTGTACTCCTTAGGACAGCACCTGCCTGTACTGTCTCTATTGAAGGCACCTGTAGCTAGTAGCAGTACTCAGTGAGCAGGAGGATCCCCAAGAAAAATCAAATTAGGAGCTAAAGTTGGTCAGTTCAGATGAACTGAACTCTAGTTCAGATGAATATTTCAATTTCCAACTTATTAATTTGACTTCTAGATTTTTATTCTGGAACAGAATTTTTCCTTTGTGATTCCAAAGGATTTACATTTTTTTGTGCATGTACAAGGAACAGAATATGAATATAAATGTAATTCTGCTAGTAGCATAAAAGGATACTGATTTGGAGTTCTTTTTATGGAGAAAATTTGACTCTGTAATACAATTTGAAATGTATTTCCACATGCCTCATGTGAATATCACCACTTTAGTCCAGTTTTAACCCATTCAGCACTTTGTCCACTAGACTGAGTCCCTCTGAACTTTCCCTGCAGCTTTGTGAGTACCAGAGCTAATACAAACTCCTGTGTTCAGTAAATGAATGCTTATAGGCTTCAGATTACTGGTTTTGAGCAGTTTCAGAACACTTATTCACATGGCAATGACCATGACCACAGCATAATATTGTGGTAGAAATTAAGTGTAATAAGCACAAACAACTCACAGGTTACTCTTACCATTCCATTGGCAAGCACAGCAGTAGTATACAATCACAGAACTACAGGACTGCAGTGGGTCTGCAGCTGTCGTTAGGAGTATCAGACAGTGGTTATTGATACTATAAACATAATGGGCATGCCTAAATTATAGCTTTAAAAAGTACTTTTGTGTCTTGCATAATCGGTTAAGAGACGTAAGTTTTAATGTTCCAGTTGGCCTGGGGAGAGGATTTAAGCACTTAAGTAAACAAAAAAATCTGTATAGATATGCAAATGTGAAATGTGTATGTACATCTAAACTCTACATAAGACTTTGGCAAAAAAAAAGGATTGAAAGTAATTTGAAAATTCAGTCAATTAGCATTATTGTTATCACAAAAGATCAAGGGTGCACTGAATCCCATTTAACAGAATCGCTTCCAGATGACTTCTCTCATTACCGTTTATGGGTATCAAAATAACAAGCTAACAATAAAGGCAGCCACACTGCCAAGGAAGCAGATGAACAAATCATCTTTAAGTAGGTATGATGGTCTTAACTGTCTTTTTAATAGCCACACTTTTCATGAACAAAACTTGCAACTGTTCCTGCAAGTGGAGCATCAGTGACACCCACTGGCTGCTTGATTAACCTGTTTAGTTTATACCAAACATACCTCCAACCCTTTTCAGTCATAGAGAGAACCTGTAAGTTAGGTGGCATTTTTCGTTATATCTACTATTCACTGGTATGACGGAAACAGAACCACTGGTAACACACACAGTCCTTCACTCAGAAAACTTACACAATCAACCCTTTAGACAATATTCAGGAGTCAACGGATAAATAAAGTGGAGGTAAGGCAAGATACTGGTAAGACCATGTAAGAATAAAAAAAAGGAAGACAACTCCATACTGCAAGGATCACAGGTGGGGGGGAATGGCAATGAAAATTGTGTCTCCAGTAAGCCTCACCTTTTCTATAATACCAAGAGAGTAAAGTTCAAATTCTGTGTCAGCACAAGGGTATAAAGCACTGCTGAAAGTAATGAAGCAGTGTTATTTAGACCAGAAGACTAATGCTATGATAAATTGATCTCCTAATGTTTGACTTTATTATTTTGAAGTCCTAAATCTCACAAAATATTCCACATAGACATGACAAGTGAAAATATAAGATTCCACACAAACAAGGTGGTTTGTTCTCTTTCAGCTGTCATGTCAGGCTACGGGTTGACCCATTAACATAGCATCTCTTTTCAATCCTTCACCTTTGAATGAGAGATACTGGCTTCCAAGATGGTACTGATAGTTTCTTCAGAAATATTAACAGAAGAACCAATGTCCAGTCTCAATTGAGTAAGATTCTGCACACACTCTTTGACTTTCACATCTGGAAGAGAAGAAAGATAGTGCCAACAATACCGATTTGCTTAATTAAATTGCCCACAGACTGTATCCTTTTCATTAGATATATTCTTTGGGATGATAAAGGGCACAAAAACTTCATATCATGTAATTCACTTCTACTTCAAATGTAAAGGTCACTCGCCTGGCAGACTGAAGGGCTTGTGCATCTGTTTGCATTACCTTATAACAACACAGGTTATCTCACAACCCTGTATTATGAGAACATCTGAAATAGCAAAGCAGCCTTTAGTCCTTAAAGATTTTATTTTTCCATTAACTTAAGTCCCCTCTGCTTTCTCATGAATCACTGCAACCTTTTGGACAGGCTTAGACAGGGTAAACTATGCTGTCCTGTGCCAACTCAAGTGCACGTATGTACACATGCGTACAATGAAAATATATTGCATTAAGTCAATGGTTTCCATAAACAATATCCCTTTAAAGTCTGAAGAACAATGAAAAAATTATTGTCCTGCAAAATTATGAGCAGTGTCTTGTAAAAAAGGGAAGAAAACTGGAACCCACCATTCAAAAAATTAAAATCACTGAGAAAAGCTGTTGCTGGATTTTCTGACAACCGTAGCTCCAAATTTTCAGCCACCCTGAAATGATAGCCATAGTTCAACAAGTTATCAAAACTAAGTCATTGACTTTACTATGTAACAAGAGTAACACTAATAGTGAAGAAGCCGCTAAATGAGGCAAAAGGGTCACATTATGCTCGGTGTGCACACACTGTGCAAACAGTAAGCAACTCTATGGACCTTCTCATGCTGTATTTATGTGGTGCAGGGATCGTCATATTTCATGCCTAAATGAGATTGCAAATGTAGAGATCTTTCTGTGATGGGCAAGTGCTCTAGCAAAAGGTTTATGGAGAAGCACAAGTCCAGCAATGTCTCACTTCCATGTTTCTTACTGAACATATATTTTTAAAACCTAGAGATACAAAGCACTGCAGTTCAGGAGGAATAAAATCTAATTGTAATTTAAGTAATAAAGAGTATACACACATCAGATATTATTCACCATTCAAAAACTGGACATGATTCCATATGGTCCATAAGACTAGCATCTAAGCTCGAGTTCTTCTGCATTATGTAACAGAGACCCTTCAAACCCATTATGAAATAATCCAAAAGTCGAAACAGTATAGCAACAATTATAACAAGTACCAGTTCTGACTGAGAAGCAAGTTTGAAATACTCTGTAGTAGCAGTTTTATTCATTTACTTAAAATCTATTATTTTCCTCAAGGAAACAGCAAACATCTAAAATTATTTGGAGTTCAAGCCTGTCAGTTTACAAACATCATCCTCTATTTCTGACTATTTGAACTGCTGAACTGATCCAAATGCATTATTAATTATTGCAAAAGACATGCAGCTGCTGAGAGGATAAGGCCAGAGTAAAACAGTTTTAAATAAAAATCAAGATATCCAAATTTTGACCTAAAAGGTCATGGAAAATTGAAAATTTTCTTAGTTGTGATTCAAAGCATTCTCCTTGTGGAGGAGGAAAATCTGTTGCAAGGGTTCAACAAAAGTAAAAGGGCTTTGTGAAATATCCAGGATTTTGCTAAATTACTTAAATAATTTGTGCATTGTATCTGCTCAGTTTTCAGTTGAATGAACAAAGCCTAAAGAGACTTTGATAAACAGTATTTCTCCTGTAGTTATATAATGTAGAACACAAATGTATGCACAAAATAACATCTCTAACAAGAAACATTAGGAGTACCAAAATGTAAAATGTTTTACATTTGCAGTTGTCTCTGTATGTTCCCCAACATGAGCGGACATTCACAGCTGCCCTTGCTGGTATTCTGCAAAGAGCTCAGGAAGTTCTCCAAAGTATTGGAAAGTTTTTGGTTTATATATGCCATAGTCTCACAATCTGCCTTGTTGAAAGCAGGCCACATTCTTTCAATATCCTGCAAAACATGGTGATCATATGGTTAGCAAATCCATGAGATTATGTTATTGCTTGAAGTAGCAGGTCTTGCAAACAGATGATGCATATTTTCAAATGCGAATGTGGGTAATACTATTTTACTGATTGTATTTATAACTGCAGATAGGCTAAAGGTTTTCAAGAACCAAGGAATTTACAAAGATTTGAGTCTTAGAAACAACCAAAAATATTTGTGAATTTGACCTAGTGTATCAAAGAGATTCATCCATTAACAGAAATGACAACATTTTCACTTGAAATTTAGTTTCAAAGTGAAATGAACTTTTTTATTATTTTTATTTTAGACTCACCATTTTTCTCTTTTTTCAAAAAAAAAAAATGTTCTAAATATCAGTTTCCATTCGGAAAACCAAAATATCTAGATAGTCATAGCCAAAGGTTTTTTGGCATTATGCATTGTGTAATAGTCAGTTTCATCTTTTCTCCTGAATATTCACATTTCTAATTTTGCAAGGGTTTTTTTTAATATTTGCATAAGTAGGTAAACAAAAGGATGGAGACTACAGAAATGCATTTGTTCTGCAAAAGTCTACTTTGATATGAGTGATGCCTCTGACCTCTGTTTAACTTAAAACATTGTCTACCTGGACATTTTGCTGATATGAACAGCAAACTAGCAGAGCAGTTTCATAAAAATGAGGCAAAATCTGTAGTAAAAGCATGATGTCAGTATTTTGTCTGTGTGCACACATGTGTGCATTACCTAAAGGACTGCTTTCAACTCCGAATGAGTCTCTAAATGCCGAATATTACTCTCTCCTGCTGGTAATTCCATGCACAGTTAAAGAAAAATAGACGGACCTCAACTGGTAACCACAATTGCTATTTTAGCTTGAATAACTCTGGCCAAGAACTTTATTTGTATCTAGCTTGATTTCACAGCTGTTTCTGTGAAGATTTAAACATGTAAATGTAGTCTGATTCATGAAATTAGCAGTATCACAAAATTTAAAGGAACTAAAAATTGGCTGCTCTTTGGTATTGAATGGCAATTTAGTTTTTCTAGGTATAGTCACTCAAGTAATTTTAGTTCTATTTAAAGTTTCGAAGTTCACTAATGTTAACTTAAGGAATTCCTTCTGGGTATCGCCATCAAAATCGTTGTGGCTATACCCATACAAACCTCAGCTTTGTATAATCACTGTGGAGACTCATCATTCAGGCAGTAGGGGAAAAAAAAAAAGAAGAAATTTCCATTAGGTTCCAAACTTTAACACGTGTAAAAACACTTGTAGGTGTGGAAACCACTCAGACCTGATAATGATCTTGAACCAGAGTAATTCCTTCAATGACAGAGAGGAGTAAGTGACTTGTTAATCCATCTTTACACTTTGTAACAACACAGAAAAGGTTGCCAGTGACAACTGGTTCTTCTGTAAGAGAAAATGTCCAGGCTTAATGAGTTAAAAAAAAAATATATATATATATATATATTACTGCAATCAGATGAAAAGATAACCAAATAATACAGGACAGAAAAGTTTTTAAAAGCAAAGAAAGTCTGATGTGTTAAGGCACTGAGGAATATTTCTGGCTAAATTTATTTATCATTGCAGAGGGCAAGAAGGGCTCATTTGATTCAATTTTCATTACTCTTCTCCGCTACGCTATCCCGATCAATAACAAGAACAGCAATATCTGCTACAGAACCAGAGAAGAAAACTTCATTTTTGCTCTTCATGAGCAAGAAGCATAACTTTGGGAAGC
Source organism: Streptopelia decaocto (assembly GCF_964273445.1). NCBI lineage: Eukaryota > Metazoa > Chordata > Aves > Columbiformes > Columbidae > Streptopelia > Streptopelia decaocto. Next base: position 74,110,973 of record NC_138655.1, read on the forward strand.
TCTGTAAATTAACCATATATACCTTCTCCTTGGGCAGACTCCCCTGACCCTATTTCCCTGTAGAGATATCAGGACATTACTAACCCTCCAGTGAGTGACTTTCAAACCCCAGCTGCACAGTGAGGGAAACAGCATTACATAGGCATTTTGCATATCTAGGGATAAAGAACCCATATAGGGTGTATTTATCACCGAATCACCTAATGAAGCATGTCTCTACATCCAAGCTTGCAGCCTCCATATCCCTGGAAAAAAGCTCCATTCCCCTGTCTGTAGTGGGCTTGCACACGGGATAGCAGGGAAGCAGTTTGGCTTGACAGTTGACATCTGGTTTATGGAAGGATCAAGTTAGGTTTTTCCCCCATGTTTCCTTCCTTATGTTTGGTTCATAGGTCAAGAAGGAAGAACAATAAACACTCACCACTGCTTCTAAAACAAGCAAACCTTGATCTTGCTCACAGAAGTAATACAATGCAACTCAGTAATGCAAACCAAGCCCAGCAGTTTTCAGCTTTTTTCATTAGGTTTCATAATGTTTTCTGTATTGAATGAAACATTCTGAAACCTCCCTGGTGACCAGAGTATTGAAATAAGAATGATAAAAAATTTAGTAATCTCAGTTCTCACAATCAATAGACTGTTCTTTAGAGGTCAAAGAAAGATCCCAGGTACCTGGCACACATTTTCAGTATCACTCATTCTGGACTCAACATTATTACATTACTGCTGTTTTACTCTTTGGGAACTACATCAGTCACAGAACAGTGGAGAAGATACTCAGAACTGGGTTGTGAATCACATCTTCTGTTCTCTTTGGAAATGAAGTTGCCGTAAGACATTAGGAATCTTGTGTCTTGCTCTAGAACAACATGTTAATGCCTCCTAATTGCTCTTTGCAAACAATTCTAGGCATAGTTGGGTCAAAATATGAAGTTTGAAAAGAAAAGGCTTTGGTTTCCCCAAAAAAGGCATAATATGAAATTACATCCATAGGTCAATACAGAGCCTTTCTTAAAGTGCTCATCTTGAGGGCCGACATGCAAGAAATAAAACAAGTCCAGCATATAAAAATTTGAACTATTTGTTGAAGGTGAAGTTATTCAGCTACAGTTAGCCACTCCACTGGCTCAACACGGCCAGAAGTGGGAGGTGCCACTTACCGCATTTTTCCTTTCTATCAGTGACATGCTGCCTTGTGCCAACTCTGGCTCATCAAAAAAAACTTCTGTGACTTGACTCAGTTCACTATCTCAAAAGAAAAATATCTAATAAAAAATAAAAAAAAAAAAAAAAGACAGAACCCAAATGTGTATACAGTCTTCTGCTGGGTTTGTGAGTCAAATCAGAAAAAGGGATGAGTTCTGGTGTGTCAGAGTAAGTCCAGGAAGAGAAAGAGCAGAAAGCTAAAAATGAGAGAAGAGGAACTGCAAGACCTCCTGCTTTCACTGAGGTTTTTAATAAACATGACCACTTCAGAAAGAAATAATTCATTTTTGCGATCTGCCTCAAATTTTTTTTCTGTGTCTCTGTTGGTTTAATTTCCAAGCATCAGTATACTTGCCTGTTTTGACATCACCCAAATTGACAAAAGGTTGCTCAAAGTAAAGCCTTAACATTACAGTACTAATACCCATACAGTTACTACTGTGGCAACTGACCTGAAAAGATTTTAAGAACATTCAAAATGGTAAACTGCAACTTCTGCAACAGTAGAACATCAGCAGGATGTAAATGTTTCTGAAGAATCTTGCAGATTTTAGATGCTCTGTAGTAAGATTAATAAAAAAGTATTATTTTCATAACAAGGGTACCACAGAAAATTTTAAACAAGTGACTATGCAGAGTTGCAATCTTCAATGGACCGCATAAGGATTTCAGTACTAACAGTTATGTTTGTCTGAACTATTCCAAAATCAGAACATAATAATTCCATGGGGGGTGGTAGGGGAGGGTAAGTTAATACAAACAGGTTTTCATCATCAAGGTAGCAAGTCATGAGTTTTCTTAAGACCTTAGGACTGCTAGAAAGTACCTTAGCAAAATAAGCAAAACCATAACAGCTCTAGAAACACTGAGAACCCACAGCATATACTTTGAGTAACCATCTTGTGGGATTCACTCAGTGAGTGTTACTTAAATGCAGCAACTTCAGTCTAGAAGTACTTCCATTAAAGAAGTTGTCAGCAAACATATTACTGAAGCAGAGTTTCCTCTGCTGCTGGATTACATTTGATTTGAGTAATCTGGCAAAAATACCTGATCTTGATCTCAAGATTCCTTCAGAAAGTGTATTTGCTAAGCTGAACAATTTAACACTATAGACACAGCCCCCAAAGGTTCATCTTGATTGCATAAGTCATCAGCAAATTTAAGTTAAAGACATTTCAAATCCAGTATATCCATATTTGGAAATAGAAAGGAGGAAAGAAAAAAATAAAAAACTTCACACCACAAAACATTAGTCGCAAGCATTCCTTAATATTTAGCTTTGTAGCCAAAATAACTGTTGTCCACCATTAACTGTGGGTTCAGTGTTCAGACCTGCAAGGATTTTAAAACACTAGTATCTTCAAATATTTGGTTCTATAATAATTCCAAAGAAATCACTTTGAGTATCAATACAGATGACTAAACACATAAATAACCTGATGCACACAACATAATGTGATATCAAATATCACATTACAACAATACAAGTTTCTACAAAATACTGCTGTACTCAAAAGCACAAATCTGAAATGAAACACTAGTTAACTTAATAAAAGTTTTGATTGAGCTGTTTACAACAAAGACCCTTTCTGTCATTGCCAGCATACTGTCAAAATGGGTACATAGAAATCACTCACCTCATTTCTGCCATTATATCCTTATGCAAATCCTTTAATAAGAAGGTAATTTTGTTCCTGTCATGTTCTGTGGTAGACTGAAATACCATTTGCAAGGTCTTTTGCATGATCTCCAGAGTTCTGTTTTGGGACTGAGTAGAAACTTCTCTATATTGTGAGTTATCAAAAAATGCATCAATGAAGTCAACTATCTGAAGCCCAATATTGTCTGTATGCAGAGCTTCTTCTATAGCAGCAAGATCAGCAATTATATGGAGACTGTTTATCACAACTGAACTAGCAGTACGAGTATTATTCAATTTTTCTCTGCTGAGATGACCATCACCAAAAAATATGCCAGAATAATCTTCCTTAGACTTTTTTTGGAATAGTTGCAGAAATTCAATGACGTCTTTGACAACGAGCAGTAAATCACTTGATGAATTTTCATTAGCCATAAGGAGAATTAGAGCATGCATTATTTGAGAATAATTTTTGTTGTTACACTCACATAGAGAGCTGTTCACAATCTCTAGTATGTCTTCAAAACTTCTTAACATAGCATCTACAGATGATGTATTAAACTGCTGTATTAAAACATCAAGAGCCATTGAAGAGGACTGCCCAGTGGCTAACCTTAGTAATTTAAACTCTTGATCTACCACTGCAAGTAAGTGCCTAACATTAAAATTCACCAATAAATCTTCTATGCTTGTAACTACAGGAAACCAGAAGTTCTTAAAGTTATCTGATATATTACTGTTTCCATTTAAAGCTGATAGTATCATAAGTATTGAGTAAGTCTGGTTTCCAACAGAAGACAGCGTCATTAAAGGCTGAATTGCAGAAAGAAAAGAATGGACAGCTTCTGTATCCAGGAGTCCAGAAACTTCACTGGTCATATTCTTAACATTAGTAAGAACAGTCTTTGTAAGTGACATTCCTGAATGTCTGCTCAAATTTAGACCACCATAAAGACCCACCAGCTGTTCAAGAACACCTTTGGCCATCTCCATTTCTGCCACTGGAATACTGCCCAGTGTTTCCAAGATTTGTAAAGCCACTTGACTCTTCGGTGTGGAAGAGCAGTTGATTGAGTACGTATTATTCTCCTGCAGTGGCACAGCATAGAGGGAGAGCTCATTCCAAAAATCTAGCAGCTCTTTGAGAACTGAGCCATTCACATGATGGAGCTCAGAAAACTTCAAAAGAATAGAGTTCCATTCTTTGATCTGATTAAAAAAGCAAGTCAGATTATGAGTGATATCCATCTGAAAGTCTTCCATAGTGCATGAGGAACTGTCCTCCAGAGTAATAAGCTTGAGCTCCTTAATGAACTTGATGACCGCACTGTAACTACGCATAGAATTGCTATGCACAAAGTCACAGGGTTTAAAAGCTGGATCACTTTGAGGTGTTGATGTTGTAAGAGTCCAGCAGAATGCTGCAGAAAAACAAATTGAGACCTCTGCAGATTCATTAGACATATCTGTCAGTGTCTCCATTAACATTAGAAGACTTTCTACTTGATTGGAAAACTCCTCTTCACTAAACACTGGCATTTTTTCTTCCTGAGTCAGTGCAAAAGCATATACTTCAGTTAGTGCTTCTGTGATGTTTTCATGAGCTAATCTTTCTGTAAGGCTGACCACATCAAAGAGGAGATGGACCATCTCTTCTACATCATAGAGTTCATCTTGTTCAAAAAGTCGTGTTATTAGCCATAAGCCAGTCAGGTTCCAACTGCACAAATTGTTCTCAAATGCATCCCACCAGTCTGCTAACATTCCTAACTCAGAGTTTTCAGTATACAATGGTTTGATATTTGTAAAGAAGTTATCTAGGCTCCTCTGGACTTGTTTGAACTGGCTTATCAAGAACTCAACATCCATGTTCCTCACATTTTGTACCAGGGCTACCATATGATTTAGAAACTCTTTATCGTCTCTAAACAGAAATGCAGTAATATTAGAAGAGTTGAAAATTTCAAGTGCTTTCCTTACTAGTTCAAAATTCAGAGCTGCTGTTTCTATCAATTTCTGGAGAATTTTTTTTTGTTCATCTGGCAAGTTTGAGTCAAGTTTACTAATCACATCTTGAAAGAACTCCATTAACAAACTGGTATTTTTCCCATTCATGAAAGGTTTGATCTCAATATCCAAATGAGAGGAGATGTTTTCTTGGATTTCAAAAGTTTTATTTTTCAGAAGAGTTTGAATTTCTGTCAAAAGTTCTAATGATGAAAGACGATCGTGGTGAAAAGGATTAAGAAACATTCTTGATGTTCTGTTAAATCCATGGTGTGACTGACTAAAATGGGTCTTATTTGGTGTATACTGCGAGTGCTCCAGTAAATCATTGACAAGCATTTGTATTTTCCCTCCAGAGTTATTTAAAAGTGTAAAAATAAATTCAAGCACACTAATGTTATCTTTTACATAAAATTCAGGTAGAATAGATTTTAAAGCTTTTGCTATAATATTGAAATAAACATTTGCACAAATCACATCATAACCAGTTAGGGAACATTCAGGAAGTATCAAATTAAAAATCAAACTAATGAAGTCCACCATGCTCATTAGTTTAGCATCTGTCTCCATGTTTCCCAGAGATTTCAGCAGAAATAAAATATGTTTTGCACTTTCAAGATGGGAAGGTGACTTGTATTTTTCACTGAGATTACTTAATCCACGTATCCATCTGTTACAAACCTCTGCTTCATCCACTGCATTATGAAAGTTTAGAAAGTTATTAAGATGAGATGAAAAATTTGTTTGTGAATGGCTTATGTCTTTCAGAGTATTGTCCAAAATAAGTTGGGTAATATTCTGGAAAATGCTGATACAAACCATGTATTTGCCTTCAGATACACTTTTTAAAAAAGCAGTTACATCTTTTATCTCAGTGATAATAAATCCAAGTTCCTTTTGGGAGAGCTTAAGAATAGTAGAAAGGGAATTTCCAATGGAAAATACACTAGCACCCCTATCTTCTCCCTTGGATCCTTCTGAGATTAAAGTATCAAGCCAAGAATTCAAAAACTCTTTATTGGCAAGCTTCAGCATAGATTTTTGTAATTCAGTTATCATGACTTCCATAATTTCTAACAGACTTTCTAAATTTTTACCTTTAAGCGAGCTTGTGACATCAACTTCATTGTTAAATACACTTTGAAGATTAGCCAGGAAAGCTTCCAAATCTTTCCAGTCATTTAAATCATCACCTCCTTCAAATATTATTTTTAATAAATTCATTGCTGCTCTTGTAGCTTCAGCAATAACCATAGCTGTATTATTGCAGAGTTGGATATGAGTTGCATTCAAAAGACTTTCAGAGAGATTTGCCAAATCACTTCTTAGACAGACAAAAAAGGTTGAATTCAAATTTAAGATTTTGGATGCTTCTTCAAAAATCTCTGTCCAGGTTTGAAGCCATGTAAAAGTGCAGTGCAAAGCATAAGGCACACTTACCTTATCTCCCAAATCTGTTATATTAGACAGAACACTGTCCAATGGAAGCAGAAATAAGTTGTAAACTTCTGATGAATCATCTACAGAAGTAATGTTTGACAGATAAAAATCAATGCACCCATTATTAACCAGGCATTCTGAGGAGATATCAAGAAACTGTTCCAAATAACAAAAGGCCTCTGTTTGGAGCTCTTCATCTCTAAACAAAGTTTTAAGGCTGGTCAGAGTGTTATAAACAACTTGCATCTCTTTTGTTCCTTTATGTGCAAGAGACTGGGCCTGAAATTCTGTGTAGTTGTAAATGATTGGTAACTTTTCACAGAGAGACTTACTGGTGAAGTTCCAGAGAAGATCAAAAGTTTCAGACAGAAAATCAAAAACTTGCTCCTTATCTTGGAAATTATGCCATACTTGAAAAGATGAAATCTCTTTTGAAGTCTCATAAAGAAACTTTAACGGAGTGCTATTGCTCGCAATATTTAAGAGCAGATCATCATTCTGATACAGAGAGAAAAGTATCGGAACAAGTGAGGCCACAGTAGTACTGTTTACTTTTTGGAAGTTTTTGAAGAAATTGTGCACAATTTCCCCTAATTCTTGCACTTTATAGAATAAAGTTTCATTTGAGAGTAATAAAGAAGAGGCATTACTGTCTCCATGAGTTGTGCTGAACGACACATTGACATGATCATCAGTCACGGGTCTAACCCCGTGGAGATTCCTGAGGAAGTTTTCACTTAAGTGTTTTAGATGGATCAAATCATTATTTAACTCTGGCAAATCAGCCAGGATATTTTGGAGCAATAGCATACTTCTATTAAGGATTTTATTTTCTGTAACAGAAGATAAAATTCTATATAAGGTCTGCAGTACCTTGTCCTCTTCCACTTCACTCAAATGAGAGAGCCTAGAATTAAGTTCATAGAATACAATTTTTATTATATGCCAGAAAACTTCTGTCTCTTCTTTCATCCTTAATCTCTGAAGAGGCTGGAAATTTTTTTGTAGCTCATTATGGAGTTCAGAAACTGCAAATGAGAAATTGGTGTCAAACTCCTTCCCCCCAGCAAATTTTTTCATAAATATAATTGTGTTATTCAAGATATTTTTGATTAGAGACTGGTTTGAAGAAGCTGAGAAATCAAGCATTATAATTTCTTCTATGACTTTTAGAAGATGAAAAAGATGATCCATTTCCTTTTCACCAGAAATCCATAAGTTTTCATCATTCTTCAAAAACTCTTTGAAATATGTCAAAATCCTGAAAAATGAAGCATGAGAGGTTTTAAGTTAGTTACCTAGATGGCAGACAAGAATTGGCTAACTATATATTTTATAATTTTATAATATGGTTCTATTTACTTAAAGAAATGTCAAATATTATTTAAATAACAGTCACAAATTAATCAGCACAAGACCTGAAATAACACAAATGATAATCACTTAGGCTTTCACAAATGTGACAAAACTCACTGAAAACTCACAGCTACATTCAAATTAAAACCCGAATGTAGGCAGCTAGGTTAAATATATGTGCATTTATCAGTAATTATAATCAGGCTTGTAAGCCACAAAGAGTCAAACACCTTTAATTTAAGTACATTACTTTTTTAGCTGCTGAGAAGAGCAAAGCTTTTATGCTCCAAAGATTCATTCTTTTACGTTATAGAAAACAAAAAAAAAATGACCAAAACCTCTAATTCTTGGTGAATTTTGAAGACTTTTTTTTATTATTTGAAAACCCAAACCAGGAGTTCTTTGCTTCTAGAGCCCATTTTAATCAAGCTGCTAAAGGCTCTGTCAAGTTCTGATTGAATGAAAAGCATGGCATAACCTGTTTAACAGTGGAGGAAATATTAAAATTGTGCCATTTACAAAATTCTGATTCTTCATCTTTCATTGCATTGATAGTGGCTATTTCCATTTGCTAAGTTAAAAAGGGATTGATTTAGCAGAGGGCTAAGTAGCAGTATAATTAGAAATAAAGTTCAAAGGCCAGAAATGTAACTTATATACTGTTCTTATCTATTAACAGCTACAACCACCAGCATAGCACAGCAAATAGTTAATAGCAGTGGCAGCATTCGATAATTAGTCCAAAGTTGTTGATAAGAGATATTTTTTTCTTTTTTTTAAACAGAGTGATGATTACATGTTTTCTGTTTCACTGTTCATCTAGACATTAGCAGAGCTATAATGCAAGTAACTTAGTGACAAGAAGCCCTTGTAATAATACATTGGAACCATCAGGAGTCTACCACTTTGGTTACTACTGATAATACACCAGAAATTGAGATGTTCTTTAATGCTTCTGAATGACAGCAACAAAGACATATCTTTCTTTGCAGGATTCTATTCCTTTCCAGTAATACTGGAAAAACAACAGGTATTTGGTGAAAAGAAGCAGGGTATTTATGTTCAAGAATTAAAAAATTCCAAAGTGGAGGTGGAATAAAGGATTTCTGGAAAATGGTTAAACAAAGAAATTATGCTGACTAGTTCAACCTTACCGTGCCCAGGAAACAACTGAGGAATAATCTTGTAGGTCTTGTAGAAATGCTAAATAATGACCTAGGATGGTCTCCAAACTAAGTTTTTTTCTAGAACACAGAGATGCTTCTGATCTATCTGTAGAGGAAAAAAAAAAATCAACATCAAGAGGCAGATTAAAAAAAGGTTTATGAGCCCATGTATGAACAACTTGCTCAGTTCCCAGTGAAACAACCTGAATAAGTCCTATCAGATTTCACAGAGCATGAATGTGTGCAGAAGGAGAAATACATTACGTACATTTTAAAAGAAGTAAACATGCATTTTTTATTGAAGTGTTTGATGTTATTTCTACTGAATGATTTAAAGGAATGAAATGTACAGTCAATAAATATCAGCTATACATAAGGCACACCTGTATTTTACTAACAGAATTCCTTACAGGAAAAAAAAAAATATAAAAAAAAAAAGAGGGAAAAAAAAGAAAAATGGAAGACAGCTTTTGCATTATACATGAACTGCACAACGAGTTTAAATAAGATTAGTGTTATACTAGAGCTCACTTAGTTCTGTACTCAGCACCAAAATGAACTTTAATATTTCTTCTTCCTTGGAATTTCAGTAAAGGGAAAGCAGTTTTGTGAAATTCACTATTACTCCCCAGATAACTGAAATATCTGGAACTGTAATAGATTACAAAGCCTGTAGAGTCAATTCGTATTTCAACAGTTTGTTTCCAAAACACAATCCTTTAATTAAAAAGTACGACTTATTTTTGCATACATTCCATAGTTGCCCACTTACTGATGAGGTATTCAGCACATTTCTGATTAGCTCAACAGAGAAAAAGAACAGAGGAAAAAAAAATAAAAGTGTGTTCTGAAAAACAGATCTTTAGCAAGAACAAGATCCTTCACAGGTCCCAAGAACCAGATTTAAATTAAAAAAAAAAAAATAAAAAAAAAAACCAAACCACTTCATCAATAACCTCAGTCCTTTCAGAACCTGGAAATACAAGTACACAAGTGGTCAAAAACAGAAGAATTTGGAACATGGTGAGAATACTCAAAGGAAACAAATAGGTGATATTAGACAAGGTAATTTTTAAGAGTTGTTTGGTTCGGCCATATTGCACCCTGATTTCACAGAATCACAGAATGGTTTGGGTTGGAAGGGGCCTCTGGAGATCATCCAGTCCAACCCACCTGCTAAAGCAGGTTCACCCAGAGCAGATCGCACAGGAATGTGTCCAGGTGGGGTTGGAATGTCTCCAGAGAAGGAGACTTCACAACCTCTCTGGGCAGCCTGTTCAGTGCTCTGGCACCCTCAAAGTAAAGAAGTTTCTCCTCATATTCAGAAGGAACCTTTGTAGCTCCACTAAAACATTGAGAACAGTAACGCAAATATTTACTGAGAAAGAGCTCTGAAATGGAAGATGCCCCATTCCTCAGCATAAATCTCAGATATTTCAAAGTTTTCCCCATATAATAAAAAATTAGTGCATTCCAAGAAAGCTAACATCAGATGGTTCAGGACATCCAGAATATCGCAGGACAACTGAGATGAAGGAAATCAAGCATTAAGTCCTTGCTTAATATGAAACAATCCTAGAAATGCCTCTACTGGGTGACCAGCTAGTCTGGTCTCTCATTTATATCCTAGACTTAAGAAACCTTCCTGACAGAATACTATGGCAAAAATAAAGAGTCCAACTCAGTTCGACTAGTTGGAATTTTACCAGTAGAAATAGCTGACCCAAAAATTTTCCAACTGACACTAAAATCACATCTTTTTACTGGGGTCAGTCTCTGTATATGATAAGTTTTCATCAGTAATGATTCAGTCAGCTGGTGAATCCAAAGGCTGACGCAAAGACGGAGATGTAAAAATCATCACCTTTTCCCTTTCCAAGGGATTATGGACTCTAAACCAAACAGGAAACCATCAGAACAAAGCTTGTGCTATGCAGTAGCTGTTTCCTCACCTGATTGATCTCCTGAGCCTGCTTCCTCCTTCATGTATTGAGCTACTTCACACATCCAACTAACAAAAGTTGTTAAATCCTTCCAGTATGGGTTTCCCTCAAAAGCAAAGAAAATTTCTTCAAGTGTATTATTAATTCTGAAATGGCACAGAAAACAAGGCTACCATGATTAAACCAGTGATTTCTTTCAAAGTCAAATTACCTTGTGAACATGTGTTGTTCCTCTGTAAATCTCTAGCTAAATTCTATTGCTACATTGTGCATACAGATAGTCCTATTGACTTAAGTAAGAACTGAGGCAGGCAGTGAAAGAAATCAGCAGCATAGCTATTACATCACTCTAAGAACAACTAGAATTTACTACACAGGTTTGTCAGCAGAAAAAAAAAAAAAAAAGAAAAAATAGTGGTTTGGTTCAAAAAGTAGTATTTTAAAACTGAAAAAATAACAAGAAATGCTTCTTTTTCTCCTGAAATACACGTTTGCATTGAAAAAATCATTGCTTTATCCCTGAACCACAAACAAAAGAACAACAAAACACCTCACCTAAAAATAACACTGAGCTTTCTTGCTCCTCAGTGTTACTTAAACACAAGACTCTATTCCCAGGGGCCTTTTAGCTCTACCAGTGGTTTTGATGCTCAAAAAAGGAAATGTAATCACCAGTCCTTCTGGTGATTTCATAGTCATTTAGAAATACGGAGGAAGGGAAGGCAATCAACTGTTGATCAACAGCAAAAGGGACAGGAAAAAGGACATACACTTTCTAGTGCCTAAGATGTTATTAATATTTGTGGATTTAATCCCTTCCGCCAATGCAGCTTGTAGAATTTCTGACAGATTCTTGAATGCTTAGAACTAATAGTTTTACTGCTTTAATAACAAACTCTTCTGTCAAGTTTCTCGTATGCATAAGTAGATAGTTATCTTCTATAGAGTTTTAAGTTTGTGACCTAGGACATCTGTCCAGTATAAATGCAACTTCACATTAAGTGCTGTTGGCTTATGGTTTGCATTGCCAAGCAAGAATAATAAAAACGTATCCCATTGCAAAGCACTTAACTGATATACAGACTTGACTCTAATATACTCTGATTTAACATCTTCAAAGCTTGAAGTCAGTAGAATTACGGAGTCTTTGCAAATTACAATCATCTTAAAAAGATTAATAGTTTTTCTGTCCAAATAAAGGAACGATGACCACTTGATGTGTTCAGAAAGCAACATGAGGCCACAATACCCCTCCTAGTGCACTTTCTAACTCCTCTCTCTTTAACATTTTCCTGCATCTCCCAGAAGTCTTTCAGTTCCCAAGCACCCTGAGCAGCACAGTGCCAGAAAGGTGTGTAACCAGGAAGCAGGCTGTAGAAGATGTTTGGATATGAGAAGATAAAAAGGGAGAATAGGCTTTTAGACACCTAGACACCTGCCTAACATCAACCTATTTCCTGCCCTCCCACACTAATACTACTACTGGAAAAAAAAAAATAATAATAATATATATATATATGTATAAAAAAAAAAAAAAATCAACCTTTACTTTCCTGTTTGTGCTTATAGAAAATTGTTAACACTGGGTGGTAATCAAAAGAAAAACCAGAGGCTTAACCTTTTTATCTATTAAGTTCCTGGTTATAATACCTTAAACCAGGTTGGTACCAGTCAGGATCATTACATATTAAAAGGTATAAGATACATACAGTGAGAAGAGAAGCTGTTCCTGACAAGAGCTGAAATGGACATCCTCCTCAGATGGTGCCTCTGTGCTCAGTGATTGATTAATTTCACAATAATAAGCATAATTTTTTGTTAGCTGTTCTTCTATTTCTTGCCATCCCAAATAATCCTCCATTATTGAATCTGGCAGGCTCTGTCGTCCCTGAGTTACTTTCTGCAGAAGCAGGATCTTTGGCATTAAAGAAAGCAATATTTGAAACCAGTAATATGGAAACTCACTTGAGACTTTGGCCCTGCTTCTTAAATTTGCAATACAGATGATATTGAAATCCAACATAAGATGGATTAAATGAGCAGTCTTTCAAACCACCTCATTTTTTTCTGGAAGACACAGCTCCTTAGTATGTATAAAATGTCATATCCACCCAAGAGACTCTGCAGGACCGCTTGTGCCTTGTTCCCAAGCACATTTTAATCAGTTTAAACAATCAGCTACCCTCCACTTATTAATAGCAAACACTAAGTAAGTAGTAAGCTACAACCCCTGCTAATTTATTTAGTTTTGTAATAGTAATATAAGTAAGGTACTGCAAGCTTTAAACATTAAAAGAATTCAGAAATACTTACAGATTCATTTAGTGACTGGACCTGGTTACTTAGCTTGAACATCACCTCTGAGCCATTGCCAGGGCACACATATATTGCTAAAATGTCAATGTCATCTGAGCCCTGTGGAAGTCTCAGGGTCTTCTCAAACATTTTAAGCACATCATTGCATATATAGGAAGCATTGCTCATCAACATCTAAAATTTAATGAATATACTGTCATTTTTAAAATGAACTCAGAGTGAAGGATCAGATTTAATTCATACTTCAAATGAATCCTCAATATGAAATGTCAAAAGAGAAAAAAGTACAAAGTAAAGAGGGACCAAAATGCTGCTGAATAAAAAGTGAAATACTCTACTTAGGAAATACTTTTTATTGCCCAAAATAAGCCTCTACAGTTTTATGCAAATTCATATACAAATATTAAATAACAACATACCTGTTTTATCTCCACAAAAAGCTTTCTGATGTCTAGATTAATTAATCCATCTCCTTGGGCGAAGGGAATAAGCTTTCCCAGGCTATACAAAGCTTCTGTAAGACATTTCCCCCACACACCCCATAGAAAAAAATATTTAACCTACAGAATAATTCAAGGACAGTATAGTAGGCAGCATTCTTTCGGGAAAGAAAACTGTGCATGATATGGTTAAAAAATACAGTAGGCATAAATGTTCCACTTTGGCTTATGTGACATCCCTGCCCAAAGCACTTTCATTTTGCACAAAATATGTACACAGTTGCACTCTGCATTCCTGAGGAGCAAAGACTGCTTCCTTCCTTCACCCCCACTGAAAAAGGCTCATCAAGACAAGGCAGAAAGAAGAAACCAATTTTCTTACACCTGCGAAAGCATGATGCTTTCGCAGTTATATCAGAATAGCTCCTATGACTTCTTTGAGGATTCATGATTTTCAGGAAAGGAAAATGAGGTCCTGTGTGGGCTTCTAGCTATAAATGCTGTACATAAACTTGGACTCTTTCCATAGGTAGCTGTTGATTTAGCCAGTAATTTTTTCTGAGATATGGAGAGGTAGTTTAACTACTTAAGGTCCAAAGCAAAACTAACCTCTCTGCTCTCAAATAAAAGACAACCACAGAAATGTTACCAGGTCATGTTAGGGAGTTGCCAAATCCAGTAGCCCTACTGAAGTGAGGTTGCCATAGCTCCATGGCCCCAGGTCCAGCTGGCAGCAAGGCTGGGCTGGTAGGCACACAAGCCAACATGCACATAGTAAATGCACATGGCTGGCCACACAGACCAACACATGCAGCACTCATACATACACAAACAGCACCAAGGACCTCATCCCGTTTCCCTCCCTGGTTGCTCAGGATGGTCTCTTCCAGGGAATACATATGTGTATATATACATAGTGTGGATCCCCCCCAGCAGCTATGCTTAGACACCCAGTCTGCCCAGCATCCGCACCCAAGTCCCAGCCTCCCACCCTGAGCTGCTGGCAACTGGGCATTTGAACCCTCAAGGCTGCAGCCCCACTCCAGCTTCTGGTCCAGGTGTGCTTGCACACACAGTGGATCCCTGCAATAAGTGCTCTTAGACACTCAGTCCATCCTGTAATGACCCTCATACCCCTAGCACAGGGGTGTCAAACTCATTCTCAACCAGGGCGACATCAGCCTCCCGGCTGCCTTCAAAGGGCTGAATGTCATTTTAGGGCTGTACATTTATACAGTCTTAATATTATATTTGGTCCTTTGAAGGCAACCGGGAGGCTGAGGTGGCCCCCAGTGAGAATGAGTTTGACACCCCTGCCATAGGTGGTAATCCAGCCCTAAGGGATCTGTGACAGGGTACCATTTGGGTTCCCCCACTTGCCACTGTACCTCTATACTCCTTTGTGTGGATGGAGATGAGCATTTTACCACATAAGGTGACAGAGCAGATGCCCAACTGTAGTAAATCAGTATAACTCCACCATCACAAAGGTATACTGGTATACAGTACACAGGCAAAACTGTGTAGCATGCTTCAAATCAATCCATCCTAAAAAGGAGACTATCGAAACTATCCTGAAGTTTCAGAGGTGTCTGGCACATTTGGGCACACAAGTAAATTCAGGACAAAATTTGCGCTTTTAATATATTGTTTGTTCTTTAAAGTCATATGCAAATATCAAGTAATTTAAAACTATCAGTTTCCCCAAAAGGACCACAGTGTTTTTCACATACTTAATTACAACTGAGTAGTACAAGTGTTCTTCCTATATATATCCACATTATAGTATTGCAGGTCTCCAGTAAAAGGTTTCACAGAAATATATCTTGCCCCTTTTCCTTCTTTTTTTTTTCTTTAGATCCTGCTCTGTGTGGACCTTATAATATGATGATATTGCTGACCAACTCCTGGGTATCATGGTGCTGAGTCATAGCACACTGTAAAATATTATAACGTATTCCAAATCTGAAAATCACAATTGCTGAACAGACATGTTTACAAGAACTTCATGGGAGTCAGTTCACCTTATTCAGTCAAACTGCTGAAAACAGATCCAGTTCTCTAACTTTTTGTAAAATACACCTCCACTGACCCTGAGTTCTTCAATACTGTCCCCTCTGCTCTGCAAATGACATCTTTCACTTCCTTCACCATCAGCCTGGCTTTGTGTCCAAAAGCATAGCCTCCAGAGAAAGAAGCACCCTGTCTCTGTGCTTCGCAGTCCTCAATCAAATCCTTACTTAAAGAGATCAGAAAATCCATATATCCAGCTCAGCATTTTGCATCATTTGTGATGAGCAGCCAGAAAAGTCAAGCTGCATCTAAATCTAAACCCAAGACTACTTGTTGACATATACATGACTGATAGCATCAGAAACTTTGCAGGCGTTGATAATTTCAATTTGTATTAAACAGGCTCTTCTTGAGTCAGATCTTTAACGAACAGCCGCATCAGCATACATTATCATATAGTATGCCTAAGGAAATCCTGATAAGAAGTGAAAACAGGTGTTCTATCTCGTGTTCTATCATTAAGGGAAACAAAATTTTAGGAATTCAAAAGCTGCTGTAAATATCTAAGTGTGACATGTATTGCAGAGCCCAAGTGCCTTCCTAGAGGTAGAATGTTATCCATTTCCCATGTTATTCATGGAAGTCATTTGAGTGCTAGTTACGAGTAACCACCGTGCAGCTTTACCTTCAGTGAAGTATAAATACTGTGCTATTACGTTCCTTACAGCTCCATCTACCAGAAGCAATCTCTTTGTAACAGGCCACTGAGGTACACCCTGAAGTACAGACTGCATTGTCTCCAGGTGAAGGATTCTGCAATCAAAAGAGGTAGATCACAGAAACACTGTGTACTACAAACAAAAAAAAAATAAAGTTGCTGAAAAATTATGGGATTTTTGTTGTTGTTGTGCAGTCACTATATCATCTACTTTTAAGTTTCTTAAAACAGCAGCAGTATAGCAGGTTACTCTTATAAAAATAACTAAAGTCAAAAATGTACTACAAAATTATTGAAAAATTTGCCTGCAGTCTCTCGCTTAAAAGTAGGTAATGGATTTTATACAAACCTTGCAAACTAAAGAAACAACAGCAAAAACAAAACAAAGAACCCCTCTGACTCTCAGCATTCATGGATCAGTCTCCTAGGTGATAAGTACAACTTATTTTCATGGACAAGTCTACTTTTTTTCAGACTAATTTACCTGAAGGTCAAAACCATGAAAGTTAGAGAAGATTTACACACAAAATCATCTCCTTTCCTCCCCTTTGAAGGAAAAAGAAAAAAAAAATAAAAAAGGAAAAGTTTCCCATTAAAAAGTTCATTTTCTATCAAACCACTTACTGCACCAAAACAAATGCTTCTGCACACTTAAAGGAGGGAAAATGAGGTAGTGGTTGCTATTCCACTAGCAACTGTTAGCTTAACCATACCAGTTATACAGCTGTTTATAATCCCATATCAGTTCATTTACTTAGGAAAACTGTGTGTGTGTATGTCCCTGTTCCAAACATACTTGTTTGGAAATGGAAAAAGGCCTGCATCCATTTTATAAATTAATTAAAACAGCGACAAATCCAGAACCAAAGACATTGCCTGATCACTTTCCACTTGAGGCTGTGCTGTATTAAAGCACTTCGTGTCTTTCAGATTTATCCTTAGGTGTTGATTTGTATAGTGTGGAATGGAGGACATTTTAACAAGTAGAGATATTACAAGCAACATCAAATTGAGACCAATGTCATAACTCCCAGAAGCAATGCAAATCATCCAATATGCAGTTAGAAAGAAGTATCAGTTCCTGTGCTCTGTCATAGACTTTTGATGGTGCTCTGCCAAATCTGACCAACATTAACTCCCTGTATCAACAACTTTAAAGTCCCGTGTAGAACCTTCCAGATCACAGAATCATAGAATCATTTCAGTTGGAAGAGACCCTCAGGATCATCAAGTCCAACCATAACCTAACCCAACTCTAGGACTAAACCATGTCCCTAAGAACCCATCTAAACACCTTTTAAACACCTCCAGGAATGGCGGCTCCACCACTTCCCTGGGCAGCCTATTCCAATGCTTCACAACCCTTTCCATCAATAATTTTTTCCTAATATCAAATCTGAATCTCCCCTGGCACAACTTGAGGCCATTTCCTCTTGTCCTATCACTTGCTGCTTGGGAGAAGAGACCAACACCCTTCATGCTACAACCTCCTTTCAGGTAGTTGTAGACAGCGATAAGGTCTCCCCTCAGCCTCCTTTTGTCCAGGCTAAACAGCCCCAGTTCCCTCAGCTGCTCCTCATCAGACTTGTGCTCCGGGCCCCTCACCAGATTCATCACCTCTGCACTCTCTCCAGCACCTCAATGTTCTTCTTATGATGAGGGACCCCAAAATCATTTGTAGAGATCATTTGTAAAAAGTCTTTTTTTTTTTTCCAATAGGGATACAGAGCTTTTAAACAAATTTATTTTGCATAAATTACCCAAAACAGTTGTCTTATTTTTATTTTGAAACAAAAACTGTATATCAGAATACCTGAAACTAAAGCACAGCCAATCTTTACAAGCTTGTGGTTGCACTTGTCCTGAAATGGGAATTGAAGGTGTTTCCCAAGTTGCAACAGAATAGATTTCTACTAGAGTAGTGATCAACTGCTAAAAGAACTCCATTGTACAGGGAGATTTGGACTGCTTCAACAAAATTCATCATACTGAATAAGTGCAGAACTTATAGCCATGTCTTCGTATAAACTGCTTACATTTGCATTAAGTGATAAGCCAAACGGGGAACTTGAAACTCTAAGTTCAAAACATTAAAAGAATTCTTAGCCCCAGAGTGCCCTAGATAAGAATGGAAACTACATCTGTATATAAACACATAGCATTACATTGTAATTCTGTTTTGCATAGCAGGCTTCTGTTCCAAGGTCTCCTGCACAAACTAACATGAGTATGCCTCCTACAACAAAAATCCAAAATATTTCAAAGGCCCTGAACTTGCTGTTCATGAGTAGATTGATCCTATAACATACCTCCATGAGAAGCATTACTGTGTCACAGTAACTACTTGTGGGAATTAGACTTTGCAGAACAAGATAAAGAATTCAGGTCCTAGTTCAAAATGCTTAATTATACACAGCTGCTGATTCCTATGAGTCCTGATCATGTACTCGGGTTCTCTATGGAACCTGTAAGTAGCTACACGCTGAATCAGAGATTTAATTTCATTTTCAGAATGTATAAGCATCAGCACAATTATTTGACTGTATATGAGGTTTTAAATTACAGAATAAAAAATAAAACCACAAAATAG
This sequence comes from Streptopelia decaocto, assembly GCF_964273445.1. Taxonomy (NCBI): domain Eukaryota; kingdom Metazoa; phylum Chordata; class Aves; order Columbiformes; family Columbidae; genus Streptopelia; species Streptopelia decaocto. The sequence goes on from NC_138655.1 coordinate 74,129,810, forward strand.
ACAAAAATCAGAAACCAATTAAACGTAATGTGAAAATATTCAAGTTGATCTGAACTTCATAAGATGAGTTGCAGAAGGATAACTTACAGATCATGAGATGCAGTATATCCTCCTGAAAAGTAGGCATCTGATTTCTCATTCCGTTGCTGAATCAGAGTATTTATCTCTGAAAAAAGTTTCCCAGCTTCTCTGTCATCTAGGAACTGAGACATTAAATCAGCTGTGATTCCTTCAAGTTCCAAAAGGAGTTTCTGAGAGAGCTTGCTGCTGCTGAACCATTGCTCTAATACCTAGCAAATTGAATGCAAAAAAAGAAGGTACCTTATTAGAGAATCAAAGTTTTCTTATTTAGACAACACACAAAATTTGCATGTTTTTAGAAATAAATAAATAAACAAACAAACAAATAAACAATGATAGTAAAATTTCTGCCTAACACTGTGTCCAGACTCTGAAATGACTGGCCTCACAAAGGTTGATTTTCAGTACAGTTTGGACTGATCTGCAAGTTTGTGATATAACGTTACAACACACAGAGAACTAACATCCTATGCTCTGCTATCCTTGCCCAAAGACCCAGGAATGGTAAAAAGGTGGCCTGAGACTGAACCCAACCAAGAGAAGACCTTCAAAGTCAATTACTCAAGCTTGCTTTCCCTTACAAAATATCTGCCTACACTACCAACATTATGGAAGGCAGCAGCCCAAACATTTTTGGGGCCTCATTACACAAAGGGATGGAGATAGAGCCTGCATGCTCCCATTGTGTAGCCTAGAATAAGGCACATGAAGGCCTGGCCAAACAAGCTGACTCCTCTCCTTTCCTCCGCCATTATGTTTTTTAGTGCCAACTGGTTATAACAGATTTTTACTATAATCATAGAAACATTCCGTTTGGAAGAGATCCTCAAGATCATCGAGTTCAACCATAACCTAACTCTAGCACTAAACCACATCCTTAAGAGCCTTGTCTAAACACCTTTTAAACCCCTCCAGGTATGGCGACTCCACCACTTCCCTGGGCAGCCTGTTCCAATGCCTGACAACCCTTTCTGTTAAGATTTTTTTCTTAATATCCAATCTGAACCTCCCCTGGGACAACTTGAGGCCATTTCCTCTTGTCCTCTCACTTGCTACTTGGGAGAAGAGACCAACCCCCTCCAGGCTACAAATTCCTTTCAGGTAGTTGTAGACAGCAATAAGGTCTCCTCTCAGTCTCCTTTTCTCCAGGCTAAACAGCCCCAGTTCCCTCAAGCGCTCCTCATAAGACCTGTAATATAAGAGTTGTCCTGTTCACCAAAGGAATTCCCAGTGGCCAGCAGCTTACAGTACTTCAGCTTTCCATCATAAGGATGTCAGATCTTGCAAAGAATTTCAAAATCATGTCTGAAATTATTACTGGATTTTCCTATTGCTACAATAGGAATTAGTACATTAGTTTTAGCAATCACATTAAATTATTACCTCAAGTCATCATACATCAGTGAAGCCTTTATCAAGAGAGAAAACAAAAGCTACATTTTTTGGTAAATACACAATAAACTGTACATGCTTTCTATAGATGATATTGCAAACATCTCCAGAGCAGCTTAATACACAAATAACTTTTTTTAATGGGGGGGGGAGAAACAAAACACACAACAAAAAAACATACAAAAACCCCACACCATATTTAAGAGGAAAAACAAACACCAGCATTAAGGTGGCCAGGTAAGTATTTTCATTAGGAAACATCTGGATGGTTTATCTTTTCCTTCATGTATCTGTACATATGTCCTCATAGAGACTGCATGCCAAGATCCTCTTCCAGAGCATAATTTTGAGATGATATACTGGAGGTTTTCTCTCATCCCCTTTAACATGCTTCAGCCACTATTGCAGAGATAGCCAAGGGAAATTAAAAATAAATGAATTCTATGCTATATCAGTGGATGCCTGTAGTCTGCTTTCACTTTTGCCCAAAATTCAGGCTCAGGTGGGACAGTAAATGGGTTTTCCATCTGTCAGGCCTCTGCAGTGCAGTTTATTTCACTATATACCCTATTAGATTTCGAATCTTTATTTGAGTTAATGAGAAAATCTGATTAAGTGGACACATGATGATAGATTATACTTGCACTGTAATGATACTTCATAAGGATTACTTTGTCTTCTTAGCAATATGAAAAAAGTTCATGACAATAACATTTAATAGCTAACTTAGATCTTTTAACTGAGTTACTGTTGACAGCCTACATGCAAAAATTAGGAATTTAATCTATTAATTTATTAAAGTATACCTGTGCATAAAGTCTCAGCTTGCTGACAGTATGAACAAGATACATTTTGACCTCATGCCATGCAGAATTACATCCCTCTTCATCATTCTCTTTGTTTGCTTCATCTCCTGGCACACTGGACAGAGCAGAGCACACAAACTGCTCCAGTGTCTCTCCTGTGGGAATCTGGCAGGGACATAAGGAATTCATGAGCATCTCAAGAGAGCTGTTGAGTGTTATTTCTGCTATCAACTTACTTATCTGATGAAAAAGAAAAGAATATTACATGGCCTTCTTCAGTGAGAACAAAGCCCATTTGACGTAGCCACATATTTTGGGGCATGTACTTCAAAGTACTCCACATAGAGAGTGCTGTATAAAATACCAGTGAACTCATTAGTGTTCTCATACACCAGGCAACATAATAACACTTGAATATGCAAGGAATTTTCACCTTTTAGCTACATCAGTGTTCCTACTTCTACAGCAATTTGCAGACTGGTGCTGCATTAATTGAACAATGATACAGTACACCTACACTAGAATTTTGCACTAGCATAGCAAAGCAACTTCATAAATATAAAAATTACTGGAGCAAAAAGCATTCAGTACAATGGTACATTTTAATCAATGATTGCATGCAGCAGACTAATTTTAAATTGAAGTTGGCAGGCTTCATCAGTATGGCCAAGAGGGCAGAATTTTTTCCTATTATCCTGACTTCTAAATTCTTTGTTGAAAGATTTATTATTCCCAATCATATAAATTTTATTAAAGCGTACAAAAATAATTTAGCACATTTCAATTCTCCCTACTAATGTCTTTTTGACATACTTTACATCCTAACTCCTTTTAACTGGACTAGAAAATTTATTAAAAGTTTTGCAGATGTTTTGACACCAAATGAGCTGGAGCATTACATACAGAGTTTAAATGCTCAGAATAAATGTTGTTCAGGTTTCCATATTTCTCTTCATTCTTTTTGAGGGTCTTGAATACCCTAACACAACCACGTAATATCAAGATATTAGTTTATACTATAAATAGCTAGTGAGTTGCTTGGGATTACACACCCAACCATAGCTGACTGGCTGCAGTCAAAGTCAGTTGAGTTGATCAAACTGGCCACATCTCTGATATTTCATTAAAAGGCCATTCAGAAGTCAAGTTTTTTTATTATTTGCCCACTTGTGTAAATTAGCTATTTTTATAATGAGCTCTTTTGGAGTACAACACTAGACTGTACCTGGCAAAGAGCAAACAGATTTCAGATAAATACCAGCATATTCTATTCAAAAACTGTGCACTGTAGTAGAAATTCAAAAGATGTTTCAAGTTTTCCATAGTTCAAACCAGACAGTTACAGCAGCTTACTTTTGTCTAGAAGAAAGTTTAGAAAACCCTCTCTGAGAAAAGAGATTTTCTTCAAAATTTGACACATTGCTGGTATCCTTGAATAGCCCCTGTAAAACAACTGTCAAGTATATTCGCATTAGGACTGCACAACTGAGAAGGCCTCTTGATGTGCCTTAATTTATGCACAGGAGAGGTACTCTTTGTCCAGCAAACCAGATGAAAAATGCTACCCGCCAAATTAATCCAGCCAGCTTCAAATCTAGCATCTACTTTGAAAGCTTAGTGGAACAAAGCCCAGAATTCTCTACAGGACTGGATAATAAACTCAGGACTTTGCCACACCCAGTGGTGACTTCAGAGAAACATAAATTCAGTAATGTACACAACTAGACCTATCAGCATCATCATGTGCAGAAATTCCAGCTGAAGCTAAATATATTTATTTTGACGAGAATGAAGCCAGGGTATTTAGCAGTCTTGTAGCTGCTTCACAAATCTAAGATACAACTATTGTTTCTGTAAGGCATGAAAAATCACTTCAGGGTACAAATAAAAACAAAGATGAAAGGGGGGGAGTAGTTCACCTTTGTTAATTGTGCTGTGTAACTTAGCAGTTTCTCAACACGAAGACCATCAAAACCAAACTGGGATTCAAGTTCTGCTCTCACAGCATTTGGATTCCACAAAATATCCCCAAGAGAAAGATTATACTGAAAGCCTGGGAAAAAAAAAAAAAATAAAAAATAAAGCAAAGAAATAAAACAAAACAAAAAAATAACCTCTGTTTCCATCATTTCTGCTTTTTTGTTCATGTTGTTTCTTGATTATTCATACTCAATGAGATTCAAGTACCATGTTTCCAGCTTTCAAAACAATAATAATAATAATAATAATAATAATAACAACAACAACAACAATGTATGCACCTGAACACCAGTTTCACTGGGATAAAATCCATGACTGCATTAGCAGTATGGTAAGGTCTGTTAATCTAATGGTATTCTGATAGCTGATACAATAATGCTGAGATGCACAATGATTGCCAGCAGACCCAGCAGGGTGCTATACTGAACTGTGTGTCTAATTCTGCACACAGTCATGTAAACCACCTGTATGCGCTGGATACGAATCATTGCTGAGAGGGAGAACACCAGGAAAATCCCAAATGACCCAGGGAATTCAAGCTCGCCCCCTGTGCAAGGGCTCCAGCATATCACTTTTGCACCACTTTGGTCTTGGTTTTAACAGATGAAGTGGGATTTTGATCATATTTAATTATTCTATGCAGAACATGCAGCTGCACCTAGAATCTAATTGTATACCACCAGACAGTTTGCCAATGAAACTTGTTCCTGACCTTTTCCTGAGGAGCTGTCTGGACGCCAGCCTACTTCCTCCACTCAAATTCACCTCCCATGCTCAAACTGCAGATGAGGAAACAGGGCCCTTCAGCTGACACCAGAATTTATGATAACAGAAGAATGAAGCTCAGAGTAAAACAGCCATGATGCGTAATGTGCACGTCTAAAACAAGAGGCTACCCTTCTATCAAATGGAAGAAATTAGCCCTTGCAGTGATTTAGTATCACTCAAAAATTCACCACTGAGAGATCATTTTAACACGATATATTAGACCACCGTGTTTTGTTTATCAAATCGTTGCCAGAGTCTGATTAAATGTAGTTGTTATTATCTAAAAAACAGATCAATAAAGAAATAGGTTAGCACTACAGCAGTATAATTCAGATCTTAGACCTTTTGCATTAGGAATTTAGCAGATGCTCAGACAGTCACTGCTATCAAATATTGCCAGCATGATTACAAGGTATTAAAAAAAAATATCTGTAGCAAATCCCTTACCTTCTAAACTCCTGTCTTGTACTGATGCAGCAGTTAAATTCAGTGCTGTTTTCACCACATCATAAAAAATTTTGCCCAAAGGCATCATAGCTAAATCCTTGAGTGACTCTAAGGTACTGAAAGTGAAAAATAAAACAAAAGTCAAGCTCTCTATAAACCCAGAACAACTGAAAGGACTCGGTGGAAAATTATGAAGCTCAAGCAATTGACTATCAAAATACTTCCTTTGTTGTTAAAAACCTGATGTTTTGTCAAAATAGACTTTTCATTTAAAAAAAAAGAGAGTTTACAGTTAGAGTTTCATTCAATTTTCATCAAGATAATGTCTCCTAAGAGGACCAGTGTCAAAAAGCATATTAGAGAATGTTTTGATAAAAATATATCTATTGATTTTCTTACAAGTCCCAGTCTCAGTCTCTTTAGCTGTGAAACACACTTCTTTGTTGATATAGCTGTAATTTACTACTTAGAGGTTAAGTCAGATTTACCAGTTATTTCTTATAGACTACTCCTTTGTTATTATGAAAACAAGAATCAAGTTTTGTTAGAGTGGATCAGCAGTTTCCAACATATGCGAAAGAAAGAAAAAAAAAAAACAACACACAATGCTATTTAATTTCATCAAATAGGTGTGAAAAGTGTCTCTTAAGTACCTCTGAGAAACACAGAAAAGATGGTATAGCCCAGGAAGCAAGAGACATTCTAAATTTAGGATCCTTTCTGCTGACTAAATTCTGACTGAGCTAGGACCTCCAGACATGTATAATATGTTAGTAATACAAACTTAGTCAAGAAGTGAGCATTGTTTTTGTGGTTTGCTTTCCGAATTGCATTAATTATGGCAAATTCAGTCATTGAAGGGTATCAAAGTCTTTAAAATAATAATAAAAAAAAAAAAGTTAACATCTGAGACTCCCTCTTATTAATCACTTACGAGTTGACTCCAGCTGATAGCCAAGCATCTACGCAGCTGCTCATTCACTTTCTTCTCCCACAGGATGGGAAAAAAAAGTAAAAGGAGAAGACTCATGGATCAAAATAAGGACAGTTTAATAGGTTGTGCTGGTTTTGGCTGCAACAGAGTTAGTTTTCTTCATAGTAGCTAGTATGAGGTTGTGTTTTGGATTTGTGCTGAAAACAGTATTGATAACACAGGGGTGTTTTAGTCATTGTTGATCAGTTCTTAAACAGAGTCAAGGCTTTTTCTGCTTTTCACACCACCCCACCAGCGAGTGTGCTGGGGCTGCACAAGAAACTGGAAAGCAGCACAGCTGGGACAGCTGACCCCAACTGACCAAAGGGATATTCCATATCATATGACATCATGTTCAGCAATAAAAAGCTGGGAGAGGAAGGAAAGGAGGGACATTCAGGGTTATGGTGGCTTTCTTCCCAAGTAACCATTACCCGTGATGGAGCCCTGCTGTCCTGGAGATAGCTGATCACCTGCCTGTCCACGGGAAGCAGTGAATGAATTCCTTGTTTTGCTTTGCTTGTGTGTGTGGCTTTTACTTTGCCTGTTAAACTGTCTTTTTCTCAACCCATTAGTTTTGTCACTTTTACTCCTCCAATTCTCTTCTCCCATCCCACCAGGATGGTGGGGCTCAGTTGACACCTGGTATTAAACCACAACAGTGGTGAAGCAAAAGTTGCACACATGAGCAAAGCAAAACAAGGAATTTATTCACAACTTCCCATGAACAGGCCCATGGGCAGCCACCTCCTGGAAAGAAGGGTCTCAGCATGCGTAACAGTTATGTGGGAAGACAAATGCCTTAACCATCACCATCCTCCACTCTTGTCCCTTTCTCACTCTGTCTGTGCCAGAGGCTCAGGGTAGAGAAATTGCTGCTGAGACTATACTAGCAGATTAATAATTTGAAACAGAACAGGGATTGTTAGCCAAACCTGGCTGCCTGTGCAGACTATTAACATGCAAAGCTGTATTAGCTGTGCTTGTGGTTATATCCCAAAAGCAGAAGTCTTTTCTGAAAGGATGGCACACTCTCAGAGTCTGAGTGTTCCTGAGGTGAGACAGGAACTTGACTGTAAGTTTACGGTAATTGTTTTCTTCAGCATCATTAAGCAATCATAACAGTAACCACTTTTTCCTAACAATCCCTGTATTTTCCCTAAAATTACTGTGGATACTTGTCTTAGTCTCTGCTTTTTATACAACATCTTCCTCTGAATCCAGCTGTCCTTTACCTGTGTCAGAAAACTTTCACATTCACAATACAGTCTCTCTTGTTTTTTTCTTACTGCTTCAGTTCTTGCAAGAGAACGGTCAAAGCTATTTTTATAGCAAGAGTCTTGAGAAACAAAATTAATATTGACTGAGTGCTACCTATATATGATGTTGATTAGAATCCAAACTATTATTTTCTTATAGTCACACGTAAATATTCAGTTTTTCAAAGAGTTGCAAAGCACATTACAGTGTTCAAAGCCATATTATGTGATGGGCTAATTTGGTAAGATGAAGTTGCTTCTTAGAGACTTCTAGGGAATCTCTCTTGAGCTGGACAGAGATTAAAAATATTGCTATGAAGGAATCAGAATGGGTCTATAAATGCAGAATCTGGTAAACGGAAGAAAATGTCAGCCTCTTTACACTGATAAGAATGTTTATTTTATTCAAAAGCCAGTGAGAAGAACAAGAGTTGAGGGTAAAATATTAAAAAAAAAAAAAAAAAGCACTTTCAAGCATGTAAAACTACTTACTTTTGAATAACTTTCAGAAACTGTGCTATGGCAGCTAACCCATCTTCTGTATAAAAGCTGTTCAATTCAAGATGAGGGAGCGAATGCAGGAGGTTCCAGAAATATGGTTGCTTGTACAGGTTTTCTGCTCTAGAAATAATTTCGTCCACTTCATTCAAATCCATCTTTATGCAAAGAAAACATTTACATGTGACATTTCCATTAACAGAAAAAAAAATAGCAGGTGCCTCTTACTTTACCTACCCTTGCCCTCTTGAATTTTAAACCATTTCAATTTTTTTTTTTCAAGTGGAAAAGTACCTCTAGCCTTGGTAATTCATGACATCATGTTGGGGGTACTTTGAACTCATGACAGCTTTGTTTCAGATGTCTTTCTCTGCTTTGATGGAAAACTGAGCTGAGGTCTCAAACACAAGGAGCTCTTCAGCCTTGTAAGGAATTTCGGAGTCTATATTATAAAGACAAGGGGACAGCCACGGACATGACATCCTTGCCTCACAGCTCCTTTGAGCATGTCAATAATTAATAAGAATGGCTCTTTAAAGATTGACTGGGGTAAACACACCTCTTTAATAGGATTACACTATCAGATGTCTGTGCAAAACGTAGGCTCTATCCTACTTGCTTGTTATGCAGTATCACAGTATCACAGTATCACAGTATGTTTGGGATTGGAAGGGACCTCAAAAGATCATCTAGTCCAATCCCCCTGCTGGAGCAGGAACACCTAGGTGAGGTTGCACAGGAACATGTCCAGGCGGGTTTTGAATGTCTCCAGAGAAGGAGACTCCACCACTTCCCTGGGCAGCCTGTTCCAGTGCTCTGTCACCCTTACTGAGAAGAAGTTTCTTCTCAAATTTAAGTGGAACCTCTTGTGTTCCAGCTTGATCCCATTACCCCTTGTCCTATCATTGTTTGCCACCGAGAAGAGCCTGGCTCCATCCCCATGGCACTCACCCTTTATATATTTATAAACATTAATAAGGTCTCCCCTTAGTCTCCTCTTCTCCAAACTAAAGAGACCCAGCTCCCTCAGCCTTTCTTCATAAGGGAGGTGCTCCACTCCCTTAATCATCTTCGTTGCCCTACGCTGGACCCTCTCCAGCAGTTCCCTGTCCTTCTGGAACTGAGGGGCCCAGAACTGGACACAATATTCCAGATGTGGTCTCACCAGGGCGGAGTAGAGGGGAAGGAGGACCTCTCTCGATCTACTAACCACCCCCCTTCTAATACACCCCAGGATGCCATTGGCCTTCCTGGCCACAAGGGCACAGTGCTGGCTCATGGTCATCCTGTTGTCCACCAGGACCCCCAGGTCCCTTTCCCCTACACTGCTCTCTAATATGTAATCTCCCAACCTATACTGGAACCTGGGGTTGTTCCTGCCCAGATGCAGGACTCTACACTTGCCCTTGTTAAATTTCATTAGTCTTAGTTTCTATAAATTAATGTTTCACTAGGGCTGTTTTGGGTAATGGTAACATGAGCATGGTTTATACAAAAAGTAGCTCGTGTATACAAGCTTCATTACTAACAATGATAGGCTACTTTCAATTAAATAATTTTCTTGATGTTGATAAATACATCCTTTCTATTTTACATTCCACTCCAGAAACAAAATTTCATATTGATACAGCTATTTCAATCAAGTATCTCATGAGCAATTTAAAAATGTTACTATAAAAATGCCATCTAATGTTGTTATAAATTGGAAATCTAGGTTTCATGAAATAGTGGTTACAATCAATCACAACTGGAGAAAATGCATTTTAAAATATTTTTAAAGTAAAACCAATGATCTGTGAAAGGTGCAAAATTGACAGTAATGGAGATCCACTACTGTGCCCATTCAGCCTTCCGCTTCTTGTTGAGATTGCACGAGTGAAAGACGAATGCATTAGGGACAGCAAAAAGACCAAACTCATTTCACATAAACTGCGAAATTGATTCTGGAAGGAGTTATCCTATGTCTTACAAATCTGTCTTCCTTCATCCCCACTTGAGTCTTCTTGCCATATTTACTGGATCACAAATCTGAAGTCAAAGTCATCTCATCCAAGCAAGAACCCCATATCTTCAATCTCACCGCAGTCCTTTTTTAAGTGTTGGGCTGGTTTTGGTGGGGGGTGGGTGCTTTGTTTTAATAATAAGTACACATTAGGATAAGAGTCCCTTACAAGACTTTTTGTAATATGATTTTATACAACTACACAAGGTCTGGCAGATGCACTTTCAAATTTCTTCTAATGAACAATTAGCCTTCAAACAGCTTTGAATTTTAGCTACTAACAACCTAGACTGGTTTAAATCAGTAATCTAAAAACCACTGGACCTCTATCAAATTTACAAGGTATCGTTTTTTTCCTTCAACAGCCAAATTATTTCTTAAGATAATATACTAAAACTTGACAGGATAGAAATTTCTAACCATCGCAATAAACATGCCTCAAAATCCAGAACTGTAATTTAGAAACAAACTGTAAAAATACTTACAGTAAGAAAAGCAGTGATGTTATGAAGCCCTGTAAAATCAAATATTTTCCTTTACAGAGAGGCATTATTAACTTCAGAAGAATCAATTTCATAAGCAATAGCAAGTAGTACACAAAAGGCATTTCTACAGGAGGAAAAGCATGTGAAACTACTAACATCCTAGAAAGACAACAATCCACTTGATTTTCTGTGGTTTCCAGTACTTTTACTATTATCACAAAAACAATTTAAAAGAAATTGCTTACCATTCACTTTTCAGTAAGGCTAAAGCACTAGCTTAATGTGCTAGCTCCCAGACAGCCAGGCATGAAAATAACTGTTTCACTTTAACCTTTCTGCTCGAAAATGCAGCCAGAAAGGCAGGGTAATAGTAGGTCTTAAATGCCCATTTGTTACAGCAGTAAGGATGTGCAGTATGTGTGGAAACAAAGCAGGAGCAGCAGAACTTTGTGTTTCCAGTCTCACTCTTTTAGTGTGAGACTGACTTGTTTGCCTGAAGGTCACCAGGTGTTTGAGCTCCTGAGGTTTTCCATCCCCAGACACTCTAGTACAGCAGAAAAACCTGGGGAGAGAGACTTAAATCCTGATAAGTTACTTTTGAATGCATGTTAGACCAAATAACCATATACTCAGATGATTAATCCTTACCTTTAAACCTTTCCCTTCACACTATTTGGTTAAATATCCAGTAGTAAAACAAGGGCACAGTTTGAGAAAGCTAACTGTATTTCTTATCATTCTATGACTGCCATAGTAATAGTAATCACTAAAGTGGTTTGTTTGTTTGTTTTTCAGATCAGCTAAAATTTCAGTTTGTTCATTTTATTTTTAAGATAAGAGTATTCTTTTGTTTGATGGTTATCACTACCTGATAGACAAAGCAATTCATTATTAGAGATCACACCTTACCTGAGAACTTTGCGTTTTCCTCCCATAGCTTTTCCAAAGCCATGGTTTTCTCTGTGGTCTCAATAAATCCCCTTGCAAGTTCTTCTATCTCTTTCATGAAGTCTAGATCAGGTCCTGTGAAGCTCTCTGGACCACTTTGGATGCCTGAAATACTTTTTTCACAGAAAAAAAAAAAAAAAAAAAAGGGACAGAGGAAGTAATTACAAACTGGAAGCAAGTAGCTGAAAAATATGTGTATACTCACAGCATTGTTCTGATTTATTTTAGCTATTATGCATTTACACAACTTTTACTTAGTTCAGTTCATTAGTACACAAGTCGCAGCACTGAGTCTCAAAACCTCAGGAAATAAGGCAATGAAAAAGTGCTGAGCTGGAGCAGCTGACCTGTGCCAGTAACCCAATTCTGGCAGCGGCCAGAGACAGACGCATTCAAAGAAGACTTTGATGTGTCTCAACACACTCAACTTTTCTTCCCTGATTTATCATGAGACCCGGTGATAGTTCTCTGATGGCCTGTACCCTGAAGTTCAGTCTTTCCTATTGCATCTAAGGCAACATGCTGCAACCAGAACAGGTCATTTGGTCAATGTCATCAGATGAAATGTAGGTAAGTTCCTCTTTCTGGGCCCTGAAGAAAGTTGGTGTTTCCTCTTCAGTGAGTCTTCAAGGCGACAGAACTATGATAACAATTCCATCACCTTAACAAAAAAGTGCCCATACTAACAAACGTATCCCAATTCCAGATGATGTGCTCCTCAAGGTACTCTTCTACCTGAAAGCGAGAAGTATGGTGTCTCTGGCTACATATTTTTCCCTTATGCTGATGCAACACACAAGCAGTGTCTGTTGTTGAGAAAACCTATACAGTTTGTATTTGGGATATGACAGCCTGTTTTTTCAAATACATGCAACAACCTATAAAAATAGTATGCTAGTATCATTACTGCCTTTCCCCTGATTTTAGCTTACAGCTAAAACCTTGGTACATGTTATCTCTATTATTTCTATCTTACTGCCATCTGGTGTCTGCTTTATAGCATGACAATTTTCTAATACTTTCAAGATTAAATCAGAAATTAAGGAGTCATTTAAACATCCTTATACAGGATGAAATAACTTAGACTCTCCAAAGGCACCATAAACAATGGAATAATCATATTTAGCTAGGAATTATCATCTTTTACTACGCAGTAGAATTCTGCTTTACCTTATAAGAAGTTCAAATTATCTTAGGGTGAAAGCTTGTGGAGCAAAAATATTGCTATTTTTCATTAGAAACTCAATTAACTATCACATAAGCCCCCCCCTTACAGAAACATAATAAAGAGTTACACTCCTTTCTTGTCAAACTTGTATGTGAATACTTGTTTTCAGCACAATTCTTACTTATTGGTGAAGAAAAACCTAATGAGATAGATTTACAAACTGAAGCAAAAAAACATCAGCCACTGCTTTCTGATTCTCTCATTTCTCTTTCTCTCCCTCAGTGATCTTATTTTGTTCAGACACCTGCAGAGCTGTCTGCAATTTTAGACTCAGGAATGAAAAGAAAATTTAATCTTAAAACAATCAAGTTCTTGATTGTTTCAGTGCAGTTTATTTTGACTCCATTTTGGCCAGTAGGGTTTTGGGAAACTCTTTCACCAGCCTCAAATTTTTAATGGATTAAAGGCAGAATAATTCCTCATCACATTTTTTTTCCCTTTTAAATAGACATTTAAAAAGCAGGTTTCTGTTGTTCAGAAGGTAGTTTTTAATGTGATGAGTAGCTGCACTTTGGCTATTTCTTTTGAAAACTAACAATATTACTAACACACCTACTACCTGAAATTTCAAACAGCAAGAAGCACTGGTGTTTGGCAAAGAAGAACAGGAACACTAACTACGTACTGAAAACTTTCTAGTACTGTGCTTTTTGAGCATGCACACGTGGCCACCGCTTGACCAAAACAAGAGCAACCACCTTGGTTAAAACACATACCCAGCCAGAACCTTAAAAAAATATATACTCTCGCTCAGTTTCCACAGGATTTTCCATAGATTTTCTTTTTTCAGAACACTTGTTGAACTGTAGATTGACAACTAGACTCACAAAACAAGGCCACTTAAAATAATCACAAGTATTCAGAGAAGCATAACTTAAAGGCAGTATTTCATGGCATGGTTTTTTTTCCCCCTCCAAACTAGATGTAAGGTTTGCATCCCCATGTACAAATCTCCCTGTTTTAGAAACACTGCAAATGATAATGCTTTGGGGGAAAAGGACACTTCAACTCACAGAGGAGCATACAACTGGGCCCAGTGCTGGCTCCAGAGGTGCTGGTGCTGCTCGGCCTCTGTGCCAGCAGCAGGTGGCACAGACAGTGACAGGGGGAATCTGTAACTCCCTCTGCCCCATCGCTGACTCTGCTCACCTTGGATCTGCAAAGCTTGGGTTTATAAAGAGAATGAGAGGGGAAAAAAAACAAAACAAAACAACAACAAAACAAAACAAAAATAAACAAAAATAAAACACCCCACCTCTTAGCATCTAATTATCTAATTTTATGTGGTATAGCCACATGTTTGATATATAACAGAAGCACATCTGATAACACAGGCTGAACAGTGTGAATGTTAATAATTTCTGCTACTTGGAATCTCTTGTGAGTAATTCCAGCCCAGAAACCATTCAGCCTCACACTGCACAAGCAAAGCTGTGAGCAGTTCTTGGAGCAGGTAGGTCACAAGTGTAACAGATAAGCAGCATCTGTTCAAGCAATAGCTTTTCAAACAAGAGGAAAACTGAACTCCCCACCCCTCAGTTTGAGTGAGGAAAAATGCTGTCTGCTCTTCATCACTTAGCTTCAAAATGTTTAATTGATAGCTGTGAAGCTTCCCTTGAACTAAGAAGCTGGGCAAAAGGCTTCAGGTCATGCTGCCCTAGCCTGCTTAGCCCTCCTGCTCTGCCCCTTGCCCCACGAGGGCAGCAAGCTCAGCTGGGCTGTCCCTTCAGCATCTCCAGGCTTGGGGGCTGGGGACACCAGCCACTGCCCTGTGAGGGGTCTCACAGAGTACACAGGGAGGGACGGGGAAAGATATCATAGAATGTCCTGAGTTGGATAGGATCCGCAAGCACATCAAGTCCAACTCCTGTCCCTGCACAGGACAACCCCACAGTTCACACCATGTGTCTGAGGGTGTTGTCCAGTCTCTTCTTGAACACTGTCAGGCTTGGGGTCATGACACCTCCCTGGGGAGCCTGTTCAGTGCTGCACCACCCTCTGGGTGAAGAACCTTTTCCTAATGTCCAACCTAAACCTCCCCTGGCACGTCTTCCTGACATTCCCTTGGGTTCTGTCGTTGGTCACCACAGAGAAGAGTTCAGTGCCCGGTCCTCCTCCTCCTCGCCTTGTGAGGAAGCTGTAGCTGTGATGAGGTCTTCTCTTGGTCTCCTCCAGGCTGAACAAACCAAGTCACTTTAGCTGCTCCTCATACAGCTTCCCCTCTAAACCCCTCACCAACTTCACAGCCCTCTTCCAGATGCTCTCCAGTAGCTTTATATCTTTTTTATCCTGTGACACCCAGGACTGCACACAGTGCTCCAGGTGAGGCTACACCAGTGCAGAGTAGAAACATTAAAGAAAATAGCTGGCAACACGTGGTGAAACTGGAGAGACAGGAAACAGTACAGGGGGTGTAGGTATTTAGGGTATGGAAGAAGGACCAAAAAGCAGGCATAAGGCTCAGCTATTGCAGAAAAGAAGTCAGCACATGCAACCTGAAAAACTCATACAAACACGACACTCCCAAGCACAGGCCTCTCAGCAGGATGAGAGCAGCCATTTGGACGTGCCATTTCTGAACTAGTAACTTTATCAGAATTTCCAGGGCAGGAGGGATGTCAGCCAGCTGCCACTCCTGCTCCTCTTTTGCCATCATTGCCACAACCTTTCCTCTGGTTACTCTGGGAGCTGAGCACAACCTCCTTCAGAAGAGGAAATGACAACAGGCATGATACTAGTTATTTGGCTCAGTTTTATAAAACCCACTAACTATTACAGAGGTTCTATTTGCTGAATATCCATGCTAAGTTTTAAAGGATTTTCTATATTTTCAACATGGCAATAGGGCACCATATTTGTCTCCTGATAAGAATGCTATGAGATACTACTGGTTTCTTAATTCAGCATGTTACACAAAATTGCAGGAAGATGGAACTATCTTGCCAAAAAATAAGAAACTAGACTTCAAAACCAGCTGCAGGGACAGTCAAGACAATAAATATTCAGATAGTGTGCCAAGAAAAATACTTAATTGTTGTACTACTACTGTCCCAAAGAGCCTTAAGTGTGTACTTTCTGGAGCAAGAGACAACATTAATTCTTTGTATATGTGTAAAGGAAGTCAACAGCAGCAGTTGCCAGGAGCAATAAAGATGAGAGGTAAGGGATGACAAAAGGGACAAAAGGAGGAAGCCAGTAATTTGATAGAAAAGACGTACATAATTAGAAGTGGGGTGTTAGGAGAAGGAGGATGTGTGTGTGTGTGTGTGTGTGTGTGTGTGTGTGTGTGTGTGTATAAAATTTAATTATCCACAGTAATTCTTTCCTTAATTATGCATTTCCAGAACGACTTGCATGAGGACAGAAATCAAACTAAAGACATATATTCATACAAGTTTGGACTGTGACAAAGCACTCCAAAAGAGCAAAAAGAATCTGCATCTCTTTAAGCATGTAAAAGTAATTGGCATTTCATGAAGTCATGAGTCAGAAACACTAATTCTGTCCAAATTACTCAGTTACTCAGGATGACAATAAGAACATTTCAGAGCTCATCTGAGATCTCAGCTGTGATGTGCAATGCCATTCAGACTGGTGATTTTCATAAGCCTCTCAGCAAACTCTTGTCTCAACCCTGTCACCACATTAAAAATTTATGTCTAAAATTGCAAAGCCCCAGCTGTGCTGGCTCCTGTTCTGCACCATCTCAGACAGCCTGGAGACATGACATCTCCATCAGCACCAATACACGTGCTGGACAACAGCTTACTGTGTGACTGTCACAGATCTTTCCCCTCCATGTTGCATACTATTATAACCCTTGAAAATGCAACGGACCAAAAAATACAAATAACAAAAAAAAAAGTAGTTCTTAATTGGCAATAAAATGAAGAAAACTCATGTTTAAAATTCCTTTTCTGCCCAATTCTCTGATAAACTCTAAGATCACAAAAACTGCTTAGGTTTCTATTTCCACCTACATAGTAGAAGAATACAAAAGTTGGCCCAGATCACACAGAGATACTATTCCTGTTGCTGCAGACACACAGCTACCTTGCAGAATTATTTCTTTCTACATTTGAAGATACGCATTATTAAAGAAAAATCTGACCCCTCTAAGCAATTCTATGCAAGTGCTATCATAGTTGCTTAGACCTTCCTTGATTCTGTTTTTCCACACCTGCTCATGTATATGAGCTCTTCTGATACCATTGCCCTAGAGAACCAAATAGGTCCAGGTATCAAAAAAACAGTAACAAAAAAGGGACCCATGTGAGTGGGGCTGCTCCAGGAGGGGGGCCAATCTAGGAGCTGAGATGACCCTGGAGGAGGCCATGCCCTCATCAATGGGGCACTGTCCCCGAGGATGACAGCCAGCAGGCAGATCTGGGGTGGGTCAGAAAGCCCCAACACAGGAGGATGAGCCCAGGAGTCCCATCAGGTGCAAAAGTAGACAATGCTACCTGAGGTAGCAAGTGGTCCCTCCAGGAGAAGATGCCAGAGACAGACCTAGGGCTCCAACACACCTACAGGGTGAGGCTGCTCAGGCTGCTACTACTTGTAGATAAATAAAGATAAATAATTTAATGTGCTTAGAAAAAACATTTTACAGTCTTCTTTTTGTGATCTTTGTAGCTCTATGTCTGAGAAAGCCTAAGCTTATTTTTCTTTCAGGTATCTAGACATCTAACAAACATAGATCCAGGACTCTGAGGTGCAGAGTCAAATTCCACCACATTCTGTAAAATTTGCAATGGAATTAAGAGTACTGGGAATCCATTATGATTCCATGTGCATGCATTTGCATTTGTGAATGTAAGGCCATACAACACTGTACCACAGGGGTTTTATCTTATTTGTGTAATCTCAGTTTTACTCTGAGCTCAATTAAGATGAGATAGGAGGTGGAACATTCTGGAAAGAGGAGGGAAAAACATCCTTTGCTTTGTGAGCTCCTAAATATACCTCCTAAATATTTCCTTACTTCTCTTCTCTGAGATGCTGCTTGCTGTAACATGCCAGGGAATCCCATCAAGGAGCTGGAAGGCAGCAGCTTTTGCAGTGGTTGAAGAGAGGAGCAAGGAGCAAAGCCTCAGAGCTGTGGAAAAATGGATGCTTTCCAAGGCATCAGAGGAGACAGCAGATTTTGCTGCAAATCAAAGTTAACAAGGTGGTTGTAGTCTTCACCTGGCTCATCTTCTGACTATATGACAGGCTGCTAACAGAGCCTGTTGCCTGAGGGGGTGGTGCCACATCTATGAGGGTATGGCCTGCACCAGGGTGACTTCAAACCCTGGCTCAGCCTCCTTGCAGACCTGCTCAGGCTACTCATTGACAAATAGTTATTAGGATGAATTATGGTTTTCATAGTGGAGGTTCCAACAGGAGCCATAGAATCGCTTTTTCCAAAAGGCACCTACTATATTTCAAATGAATAGCACCAATGTGGTACACACCATGAAAACAAATGAGTTAAGAGTCCATGCAAACTATGCACAGTCTTTGATTTACCCTTAATGAACACAATACTGTTGATACAAAAAATGTCCCTGAAAATGATTAAAAAGAACCACCTATGGTTTGATATAAATCCTTGAAGGGATAATAATCAGTATTACTGTTCTAATGCCACCCCTTGTCTCCAGTCAACACAGGGACATTGTGAGATGCAGTTATGTCTGGCTGATCAAGCTGACAGTCTGTATTCCTCAGGCTGTTGGCAGCCAGCATAAGTCAAAGCAGCCCTGAGGCTGATTTAATTTATACTGATGGACCTGCTGGAATAGACTGACCTCAGAATGAACTTCACCCTACCTTTTTACCCCTTTTCCTTACCGAGGCTAAGTGCTACTCAGTGTAGCCTATTTAGTGTGTAAATATGCTTACACGCATGCATTTTATTTTTCAGTTGAAAAATTGAAAGACACTGCGTAATTTCTCCAGCTCTTAAGAAGATATAAGACTGCATCCAGGAAATTATTTCCAGCTTTTCTTTTGAGCTGAAATATAATTTGGGCAGTTCAGTCAAAGCTGTGTAAATAATCATGCAGAGCAGTCAATATAGTTCATAGTTTCTAGAGGTTTAACACACTCAGATGGCATTTGGACTACTGATATAAAGAAAAACTATCATTTTAGGAAAAAATTTTTAAGAAGGCCAACAGCTCTTCTAGCTCTATAACCCAATAATATAGTATCGCTACTGCAAGTAACAGGCTACAGGTTTTGTACTGAGTTTGCAAGACCATGGCAGAGTCTTGCTACCCTTGCTTTGTCTGAACTTGTCTTAACGTGCCTGCAGTTTGGGTTTTGACTTGGTTTAGTTTATTATTTTTTTTTCTGGCCAGATGTCTGTGGCTATTTGCTTTACTGTCACTTGTCATTGTATAATGCCACTACAGTTTTACACAGATAGTAACAAGTGATCATTCAGTGCAAAAATAGATATTTGTGATTAACATAGCAAAGCAACACAGCAGAATACAAGCCCAATATAATAGTAAAGGCCTTGAGAAGTGGAGACGCTCAATGCACTATACTGCAGTTCAGGCCCAGGATGATCAGAGATGGGGCACAGGCTGGCACAGAGGACCCCATAGCTATAAACAGCTCACCGGTGGTCAGCTAAAATGCAGAACTATATTTGGACAAAACCATTTTATAAGTAACAAGAAAAAAGAGCAGGTATCTAACGTATGTAAAAGATACTATAAACATTCAGAGGTACCATATAAACTCAGATATATCACAGAGATGCAGACCAATGGAGAACAAGCAAAGTATAAAAGCACATTAGCAAACCTCAGTGAAAAAGAAGCCATCAACATCATATTCCTCCAGGAAAAGTGCTCCAGATCATGACTTACTGTAACAACCCCACCAATATTAGACTGCAGCAGTGGAAAGGTGAGAATAACCCCAAGGAGAGGAGTAGAAACTAAGTGGTTGTATAACAATTTAAACTCTATTATTATTATCATTATTATTATTATTATGGTGGTGGTTGTTGTTGTTGTTATTTCTGCTTAGGGAGGTTACTGTAATACTGTTTCTTCCTGTACCTAACTATTTTGTGTAATAATAGAGCTGTACTAATAATGATTCATAGCTTAAACTGGTAAGACTTCAACTCTACTAACAAGTTATTGCTTTATGTAGAAGGTGTTTGCCCATAAAGAAGATTTATTTTGCATGGTCTTATGCTCAGTCAACAATTCTCTACAGGTAAAAATAACTAGAACAGACTGTCTAGATGAAACAGTAAGTATTATGGCCTATTTCTGTGATATTGAAGCTTTCCAACTGGCTGTATGCTAGATTTATTGCTACCTATAAACTCCTACAATAATAAACCATAAAAGCCTGATGCTCTTAAACACTTATCTGGCTCAAACCTCTAAGACCTTTTTTGGTAGATATTCTCAGTTTTCTAAGAATACACATAAATATATGCACACATATATTCTGATTAGCTCACCTTTGACTTTATTGTTATATATTTTAAAATGTTGCTTATGATTACATCCTTCAGCCAATCTGCATGAATGCCAATGCTCTTCAAAATTTTGAAGTAGATGAAATTACTACATTTCTTAAAGAAAAATCCCAAATTCAAGTTTGTTTTTCTTTCTGTGACAAGGCCTTCTTCCAGTCTACTTTTTCAAGTTCTTTTTCTGACAGAGCTTCTGCTTCTCCTTTTTGGCTCTTTGTGGGTCTTACTCAAGAGTTATCTCTTGCTTTTCTGTATTTCCTTCTCTCACCACATATGCTCCACATATTATATACTTTTTGTTGCTCAATCTCATCCTTGTGTAGTAAAGGACTTTCTAGTGAAGGGTAAAAAAGCATGATCTCACTGCCCTGGCAGTGAAGGGCAAGAACATCACAAGGTACCTCTCCAATTTTCCCCCAAAACAGTTTTCAGTATCTAATAACAACATGAAATGCCCAAGAAACGCAAACAAAAATTAGGAAAAGGCATGACTAAGACGCTACAGCTTTTGTATTCATAAGGACACTGAAGGAAACTTTTAGCGTAGAGAAACAATGCTCCTAACTGTCTACAAGGCAATAAGAACCTTTGCTGTAGAAAAAGATGCACTTGATACTGACAGTTCTGCCAATTTGTATAACTTACTGTAAGCGGTTGTTTTTCTGTGTTGTGTAACTTGTATTCTTGCATCTTGAACCAACGTTACAGAAAAGGGTCCGCATGAAAGGGTAAAGGCCCCGACTTGGTAAATCCCGAGCTTCTAAGTAACCTAGAACCAAGCAGCAGCAGAATTAAAGCCAGTGACATTTCAGTTACAAATCTGTACCATCACATTGTGTTCCCTTCTCCTAGGAAGTGGCTTTTTCATCTGCAAACAATGAAGCTGTATCAATGGCAGGCATTCCATTTAAGAATAAGAAATTCCCCACAGAAAATCAATAACATAGTATTTCCTCTTTTCTCCCAGGCTTTCACAAAATGGAGGAACAGGTATTCAGCAATATCTGAATGCACATCTATCAAGACTATCTAAACAGCATCTTTTCCATATTTCTGGAATTTATACATATCTCTCCATAGTTCTGAGAATTTAAACTTCAAAATATAAAGCAACTCTTTGCTTATTTTGAAACTTAAGGAATATCTATAGGGTTCCTATTTCATTTCTCTGTTTAAAACAGCTAAAACTGAGAAATACTTGAAAGATAATTTGACTCTTCTTCTGGATAACATTTTGGCAATCATTACATCAAAATTAAGGAAATGAAACGAGAAGAAAGCTAGCATTTGGGCTAGCACTCTTACTGAATATTCAGAATTGAAAGATGTAGAAATGGGGAATTTACTATATGTACATGGTACTTAAAAATCGTAATATCCTTTAAGTTCAGGTGTCAATATTTCTGAGAGAGGTACCATTAGAAATTGCACTGTTAATCAAACCATTCTTCATTCCTCAGGAGCCATACCTGATGTATAAAAGAACTAATTTTGAGTTGTGACTGACCAGTGTCACTTGCAGATGAGTTATTTTTACTTACCACACTCCAGTGCACACTGTAGAAAGCTCTTTAGGCACATACACCGGACTCCCTTCTTCTAAAACAAAGCAGTTGTACTCCAAGAGCACACCTCATGTACTCAAAGTGTTAGCATGTACTGCATCCTTGGGTCCAGACTAGAGCTAGTCTAAAGTAAATGCATGTAGTGTAGGCTAGATTCTCTACAGATATTTCACTCTACTGATCTATAATCAGTTTACCATGTTGGCTTCTAATTCTTTTCTGAATGAAGTTAACATCTGACAAGATAAAAGCTAAAATAACCTTATAAGGTGGAGGTAGTCATAACAAGTTTTGAAGTGTTGATGGAACAGAAGACTTAATTATTTATAAGATGTTCATTCTGATTCCCAGGAAGTGGGTAAGGTTAAGATTCATCTTGTCTAACTATTAATATCTACAGCGTAATTATCTACCTCTGAACCAATCATCTAAACTTCATTACTCAATAGAAAAAAAACCAAGTACAGCTAAAACTGTTACAAATCTTACAAATCAGACCTTAAACTTTGCATTTCCTTCCCCCCTAAATATGGCTTGCTTAGATACACAGCTAGACAAGACTAAATCCCACTGTAAGATTCTTTCCATTGACTCCACCATATCTAAGTCCCCCCTTCTAGGATATCTTTATTATTTCCTAAATACTTCTACAAGCAGAAGCAATCAAAATAGAACACAGGTGAAACAAAACATACAGTTTTCCTTGTATTTTGGGGGCTCCTGAAAGCGGATTGCAGCCAGAATCAAGAAAAGCACACATGGCCAGAGTATTTCAGTGAGAGACAGGACCTGAAAAGGGAAATCAAAACATCATCAGTCCTACCAAAAAAAAAAAAAAAAAAAAAAAAAAGATAATAAAACAAATTAGTAATTAAGAGTTCTATTTAAAATCCTTATAACTTTGCCAAATACACTGCTTTCAGAGTACAAAAGTAGTTTTCAACTTCTTCTGTTTACAGTGCTGGTAGATATTTCCCTCTGGCCAACACAGTGACTCCTAACACGTGATGACAGTGACATCCAGCTTTCCCATACCTTAGCCCCCAAAGAAGCCAGCAGCATTCTGCACCTTGCTGCACCTCCCCATGCTCCCCTGAAGCATGCTACCCTAAACTCTGCTGGGCAGCGTACCTCCTTGTCCTCCCCTGGCTCCCTGACTGCTGTCATTACACCCTTTCTCTCACCCGCAGTCACCTTTCTCCAAAACCTGCTTTTGTCACCTCCAGCAGCATGGCATTGTGAGACCAAGCTAATGGGCGGCCACCACCACACTTCTCGCTTCCCTGCTTTCCCCTTTCCAGGACCACAATGAAAAGCCACCCAAGCTGGTGCACTGCACGACTCACAGTTTTTGAGCATGTCCCCTCTGAGACACGCACCTCAATATTCAGCTGCAAAAAGGAAGAAACTGCCACTCAGACAAGGTTCAAAAGACTTACAGAATCACTCATAAAAGTGCTAGGAAAGTGTAACTCAGTAACAGAAATGTAGTAGAAATGACAAAGAACCACACTCAAGATCTTCCATTAGAGGCTATTAAGTTCTGTGAAGCATATTAAGGATTTTTATTTCTAAACTGTCAGCACTGAATCAAATCCCACTGGGGAAGTGATTCCTAAACTTAGGAATGTTAGAAAAACACCTGAGAAAACGAACATAATGCTTAAGAACAAAATCCAGTGGCAGAGTCTTCCCGTAGAAAAAGCTTGCTCTGCTGAACACAAGGCAAGGAACTAAAGGCTTCCTCACATTTAGGGAAATTACCATTTATGTAAACTGAACACACTCCAAACCCAACAAGAGACAGCGAAAAACAAGCAAGGCCTGTTGCTTTCAAATTTTGGAGGAGCAGTGAGGGCCAGCTGCTCCATAAGTCATGGAGAACCATGCATGGTAACACCTCCCAGCCAGGCAGGGGACCCATCCCACAGGATCCCATGAGGTGAGCAGGGCAGTGCCAGCCATTGCAGCCAGCTTCAACCAGGACTCCAGATCCTTAGGCAATGTCACAGTGATGTGGCAGGAGCATGATCAAGCCAGGAAGAGAGTAGCCAAGCACAAAAGCTAAGCTGAAAAGCAGTGCTCCTCTGACTTCACACAGGCAGGAGCGTAGGGCCCAGAAGCCCCATTTCAGCTGAGCTGTGGGCTTGGATGGAGCCCCAGGTGAGGCTGGTCAGGGCTATTAAGGTTCATCAGTGCAGACAGGGCCCTAGCAGCAGCCTCCAGTCCTGGGCATGTTTATCCCATCTGGCATGGGAGGACCCTGGCTGTAGAACACCACCGTTGCTACAGGGTATCAATGGGCTGTTTTGAGGGGGGTGTGGAGCCAGGTACAGCAGATGAGGAAAGGGGCACTGCAGAAGAGACTTGGAGGAGGTGTCACTAGGCTGCCCATGATGGGCTAGAAAGGGTCAAGCCTGACCTTGGACCCATACCAGCATCACCAGCCCTTGTCCAGTGCAGAGGGAAGAGGTCTCACAAGAAGCTCAGGCAGGGGGTCAGGGCTCTGGGAGACCAAAGCTCAGGGGGGTGTTTATAGGGGGAAAGCCCTGAACAGCTACAGGCTAGGCTCCCTGGTGGTACTATGACTATAAGATGCTTTCGAGCTTGCACAAAGAGCTTTATAGGACTTATGATATCTGAAAGATTCTACTTGTTTAACACAACAGAAAAGAAGAAAACATATTGTGTTTCCCAGAAACAGAGATGAAACAAAACCCTATTAATGGAGAAACAAATTTCCCAACAATTCAGAATAAGCTTCCGACTTCAAAATCTAGATTAGTTTACCCAAACAAAATACAGAAATATCTTCATTCTGGACCTCATTTTTTCTTATCATTTCCTCTACTAGGCTGCATTAAGGACCAGTCGTCCATATTTAAGACAGATGTGAAATTAATTGCACCTTCTCCATTGACGCTCCATTTGGTATAACATAGCACAGGATGTCAAACTCATTTTCACCAGGGGCCACATCAGCCTCGCTGTTGCCTTCCATAGGCCGAATGTAATTTTAAGACTGTATAAATACAGCTTCTGCATTTATACAGTCCTAAAATTACATTCGGCCCTTTGAAGGCAACAGTGAGGCTGGTGTGAACCCCAGTGAAAATGAGTTTGACACCCCTGCCATAGCAGGTCACCAGAGGCCCACCCTTGCAACTTTCAAGGGGTGTGATACATCAGTTGGCCTAAAACTTTGAGTGGTATTCTTCCTGTCGAATTCCATGGATTTTGGGTACAGCCACAGGAGTTCATTTGTCTCAGGTAGACCTTAGTCAATTTGTTTTGGCCTGTTCCTGGGAATTTTTGTCTGCAATTACATTTTAGAAATATTTTGAACATTAAGAGTTTGACCCACTGAGAATTGCTGCTGGATTATTAGATGGTCCGTAGAAAGTAAAACAGACAAAGGGGAAGAAATAACCCTTTTATAGGTATAACTGAGTGTCATTTGTCTAGAAATACAGGAGAGTACTCTGTGACTAGAAAAGTCACACAGGTTGTAACATAGTAGGGTACGCCAAATACAAAACAGTCACAGGTGAGAACTCTCTGGTTTAAGCTGTCCCAAAATTAATTTGCTTAGTCAGAATATCCAAAAATCTGGCATGCGGAGAAGAGTTATTATTCCAAATCTGGAACAAATGAGCCAAAGATTCTTAAAATACAAAACTACAACAGCAGCATTTTTTAAAATGGGCAGAATCTCTTTTGTTGTTTGTTTGTTTTTTTCACAAACCTAGAGATCAAAACAAACATTGCACAATGTCACTAGCATTGGTACTGGGAGAGAAAGGCACCTAATGAAGTAAGAGCTGTAAACAATTGTTTCTCTCTTTCACCGTGGTTGTTGCCATTCTCCTGAGAAAACTCATTGCACCTAAAGAATAGGGCAAAAATTTGGTGAATCTATAGAATTCAATGTTTAAATTCAATGTTTAAAGATATCATATTTGCAACTGGAGAATACCAGTGACCCAAGCATGTATAGGCCTATTATAATAACTTCTCTTGTTTGGAGTGTTTTAGGAAAGCAAACATTCTCCTCCTTTTCCATTTATCTCCAGAATTTCAGCGTGCATTAATGGCTTATCAGAGGCAGACTTCGCAGTCTAACACGCTTATACCTTTCTTTGTTAGAGTACCGTGACTCTGAATGTTGATAATAGCAATTGCAGAGAACCTAGGAATATTAAGAAATCATCACAGGCACTGAGAGGAAATGGGGTCTGAGAGCTCATGCCATTCTGGTGAGTTGCACCTGGGAATAATGGCAAATTTGGTAATGGAGCTTTATGACCTGGCTGATAAAAGCAGACAACTTGTTAGCCATTCACTTTTATTTTATTATTTTATTTTTATTGCTTTACAGTGATGCAAAAACTGGCATGTGCAAAACAGAGGGCACTCAGCAACTTTTAGGGATGTTTATGTCTTTTAAAGTGTAGAAGAAACAAGTATGAACTGTAAAGCACAGAAGCAGGGCAAAGATGACACTCAGTGTAGTGGCAGATGAAGAGCAAGAATTATACCAGCATTTTCTCTCATGCTTTACATTAGTCCAAAATGAAAATTATTAATAACACCAACCTTTAAAAAAGGCATTTTTTTAAATAGGCTATGTTTCTGTTTTCTCCTAATAGTTGTATTAGCAACCACACACTTCAAGCATTTCACAATATTATTATAATTCCAATTTTCTTCTAAATTAGGGTATCAGAACAAGAGAATTTGTGAATTGCATTTTGTCCTTTACCTAGCTGCAAATAATAAATAAATACTATATAAATAACAGTTTAAAAATGCAGTGATAGAAAACTTCAGTCATACAGTTGCTTGGGAGAATGCATCTCCTCATCTTCCAGAATCTATCAGAAGCAAAACCTTCTGAAAACAGAAATAAGAAAGCATCTTCTATACAACTGCAATTTCAAACTCCCAACTGATGTCCAAATGTACATATTATCCTGTGCTGCCTTTGAACCGTGTAAATGAGAGGCACTGATGCCTGTCTGAATTTCGGTCAAAGCAGCTCCTCGTTACAGATCACTTACATCTTCCACAGCCCCTTCACCCTTCACTGTGTCATATTAGCTAATGCCACATGACACTCATGACACATCATTAGTTCAACAGACCACACTTGTCTTCTAGGCCTAACTGCTGATGAATAACCATGAGAAGACAACTGCTTTCTATAAATACACTTCCACAATATAATACAGAGCTGAAGCATGTCAGATCTTTGAGGAGATGCTTCTCCCTTCAGATTCACAAGGGTCTGACCTGCCCTTTGCACAGGTGAACGATTCACCTGGATTTCTCCTTGCGTAACTGCAGATGGAGCACCGTCATAGATCAGTGTTTGTGCAATGAGAACATAAGGAGGTTTTGCAAATTCCTCAGGGCAGCTCCTGGCACTGAACAGGCAGAATTAAGTTTTCCTTGGGTCATTCATTGTAATTCGTGGTTTGGGGAAGTCTGCATCTCAGCGAGATCTCTATTTAGGAAAGCTACCCATTAGGCAAACTTAAACTTACACAAATTAAGATTTTGTCCTTCAAAAATATATGAGAGGGAAAACTAAACAGAGCAAGAAGATAAACAGATCAGCATGGAAGAGAACAGGAGATACTGAGAAGCCACTTAATGCACAACAATTGAAGTATGAGGAACAGGGAGCATACAGAAGTGTTTAAAATGGAGATGAATATAACTAGCAGTATTCCTCAAAAAAAAAAAAAGTCTTTCATATTAAAAAACATCACTTGAAATCATTTTCGATAATGAATCTCTACCTAAATCACAATTTTATTGAAGTTAAATATTTCTGAAATGAAAATATGTATTTCTATTTAATTGAGGTAATCCTATCTGAAGCAGCCCACATGCCTCATTGCAAATCCCCAGATCATCACAGACAAGAGAAATCAATGAGAAACTATTAATTGAAGTGATTTTTTTTTCCCACAGAAATGTTATCTCACTTGAGAAAATTTGCTTCCTTTTGTCTTAAATTAAAAACATCACATCGGCGACAGTAAAAGTGAACAATGACATCTCATCTCATGTTTGAGTATTATTTTCATTTTAACTGCTGTTGAAGTAGCTGCCATATTCTTCTGCATATTTGAATTTGAAAGGTTAAATTAGGCTTTGTAGAGTGGATAAGAAAGGAAGGTTAGAAGTATATTCCATTTTAATATACAGTCCTCGTATTCCCCGTATCTAGGTTTTGATCACAATTGTGCGAGCTTTCTTACAATACCAATGAGTACCTGTAGCATGAAGAAAATTGAATTTCATCCTTGCTCCTGCTACAGGCACTGGTAATACCTAATGATAATTAAAAGATAAGCTGTGGCTCTTCAAAACTTTTATGAGGTTTCCTATCTCATTTGCAAACTGGGGAGCATTGCTGCATTCAGCCATTTTAGAATTAAAACACACTGTTGTTTTCTACTTGTATTCTCAGCAATTAGGAGACCAAAGGCAAAACAAGAAGCACCTGTAGCCAGCCTATCTTTAACAATCTGCAGTGAAAGGGAATAATCAGTAGATATACTCTTTCCAACTGATACAAAAAGAAGATTTAAAATATTCCTTTTTTTTTATCATTTCCAAAAACTCACCGGTTGCCTCACGCGGCAGAGCCAATTCTTCCAAAATAGAGCCTTGAACTGGTGTAGAGCACGCCCCATGCCGTCTTTTCTCTCCTTCATCCACTTGCAGAGTGGCTTCTTAAGGACTTTCTAGCTCAGATTCACCTCACCAAGCAGTCTGAACATTTTATTTATAAGCTGATTAATCCCAGCACTACAGAATGGTGCAAGAGATTTGCCTGCTTGCTGAGAAAAGGAGAGATTATATTTCTGCCTCTTGTTTTGCTTTCGTTGAGGAATCTCATCTTTCCATTTGCTTCACAGTGCAATGAACAGTAAGGGGATGGGTTTGTATAAATGCCTTCAGGGTGCTGTACTCCACAGTATAAATCCTGCACTTGTTTCTACTTTTCTGAAATAAAAATGAATACAAACAACAGGAGAAAAAAAAATAATAATAAAAAAAGATCATATGGAACACACATTTTTCTTTTTCCAGATTTTCGTGATTCTCCGTCATCCCAGTATTAATGTCATTTTGCATGCATATGCTTAGATTTTTGAAAATAATAATAGTAGGAACATAAGTACACTGTTTAACCATGTAGCCATAGAAATGTCTGTATACTTGTAGAACACCCTTGCAAGTACAAATCTAGCACTGGAGTGGTCCCATTGCATCATCATATGACTGTTTAATTTTAGCTTATAAAGGGTCTGTGTGTTTGACATTTCATTCTCCTTTTCAGTGCACATTGCCTACATCAAGGTGGAATATTCTGACAGGTCAGAAAACTGTTAATCAATTGCCACATGCCACCCAGGATGAAAATCGGTCTCCCAGCACTTCCTTCAGCAAAGAGGCAGGAGGGTAATTCCTGGAGCTATGGGGTGGGGGGGCTCTGCAGGAGGGGAACCCGGGGCAGCAGTGCGGAGCTGTGCGGTTTTACTGGGGGTTGAGGATGACTGCCCTACTGTTGTCATCGCTTAAAAGAATGAATCCTGTCTGCAATTGCTAACCTAAAAATATAAAAATCCTTTCAGTTTTAGGCCAGTCTGTTCACGTAACAAAGATAAGAGTGATTTGCAAAACACCTGATCACAAACTACAGATGTTGCTGACCTTGCAGTTTTAGACCTTTTGAAGCCCGCACAATTAGTTGAGTCTTGCTTTAACACAAATCTCAAGACCGTTGGATAAACTGTCCTTTAGCTGAATGTTGCTCATTATACGCTAAAAGGATTATGTAATGCAATTAGCAAATGTAAAACCAATTGGCTCTTTAGGGTGTGAACACAGTGATAAGATTTTTTAAATAGTGCCTTTTACTTTTCTTGCTGGCATGCTGGCTTTATTCCAGCACACAGACTTGCACAACTCTGTAAATAAATATCTCGTCTCTGTGTGCTAATTTGGCTCATTTGTATGCACACTGGGTAAAGAACCCTGTTTTGGGACAACACTATCAACAGGGAATGCCACCTTGGGCAGAGGAGTAAACTTTCTGTATGTTTTGTTCTACCAAAATTAATTGCTTGAGAGTGAATCTGATCCCAAAAGTTCTGTGGTCAACAAAGACAGGCAACACAGCCATTATAGAAGGTGATTCAAACCACCTATAAACTGAATCAGGGATCATACAATAGGACAGTGGGATGCCTGAGCAAATATTCTTTATTTCTCATTATTGCTGAGTAAATTGCATCTTTACATTTTCTGAAAAATGTATTACTATTGAATGAAAGAGACATCTTAACATTCATAGCTATATTTCCACACTAAGAGTAAAATCCCCAAAATGTAAAAACTTTCTGGATACAGATGTCACCAGTGAGGAATCTGACTAGGTTTGAGCTAAGACAGCAATCTGAAAAATTAATGTTTGATACCTCTGCAATGAGCTAACGCACATCTGTAGGTCCACTGAGCTCTGCCAGTCTCCCTGGGATGAGGTTCGACTGTTGTCTTATGGCCAGTGCTTGAGCTTCCCTTTACCATCCTTTGGATTTGGGTCACCCAGTAGCAGTTTTTGGCTCTCCAGAGCATGTTGTGAAGCTTGGTTACCCCAATTCATGTTAAACTGACTGATTAATCTGTTAAAATCTTTATATGTGAAAGGGTGTAAATTCTGTTTTAATTTTTACATTTTCCATGGGTTCAAGGAGAATAGATTGTCTGTGTGTCATGAATTCATAAACTTTTACATACTGGTAAAAATTGCCTCCCAGCAAAGCAGAAATCACAGCTGTAGTGATGGCAGAATATGACCAGTTGAACGCCTTTATTCCTCAAATATGGTGGGATTTCCTTTTATTTTATCTGCTCTGAGACTGAAAAATTCTTGAAGTAATCATTTAGCTTTGAATAGAAGAGTGAAAGTCCTCAGGACGTACTAAACAACTAAGTAGCTCAGTGTTTACCCTGTGGGGGACTACGGTGGGTCTGTGGATTCCATGATGGAGGGCATGGGAACAGAAATTAGCCTTGAAGATATGAAGGCCTACCTGTGAGAAAGATGGGAGTAAAGGAGTATCCGGAGATGTTAAGGATGTACCCGTGAGAGAGAAGGGAGTAGAAGAGTAACATTGATGATAGCAAAAATGGCCAATGAGATGTTACTGGTGTAACTTGTAACCAATAATGAAGAGACACATGAATTGGTAAAACTGTATAAAAATGCACTTGTGGCAATAAATGGCATCTACTACTTTCATCCTGGAAGAACTTGGTCTATGTCTTTTGTCTGTCTCAACCACGACATCACCCGCATGATGTTTGTACCTCTATGGCAGGGTTAACTAAGTGATGTATGAAGGTGTGGTCTATTGTTCTTCCATTAACCTCTATTTCCCACGCCACTCCACTGTCGCCATGGTGGGCACCTCAAGCATCATCAAGCAAGCCACCATCCTTCTGCTTCCTCCCATGCTGAAGAGCAGCCCCCGAGCTGGGCAGCAGAGCCACGTGTCCCCCACGTCCCACCTCTCCCACCATCCCCTCGCTCTGGGGCTCTCCTTTTGGCGTGCCCTACACTGCCAAAGTGTGGCCGGGCAAACAACCAAAAAAGAAGAACATAACCTCACCAAGGAGCCCCACTTCACAGCTGGCTGGCATTTGCATGAAGGATGTTTCTGCTTTTAGTCAAGCAATGCTAAAATCCCTGCTGTTTCAAGGGTATGTACAGTCGTTTTGCTTACTAGGAGCAAAGGTAAAATTCTGAAAGAGCTGAGATGAAAATTCTGTGCACAGTACGCATTTTTAAACAAATATTTGTCAATAATTTAATATTGTCAATATATATATGGGTTCACACAGGTATTTTGGAAAGCTGGGGAGCAGAATCTATAGTGTGTGATTTGTAGGAAATTATAAACTTAACAGTCAGCATGATGAATTACAAGCAGTTATTTATCAAAGCAACTGATCCAGAAGACAGTTCCTGACTGAATGTAAGCTAAAACACCTCACATGAACCATTTGTGAAACTGTTTCGAACAACTAATTCTGCAAAATCTCTGTTCATCTGACTGTGTGATGTGCATAAATTATTATGCTCTATATAGTTACATACTCATAAATGTTGCATTCTGTGTTCTAATGCTAAACAGCTTTCATGGATCCAGGAAACGATTATTTTGTACGCAATTAGTATTCAGTACCAATGAACTAATGACTCCTCATTTTACTGAATAGGACACCCAACAGACAAACACCTTTCACCAGTGAGTTCTATCAACTACATTTGCTCTCATATATCATTGCCTCTTCCTAAAGAAATTCATTCTTACCTAGCATAGTGTTCTGCAGTAGTAGACTTGTTTTTTTTCTAGAACAAAATTTATGAAAGTAAAAGATACCTCATAAACTTTCAACCAAGAACAATCCCTGCAGTGCCATTCTGGGAAATTACATCTAAAAGTAATTTTAGAAGAAACAGGATGTATGAGCTTCATTTTATCATTTGCAATGTTATAGACATATAAGAAATGTGAAATCCATCCACCACTCCCTGCCCACCACAACAAACCTCTGGCACAAGAGACAATAATATTAAAATTTAAGCACACAGGCACGAAAAGCAAGTTAGTTCTGAAATTTTTTTGAAAGATGCATTAGCTGTATTGCTGCCAACCTGGAAGCTCTTTTGAGTGATCTAGGTTTCATCAATACAGTTTCAACCAGTATTCCATGCAAGTACCAGCCTTAAATAGCAATTTTGTCTAGGAGTTGCATGTACCAAGAGATTAGAAAGGTTTGAACGCAGCACAGTTGCTGGCAGGCTAAATAAACTATATGCTTTCGGGGCTCCTTAACAGAGTAGCTGTAGTCAACAGCAACATCTTGAATATTGTGGAGCAAATTAGAAGGTCACTTATTTCATCATCTGTTCCACTCATTCCTTCTGGAATGGAAAAAAATATATAGTCAGAATCAGGAAGTGAGGACAAGACAGAATGACCTGTTCTTTTCTGTTTCTGCTTAGCTTTAGCAGGCTTTGTCTCGGTTTTAACTTAAAAGTTTACTCTTATAATATGCAAGATATCCCAAACCAGTAGGACAGAAAAGGTAAAGAACATTCTGCAAGCATCCATCTCTTGTTTTAAAACCTGCTTTATAGCATGATACCATCAACACACCACATTGAGCCTAGTTTTAATATAATTACAGTAGGTTGCAAAGCACATTCAAAGAAACATAGTTTTATATGTTAAATAGCTTAAAGCCCAGGTGCCAAATAGAGTTTGGTAGACAGGAATGCAGTCAAATCTTGTGAGAATTTGGCTGGGAATCTGGTAAATTAACATCTTTTCCTATCACCACCCACAATTTCTTTCACAAGGTTTATTGTGTGATCATTAGGAGTACTACTTGTAAATATTTACATGGCACAGACCTGTTTTGCAGACAAAGTGCCTGCAGGATGACATCGGTTAGTAGCATCTTTCCTGGGAGACACTTCCTGTGGGCAAAATTGGGATATGATGAAAAATGTGAGCAAGGTAAAATAATAGGGCTGAATAAAATGGAGCCACATCTTATACAAACAAAACAAAAAAGACCCAATCTCACAAGGAGGCGAGTGGTTCGTTTGAGCTTCTGGGCAGCTCCAGGAATTTTATTCTTGTAATATGACAGGCTGATAGTAAACTGAAAATTTTCTCACAGATACAAGCTCAGCAACAAAAAGAAGCATCTAGAATCAGGTTTCTGTGTTGTGTAAAAACAGCTCTGCCTGACATTTTCTGCTGCTGCATTTTGTTTGTAGCCTGAGCAAAAGCATTGCCCCTGTCAGCATTACTCTTTCGTCTATTATTGCACCACCAAGTTTCAGATTTAATGTTGCTCTGTTCAGTGACCTCCTTTCTCTTCAGGCAGAAGACTTTTTGAACTGTAATTTAATTCATACCCTAGAGTATAACATTAAACGGTAATTATTTTAGAAAGATAAAGCATGTATTTAAGTCACTCCAACTCAAAAGACTGACAAACTTTCAGGCAAAGCAAACCTCAGCATCTTGTAGGAAAACATAACAGCATCATCAAATCACACCACTGTGCTTTTTTTGCATTCAGTAGTTGCATGCAGATGCAATCCCCAAAGCTCCGTTTACTGCTTGCACTACTGAGCGCTACATTCATAACAAAACTGACTGCTGATGGGCAAATAGAAAAAATTCATGCTCTAGATATTCTTTCACCTATGTATCTCATCAATGGAAATCAAACACATCTCCAATTCAATTGTATAAATATTTTATTTGGGAATATATTGAGATCCAGACTTGAGGAGAAAACCCAGTTCTGTTACATAATGCACTGAAAATCCTTTGCAAGGATTTAGGAAGAATCTTAAAAAAAAATATATATATATATATATATACATATATACATATATTGCTTATCACATGTATATATTTTCAAGAAATACTGAAATTACTGAATTCCTTTGCTTGCTTTTTAAAGGATAGATGAAAATACGTATACTCTAAGCACTTCTGGCAACAGGTCATTCCAAAATGTTCTGTTTCAGGTTTTCTCATACCTTTTAAGAAATAAAATTATTCTCTGAAGTATTATATTAATATATCAAGATGCCAAAAATAAAAATCCACTCCTTCAAGTCACTAACCAAGTTACTGCACATTCTCAGTCTCTTGCAAATGTGAAACAAATGTGTTCTAGCCTTCATTACAGTCTCAACCATTTCTTTAACAAAAAAGGTAGGAATAGGTCAGAAC
This sequence comes from Streptopelia decaocto, assembly GCF_964273445.1. Taxonomy (NCBI): domain Eukaryota; kingdom Metazoa; phylum Chordata; class Aves; order Columbiformes; family Columbidae; genus Streptopelia; species Streptopelia decaocto. The sequence goes on from NC_138655.1 coordinate 74,164,582, forward strand.
ATCATGAATCCCAGACCAAACTATTGGTAGAAACCACTGTTTCCTTCCTTCACATTCCCACCCTATTTGTATCTTCTACCTTCCTTCTTTCCTTTTAACCCTGCTCATCTCTGGAGTCAACTGACTGTGTAGTGTATGGGTAGCTGGGGGTGAGATAGAGAGTAAAAGCAAGTCTTTGATTTGAAATTGCGGTTTCTTGGGTTGGCAGGATTTGTAGATCTACCAGGAGACACTGCACTATGTAATATCAAACATATATGTAATGTCATATATGCCTTAAAAATATCACTGATTCATGTTCTGCAGCCTAAGTATGCTGCTTTTCTATATGATACAGAAACAATGTGAATGGGTAATATTAAATAATTGATTTTCACGTAAAAGCCTGTTAAAGGTTTTATAATTCTTTATGGGCGTCTCTGTAAAACCTACAGGAAGGTACCTTCACTGCCGGATGCACACATCTGAGTCATTTCTTTATCTCTCTGTCCAGTTGCAGACACAAGGGAAAATACAATTGTTCTTATCAGGGTAATGTTCTGGCACGTTTCCTCTGAAACTAAGAAAAGTATTTTATTGCACGCAAGATGTGTCGATAGAGCACCCTCTTGCATTAGGAATACAGCATTACAGGATGTTGACCAGTGGAAAACAGCAGGATACTTGCTTTCCTCTGAATTCCAATTTTAAGTTGTCATACACCCCTCTGCTTTATCTATTAGGAAACACAGAATAAAAATATTTTAGCAGAAAGAAAAGTAAAATGTTCTAGGGAATGGCAGGAAGGAGAAAGGACATATTGGCAAGAAGTGAATGGCTGAAATCTCCCAGGGGTTTCTGCTAGGGTCTTGTGTATTGATTTAATAGAATAGTTGCATCATTCCATTAATGTTTGGTTCTTAGCTCCAATTTGGCCAGGCCACAATGCTAGTTGTATCTTGGCATGTAGTACATAAGAGCTCACACATTAGCGATCAAAAGAGAAGTGCCTAATTTGTATGACTGTAAACACAAAAGCTTTGTAGTTTCAGTTGACAGTTCACACACTTAAATGATGTAAAAACTTTTTCTTTTTAACAAGTTTCCACATTCTTGCTTTCCTTCCTTTAAAAAGGCAAATCACAGCATTTCAGATTTGTACCTCCAGGATAACTGCAGTAATATGCTTCCCCAGAGCTTCACAGAGCCACGCTAAGTGTTTCTTTGTTTTCTTTATAAGGTATTTTTCTCCTCTTTAGGTAGTTTGTAGTATTTCTTTCACAACAGCAAACTGTCTGCTCCAAACCTATACTCAGTATAAGCTTTTCTTCAGCCTGAAGTGCAGCACGCTGCTTCCTTAGGGATCTTCATCTCCTTGCTACTGTTTTGGGAACAGGAGGTTGCAAAGCAAAGATGCGCTTTGTTGCATGTTTCCCAAGGGACCTCACAGGACTTTGTGAAATGCCCAGGCAAGGACTAGGCACAGTTAAGCACAGATATAGATATAGATATAGATATAGATATAGATATAGATATAGATATAGATATAGATATAGATATAGATATAGATATAGATATAGATATAGATATAGATATAGATATAGATATAGATATAGATATAGATATAGATATATAGATATAGATATAGATATAGATAGATGTATAGATATATTATTTTTTTTTTCCAAACAAAATGAGAAGCCATTCCAACCCAATCCTTTCCTCTGACCTTAAGGAAAAAAAAAAAAAGAGGCTTTATCTGAAAATCTACATTTATTGTATCCCCAGCATGTATGAGAAAATGTGTTTTTAAAATTAGAGGAGGACTTAGTAAAGTTAAAAAATGCAGTATTCTTATCGTTTTATCTGTTCTTCAGTTGAAAATTCATCAAGTTTAAGGTGATTAATCCTCACTGGCAGTTTCCTATTCATAAGAGTCATCCCTTCCTTTTTCAGTGTTTCCATCACACTGATTCCAGTTTCTGGCACTTCTCGGTCAGTGTGCCTTACCACTACATCGTTCCGGTTAGGTCTAGCTCTAATGCCTGTTAACAGCGTGTTGCGGACTACAGTCTTCAAAAAGAAAACCTCATTTAGCTGGATCAGTGACAGCTGTTCCGAGATTTTATTCAGACCATTCTGACCTGTGTCTCCTGCTAGGACTGGACCATCCACTGTGGTACAAAAAGAGATAGACACATTTTTCTTTAGCTGAGCACACATTTACGTCCTAATCACAGCAGAAAAGCAGCAATGAGTATGATTTTAAAAAGAAACGAAAAATAGGCCAACAGTAGTGGAAAAAAAGGCAGAAATGGTTTCAATGGCGTGTACGAGCAATAAGTTTTCTCTGGTTCTTCAGAAGAACTGGGAACCATTGCAAAAGTGAGTATTATGTCCTGAAGACATGGAGATGAAAAACAATTTTAAAAGAAGCAAAGAAAGAAAAAAGAACTATCATAATGCAGTCCTGTGAACTTCCTGTACATCTCCTGAATGCCTTTGGCTCCTCTTTGGTAACCAGCAACCTTGATTCAGCGAAAGAGTTCAAGTTCTTCAATGCAAAATTACTTAACACATAAATGTTTCCTGGGTAATGATTCAATCATATAGTTAAAATGGGATATGAATGACCCTGTTGGATCAGTATCTAGGAAGTACAAGATATTCAACAACTCAGTGTCAAGTTAGTAGTTAGTCACTTAATAGTTAGAAAATTCAGTTCCACATTTTGAAGTTTTAATATATGAAAATAGTATTGTTTATTTGTCAAAGTCTGCAAAAAATAAACTGCATTCACTTTAACTTTTCTTTACAAGTGAAACAATTATACTTTTTATAATTTTTTTAAAACAACGAGAAAGGCATTAGCATTATTAAGTTAATTTTAATCCAGTGGTTCACAAGTACTTGGCAATAAAGTTTTATTTTCTTCCCAGTTTTTCTTTTACAGCAAGGATAAATAAAGCTTTTTTCATATATTATTGCAGGCTCATCCTTCACAACAGATCCACTTCCCAATTCACAGAAAAGTGAGTTTTATAGCCAGTAACGCATAAGTAAGCAAAACTTAACTGAAGTCCACTTAGCACATTGAGTTCCCAAAGCACAGTGGCATAAATGATTAACTTCCACAAACACAGGGAATGCTGTGAGGTATTCTGAGGCAAAGGACCTTTAATGCACACAAGTCATGACCAGGAGTTCAGCTGTGCAAGAGCCTTTTGCTTCTGTAAAACCGAGATGGATATTTCATACTTTCGCAAGACGTTTCTTAATAAAATAACCCACTAATTTCTGCGGTCTCTGCTGATATTCCACAAGTACATCATGTGAGCTACTAATCTGATCCCCTTCAAGCCGATTCAGAAGAGTGACACACACTACGGCAGCTAGAAATTAAAAGACAGCATCAGTTAGGAATGACATTCTGGCACTTCTACAGTCCACAAGTAGAAACATTTGAATGAACAGCTAGGAGATTAGAAATACGAGAGAAAACAAATGCAAAATAACAGTGCACAGTACCATAAGATGCTAGGGGACTAGCATGCTGTGGACGATATTTTAAAAGTTACAAATAATTTAAGAAAACTGATCACTACATCAATAAAGCAAGAACTCTCAGGCAGATCCTTATTGTTATCGCACAATTCTTATGTATTTGTGGACAGGAATTATATCCACGGTGTGACTAGTAGGAACTGATCAGAGACACTGCTGTAGCAGATGTCGTCACAGCCCCCCGCTGTGTACCTCATCCCCAACCAAAATCCCTGTGCTCTGGGTGCCGTCCCTCAGGAACCAGCAGAGGAGACACTTGGGCATTCACAGATGGGGAGCACTGCAAGTACGTGAGGATCCCACGGATCCTATCTCGGGCTCATCTGCTGCCTTTTGCTAAGCGAAGCCCCAAAGATAAAATCCTTCCTTCCACTCAAGCTGAGCTCTACCACGGCTCTTCTGTGTCCGGGGTTTCTGCTGGTGACACTTTGCAGAGCACAAGCCGTAATGCACATTATGGACCTACAAAGTAGAGACAGCAAAAAGGACCGGGCTCCCTAATGGCCCTGTAATTGCATTGGCTGCGATTTTAAGCACTCGCAAAGTCAGTAAGAACTGAAGATGTTTGACATAACTGTTGGCCATTTTGCTTATTTTTCTTTATTCAATCCTCCTTGAGTTTAAGGAAGTTCTAGAAACATCAGTGTTTTAAAGTGGCAAATTCCTTGCCAAAGAAAGCAAGAGACTATAGTTAATGTGGTATGTAGAAAGGCATTGCATTACATTATTGATAATCACTTTTTTTTTCTTAATTTTTACTAAAAATTAGTTAGCTTGTGTAAAAAAACGTGAAACACGTCTTATGACTAGGAATGGTTTATTAATGATGCTACTAAAAATCTTTAAGTGTCATAAGTCTACAAAAAGTTCTTCTATTTTCAATTTGATATGAAAATACAGAAAGTGATTGTAGTTTTATGTATGTGAGAATCACCTGGCTGATTAAATTAACCAGTTGCTTCACGTAAACTTCAAAAACTAACTGAAGAAAACAAGTTAATGCTATAGGATAATTAGATACTTTAATGATTTATGTGCTTTCCATGGGCTGGAATAGCAAATGATAGAACTAAACTGCATGAGAAGTATGCAGGGAAGTTTGCATAAGTTTTAAATACATATGACACAAATCAAACAATCACAGCAACATAACTATAAGCAGAACTGGGGCTTTTATATGCTGAAGGTACGTTACCGCCTCATTCTCAGTTTTTACTGCAAACCTCCTGCAATGCAGAAAACCTCCTACAGTTTGAATAAAGTGACTTTAAGTTAGTTTACCTTTGACACCACTGAGATTACACATTGCAGCAAATACAGAAGACTCCATCTCTATGTTTCTGACACCAGCATCATAAGCTTCCTTCAAATATTGCAGTTTCTCTTCTTCATTATATAAGCAGATGGCACCATCCAACCTGCCCTGTCCTACAAATTCATTTTATAAAAAAAATTCAGTGATGAAGTCATAAAACAAATTCAGTTCCTAAAACACCTGATTATTGCAGTTCACCCTATACAGTGCCCAGCTTTTTCTACTACTCTTTTTTTTTCATGTGCAAGAAAACAGGACAAAACAATTCTTAGCCATCGCTAGAGTTTCTACATATTACTTGTATTCTCTATAATGTGAATCACAGTACTTTAATTGGTCTTCTCCATCTTAAATTCTCAAAATCATAAATGTGAAAATGTAAACAGTAGTTTCTAGTATATGGGGAATGCACCAAAATTCAGCAACAAACTTGAAGCTCTATGGAAGTGCTGCATTTCTTCGATGTTTAATCATTGTCTATGAAAACTACAAAGCTTGAAAATGCCTTCCTGATGCTACCTCAAAGGATGATAATTTTATTACTTAGAGACTCTCAAAGGTAAGAGATGAAGAGTCTCTTAAGCTAACTAACTATTACCATTTTTTGAGAAAATTAGTTTATTCAAATTATCCAAGACTAACACCTACAGAAAAAACAGCAGCACGTTATATACAGTAAAATTAAATTACATGAAGTTTTAATCAGTGTATTTTTGTTTTCTGGAGAAGTTCTCCTAAATTAATGCCCTTGAGTCTGTTCTCATGTGTTGCTGTATGAGTTGAAAACATCCCTGACGTGTCTTTTTTTAGTGTAGCTTGCACCTGTGATTGGTGTCTGAGGAGATGCACAAACTGACAGTGTCTGTTTCTGACCAAGTGGGAATGCTGTTACAAAAACCATGTTCCCCTAACACATAGCACCCTTTGTCACCTATCCAGTAGCAGCTAGAGAAAGTAGTATTAGGTGTCACCTAATTCTGTTCTCGCAAGATTTGAAAGACACTTGTGAATAGACTCGGCAGATCAGAAAAGCACCTGAATGTTTATACGTTTATCCAAGGTAAGTCTTGGAGGTTTGCCTCTCCAACGTGGCAGCATTGACACAACTCAGCAGAATATTGTCTTCAGTTGTCCGATCAATGTTTTGTTCAAAATGTGCATGGAAATAAAGTTTCCATCACTCCTTTTAGAAAAGATTTATTTTAGGTACTTAACCAGAAGGGAGTGGGGTGGGGGAGAAAGCCACAAATCATTCTCATTCCTCTCATCTTCTAGGACAGGGTGTCAAACTCATTTTCACCAGGGGGCACATCAGCCTCACAGTTGCTATATGTAAATGTAGGATACTTATACAGTCCTAAAATTACGTTCAGCCCTTTGACAGCAACCACGAGGCTGATATGGCCCCGGCAAAAATGAGTTTGACACCCTGGTCTAGAATGCCTCAGTAAATCACAGAAACTCTGTGACAAATATACCTAACTGATGAGTACGTGAAAAGTGTATAGTAGACTACATATATTTCAGAGGATCTATTAGAGCTGGGAGGAAATAAACTTCCACAAATTTAAAAGTTCAATACAGCAAACTGCTAGGCACAATGCTTGATTTTACATATATGAAAAATAGGTTAATTATGGCTGACAAGACAACGCAAAGTAGGGAACTGGTTCTTTTCAGTGAACCAGAACCTTAATGTTAAAATATTATTCAATATTATATGTTGCTGCTTACCGATATACTTCTGTTAGTCTGTTGCCAGACTTACCTTCATAGAAATCCAGAGTGCACATGGTGTTTCCAACAACTGTATTGAACTGATTTATTTCTTTACTGCACTGCATCAGTTCCTTAGCTAGCTGTTCATCTAGGTCTGTACTGCGAATTACAGTCTTTCCCAGAATAACCTGTTCAAACTGAGGTTTGAAGGTGGCATCTACAGACTGACGAGTTATAACCACTGAGCCTGGCTCCAGACCTGCAGTAAAGAGAAACACAAAGCTTCATAATGCAGTTAATGCTTTGTTTCCACACACATGAAATGTAAATCTTGACTCAATCCTACTTCTTTTAAAGGTGGCAACTTTACCCCAGAACTCACCAAGAGATGTTTTTTTGTGTGTGCTTGCCTAGCTGCTTCAGTTTATTATTACAAATAATTTTTCAAAGAACAAAATTTTTACTTTTTCACTATATATTCTTATCTCATACTTTTTGTAAAGGACAGGAATACCCTTCTCCTGACTTTGTCAGATCTCTGAAGTGAATTTTCTCTATCCAGGGAGACAGATATTGCCTTTTCTTTCAGAATTACAGAAGAAAAATGATTCATATCCTGCAGAAAACTGTTTTGATGATCAGTCACTTACTGGTAGTGAGATGCTTTACTCTCCTACAAAGATGCTTTTGTTGGGGAAAAAACAAACATACAAACAAACAAACAAAAACAACACACAAAACCAAGGGGAAATACAAGGGGAAATACCTATTCCACCAGAGGTGCCAATGCGGATAATGGTTATGTCGGAACATTTGGCATGATGCAACAGTTTGATCAGCTCATGCAGCATGATTGAAATAGAAGGAATGCCCATACCATGCTGAAATGAAAGCAGAAATTCATTTTCAACATTCACAGAAACAATGCAAAGTATATATGGAAGAAGGAGCTGGACAATCTCTCCTTCCTGATATTTTTTTCCAAATGTCACTTAACTCACTCGCACAGAAACCCTAACCCTATGGGCTGACTGAAAGGTTACTGCAAGTAAACAGGAAGACTCCCACTGACTTTCGTGGACTATGCATGAAGTCTAATATTTCTAAAAATCACTAATTATAAAATATTTACATTCTCAAAAGCATAAGCAGTGTCTTTTCCTAACAGTCGAAAAATGCACTTCATCAATAAATTTTTCTTAAACACAAGAAAAAACACACTTCCACTTTTTTACCAACTTGAAGTGCTAGTGAATAGTTAAGCTAAATTTTTAAAAAACATAGACACTATGGTTTAGTTACAAAATTCAGCAAATGTAAGTCCACCTCAACTTGCATGATAATGCAATAATTACAACTCAAAAGGTGCAGCATGATAATACAGTTATGCAGCTGAAGCATGTAATTGTATCTACAAATTAAGGGTATGAAGCTTTAAAGCACATACATGAATTAGGGGCACAAGTCCCATGGAAAGCTGCTCTTAAGCTATGTTAACACATCTGACAATGCCACTGCAGATACTTAGCTATGGATGCGATACAGTCATTTTTTCCCATAGCGCACATGCATCCAGATACCTTTTTTCCATATTGTTCAGGATACAGGACAAGGACGAGGCAACATTAAGTCTGCTCAATAATTTATAATGCCATCCCTGCAACACCTCAGTGTCGCCTGAGGAAAAAGGGGGCAAGAAAGGAATGAAGGTCTCTGAGATTTGCCCTTTTACAAGAAAAGCCTAAAAAGGAGTTCTTAATTAGCCAGCTGCACTATTTTGAGCACAGCTGGTGCAAACTCAAAAACCTGACTCTATCTATGAAGAATTTAAAAGAAATCTGCATTCCTATTTTCTACTTTGAACAGAATCACTGAATGGTGTCCCATGTGTGGTTAAGTTACTTACACTGACTGACAAGACAGGTCCCACTTTGTACATTGCGTAGCGGTCGGTTCCTGCACAGATGTTGGGGTAGTCGGAGCCAGGGCTGCCCAGCCCCAGTTCTTCAGCTATGTAGGCGATAAAAGATTTCATCCGTGACGGGCTTCCTCCAACACATACAAACTAGGGTAGACAGCATTCAACAAAACAAAATCAGCTGCATGATTCAGTATCTCAAAAGAACATGAGAAGACCAACACAAGGATGCAAACACCTTAAGTTAACACAAAGCTATTCCCAGATGTGGTTCTTCTTATAATAATTCTAAAAGGCCATGAATAAAAATTATGGGGAAAAAAATAAAAAAAAAAACCAAACCACCACTTTCTATATAGCACTCAAATGCCTTCCTCCTGTTTAAACTAGTAAAAGACAGATATCGACTTGAAGGCCCCTCAACAGGGAGTTCTACCCAAATAGAGACTGCAGCATTTGCCTTTTTACTGGATCAAAAGAGACAGTCAGAAACCATTGTTCCCAATTGTGCTTGATATTGAAAGTGATAAGAACCCATAAAAACTTATCCCCTTTCTAGTCATTCCTCAATTGGTTGTATGCTGACACATCTAGTCTAATTTTGAAGGCAGCTGCATTTCCACCTTCTGCAGAAAAGCTTAAGCTTGCTGAATGAAGCTTCTTACCTTTACATCTCCAAACAATGCTGGAAAATCATGGGTGCCAGTTCCAAGAGCAAAATGGTATAGGATGTCTTCTTTCATTTTCTCCAGGTGAGGGTTGCAGAGACAGATAAAATTCTCTCTGTCAGGACAGCAGCATTTTGAAACATATAGAATATATACAAACCCCTACATTGAACAGATGCTAATTTTGCAAAGTCAAGCAGTAGAAGTTGGGAAATGTCACACCTAAGTATGCCCTCACTACCTTCTTTTGGTTCCTCATGCATTATGTAGGGAAATCCTAAATTTCATTACCACCTTCTGACGCATAACAAATCACGTAAGATACTGACCATCCCATTCACTGCACAGGATGAAATCACTTAAGAACAGTCTAGATGCTAAGATGTGTTTGCAACAGTGCAGCCTTCATCTTAAATAATATTAAAGCTGTGAATCAGGGTCAGTCTTTATGGTGAGGAGAGCAATGGGAGCAGGACCAGGGAATACTCAATAGACCACCTTACTATGTTGGTAACATATAGTAAAGCTGAAAAGCAAACTTGACCTCTTGTGTTTTGACTGACCCTCCTAGCCATCTGAGAGGGGTGTGAAGATTTGGGCTTTATAGACAGGCCCAAAGGGGATTTCTATCAATTTGGTTCACTGTTATGCTGTGTTATCCAGCCAGGAGGAAAAAAATCTACGGCATAAGACTGGTAACAACAGTACAGAGGGTCTGGAACAAGAGAGAAAATAAGCAAATTTAATTCCAAAGCAAAGAGAAAACTATGGAAGAGGAAAAAAAGTGAAAAAAAAAAAAAAAATGGAAAGAGAGGAAGAGGTAAAAAGAATTCACTTCCTCTTAAGTTGTTTCCTGTAAGGAAATGATACAACTTTAAAAAAAAAAAATCTGGATAACCAGGGAACTACAAGGCAAGAAAGGAAAACTGAACTACTTAGCACGCAGGATTGCCTTGGTGGAAAATTTGGTAATGGCCTAACTAAGCAAGCTGGATGACTCATAAAACACCAAGCACAGAAGACAGACGTTTTAAGTTCAGTTGAAACAGGTAGGAAAGACTAGACAATAATCACAAGCTTCAGCAAAATACCAGCCAATACTTCAAAGTAGTTTCTGAGATGAAATACAAGCAGTAAATATTTTCCAGATACAAGAAGACGACTTAATAGCTTAATGAAGGCTCTCTGCAGTCACAGTATAGCTTTGGAAATTCCAACTGTTTTGTCAGAGGAGACAAAAGAGTTTCTTTGGAGTTTATGCAAAAAATTGCTAAGAATTTGCAGGAACAACCCTGAAGCCCAAGCGTAGGCATTTAGTGCTATTCTAGATGGTTTGGGTTATCTTGTCTGCCTTCTAATGCCTTTCCCAAAGGGCAGTGCTCTTCTGTAGGTCCAATGTCTTATCTGCCAATCCTGTGCATTATGTGCTGGTCATCTTAAGCAGCCTGAAGTGGCCTAGATGCCCATACTGAGGTCACCACACTGCTCCTCAGAAAGCAAAGAAAATAGTTACAATCCAAATATTCTGAGTATATCAACTGTTCCTGTTCTCGAAATTCTCCCTCCAAGGTCACTAACTATCCAGCAGTAGCTGCACAACCAAATAAAAGAGGTATCATCCCAGTCCACCCTACTTATCCCTACTCACCACAGACTACCACCTTCAGGAACTGGGAAAACAGCCCAACAAACCGGGTGGTTCGTTCGTGCTTTTGGCAACAATTCCTTCCCATCTCTCACATGCCCCATCTGCCTCCCTTCACACAAGTCCCACCTGAGGTGGAACCAAAGCTTTGGTTGCCTTTCTCCTTCCCTCCAAGAGACCTGTTTGACTTTGGGAGAAATAAAGAGCAGGTTTATGGCTCTTCAGAAAGGCGCAAACAGACCAGGAGTTTGCCAGCTCACGTGAGCAGAATCCCCAGGCTGCCTCTTCTAAATTATTGTGGCTCCATTTTGTGAGACTCTGCCCATATTTAATGGACCACTCACTAACGCAGATCAAATAGCTGCTTGTGCTGATGTTGATTGAAATGGCTTTTACGCGTGAATAGGATGTGATCTGAAATCACTTCACAATTTGTTGCCAATGAAGCAAATAATACTTCCTTCTTTACCCGCAATTAAAGCTTCTCTCCCGGAAATAAAATGAAAAAAGGCGAGGTCTCTATCACAAGTACAGGGAAATTCATGTGGTATGTGGCAATACGCTGTCCTCATGTCTGGCTTAAATACATCTCCCTTCCTCAACAGTGTCTGTATTTCGCCTTTTTCATCTCATACCCTTCCAGCAACACTATTCAACCTACCCCCTCACTGCAGCCAGGGGCTCTCACTAACTTGTACTGGTTATCTGCCCACCCAGATCTCATTGCAGGCTCGGATTCTGTGGTAAAATGGGCAATAAAAGCATATTGCTATATGTACATGGGACAACTGCCATGGATTTACAGTAGAGGCAAAGTTTGCCTGATAAAAAACTTTGGCCTCTAAGGAGCAGACAATTTATTCCTGTCACATTGTTGTAAAGAACTTACAGCTTCTGGGGGTTTAAACAAAACACAAATATCTGACGACTAAACATGCCTGTATGGTTTTACTAAAATAAGCTTAAAGTAAGGATTAGAGAAACAGATTGAAATATTTGTTCAAGCTCTTGAAGCAGGTAGGTGTGGCCATATGCAGCAAGCAAAGTCAACATTTCAACAGTTCAGTGGATTGACAAAAATAATAATAATACTAAAAACATCACCTGTGCTTGGAAAAATCCACTGTCATGATAAATGAAAATGGCTAGCCAGCAAAGCCTTCTGTGTAGGTGTGGTTAAAGTAGATAAAGACTTCATTTGTCAAAAAAGCTTCTACTAGATACTTGATGTTATAATCAATATTTCTATCATAAACTTCATCTAAAACTAAATGAGTGTGCAATGAGTTTGGGGAGGAAAGTAAATGTAAACTTGGACAAGATAATTAATTTCTGAATCTTACTTTGAAGACTGTTCATCATCAGTTTTCTTCTCATTTGAGACACCAGAAGCCATGTATGCTTATACCTAGAATTATATTAAAAAAAACAGATATCAGTGCACCAGAACAGTCCCATCTATAAAGCCAGCATCATTAACAGTGAGAAAAACCTTCTATACAGATGATACAATCATTAATATTAAACCCCCAAAATAATCCAGCCACACTACAGTTTTTATAACTGTAGCAAAGTGAGCATCTCCATTTTTTTTCTGGCCAAAACCACCACTTTCAATCCACTGAAGCATAAACTAATCCCTTACTAACGTAACTCCCCCCTCACCACTACTTCGGTTCTGTGGGATATGCAACACGTGGCTCATGGGGCAGAGAGGTTTAAGTCTCATAGCTAACTAACTAATCCTCCTTTTTCTATAGCTCCTACAGCCACCGGGACTGCTGAACCAGCTTTAGCCCCCTGTCACCTCTGGCTCCCAAAGGTCTCCAAAGCTCATCTCTCTCACAGGCCTGAAACCTGAGCCCAGGAAGCATCTTCCTCATAATATCCTTTCCATTGAACTTCTCTTACTGACCTTAAGAGCATTTCTATCTGCCTCAACCTAAAAGTGAGGAAGACTAAGCCAAAACATTACTCCAAAAAGTCACAGCACTCTAGTTTATCACCCATCTTGAATATCTGTATCCTAATCCATTACACTATCCTACACCAAAAACCTCCTCCTTTCTGCATCCTCCTTTACATTTACATAGACAAATCTATCACTGAGGCTTTGGTGCTGATAAAATGACAGAATTATAATTATAGAATGATTTGTCATTATTTTTAGAAATGACTAAGGCTACGTGCCAAAGTTGGTACTTTTCTGGGGACGCCCTTACAGGAAGTACTGAATCACAAAGTTTTGCTCTACCCTCCCTTACAAAGAGCCTGACAGCACATACATTACAGACAGGATTCTAATCCCTAAAAAACCCATGATTATACTATAAGGAAATAGAAAGAAATCAATCTTGCAATAGTATTACATCATACATTAATTTTGAAAGAGCTGAAGAACCAAATGAAATAAAGCTGGATTCTGCCTATTAAAAGCCACTGGATAATGGAAATATATTGACATTTATAAGGACTATTAGTTTTCTTCATTTAAAATATCAACCTTTATTAAATAAACCTAAACTTCACACGTATTACATATACTAAATGTAAACTAGAATATATGCTCAAGGAGGTAAAGTATAAAAGGTGCATTTGGAATCAGTTATGCATCCTTATGGTGGTATTATAAGAGTCAGCTACTACAGGGTATCACTATTATACCATATACATTACAGGAAAAACACATAACTTGTTCCAAGAAAACTATAGTACTGGAGTCCTAAAAACGAGGAACTGGAAGAAGAAGAAACAGCAGAGTGATTTTTATGTACCTAGATGACAAACGGCTCCAAATAAACTGAATATATTCATCCAGCTGCTGTTCATAGTATGAAGCAACCATGTAATTTTTAACAGTGCTCTTGGTTCTGTGATCCCCTAAGTAATGATGTGCTTCAAAAAAAATGAGAACAAAGTTCTGACAATCCAAAGGTCCAGAATACCCTCCCCAATAGCACCCAACTGGAGATGCTTTGTCAGAAACAGAAAAAAGGAGCAAGCGGAAAGCAGTTTTCCCCATGGCAGACCGTTCCAGCAACCAGGTAGTAGCTGACAGGCAGCCAATTAATATGAAGCTGCAAAATTCTCACGGTGTCTAAACAAATCAGAATTTTTAGAGTCATGTCAAAAGTTCTACCTGTCTTCCTCAGCCAAAGTTAAAACTGATGTTCGAGAACAACGTGCTCCCCAGCAAGACTCGGCTCAGGAAAGGGAATGGATCCCTTTAACATTTGCTAATCCTCAGACCGATGTTTTAAACCCTGTAGAATCCATTATAATTACTTTCTCTCGTATTTTTCTCCTCCCCCACCCCTTTTTTTTTAAAGGAAGACATCAATTAATAGTATCAGAAAAAGCTCTAGTTCGGTGTTGATCCATCATCAGAAAAATCTAAGTAATTGCAAAATTGATTTTTATACTGTGGTTTCCTTCTTGAGGCTGTGCACAAAAACAGAGCTCGCTCACGACTTCTCGGCGACCTCCCGGAACCCGCACACAGCGCAGCCCGCAGCCCGCTCCCACCGACAGACCCGCCGGCGACACCGCCGCGGCCCTTCCCGCAGCCCACGACGAGCGCTCCCCGTCACCGCCCCCCCCCCCCCCCGCCCGGGTTTCCGTCGCTTCCCCCCGCAGCGGTTTCAGCGCCCGGCGGGCGGAGATGCCGCTGCCGGGAGGCGCTGCAGTCACCCCGCCATCCTCCGAGACAGGACCGCGGGCTGCAGGGGTCCCCCCGCTTCTGCCGGCGGGGCTCGCCTCTCACCTGGGGCAGCGGGGACCGCCGCTGGGAACCGAGAAGAGCCTCTCACTGCACCCGACCCGACCGGGCTGCACGGCGCGCCGGCCGAGCCGCCTCCCGGCTGCAGCGGGCGGGCACCGCCCCGTCCCGGGCGGGGGCCGCAGCACCGGGCGCGGTTAACTCCCTGCGCACCGGCGGCGCGGCAGCGAAGGCAACAGCGCCCGCGGCGGTTGCCCGGACACCGGCTGTTCCGTTCGTCTGTGACGGACACGGCGGGGGCTGCGGGCACCGATGCGGGATGCGCCGCGGTGCCGGGGGGAAGAGAGAGCTCATGTGCTGCAAGCGCGGATCTACTGCTGCTCCTCGGGAGATCTACCTCGAGACTACGAGTTTTCAATATAATATACATGTAAAAATATGGGCCCCTCAGTTCCAGAAGGGCAGGGAACTGAGAGACTCCAGCACAGAGCCACAAAGATGATTATGGGAGTGGAGCATCTCCCTTATGAGGAAAGGCTGAGGGAGCTGGGGCTCTTTAGCTTGGAGGAGACTGAGGGGTGACCTCATTAATGTTTACAAATATATAAAGGGTGAGTGTCATGAAGATGGAGCCAGGCTCTTCTCGGTGACAACCAATGATAGGACAAGGAGCAATGGGTACAAACTGGAACACTGGAGGTTCCATTTAAATTTGAGAAGAAACTTCTTCATGGTGAGGGTGCCAGAGCACTGGAACAGGCTGCCCAGGGCGGGGTGTGGAGTCTCCTTCTCTGGAGACATTCAAAACCCACCTGGACATATTCCTGTGTAGCCTCATCTGGGTGTTTCTGCTCCAGCAGGGGGACTGGACTAGATCTTTCGAGGTCCACTCCAATCCCTAATATTTGTGATTCTGTGATAAGTTGGTACCCTGAGGATTGCAGAGTCAGGTTCGGTCATATGGAAGTTGGTATCTATATCTGTGTCTGTAAATGTACGTTTGTGCAGACTGTTTTTAAGCATAATGCTTTTACTAGCACTTTGGCACGGCAAAAAAAGGTGATGAGGAGTGAGCACAGATTACTTCTGCTAATAGACTAGACTACATCATTTGGAAGGGACCTACAGCAACCATCTAGTCCAACTGCCTGACCAATTCAGTGCTGACCAAGTTAAAGCATGTTGTTAAGGGCAGTGTCCAAATGCTGCTTAAACACTAACAGGCTTGAGGCATCGACCACCTCTAGGAAGCCTGTTCCAGTGTTTGACCACCCTCTCAGTAAAGAAATACTTCCCAGTTTCTAGTGTAAACCTTCCCTAGCACAACTTGGAGAGAGAGAGGTGCTGAGCTCACTGGTATCCAGTGATAGGACACAGGGGAATGTTTCCACTTCCTCCTCCTCAGGGGCTGCAGAGAATAATGAGGTTGCCCCTCAGCCTCCTTTTCTCCAAACCAGACAAGCCCCAAGTCCTCAGCTGCTCCTCACAGGACATGCCTTCCAGCCCTTCCACCAGCTTTGTTGCCCTCTGAACACATTCAAGGATCTTCACATCCTTCCTAAATGGTGGGGCACAGAACTCACATCACTCAGGGTGAAGCTGCACCAACTCTGAGTGTGGCAGACCAGCTGGTGATGCCATGTTTGATGCCCCCAGGATGCAGTTTGCCCTCCTGGCTGCCAGGGCACACGCTGCTGATTCAAACTGAGCTGCTGCCAACCAGCACCCCCAGCTCCCTTTCTGCAGGGCTGCTCTCCAGTCACTCCTCTCCCAGTTCATACTTGTGCCCAGCAGTACTCCATCCTAGGTGCAGAATTTGGCATTGTGGCTTGTTAAATTTCAACCAATTAATCATTTCCCAATCCTCCAGTCTATCTAAATCCCTCTGCAAGGCCCCTTGTCCCTCAACAAAGTCAACAGCACCACCCAGTTTGGTATCATCACGAATTTTTTAGTGGTGCATTCAACTCCTGCATTGAGATAGCTGACAAATATATTGAACAGAACTGGCCCTATAATTGAGCCCTGAGGAACAGCGCTGGTGACTGGTTGCCACCCTTTGGGCTCTGCTCTTCAGCCAGTTCTTCACCCAGTGCACCATGAACCTGCCCATCCCACAGCTGTGGGGGACATGCTGTGAGGGACAATATCAAAAGCCTTACTAAAATACAGAAAAACTACACTACCACCTTCCCTTCATTCACTTGGCAGGTGACTTTATCATAGTAGGATATCAAATTAGTTAAACAGGACTTCCCCTTCGTGAACCCATGCTGACTGTACCTGATGATTGCACTATTTTTTAAATGCCTTTCAATAGTACTCAGTACGATCTTCTCCATGATATTTCAGGAACCAAGGTTAGACTAGCAGGTCTGTAGTTTCCTGGGTCTTCTCTCACACCCTTTTTGTAGATCGGAATAACATTGGGTAGCTTCCAGTCAGCAGGAACTTTCCCAGACTCCCAAGACTTTTCGTAGATGATCAAGAGGGGTCCTGCCATAACATCTGCCAGCTCCTTCAGTACTCTGGGCCGAATCACATTAGGCCCCGTAGACTTGTGAACGTTCAGCTGATACAGCTGATCCCCTACAATTTCAGTGTCCACAAATGGAAAGTTCCTGTTCCCACACTCGTGGTCCTCCAATTCAGGGGTCCAGGCAGTCTGAGGTCTATCAGTTTTATTAAAGACTGAGGAAAAAAAGTATTGAATGCTTTTGCTTTTTCCCCATGCCTATTAGTCAGGTAACCATCTTCAACAAGTGTTGATGCAATGTTTTCTTTAGACATCCTCTTGCTATTAACATACCTTAAAAAAAGCCTTTCTTCTTGTCTGACAAAACACTGGCCAGTTTCTACTCCAACTGCACTTTGGCCTTTCATGTCTTCTCCCTGCATATACAGACTACAGCTCTGTAATCTTCCTAAAAAGCCTGACCTTGATTCCAGAGATCATACAATTTATTTTTCCTCTTTAGCTCCATGAGGAGTTCCCTGTTCAGCCAAGCCTGACTTACAACACAGTGGAATTCCCTGCTCCTGTGCTTCCAAAAGGTGGTTCTTAAAAAATGACTAGTACTTGTGGACTCCAAAGTTCTCAAAAGCAGATTCCCTGGGTACTCTTCTAAATAGCTCCCTGAACAGCTTAAACTTTGCGCTCCTGAAGTCCAGGATAGCAACTCTGCTGTCCTTTTTTCTCATTACACTGAAAATTTTCAAATCAAGCAGTCATGATCACTGTGGCAAAGATGGCCACCTACCATCACATCTCCCTCAAAGTCCTTCTCTATTCACAAATATCAAGTCTAGGAGGGCATCTTTGCTAGTAGGCTTCCTGAGTACTTGTGACAAGAAGTTATCTTCCAAAAGCTTCAAGGATTTCCAAGATCTGCTCTTCACAGCAGTATATTCCCAACTGATGTCTGGGAAATTTAAATCTTTCAGAAGGACAAGGGCTATTGATCCATAAATTTCCCCTAATTGCCTACAGAATAACTCATCAGTGCTTTCATCTTGGCTGGGTGATCAGTAGTAGACACCCACTACAACATCTGCTTTGTTTTCCACCCCCCTAATCCTCACTCAGAGGCTCTCAAACCAGGTCATCTCTAACTGTAAGGGCTGTACACTCAAACCTCTCCCTTACAAACACTGCAACTCCTCTACTCGCCTGCCCTGCCTGTCTCCCCAAAACAGCCTGCAGCCCTCCACCCCAGCACTCCAACCATGGGACTCATTCCACCGTGTCTCACTAATACCAATGATATCACAGCTCTGGTACCTGACCCGCACTTCCCGTTCATCCCATTTGTTTCTCACACTGCATGCACTGGTATGTGAGCACTTATGCTTCTGAGCCCTCCGTGTTCTCAGGAGCAGCATTAAGTGTTCCCACCAGCATGGGCACCCGCGGGTGATGCCCTGACAACACTTGGCTTACCTTTGGCAATCCCCTTTCCCCAGTTATTCAGCTTAAAGCCCTCTTGATCAGTCCTACCAGCTTACATCCAAATATATGTGGATCCCATCAGGCTTCAGAACCACAACATTTACTTGAGAAGTACTAACTCAGCTGTACCTAACTCAGCTAAGCAGGCACCAGTGTTTATCATTCCTGAGATCAAATTCAGCGTGTCAACCGTATAACAGCTATAAAGCATATAAAATGCATGTCTGCATTTTAGATGGAAAACAGGTGTTAATACAAAGACCACCATGTGAGTCTGAAGAATTTCCTTGGAAATATAACCTGAGTTAACTGACCAGTAGTTTACTTGGCCATTGCACCAGCCAGTGATAATGATGTAATATTTGAAATAGAAGATCTACTCAGCATAAATCAAACCAACACGAGGGATAATCTTCATTATAACAAACCCCTGATTTATGCCCAGTATCCTAAACATTCACAAAAACCTAGAAAGCATGACACTACCATCTTAAGTCAGATAATCTTGAATGGTTAAAAGCTTGAGCACCAATAGGTTTTTAACACGCTGCATCACCAAAGCAGCTAGCGTGCAATCATTTTTTGATTCAGAAAATTCTGACAAGTCCCCTCTGCATAAATAAAATAACAGATTCTCCACAACTTGCTGTGAAATAGCTCCTAGCTAAACTCAAGGTTTTGCAAAAGAGAGAAATACAAAATACACCCACAGCTCCTAAAGCTAGACAGGCGAGTGCAGCACAGCTGTAGCTGTGTCATCTCCAGCATTACTTGGACATGGCTGACCTTGCCATTAACAGAAATTGGCCAGTTAGCCTGAGAAAAATAAACAAAACCAAGCTGTGAATTTAACTCATGCGTTTTTCAGTTCTGGAAGTGTGGCACTAGTTCCTCATAAAGCACCAGCGAGATCCTGAACAAGAGATGAAAACATTTGCAAGAGGGATCCAGCACATTTGCAATGGAAATAGAGCTACAATCCCACAAGTTTTGACACTGTAAGGAACCTGGAAAGAGAGACTGCAAAATACACCCAGCTTGACACTCACTTTCCTAGGTCTGTTTTACAGAGCCAAATCTCCAATTTTTATGTACTCCATTAAGAGAGATGTGGGCCAAACATGAGGTCTTCCAAGAGAAGCTACACTTAATCTGGCACAACCAGTTCAAGCTGGAAACAGACAAATTTAGAATGATTAAAGGATTATCCTTTTCCATCAATTTACTTGAAATTGAAAGGAAAAGCAAAGAAAAAAAAATCACAAAGCACTCTGTAAGCATAATTTTAACATTGTTTATACAGTAATTTAAGACACTAAACCCAGAAACTTGCAGTTTGTCATAGTAGGGATTTATTTATTGTGAGACAGAGCAACTAAAACCTTGGTACATAACCTTCTTCTGAACACCAGGAGGGTAGACACATTGGGCACATGGTGTTACCAAGATGTATTTATTACAAAATCATATATTGGGTAGTTAGAGTCAAATATCTTAATTTCCTATCCCATACCAAAGGACTTTGTATGGGAATATGAGAGAGAAAAATCCCTGCTCACAGATGTGTTTCGAGCCATGAATGGCATACAGGAGGATTTGCTTAACAAAAACCCGTGACCTCTTCATCTTGTTAAATCTTTAATAGGTAAAACAGTAATGCATCTTCATTTTTCTGTTCCTTGAATTTTTGTCAAATTTGAAAGCTATGGTACTTGGCCAATCCAAAATGAGCACCTTAGAACAGTATTTTAATTCTGGGGAATAAACTTTTCCTTCAAACAGGAATATTACCTACTCCTTCATCTCAAGGTCCACTGAAAAATCTGCTTTGACTTTCAGGAGATTTATCCTTCAGTTATGTATTAAGAGAATAATCAGTGTAAATTACTTCTTTTATAAATAAAGAACAATCAGGGTACTATAGTTACCTTGTCTGAAATGTTCAATAAATAATACATCTCTGAGTCTCATAGTTAGTAGTCACCTTTGCTCTCAGTTATCTCTAGAAAACTTTTTAAAAAAATTAAATTGGTTTTAAACTTCCTATTTTTGTAGTCTCTGGGTTTTCATTTCATTTTGTATTTTAGTGTGTAAGATACCTCTCATGTAAAAATACAAAATATGTTACTAAATGTTATTTTAGAAGGGCGAAAAATACACAACTACAGACTGAGATTATCACAAAAATAAATTGCAAAACCTGCTACTGGCTTCACTTTTCAGGTTTTTATTGCATGGATTAAAACTTGCATCTATGGAAAGTAAGGCTGTCTGTCCTTTTATAATAAAAACTATACTCCTTCCTTCTCTCCATAGACCATTTTTATAGTCAATTGCTCAAATAGTTCACCACAGCTGTTCAGACACCCATTGCATTTTGATTCTTCAGTCATGTTGGATGTTTGGTATCATTAAAAGTATTAAGAGGATGACAAAATGTGCTACGACTGAAATTACACATTTCCATTTCTAGCTTTCCCTCTAGGCTATAGCATGCATAACTACATTTTGAAAAGTAACCTGCAGAAAACCTCAAAACCAGAATATTAGGCTATTTGCTTATAAAAAACAACTTGGGCTCCATCCTACATCTTTTACAACTAAGTCTGCACATTCAGTGCAGATATGAGTATCTGAAGTCACTGAAACTTTAGATGCTGAAGAAATGAATAGGCTAATTCAATTTTTGTTTGCATTGCTACACCAAGAGTTAATGTATATATATATTTGATCTCTGGAAACGTATTTATGTCTTTTTAGACTAGACTAAAATATAAGAGTATGAAGTATATATTAGGTCACATTAAAATGAAAAAAAAATTAGACTTTGTTACAGTTAAATGGTTGCACATAAAAGGAAAATTACTCTTTGGTACCTGAACTGCCAAGTTATTTTAGATCTGTATCTGGAATTCTCTTTTAAAAACATTCACATATTCAGTATACTTGGATGTAATTCATAAAACGAAACTGCCCTTTTTTTAAATCTTTGGGCTTGCAAAGCAACCAGTATTCAAAAAAATAAATTATCTCGCTACTTACTTAAAGGCATTCAGGTCAGAGATGCAGCACAGTAAAACCAAATAAACATTTCAGCACTAAAAAAAATAAGGCTAGATTTTGTAAGTAAGCATCCAGTATTTGACTTTAGCATCTCTCTGAAAAACAAACACTGAAAACCCTTCTAGACCCAGAAGCTTCCACTGCTTTAACATGGAACTGCTGATGACTGAAAACTACCAGCTGCATGACAGCATTGACTCACAAGTAAAGAAAACAACATACTTACTGGGGTAAGGTGAACTTGAGCAACACATTTCCATCCTTGAATTCAGTTGGAGCTTTTTGATTTGTTACACTATTTTGATGTCCCTTGGAAAGCCGGTGAGTTACGCTTCTGCTGCAGCTCTCCATTATCTTGAAGGCACAAACACAAATTCCAGGGTTCTCCACCTGCTCTTATAAAGAGAAATCTTGGTCTGAAGCAGCACTTCAGACTGTTAATATTCTAACTCATAGTATTCTGACTGTGATCCATGAAGACTCAGTTGACCAGCAGAGCGGATCAAACATCTCCTTGGCTTGACTGAGGAAAGCTGAGTATACATTAATGGCACATTAGCAAACTTTTAAGAATTTGAGGAAAGTCATGTGGATATTGCCTAAAGGTGACCAAGGTAAAAAAAAGACAATTTTTAACAATAGGATATGGTGTACACTTTTAAAATGTCTGAAAACCACCACTAGAAACACTTCTAAGAACATGACTACAGTAAAGCAAAATAACAATGCTGAGTGACTACAATAGCATCTCAGCTGTCTTTCTGTCTCTGCCTCTAACAATTGCACAAAATTATGACAGTTTTGGAGAAGAACTCGAATACTGAGGAAAAAGTGTTCAAAAGACAAGAGGACATCAAACAGCTCAAAAAGTAATAGTTACTTCAGGAAATTTTGTACAGATCTTAACGAGACAGGGAGACTGACATAGAGAAAAGAATTATTAGAATTCATGTTTGCAGGTCAGGACTATTGCAGCCACACAGGAATTCTTATTTTACAGAACAGATTTGGAGGGCTTTAGCATAGCAAGCGCCTTCATGTCCATGTGAGCAGGTGATCTATAAATCTGTAAATACTTTCAAATACCCATGCTGGGTTTTCAGTTATTTGTGTGTGTTTTGATTTTGTTTGTTTTTTGTTGTTATATTACTGTCTCCAACTTTTTCAGTAAATTTGTACTAAACGCCTTTCAGAAAACTTTCTACAAAAAGAGAGATTGAAATTGATTCAACACATGCTTAAGAACAATAAACCTCCTTACTCAACTGATGCACATTAAAAAAAAAAAAAAGGCTTGGCTGCCTTATCATTAATCAACTTCACTTCAGAGAGTTTGTTAATCATATAATTTTTCCCCTTCTATGTTTTGGCCAGTAAAGCATGTAACTGCAAATAGTATTTGCAAAATCAGTTTTTCTTACAAAAATCAAAGTGGGACTGAAAAGTAGTACTATTGCTGATAGTTATGTCCTTAAAGTATACTACAAAGGCTGTCATACACAGAACTTATTTTACTGTTGCAGTTTACCACTGGTGGGCACAACAAACGCAGCTCTCTATTACACTTTTTTACAGACACTAAAAATAAAAAGTAGAACCTCTTCCAAAAACTCTATCAAATAAAGACAGATGAATTCCCAGATAATGCATGTTCATAGGACTCAATAATTCTGAAAAATTCACAAAATGGTACTTATTTTTTTACACCATCATGTAGCTACTGGTGGTAACTGCACTAGATGTAGAATTCTATAGTTCAAATCCTAAGGATATCAACAATTGGCCTGATATACATATATGATTTCTCACACAAGCTTATTCTTTAGTGCATCTCTATAATGACAGTTGACAGTTTTTCTACTGGTCAGTTTTTAATACTATGAGCTCCATCTCTGCCATCCCCTGGCACTCTCGATTAGAAAAGTAGATTTCACCAAAAGCTCTGCTTTCACAGCAAAATTAATGGTTTCATTGTGTCCAAATATAATCCACAATACAAACTGTAAGTGAAAATAGATATAAGAAAGTATTCCCCCCCCCAAGATACAGCTTGATGCAAGCCTTTTTATATTTGGAAAATTGTTCTAACCAATAACTGCACATTTAGGTATCTTGATATGTTTTAGCCTTTTATTTTTGTAAATACAATTTAGACAGTTGAATTGTTGGTTACAATGAACAGCAAAGTTGGACTCAGATTCTGGGTCTAACAACATCAAGAGCAAAACCTTCAGAAACTTTCACTGGAAATTTTGAGGGTTCAGATTAGCAAGAGGTTTATGTATTTCCAAACAATTTTCATATCAAAGTTCTAAAGAAAAGTACTACAAAGCCAAAACCTCTACACATCTGTTCAAGTAAACATATATTCAGTAATACATTTTAAAAAATTCACCTCTTGGATTCAAAGGTGTACAATGTACTGATCACACTCTGAAAAGGAAACTAAAATTACAGTTTTACTCATTAAAACCTTTACTTCTCATAGTATTAGCAAAAATATCGTATTGAAATTGCATCCACTTTCTGATGGGCTTTATAATAAATATTTAAGTATTCATAGGATTTCAGTGATATACCCTAATTCAAGTAGATAACAGAGCAAGTGTTAAAGTATTAGTGTATCCAACTTTTTCAAAATATTAAAATAATTTATATCTATTGCTACTTCAAAGTACGAGCCTTTTTGGCAGTGTAAGTAAACATGGAGATCTAACATTTAAGATTTTTGTCGCCATCAAAACTTCAGGACAAAGAAAATTTTTTATTTGACAGCTGAAAGTGCAGACATCGTGCATAATGTAGTCCACCCAATAGTTCAGCATCTGTGTAACATCACTGTAACAGGAAATGTCATCAGGTCTTAATTTAATTATGTGGCTGAACACTACGACTGATCAACTAGTTCTTGTGCAGTGGGCATAGCAACAGAATTGTCGGAGAAAGCTGAATATCTGGTCTAAATAAATGTGCTTTGGGGACTAAGAAGTCATCTTTCCAGTGAAGGTTTGACTTTTTCACTGCAAGTATCCGTACCAGTTCAATTCTATTTATATTTCGTCCCGTATCATACAGTTCCCCTTCACTTTTCTTTATGGCATAGGTCATGACTGTAAGTGTAGTTTAAGAAAGTAACTTGCTGTTTTGGACACATCGATATCTTAACCAAGTCTGGTCAAATCTGCAGCAACATGGCAACCCTGTTTGACAATAGCAAAGGAGCACTAGGCCAGTGTAGGAAAGAACTTCAGTTTTGCTTTGTTTTATTTATTATATTAAGAAAAGTCTAGGAATACGCACTGACAGCTGTAGCCTGTTCTTTATAATTTGCTGCAAACACGTATGATGAAGTTCGTCCATATTATAAACCAAAATTACTTCTCAATCAGGGATGAATTCAACTATAAAAAGTAATCTAACAAACATATAGATAGTGGACTATATAAACCATATACTTTCCCCAATAGTATTTTAAATTACTTATTATATCCCTGAAACAGTGGTTTTGACTAGTTGCTTGCAGGTGCTGATTCAGACTGTGGTGGCTCTGAATCTGCAATAAAAAGAGATAAAAGTTCTTAGGATAAATTCAACCATAAGAAAAAGATCAACTAAAATTTTCAGTTTCTCTCATGTCAAAATACGTACAAATTCCAGTACTTTTACTTTTTAACTAACAAGATAGACAAGCTACCTATGAAGTTTGCAGTATGATGCAAATCTATAACCCAACACAAATGGATTATAGATTTACATATGGAATGGGTTATAGCTCCTGTCTGATGTGTCTTGGACTCAGCCTGTGCAAGAAAGAACAGGGAAAGCTCCATCTCAAACGGGAGATGCAAGGTGCTCATGATGCCAATTGCTTTGGATGAGCAGACAAAAGGACCCAAGTGGGAAGGAAATACAAGCACTACATTCAGCATTTTAATGTAAATGTTTTCAAGTGATGCATTAGTAGCTATTACCATTGTGCATAACAAAGTAAGGCTTGAAATCACAGGTAAACACTGGATAACTTTTTTTCTCCCTAATAAAACTGTTGCAATGCCACTGTCTTCAACGATGTGCATATATTTATTTTGACAAATTCTTAAACACAAGTATGGATAACATTTGTCACAGAAGTTTTCAGAAAAATATTAGGTGCTAAAGACTGTTCGCAACAAATATTTTATAGTCTGCTTAAATTAAGGCTGGAGGACAGCTGTGTCTCTGCAGCATTTTGCAAAAACATGTCACACAGAAGCCCTTCGATCAGAACAGAGCTTACTTCTGCAATTGTAAAGATGAAAAAAATCCATGAAAGCCCCTGCCTTTGCTGACTACAAACAGGAGCACTCTTTTCTTTATCTGGTCATAGGGTACTGTAAGCTAAACATGATAATTCAGTAAGGTTCAGCATAAGTTTCACACAAATTACTCATGCTACCCTGTGCTGTTACCTTGAGATCCCAATTCACTTTAAAAGAAACAGCTTTCAATAATTTTACCTTTGGACTGCTCACTATTTTCTGATGTTTCTGGAATCTTTTTTTCCCGTCCAGTACACTGCTGCAACCAGTCAGTCCCATAACCATTGCTAATTAATTTGCTAAAATTTACTGCTTCACTTGTTCTCTGAGCAGGCCTGTAAATCCAAACATATTAAGGAAACAACAGCATAAGTAAACAAAAATGGGGATCAGGTGAGAAAATTTTATTTTGCATAGAAAAGGCAATAGCCTTATAACAATTTATTTCTAAGTAACTAAACATATATTCTACACATAATCATCTAAGAAAAACAAAACAAAAAAATCAAAGCTCACAACTAATTGTGATTCCGTAATGTGTAATTTTTTGCGAGAAAAGCCATCCATTTTATTGGAACTTAACATATATAACACACAGTTCTGGTGTGATGAGATGAAAAAGTGAAAAAGGAAAATGACACAAAGAATGTGTAAGCAAAAAAGGCTGAAAATACTCATTTTGTGTTGCGTGAGTGTGCTCCTACATTCATTAGACAGTTTAATCACTTATTTGCATCATTAACATATTTCTAAAACGTACTGGAATTACTGACTACTGTGTAATAAATTTTTAAGACAAAGTGTGCAGAAACAATTCAGTTGTGCACACAGCTGATTATGTGATCACATCACAAGTGATATAACAATTTGCTTAAAAGAGTATTATCTTCCGGGTGTTCCTTACACTATTTTTGCTGTGCCTGACCTTATTCAGGTTGCAGTTTATATTTTCTTAAATGTTAGTCCTAACTTGTGTTTCTGCAACTTATGCTAGCAAAACTAAAAATCTACATTATACTTTGCATCTGTTCACTGGTATCAAGGAAAAAAAAACTGAATACAATAAAAGTGTGCCACAAGAAGACATGAAACTGTACGCTTAGTTTTCCTAAACCGCAGTTATATTGAATAGCTTTCCTGTACGAGTTAAAATGCTGTTACAGAATCACAGAATGGTTAGGGTTGGAAAGAACCTCTTTTAGTTGTTTGTAAAACTATTCTAGTATCACACATGATAGCAAGTTTAGTAGCAGTAAGGATCCACCAAGTCAATACACATATCCACTAATCTCTGCAATTTCACAAGGAGTAATATTACTTGCATGCACAAATAGTTGCAGGCTTATGAGTTTAATTAATTTTCTAAGTGTACTACTTACATAGGTGGGAAGGAAAGCTTATTTTTTCCACTAAATTCCTTGCTTGTAGAAGCATGTGGCATTCTGCTTGTGTATTTAGGGTTTATAGCTGGGAGTTTTACCTGTGTCAGAGAAATCTTAACTTAATAAAAGGAATCATGAAAAAATAACCAAAAAGATTATATGATAATACAGTCTTCAAAAGTGAACCTTATATTAAAGGCCCTAAATGTCTTCAAATTTTACTCTCTTATCTATATTTTTTCTATAAGAACTGAGGAGTATAATGGAATAGCAAAAGATAAAACAGCACTTTAGGTATTCTAGATGAGATCAGCTGTTTGTTCAGTATGTCAAAACTGCAAAATGTGCTCTTCACAAGCTTTTCCCTCACAGTACCCAAAGTTAAGCTTCAAATTCAAACTTATCCATCGCATTATCTCATCCTGGCTCATTTCTCTGTATGTGGTATATGAAAACATCCCAACCTCACAAAAGCCATAAAAAGCATAAAACATCCCATATAATAAGAACACAGTTGTGATGCACTGAGGTTCGAAATGCAGACAAATACAGATATATTAGGGGAAGCCTACCACATTGTATTTACTTTTATCATCTTGCACTTGCTAATGACAGGTAAAGAAACTCAGTGCTGACTAAAAGACAAAAAATGACACCTAGCAAGCCAGTGAAATGACATCACAAACTGAAAGTTGGACAACCAAAAAGTAATGGAGAAACATTAGCAACACATATCAAAGCTGTTTAACCAATCAAAATCACTAGCTGCTGAGCTGTCAGTTTAGTTTCCTATCAAACAAAAGCATTAAATATACCAAACAATTTCCAGATGTTTTTCACTAATAGCTGCTAAAAAATCCTGAGGTTAAAGTAAAAAAAAAATAAATTTTAAAGACTATTTTCAGCCTTCTTCATTGCAAGAAGAGAAGAGGGTGGAAAAGTCCTGAAGATAACACAAAATTTTCAAAGCTTATTAACAAAGTTTTTGTGTTATATTAATATATCCGTTTAATTAGAACCTACATACTATTTGACCCTTTTCTTTTTTAAACATGCAACACAGGAGAGCACCCCATAAGATAAAAGATATTACTTGCAGGTTATTAAAAAATTAGGACTGGGTAAGTAGAAGTGAAGTGTATTGCTCTGTAAATTTAGAAGTAAAAATGCTTTTCACCTGTGTGGACATCCCTACTGCAATACAGTTAATAAGGCAAAAAATTATAAACAGAATGCAAAAATTAGATGCATAATCAATAGTTGCACTCACATGAAAACAGCCATGAGGAGAAGATTTCAGCATAGATGTAAACATACCATGGACTTCTCAAGCAGCCCATGTATGTTTAGTATGGAAAGAGCAAAGAAAAGTATAATGGTATTTGAATGCATCTAACTAATTAAAAAGCCACTGAAAAAGTTGACCTGAATGACCTGGAAGAAAGCGAAACCTGGGACAGACAGTTCTACTGATTCTGAAACAGGACATCAATGCAAACTGACGTGTTAAGTCAGTGCGGAAATCCTTACAGACTTCAGTGGGAGTCAAGTCTTGCCAAAAGAAAAATACCAGAATCTGGTAAAGAATAAGTGGATGGGCTACTAGATTTTGGCCTGACAGATGTTACGTTGAAGCTTAAAGAGATGAAAAATGGGGATACTTGTCAAAAAAGAAGAGATGATACTAGCAAAAATATGCAGTGATGTCGGATGAACCTGTCCAACCTGGAGGTTAAAAAACACTCTAGCTGCTTGAAAAGGCTTTTCAAATCCATTAACACCATTCTCATCTGAAGCAGCCTATTTGTGCTTTATGTTTCAAAAGTCCTACACTATTGTGCAAAAAATGATAGTGCTGGTTTCTGTCTATCATTAAACTGTACCATTTATGCTACAACATACCATGGAGGTTTCAGATCCAAGACACAGTTACTTACAGTTTCAGCTAAGAAAATATTTAACTGGACAAACAGAAATCATCAATCTCAGGTAACTTTTGTCACATACCAAAGGCATGATGGCACACAGAATACCACAAAAACGCAATTTGGCAGCCAGGATACACAAATAGCAGATGGAAAGATATAAGACACTCCGCCTGGCACTGAAGGGAGGTATTAGAAAAGGTAGTAATTAAAGAGTTAATTAAAGGCAGGCCAAGGAGGGATACCTAGAGAGATTTTGTCTAGAGACAGACAAAGGACCAATTGTCAAAACTCAAGCGAAAAAAAAGGGCAAGGGAAAGGAAAGGCGATGAGAAAAGACTTAAAAGCTGCTTGCTAGCAATTCTCACACCCTGTTTTAAAGGTTGTCTTTTCTTGGTATTAAATGAGACAGGTTAGCATAACTTGCAGGTGTCAAAATGTTCCCTGCTGTTCCAGTCGCTAACGAGTGACAAAAGAAGAAAGGGAACGGATCAGAGTTTGTTTTTGGAGGGCACCTGTAGTTCTGTTCAGTACTGTTTGTTACTTTGCTTATCAAATACAGTATTAAAACCCTTGCGCCTCTACATCCCAGTGGTTATAGCTGAGGAGGCATTGTCAGTTTGACAAGCCTCTATTTAACAGCTGACAAGTTTCCCAGAGAAAGCAAACAACATAGGACATCTTTTACGTGTTCTCAGTTTAAAAGCATTCTCTTCCTCTATGAAGAGATGGCAATGACATACCCTAAAAATTACTACCTAAATTTATTATACATACACATTTCGTAGTCTCAGATTCAAGAAGCATGCAATGTGATATGTATTGTTCCTGGCTGGTATATGAAGAACAACGGATACCTGTTGCCAGCATGGAAAGATAAAAGTCTCTGGACAAAATCCCGGCTCCCCTGCGATCAAGGGAAAAATTCCACATTACCTTTCAAATCTCTCTCTGAGGTGAAATCCTTACCTCAGATGAGTAATCCTTTTGCTATAGCACGTACATACATATGTATGTATGCATATATACACATACATTTCAGGCAAGTGCTTCAGACATGAAGCAATAATCTTAGTGGTATCACAGGAAGATTGCCTAATGCTGGATGCTAACCCTGATACCACCTCCAACTGATTTCCCAGACACAGGCCTGTCTCTTTCTTAAGCTTGTAGGATTTTCTACTCAACCCAGCTGGTTCACATGATGCATAAGCGAAAGGATGCTCCCACCTGGGCTAATAGCCCATGCCTTTGGCATGAGCACATTAGTGCTTCATGCACTAGCAAGTCTTTGCTGCTTTGCAAAATTCTTAGAAGAATGAGAATTATCCCCAAGACTGAGGTGTTACAGAAGAGCTACAGAATCATCTAGAGGCATAGAGAACCATGTAATGATCCCTCTGATCTCCAGTCCTCCTCTACACAGTGACAACCACAATATAAGGGTTGGTGGAGATTCTAATACTTCAGAACAAAGTGGCATAAAAGCATAAAGCTCCAGAGCAAGCACCCACTTGGGAACAATGTTTTCCAAACTGAGTCAAAGAAATACCCTTAGAGGTTAAAATGTTTTTGCAGATGTTCCTAAGGGAGCCCTTTGGGATTTATCTCCACAATTGCATCACACATCTCTCTTCTGAACAACTGCTTAGTCAGGCTGGACTGAAAAATACCTTTAATACGTTCGGTCTCAATACTTGACATAGTTTGCTGCTGCAGTATCATCATGTAGTCAAATAAATTTAATATTCCTTAGAAATGTGCCTGTGGTGTTTTGGAATACATCTCTTACATTTCAATATACATCGAGAAAACTAAAATCAAGACTGTTTGGTAGGGCTAGATCCATTGCCTCACTTAAAGACTCTTCAGGGAAGTACTCAAAGCACAGGACAGAAACCTTCTATAAGAGAAGATGCAGGAAACAGCTGTGAAAGAAGCACTATGTGATGTTTCAAGATATACGAGATGCTTTTCAGGGTACAACAAAGGTACTGTGAAGGACAACCATTTCAGAGATGGTGGTGTGGAGGCAGAGCTAAAGCTAGAGAGACAGAATCTGCCTTCTCAGGCACCTGATCTTAAATAAAATTTAGTACCTTGGACAAAACTCAGCATGACCTTCCAGAAGAGCAGTATATATTATATATAAGGGGCTCAGCAGATTTGGAATCTGAGCTAAATATATAACATGCTTTCATTTTGTATTTGGTGATAAATAAAACACATGGGAACTTTCATTCACATGACTGAATGAAACTGGATTTTGACCAAACCCCACCCAAACAGAAATGGGCCTCAGTCTCACTTTACCACAGCGACCCGAACATTTACTGTTATCAAAGTTAAATTTGACTCAGAGCACTGAAGATAATTGTTTCTTAATAAGGGAATGAGGGACAGCACTTCCCATGCCTCCCAGTTCAATCCATTAAGAGGCTCCATGGTAGGCTACATTTCTATTTTCAGTGCCTAAAACCTCCAATTGAAAAAAAGCTTCTCCTGCAAGCATCGGGCAATTTACAGTTTTAGCACACATTGCTTATTTGCCTGTTTCCACAGATTAAGTAAACACTCCCAAGCCTATGAGGTGTTCCCATTTACACAAGACACTGTTCTGAATTCGCACTACTCATCTCAGCAACGGCTGAAGACTTTTTTCCTAAAATGTCCAACATCTGCCCCCCTGTTCAAGAAGGAAGGTACTGGGCTTCAAGTACATAAAATGCCTTTCCTTTTTCAGAACAGTCTTCTGTTCCTTCCCCCCTCCTTCTTCCTTCCTCCTCCAAGATCATGAAACAAGAATTCTGCTCACTGAGAATAATTGCAATGGAAATAAATCATAAGAAGATAGAAACTAAATATTGGCTTTCACGCAAGGATACACACCATATATTGTGACTGGAAACTGCATTATATGCTACACCTGCAGCACTTAAGAGAAACAGTCTTTCTTCTCTTTATTTAACTGTGATATAAAAATTACTTCTGGAATACAGAAATTCAGGTGGACTATAATTTCCCTTTAGTAAGAACCCACAGGCCCATTTAGAAGCATCTTGACAAGTTCTGCA
The DNA here is from genome assembly GCF_964273445.1 of Streptopelia decaocto. NCBI lineage: Eukaryota > Metazoa > Chordata > Aves > Columbiformes > Columbidae > Streptopelia > Streptopelia decaocto. Next base: position 74,196,799 of record NC_138655.1, read on the forward strand.
AGCGAAGCAGTGTCACGGAGTACCTCTCCTCATACCTTCTTTTTCTCTAGGTTTTTCTTGTCCTCAGCATCCCGCTGCCAAACACTTTTCATATCAAAATCGAAAGGCCCTCTTTTTCTCTCGTAACTATTACCATCATGGTCATCAGCCTTAAACTCTCTGTGAATCATATAATCTGGTAGAGAGGGAACATAGCTCCTGCAGAAAAAGATTTAACACTTGTTTGTACAAGGGATACATATCTTGCACTTTATCACAAAATTATTCTGAAACACTAACAGAGGAAGGAATCAGGTGGGGTGTCAGCAGACATACCGTGGCTTATCAGTTGCTGGGGGACTGGAACAGTGCAGGTACCAGTCAGGTGCAGCATATTCTGCTGGAGAGTACCTCCTTGTCAGAGGAGGGTAGTGCTTCAGTAGGTCTTGAGAGAAAAAGACAAAAGCCACTACTTTTCTGACTTCTTATCTGGTTCCAAAAGCATTACCTTTGTTTTCCGGTTGCTGTTATATCAGGAAGAAATGCTTGTTTTATTTAGTAAGGAGCATTTGTCTCCCTTGATAAAACAGACAGTCAGAACCCTGCAGCACTGCGTTCCACTTGTACCTTGTTTATCTTGCTTTAAATGCTTTGACATGTTTCTACCAGTCTATTAATTCATATTTCTAGATTTGTCACCCTGCTCTAAGCGTGCAAATAAGGCATCTGCTCAAGTTCCTCACAGTGTCTTCTTTGATAAGGGAAATAACAAAAACACAAATCACCTTGATACCAGAACAGAGTATGTACACCACTGTAACAAAATGAACATCACAAAAAAAAACTTTATAAATCTCTACCGATGACGTTTTTTTTGTGACATCATTTTTACCAGACTACTACTTAAATAGGCCAAGCATGAATTGTAAAGACCTCACTCAAATGCAGCTAAGACACCATCATCTACTTGAATCAGATACAGTGCAAAACTACACATCTTGCTACAACGTACCTATATAGAACAGACTGCAAGGATGTCTTGACAAGGTGACCTCTTACGTCACATTTTCAGTCCCTCAGATTTTCCATATGTTAATTTCAAAACTACAGAGGATTCTTCAGTAGTATTTACAAGCACTTTCTACCACCACTCTCAGGCAAAGTCAAATAAAACAAAGGAAAAACAAACAGACACTGACCAGGTTGGCCTCCTTGCTTTGCCAGCTTGACATAAGCTGAATCGGACTCTTTGATCCACGTCCTGCGGCAGCCAGATGGCACTTCACGAGGAGCTTCTGCAAGGTAACCAAGACCTGGAATCTGAGATGTTGGAGGAAGTGTGCTCCTCGAGGCTACAAATTTCTCTGGTGGTTTCAGTGGCATCTGGTATTACTGTCCTTTAATAATGAAGCGGGGGGGGGGGGGGGGGGAGAAATGATAAAAGTTAGCTGCTAGCATCCCTTTTTCAAGCAACTAACAAATCCGGCCCTCCTTAAACTTGAGCAATGTGCTGCGTATTACCTTTGAGACAGAAAACCAGGCATGGCTTATTCCGGAGGCATATAGTACAAAAACCTTCTAGAGGATCAGATGAAACAAGGGAACACCTTAGTTTCAGTTTTGAAACAACATTCAAGTTTTCATGTAAAAAGTTATAATAGAAGGGAACTTCATGCAGAAAACTACTTCCAAGGACACCAAGAAGAGCAAGAGGCACAGAAGACAGGAGGAAACACTTAAGCCCTTGGTTTCCTTTCCTCCTCACCCATTAAAAAGAGCAAATAGAGGGGCTGTCCGTTTGAAGGTCTTGATCTGTAAAGAAACTAAACCAAATCCACAAACCAGCCACCTCCCCAAATAAAAATAAAAAAATAAAATAAAAAAAATAAAATCCTCATTAACAGGAAAATGGAGTGGCAGACAGGAAGAAAAAGAGTCAGGAATTATGCCATGAAAGGTGCACAGGGCACTTACTGATGTGACTCCAAGTGCAGCAAAGGCTGTTTTGTAGGTGTAAGGACACTATCTGAAGGCAGGCAGCCTATTCAGGAGCTCTTGGGGACACACAAATGTTAGCTAGGCTCAACTCAGCTTCAAGCAATAACAACCCAAAGCACTCGCTCTCCCCGGTTTCAGGAGCAAATAAACATCAGACCGTGCTTGCTCTCACTTCGCTAATTGGTCCATCAGAAACTCTGCACATCAATTATCCCTCATGCTCTCCTTGTTTGCATTTCGCTGGGTTGCCACTGTCTTGGAACTCAACTGCATGCCATGGCTTCAGATTAAAAAACAAAACTGAAATTCCATCTATAGGGGAGCAACAACCCTAGTAGGACACACTGAGCTCTACTGGGCTTCAACTAGAGAGCTGGGTATCAGAGCACTTTCTTCCCCAGCAGCCCCAAGCAATGGCAGCCATCGGCTCCAAGTTCCCTCACCGAGATCTTCCCAACGCCCCAGCTCTTCTGGCACCGAGAGAAAAGCTCCTTCACCTGGACTTGCCGGCCCCTCTCCTTGCATGGGAGCGTTGAGCAGCCCCGGCACAAAGCGACGGCGGCCGCCGGGGGGAGAGAAGCCGGAGAAAAGAGGAGGCGGAGCAGCCGCAGCCACCGACGCCTCCTTCGCTTGCCCGCGGAGCAAAGACAGGCGGGGACGCAGCAACGCGCATCCCGGCGCTGCCGGAGCACGCGTGGGGTACCGGCTGCAGGAACGGCTGCCGCGGCGGGGCGGCTCCCGGGCACCTGCGGCCAGCGCCCGCCTGGGAGCCCCGAGCCCCTGCCACCGGGACACGAAGGCAGCCCCAGGGCGGAGCGCGGCTCCGGCCGCGGAAAAGCCCGCAGGAGCCGGAGCGCAGCACTCGCCACGGGAGGCGTGGGCAGAGGCGGGAGCAGAGGCGGGAAGGTAGCTCTTCTTCTCCCTGCCCTAGGCTGGACAAGTGACACAGAGCCTGGGGTGAAACTTAGACTAGGGCTTGCCAGAGCCCCGGCCCCAGGTGCCATGCAGTCAACTTTGCCCTGTCACTCACCTCACATCGTCAGCACAGGGGTAGACACAGCAGGGCATCAGCCCAAGGTTGTCCCTGCACCTTCACCACTATCAGTCTTGAGGGAACCAAGATGGCAGAGGTTTTAGCTGGCATCCAAGCAAATAGGATGTCTGGTGCCCACACCTCAGCAGAAGTGGAGAGACGGCCACAGAAGGCCCAAGATTCGAGTGGGCATGTTTGAAAAGTCCTCCTCTTCCTTCCCCAGGTGGACGTTCCACCTCATTGCTGGGGTGGCTTGGGGGTGGACAGGGGAAGGACAGGAGGGCAGTCTGAGAGCTGGGTCTGGAGGTGCTGGAAGGCAGCATGAGTCTCTTTGGTGTCTCTACAAACGCCAGCACTAGGCCTACACAGCCTGTTGTCTCTGCAAAACGAGGGATGAGGCCATGTTGGATCACACGTAGGGAGTCCCAAGTGGCTGCCCAGACACATCCTGCCCTGGCAATTTTGAGAGCTTAGCACAGTCCTGTATTGCACTCTGCAGGATGGGGTGTGGCCCTGAGCTGTCTTGCTTTTCCTTTCAAGCCGAACCAGAAGGAGTCCAATGTTTCCTCTGTTGGCAGTAGATTTATCTTGTTTCCTGACAGATGAGGTTTCCTCTAGAAACCTGGTCAGCTTCTCACCAGTGCTTTGCCTTTGGAAAAGGAGCACAAGGTCCTCTGAGGGGTATGAGAAGTTTTCTAGTGGAACAAAAAGGGCTTTATTTCTGATTAAGTGAACACTGTAAGCCTTTCCAGAGCTTCCTGTATCAGTGACGAGTTTCTGTCTTGCAAAGCAGTGTGTGCTGTCTCTTGGCAGATCAGGCTGCAGGGGTGCAGTGCAGGGCCTAGACACTGGGGTGTTTCTTTGGAATTTCTCTGGTTCCCCATGGCTCACCAGCATGCATTTACAGGCAAGCCTCCCTCCCTCTTCACCCAGTCTGCATTTGTCTGCATATATGCCAGGGGAAGGGCCACTGACAACTCATCTAGTAGAGGAATGCTGCTGGAGAGGGGACAGAAAACCCCTGCTGTTCTTGAGCTAGGACAGGCTCAGTAGCAGTGTCACTGCCTGTGTACTTGTGCCTGCAACTGCGGGCTCAGGCAGTTCCCGCAGCCCCTCCAGGCAGAACTACTCAGGCTGCAAGGCTGAAAGGGCGTTTTGTTTCAGTTTAGCCTGCTTTTCTCAGCCTTCACAACTCCACTCATGCAGGCAGTGACCATCTTGCGTGTCTAAAGCTTTTTTGCAGGAGATCCCCAAGGCAAGGGCCTGCTGCTCTCCACAGCACTGGCTTCTGCAGGCAGGACCAACCCCAGATTCTTCAGCCTCAGCCACATGGACAGCAAGCCAGCTGCTGAACTGCCTGGGTACCAACAGCATCACCATCCTTTTCCTCCTTTCTGTACCACAGGAAAATGAAAGCTCTGAAGATGGTGACCTTGGCACTGCTTGTCGCTCTGCTTTCTTTCAGGGAGTCTCTGAAGAGCTCAGGCTTGTGGCTGGTGCTTTAGGAGGTACCCAGGGCTCCATTCTGCCCTGATCTACTTGCCCTGCTGAGACCAGAGGAACATGTCTAAGAGCAGAAAGTCCCTGACAGGCGTGGGCCAGTGTCCCCTACTTCAAAGGAAGGGGTGTGGGGATGAGGAAGGGGTGACTTGCCTTCCCCAGGAGGGCTAAGTGAGTTCTCTTAAGCCAAGGGAGAGTCAGTGGCTCACCTCACCTGCCCAGGAGCTTGAAAAGCTCCTGAAGGACAAGGAGCATGTTCCAGGACAGGGAATGTCCACCACTGCAGAACCATTACACCACCATGACCAGGGAAAGGGCAGCTGGCAGCCCAAGGTATAACCCAACTTTAAACCAGGTTGTAAGTGTAAAGAGATCTTTGGTGTTTGTCTCACAGGGGTTTATCACATGGGACAGCTTGGCAAAGAAGGTCTCCGGAGGATGGCAGCAATATGCCAGGCCTAGATTTCCTCCTATATTCAGCATCTGCAACAGCAGGTGACACTTAGGTTTCTACAGACCAACACTGGTTCTACCAGCATAACTCCAGGCCATAAAGTGCCGCTCATTCAAAGCCTGTGGCTAGGGCTAGGTACAGCAGCCACCTGGCAGGTCATGCAGGTGAAGGTCAACTGGAGCCAACACCAGCTGTCTCCACAGTTCATAGAACTGCACACAACTGACAAAGAACAATCATGAGGCAGACTTGGGCCTGCACAGTTTTCAGCAAAGCACTGGCTTATGTGTTTGAGTCCTTTGGTGTTGATTGGTAGCGGAGTCCTGCTGCCCCAGCCTTCCACGTGCCAACCACTTCAAGAATTCACTGGTGGACACATAATTCATCAAGCAGCAAACTGCTTTCCCTTGCTCTTTGTGTGCCTTGCTGCCTTCCCTGTTCCCACCTAGCAGGAACTGTGCAATTAGACTGGGCAAAAATCTGTAGGATCGGCACTCTATGCCCCTGTTGGCTACCTCTTAATTCGCAGCAGCCTGCCTTGAGACATCTTTTAAAACAAAAAAAAAATGTGCACCTATGGTTTCTATAGGTATCTTCTGTAGGAACTGTCACCTGCACCCTTCCCATCTGCTCCTGCATGACTTGGATGAGCTGGTGGCACTTGGAGGAGGGAAAAAGATGGCTTTGGGCTTTTGAGATGTTCCCCAAAATGAACCCAGGCAGCCAGGAAGCAGCTTCTCAGCCTGAAGCTCTGAGAACTTTGGAACTACCTCTTGCAACCACTTAAGACATAGTTACCATGCCTGTCATCCAGGGCCAGGCTTCCTTGCCTTGCTCCCATTCCCACAGCGTCTAAGAGACCAGCCACAACAGTTACAGTCTCTCTGTTGCTTGCTTTCTCTCAGCCAGCGGGAGAGGCGTTGGGAGAAGCGCTGAGCAAAAGAACCTGCAAGAACAGCTGTGTAAGGTGCAGGAAGAGCTTTATCACCTGTGATAGAGGGTGCAGGATGTTGCTGAGCATGCTCTCCAGGAAGTCTTGAAGCAGGCTGAGGTCCCAGCTTCAGCATTCACAACACTGGAGTGAGCAGCCCCTCCATTCTGATATCAGTCCATCAAAGCAGAGCAAACTTGGGAGGTTTCTGGGCAATTCCAGCATTGCTTATGTCCGAGTTTCACCTTGTCCCAGTTCACCTTGGCTTGCCTTGCAGTGGGGCTGCTTTCCCCATTCTTCTGCCTTCCAACAGGTGCTCTTCTCTGGATTCATTCCCAGGCTGTTCAAGAGATAATCCATCAAGTCTTAGAGAAGGTGGAAGAAAAGGAAGTCCCGATGCTGATGATGCCCTCAAATCAGGTGCCCTGACATTGTGCAAACAAACTGGTTCCAAAACACCTCCTGTCCAGCTTGACCAGGCTGGCATTTGAACACGTGAGTGCTAGGAGAGAAGGGGTGAGAAGTCAAGGGCCACCTCATGCCCTAAAAATGTACCCAGTGGCAGAATCTGTAAAGGGCCAGACCACATCTGAAGAACCAAATGCCTAGCTGACATTGTCTTTTTCCACAGACTATACTGACATTTTGATGAGTCCTTACTGTGTGTTCCAGAGGCATCATGCTAGTAAGAAAGAGCAGAATCCCACTGCATGACTACCTAGACACATTTCTCAAGTCAACAGTTCTGATGTTGCAGAATGGTCGTGCTCCTGTTTTAATTTCCAGGGGCAGCCAACATTCATTCAAGGCCTTCTCCATCCTTCCAAAGAGGCAGAGACTTTTTGTATTCCCTGCCAGTACTGCATTACATGAGGAGTCCTGAGGTTATTCTTGAGCTAGCAGCATCAAAAAACAGACAGAAAACAATTGGCAGGAGGAACCAAATATGCTGCAGAGAGCTGGTTTTAGCCTTGTCTTTGTTCCTCCAGACTTCCTTTTTCCTGCCACCTTCTTGCATGGACATACTCGCCTCCTGTCTCCCTGCTGAGCAGTTCCTCTCCCAGAGTGCCCCAGGTGCTCTGCGCAAGCTTCTCACAGGATAGCTTGGTCCTGCAGTGTTTGTCTTTCTAGTCTCTGCAAACAGTGTCAGGATGGCTGGAGAAAAGAGTGGACAAGGTGCCTGCAGAGGTCTGGGCTGTGAGCTGCCCAGGGCTCTTACCAAGCCCAAGAGAGTGCCGAGAGCCTGCACTGCTGAAAGGCCCCACATTGTGTTTGAAAGCCCTCCTGGCACTGCTACTGAGCTGCCTGCACCATCTGAACAGATGGCTGGTGCCAGTGGAAGGAGGTGGGGCTGGATGAGAGGGAGCAATCGCTTTCCCTTACAGCAAAGGCTGGTCCAGGTGGGCCCTTAGGTGCCCCCTGCTCTGAGCAGGTACCTTTCAGCCACACCGTTCCTTGCTTGTTCTTGGTGAGTTGCTCCAGAGAGGGAGAGGCCAGAGAGCTTCTACAGGTAGCACACCCAGCTCCCTGCCATTGAAGTGCTTCTCTGCTGAAGGGGTCTTGTGAGGTGTGAATTCTTGTGACTGCTTCCATGTTGGGTACCTGCAGGGTCTGGCCAAAGGCAGTGGCTGGGGTTCAGAGCAGAACTGATTGGCCACATAGGTTCTTCATCCTCTGATGCTGGCAGCAGGAATAAGAGCCAGGGCACCCTCATCTTTTCAGCCTGAAAATCATCTGGGAAAGTGCTGACCCTTCTCTGGAAGTCAGGGACACCTCTCCGTTGGGCTCTGTCAAAATCATTCCCAGAGCAGGCACCACTACCATGGACTGTGTTTCAGGAACAGTGCTTCTTGGAGACAGCATCTCCAAACGATTTTGCTGTCTACAGAAGTGATTTCTCTAGAGTGTTCAGCAGAGGTTGCATAGCATTTCTAAGTGGTGGGTGAATACTGGTCAAAGAGCCCGGCAACCTGCATCTTCCTCCTGGCTCGCAGAAGAAACAAGCTCTTTGGAGTTGCTTCCTTTCCATTGCATTCCTCTTCCACCTAATAGACTCCTTGAAAGGAAGCTTGTGGAGTAAGATGGTACTCCAGTGGGCACAGGGAGGAGAAGCTGGCATAGTGTGCACAGTCCTAAGTCTTCCTGGCTTCCGTTCCCAGTGGGTATTCATCATCCTCAGGCTACCCGCCTTGCACTGGCAATATCTGCTCCTTTACTGACTGTCAGCCTAGACTCGTTGAGTAGGCAAGTGTGACATGCTACCTAGCTGCACTTTCTCATCTTCTTCCTGTGGAAGGTGCCTGCAGAGGTCTGGGCTGTGAGCTGCCCAGGGCTCTTACCAAGCCCAAGAGAGTGCCGAGAGCCTGCACTGCTGAAAGGCCCCACATTGTGTTTGAAAGCCCTCCTGGCACTGCTACTGAGCTGCCTGCACCATCTGAACAGATGGCTGGTGCCAGTGGAAGGAGGTGGGGCTGGATGAGAGGGAGCAATCGCTTTCCCTTACAGCAAAGGCTGTGAGTTGGAAAGAAACTGGTACTTCACCCACTGAAATTAAGCCTTCCCACGATGTACCAGGCATTCTTGTTGACTCCACCCCTACCAGTCTCTAGGGCCTGAAGGAAGAACAGGAGGAGCAGGGAATGTTATGGGACAGTTTGTTTTCCAGGCAGCACCACACCTTCCAGCTGAAGGTACAGGGCAAATGGAGAGGAGAATTATAGGAGAGAAGGAGAAATGCAGTTGGCTGACGAGAAACTTCCCTGCCAAAAGGCTAGAGGCAGCCAGCTCCTCGAACATGTGCCATACTAGCCTTTCTTTTGCTTTAACTTCCTAACAGCATGTGTCTGGACCGTTCTTCTACTGTTGTTGCTGGTAGTTAGGAGTGACAAGGAGACCACTCTGTTTTGCTGGGTTTCTAGAGAATGTGAAGAGATGTTACACTAACAGCACTGGGTCTTCTGACTGTGGGACTTGTGCCTCAAAACAGGCAAGAAGAACTTGCCAACCTATCTGGTGAAGCTTTTGGAAGCTGCTTCTTCCTTTTCTGCTCTTATGGTCAAATTAAGTAGAGCAGGATAAGAACAGCAAAAGGTCTCGCAGGGCAGCCAGAATGAGCTGTTGAATGAGTCAATCTCTGCAGCACTATTGTGTCAGTAGCCGCATGCCAGAGAGGAAAAAGCAACTCGTTTCTGCTTCTCCTCATTTCAGAATGAGGTCTCTGCATTTGTGAATTACATCCAGTGGCAAGTTCTGATCCACCACGGGCCCTGAGCTATGACATGTGTCAGTATTGACTCAGGCTCCACAGTGGTGAGTTAGGAGAAGCACTGAGTGAAACCCTGACGCTGCAAGAACAGCTGCAGAAGATGCAGGAAGAGCTTCATCACCTGCGACGGACCATAAACAATGTCACCACCCCGCCTGCCTGCTGCGCCACAGAAAGATGGCGGCCGCACGCCTGACTGGGGAGAGGCCGGGCCTTGGGCGGCCCCAGCGGCTACAGGCCCCGCCCCTCGGGCCACCCCCGTTGCTATGGGGCGAAGGAGCCGTCGGTGGCTGCGCCCGTCACGCTGCCTCTTTTCTCCGGCTTCTCTTTCGCAGGCGGCCGCGGTCGCTTTGTGGCGGGGCTGCTCGGCGCTCCCGTGCAAGAAGAGGGGCGACTCAGTGGGCTTTACTGAGGCACCACGGCCGTGGCTGTGGGCTGGAAGTTCCCGGCAGGGTGCAGCCACCGAGGGATCGTGCAGCGCCGTCCCCTTTGTTCAGTGCCTGGCCTTGTGTCCATAGGCAGGTGTAGCTCAGGCTTGAGCTGCCCACATCTAGGTGCCAGGGCACCTCTGTTGCTTCATAGAAGATTCAGTCTGAATATGAAGAGAAACTTCTTTACTTGGTGGGTGCCAAAGCACTGGAACAGGCTGCTCAGAGAGATTGTGGAGTCTCCTTCTCTGGAGACGTTCAAAACCTACCTGAACACGTTCCTGTGCGATCTGCTCTGGGTGAACCTGCTTTAACCGGTGGGTTGAGATGATCTCCAGAGATCCCTTCCAACCCCAACCATTCTGTGATTCTGTGTGATTCTGGAATTCATGCAGGTACTGAAGACAGAGAGAAGGAGCTTTTCTCACGGTGCCTGGAGAAGAGCTGGCCCTTTGGAGGGGCGTTGGGAAGATCTTGGTGGGAGAATGTGGAGCCGATGGCTGGCATTGCCTGGGGCTGCTGGAACAGTGCCATCCACATGATTTTTCCCTTGCTGGTTTCCACCTGACTAAGGCTCCTCAAGTACTAGCTGCACTCTAAGCACCTTTGCCATTCCCAAGTCATTGCACCTGTATCCTCTTGCACTCTGAGTGTTGTCATTGTCTCTTTTTGTAAAGGTCTTCTAGAAGAGGTCAGGTAGAAAAAAAGCGCTCTGGAACACTTTGACCTCTAGGTGAATCTCAGCAGGGGGCAGCTTGGCCAACTGGGGTTGCTGCTCCCTTTTAGAATAAATTTCAATTTTGTTTATCAATCTTAAGCCACAGCATGCAGTGGAGATCAGAGATAGTGGCAGCCCAGCAAAGTGCAGAGAAGGAGACCATAAGGGACAATTGGCTGTCACAGTTTCTGATGGACCAATTAGCGAAATGAGAGCAAGCATGGTCTAATGTTTCTTTGCTCCTGAAACCAGGGAGAGCAAGTGCTTTGGGTTGTTATTTCTTGGAGCTGAGTTGAGCCTAGCTAACGTTTGTGTGTCCCCAAGAGCTGCTGAATAGGCTGCCTGCCTTCAGATAGTGTCCTTACACCTACGAAACAGCCTTTGCTGCACTTGGAGTCACATCAGTAAGTGCCCTGTGCACCTTTCATGGCATAATTCCTGACTTCCTCCTCTCTTTTGCTTCGGTGCAATGAAAGCACTACACTCCTGTGACAAGGAGGTCTTCTCCAGCAGCATATGCTTCATCTGTCTGGTAGTTGCACTGCTCCAGTCCCCCAGCGACCAATGAGTCATGGCAAGTCGTCTGAGACCCCGCATAACTTCTTGGGTTCTGTCTTCACCTGTTAAGCATTTCAGAATCATTCTGTGATAAAGTGCAACACAGGAAAGTATCCCTGGCACAAACAAGCATTACATCTCTGCCTTCAGGAGTTCTCTGTCCTCTCTACCAGAATATAGGATTCACAGAGAGTTTAAGGCTGATGACCATCGTGACAACAGTCATCAGCTGGGAAGGGGGCTTTTTGATATAGATGTGGAAAGGCTTCCTCAGCAGTATGTTGAGGGCAAGGAAAAGGCAGAAAAAAATAAGATAGAATGCAGGGGCACTCTGGGACACAGCTTTGTTTGTGGTGCTTGAGAAGGTGCTTCTGACTGGGCCCGTGGGTTCTTACTGAAGGGATCCTGTAGTCCACTTGAGCTCCTGCACCTTCTATATTGCAGCTAGTGAGAAGAAAGCCATGTGCGGATTTTAAACAATCCAACCATTGTGCATGCTGTATTGTCTGAAGAAAGGTAAACATTAAATTTACCACAGGAGGTCACTGTTGTGCAGTGTTTACGTGTGTCTGGCAGCATGATAAGCACAATCATTTCTCTTCTGAAAAGACACTGTTATCAGCTTACGAAGGACTGGCAGTGACTGAACCCTTGACCCAGGGAAGGAGCATAAATTACATTACCAATACCTATTCTTAAGCCTATACTTGCTGCTAAACAAGAACTTTTAGGTGTAGCATAGAAGACACCTATGCAGAAGTGAGTACTGTGTATCTATCATCATGAAACTGTAGATGGCTTAACTAAGGAGACTAAAGTTACTGAAGTTGTGGAGCATGTAGTAATGCCCATTGAATAAATGGAGCATCCTTGCTCTTCCATCCAGGATGACCCTGAATTCAACCTCTGTCAACCAGATGGTGTCTGGTTTACTGACAGGAGTGCTCGCAAAATACAGGGTAAATGGCAAGGAATGGCTGCTGTTGTATTTGTGGCTGAAGAACCTTTAGTGACTAAGTGAATATAAGGTTTTGCTCAATTAGCGGAGCTCTATGCCATAGTGTTAGCTCCTAGAAATGGTGCACAGGCCATGTACACTGGTTCCTCTGCTGTATGGGCTAGTGCTACACAATGACTAGCAAGTTGTGCAAGTTCCCCATGTATCTCAATATATAGGGAAGCAAATACTGTGAGCAAATATAAGATATTGCCAATTGTAATTCTAGTACTGCAAGTCATGTGGCAGCACACCAAAAAGCGGTGTTATTTACCTAGCCTTTCAGTACTCAAGCCCTTCCTTCTGCCTTGAATGCTGAATGGCTGCATGAGTGATTTAGACACACTGAAACATACAATTTGCATCAGCATGCCAGAAGGCAAGCTTGGCCAATTACTAAGAAACAAACAGATCATATAGTGACAAACAGTGGATTTTATAATGAAATTAAGGAGTCCAAAGTCAACAACAAACAGGCCTTAGGGAAGGAAAAGTCCTTTGGGGTACCAGTCAAGTAGACTGTGTAAGACTCATGACATGTACCTCCGAGGGGTGAAAATTAATTATGACCGCAGTTCAAGTAGTGAGCAGTTTGGATAGTGTTTACCTTGCATACAGTGCATCCAGATTGCAAACTGTAGCATGATTAAATCAATGGTTTGCTACACAACCAGTGGCACAAGACATACAGTCAAATAATGGATCACATTTTAAAAATAAATCAGTACAGGAATAGTGTCTTGTGCATGGAGGTACATGGACTTTGCACTTACTCTGTTGATCCTCAGAGTAAAGGTATAAGAGAGAAACAAAGCAGCTTGCTTTAAAAAAGCAGGTGGCACAATGGTGGTACTAATTGGGGAAGAAGCTTATGGGAGGCCATGCATGTTTTAAAATCTTGACAGACAGCTACTGGTAGTTCACTGTATAAAGGTTTTGAACAATCTCTTCTGTTGGACCAACATCAGCAGGATGTTTTGAATACCTCATTGTGGCATCCAGGAGATTAGATAAGAATTCAACACCCATTGCTCGGAAAACTCTCAGTTACTTTGCAGTCCTTTTGAGAGAAAGGAACGTAAGTAACTGCAGATAGTATGGGAATGAAATTTATCATTACTGAGGCTTGCATACACTCCAAGTCTTCTTTCTCACTCCTTAGCAACCACTGACCTCCGGGACGAGTGACTGAAAGATATCATTTGACCTGCATGCTATGGGAAGTGTCCACCTAGAAAGTATGCTAAATATTCCCTGGAACTTCATTAATACTCCCTGTGGTAAGGTGTTATCACCAGAGAGAATGTTGACAACATCTAGAAAGTCAGAACCATTCATATATCAAAGAACTCTGAGCCTTGTATTGGGAACTCCAGGATATTAGATAAATGTTAACTATTAGATAAATGTTAATGCGCTTTGCAAGAACCAAGCAAACCTACAGATGACTGTAACCTCTTCCACGACATGGAATATGAGGCCAAATATATTCAGAACCCACCATTGAGGTAACAAGAATCAGGGTATCCACCTGACTGCACATACCAGCCTTAAATTTACTTAAAGATTTCTGGGAACCTGGACTTTGGTGGAGAAACTAGCACATTATAAAGGAAACTGAATCCCCCCAAATGATCACAACACTACCGAAGATCCTGTTCAGTTTTAACTCCTACACAAATGTACACGTGTAAAACTGTCAGGTAATACAGAAAGGGATGGTGATGCCTGCTGGAAATGGAACCATTATAATTCATTGTAGGAGTCTGCAAGCCAATTACCATCAAGGTTATGGTTCATGAACTGTAGTGGACAGTATGCAATTTGAAATTTCCCTGATTCCCACTACCACTACTACACCAGTAGTATTTACCCAAGGATTTCCCAAAAAGATTTGCAGTTTTTATCTCTGAAGTATTCAAATTTTATGTTCAGATTTGATAGGACAACATTAGCATAGATATATTCAAATTGCTCCCAATGGATAGTACCTCTATATGAACAATAGTATAAGTCCCATTGGAAAACTTGCACAGTTAGGGATCTTTTCAGGGGATTGAGAATAGCTGCATTGGGTACAGGGGCACTGGATTCTACCAGCTTAGAAATCACTAGTAATTAAGTGTGCAGCTAGGACCATTAAGTAAACAAGCTATAACTGGTCAGACCATGGATATAATAAATGGAAAGGATGCAATTACTGATACCTTGACTATTAGCCTAAACCCCTGGAAAAGACTCAAGATTTTCAAGGAAATGTATGCTGATGTTCACAAATTTATTTCCAATACAAGCAGTGCCATTGTGTGTGTTACGATGCAAACCTTTGTTATAAATGAATATCAACAAGCCAGTTGGATCCATAGTAAGAATCCTACTATGTTAGGGACCCCATTATTGGATTGGTGCCAGCATTGTAAACTGCATTTTATCAAAGCTTACAAGTAGGAAACAAAAGTAGTCTGTTGAGTGGATCTACTTATTACTGCACCATAAAGAAGGAAAGAACAACTCATTTACTGAAATGCTCCACTCCCCTTTACTGTAGCTAATAGAATATGGCTGCCAGTTCAAGGAAGCAAATGCATGGATAACAGAGGTAACCTAATCGATACTCATAAATGTAAAATGGGGAAACCAGGAACAGTACTGCCCTGAACATTCGGTAATATGAGACACTTATACAAGTAATATGACTTCAGGTACCTGTTATTTAGGCTAAGTGTATAATAACTACATGGATGTACTTAGGTGAAAATTGAGCTGTATATACACTGGTTTTACTTTGTGATGTTCTGTGTAATGACAGAATTATTTCATAGAAACCAAAAAGCTAATCCACATTGATGCTGGTGGAATATTGGCTTACAACTTGCACGAGACCCTTAGGACCAATATGGGACAAGGTACATTCTCAAACTGAAGAAGCAGAAGTTTTACTAACCAAATATAAAAAAGCAATTGCTTATCAAAGGCAGAAGACTCTTGCTATCAGGTATGATATTGACCAGATTGACAAGATTGCAACAGGAATTGGACAAACTGCTGCACATCATTGGTACGACATTTTCATGGGTTATGCACCATCTGCAACTGGCATATTGCATCTTACGTTGCATCTTATGGTCACTGTATTGTTATTCTGTATTTTATTTGTTTTCTATTACTACATTTATTTATTCAGATTTATTGCAAACATCATGTTGTATGTTACCTAATAACAAACTGTAATGTTAGACTTCCAAGGAAGTGCTCAAAGCTTTCCCTTAACCTCACCCTCAGTGAGGCAAGAAGAATAACATTAACTCCGCTATGCAAGGCATGGCATTTACTAGAATTTTCTCCTATGCCAAGCAGTGGAGTGTGGGTGTCCACTTGACTCCTGCACAGGTTTTGGCCTAACACACAGCTCATGCTAAAGCCTGATGTATGGTGGGAGCAAGCACCATTAGGCTAAAGAGACGGTGATGTACGCTGGGTGAGAGAGTGAATTTGTGAGTTATTGCCTTTGTGAGTTAATGAATTTGTGACTTAATGAAGGTAGGAATTAGGAGTTATCAAGTTAGACTAGTCTGTTGAAAGGGGATTGAGCCCTTGTTTGAATTTTACCTAATGAGGTAATGAAATAAAGATTGGTACACAGAGTACATTGTCCTTTAAATTTGAGAGATCCAAATGAACTGTGACATGCATGTCATCCAGAATCTGCTGCATGACATTGCTGGCACTCCATTAACTGTTTGTTCATTTAGAAAGGGATAGGTTTTCATTCATTTGGTTTCTGTCTCCTAAGTATTTCTTACCTATAATAAGACAGAAGTATTTATATGAAGCTGACACCTGTACTATGAAAATTGTCATTGTATGTTGACAATAGAAGAAAACTTACTTCTAGTTTTGTCAAACTCTGATGACAAGCTACAGCTTTTTCCTCTGTATACTCCCATAACACTAAACACAAAAATGTATTCGTGCAGGGAGAAAAGATGAGAGGAATGGAAGAGCTTTGTATTTTTTAACTTTCCTATTTTTGTGCTGGGTGGTTTACTGAGATACCAGCTTTCACTGAACGAAAAAATTTTCTTCCTCTGAGAGACTGGAGTCATGCCATCATACTGCTTCTTGCTTGACAAGTGTGTATTAACTTAAATGGTTTGTTTCATCTGCTCCTTTTGGTGCCTTTGTATTAACACCAAACAATGATTAAGAAAGGTCTCTCTTCTTCCAGCTTTAGAAGTCAGGATCACAGACATACTGTAAGGTAAAAAGGTGTATAATTTCTATATATTCTTTTTTCCTAACAAAAGAATGAGTTGGTTATATGCTAACCAACATACTTCATCTCAGTAGGAACACTACAGAAAAGCATAGTCAAACTTTTAATTTCCCATACATGTATCTCTTTTTTTTTTCTATGATAACCTAAGCCATTCATAATTCAGGTTTCTCTTTTTAATAAAATGTATTTTTAATATAATCAGGTGAATGAAAGTATGTCAGCTTTCTGTGAAGCATAGTTTTCCTGAGAGAAATTATATAACTTATCAAAATTTATAACAAACATGTTTTTTCTTAGAACTAAGTCTACAGTGTCATTGGGGTTTACACCAGGAAATGATTGTTCCTGAACCAGTTACTGTACACTTCACATTATTCCTTGCCAGAGTAAACAGTACGGCCTTACTGCACACCACTGGGAGTGAACCATGGTTTGGTACCTCTGCAACAACCCCTATGGCTGTTTTTATATAAGTACACTAAACCGTATGAAAGAGTGACCTAGGAAACTATTAACTGGGATTACTTTGGTCCACACTCTATGCTAACTGTAACTAAGATTAGTTCTTTATTAATGTAATATTTCCCTTCCTACACCTTGGAATTTATCATTGGCCATTCCCAGGAAGGGCCACAGCATTTTAGCATGCTGCCTATGATGCAGCTCTTCAGAATGATGCCAAGAGGTCTACCATGCCCTCATACCATCCCTGAGGGCATGCCAATCTCACCCACAGCATTATGGTGAAAAAATTGTACTCTTGGGGCAAGTGAAGCAGTAATTTAATTCTTTCCAGGATCTTCTCATGCAATAAATAGTTGACAGCTAAAAAGGAGCCACCTGGAGAACTGAGGAAAAGGCATCTCTCATAGCCACTGATGAGCAGGTGCCTATGACTGTGTGATTGTGTGTGACTCATATTTAAAGGAACCTTGCAGTCACAGAATGAGTGTTAGTCCAGTCAAGCATGCTAAAAATTGGTGAAGTTGCACTTGGCAAAATGCCCCAGTCATGGATGAGTTATCTGAGGGAGCAGCCTTCACCATGGCTTTGTCTGTCGTGGGTTCGGTAACCAGGACACATCAGGGGTCAGAAGACTCCAAAGTAAAAGATAGTGGAACAGCACTCCACACGAGCTCTCCTTCCTTGCTCAGATATAGCCATCTCTATCTCACATATAGTCCTCCCTTTGTGAACATTGTGTACGTAGATCTGGTCGTGTCAAGTGTCATCCCACCAGAAGGTGCTTCTGTCCTATTGATGCCTTTTTGTGGAGAGGATTGCAGGTGTCAAGGGTTTCCATCCTGTAGACTGCTTGCCATGGGCTCAGGTGGGGAGGCCTGGATGTTGCCTCTTCTGCTGTATGGCTGAGCTCCTGAGCTTAGGGTCTGAGCTGGGCCATGTGGAGCCCACCAGGAGGGGAGAGTCTCCCCTGAGGAGTGGTGGGTGGATGTCTGATTCAAACATCAGCAGCAGTTGAGTCAAGCATGGAGTGACAATATGTTGCATCATGGGCCCAGCATCACCTGTGGCAGGTGAGAGACATGTTCAGGAACAACTCATAACCATTATGGGGTTATATTCTGTGAACAGTAACTTGCAGGTGGGGTGTAGTTATCTTGTTGAGTGTCTGGGGCAGAGAACTTACCAGCAGAGATATCTCACACCAAGTTGACTTTCCCCAAGTGTAAGAAATCAGGTAAGGAAGGCAAGAGATGCACATGGCAGAGTCAAGACCTGCTGATCAAACTGAAGGTCAAGAAGGAGATGCACAGGCAGTGGAAACAGGGACAGGTGTCCTGGGAAGAGCACAGGGACACTGCCCGGTTGTGCAGAGATGGGTTCAGAAAGGCCAAGGTGCAGTGGGAGCTGAACTTGGCAAGGGACACAAAGAATAACAAGAAGGGCTTCTACAGGTATGACAACCAGAAAAGGAAGGTCAAAGGAAGTGTAAGCCCCACAATGAATGAGACTGGTAAACTGGTAACAAGGGACAGGGAGAAGGCTGAGGTACTCCACAGCTTCTTTGCTTCAGTCTTCACTGGCAAGCTCTCTTCCCACGCTTCTCGAGGGGATGAACTGCAAGACAGGGACTGGGAAGCAAAGTCCCTCCCACGGTAAATGAAGACAAGGTTCATGACCACTTGAGGGAACCTGAACATCTATGGGACCTGAGGAGATGCATCCCAGAGTCCCAAGGCAATAGGCTGGTGTAATTGCCAGGCCAGTCTCTATGGTATCTGAGAAGTCATATCAGTCAGGGGAAGTCCCTGGTGACTGGAAAAAAGACAATATTATACCCATTTTTAAAAAGGGTAGAAAGGATGACTCTGGGAACTACTGAGCTGTCAGCCTCACCAATGTGCCTGGGAAGATCATGGAGCAGATCCTCCTAGAAGCTCTGCTAAGGCACATGCAGGACAGGGATGTGTGTCAGGACAGTAAGCATGGCTTGAGCAAGGGCAAGTCCTGTCTGACCAACCTAGTGGCTTTCTACAATGGATTAATTATTAATACATTAGTGGACAAAAGGAAGGCTATGGATGTTGTCTGTCTGGACTTCTGTAAAGGCTTCGGCATGGTCTCCCGCAACAACTTTGTCTCTAAATTGGAGAGGTATGGGTTTGATGGATAGTCTGTTTGTTGGATGTGGAACTCTCTGGGTGGTCGCATACAGAGAGTAGTGGTCAATAGCACAGTGTCTGGATGGACAGCAGTGACAAGTGGTGTCTCTCTGGGGTCCATACTGGGACTAGTACTATTAACATCCTCATCGGTGACATAGACAGTGGGATTGACTCAGTGGTGTGGGTGGCACTAAGCTGAGTGGTGCAGTTGACATGCCTGAGGGACAGGATGCCATCCAGAGGAACCTGGACAATCTCGAGAAGTGGGCTCATGAGAACCACATGAAGTTCAACAAGGCCAAGTGCAAGGTCCTGCACCTGGTTTGGGGCAACCCCCAGTATCAATACAGGCTGGGGAATTAAGGGATTGAGAGCAGTCATGTGCACAAGGACTTGGAAGTACTGGTGGATGGAAGATTGGACATGAGCTGGCAACGTGCTCCTGCAGCCCAGAAGGCCAGTTGTATCTTGGGCTGCATCACAAGGAGCATGGCCAGCAGGTCGAGGGAGGTGATTCTGCCCCTCTGCTCTGGTGAGACCTCACCTGGAGTCCTGCATCCAGCTCTGGAGCCCTCAGTGCAGGAAAGACATGGACCTGTTGGAGAGGGTCCAGAGGAGGCCACAAAATGATCAGAGGGATGGAACACTTCTCCTGTGAGGAAAGGCCGAGAAAGTTGGGGTTGTTCAACCTGGAGAAGGCTCCAGGGAGACCTCATTGCGGCATTTCAGTACTTAAAAGGAGCCTATAAGGAAGATGGGGACGGAGTGTTTAGCAGGACCTGTTACAATAATAAAAGGGGTAATGATTTTAAACTAAAGGAGGGAAGATTCAGGCTAGACATGGGAATTTTTTTTTTCCAATAAGGGTGGTGAAACACTGGCCCACGTTACCCAGAGAGGTGGTAGATGCCCCATCCCTGGAGACATTCCAGGCCAGGCTGGACGGGGCTCTGAGCAACCTGATCTAGTTGAAGATGTCCCTGCTCATTGCAGGGGGTTGGACTAGATGACCTTTGAAGGTCCCTTCCAACCCAAACTATTCTATGGTTCTGTGATTGTTTGAGAACACACTGCTAGCTGAAGGGTGCTTTCTTCCAAAAGGGACCAACCTCAATAATTGACAGAAAATGTAAAGAGTCTTTGTATCTTTTATTGTGGAACTGCTTTGACTTTCTTTATCCAAAGCTTTATCCAAAACTGTTTCGTAAAGAAGCTGTAGTGACTGCAACTTTCCTTGCAGCTCTGTATTGTTCTTCCTATAAGAAGCAGAAATATCATCCACAGAAGCTGTGACTAGCAGAAGAACTGCCTCTACTAGAATGCAGAAAAGTTCAGGAGTATCACTGCATAAAGAGGTCAAAAGCTTTATATTCAGTCAGGCAATTCATGTGGTTAGGTACATCTGTCCAGCCATAGGCACAACTGCCGTGTCATAATGAGCATCTTATGTATAGACTTTGTAGACAATTTTAACCAAGTCTTTGCCAGTGGAGTCTGAGGTTGTACTCAAAGACTATCTGCAAGATCAGGTTCCTGAGATTACACTGTTTACCATACACATTCCCCAACATAGCTAATTAGAACAGCATTCACATTGGCAAGCCTTGTCCCAGAAAACCCATCTGAGGGTTCAGGGGTTGCAAAGGATGCAGAACTAACAACTAATGCTATGAGAATGGCTCCTACTCTGAATAGCCCTTTTCAGGAGAAAATTTTTTCCATCCACTTGTGTTGGTTGAGGCTTCCAAAACTGATCTTTGCCTGGCCATGCACTTGAAGGCTGTGAGATAGAGGGAGTGAGCAACAGCAGCACACCAACATGATCAGCACTGAAACAAAGGCTCGAAGACTGTTCAGAACAAGCATGTGTCCTTTGACTTTTGAAAATTAATTGTGGAATTGCATCTGTGGCCGCAGAAGACACTGATATTTTGAGAAAACAGGTCAACATAGTAGTAAATAACTATCATGACTCATCAATGTACATGAATTTTCACAGAGCCATGACAAGCATCTCTCTGTTTCTCAACGTGTTCCTGTTACTTATGAGACTGGTTTAGGAGGTATATATATAGAGAGAGAGAGAAACTATTTAGAAAGTTGTCACCTGACACTATGAAGACAGACAGGTTCTTTTAGGGATTCTTGGCAGAATGATGAAAGCACTAAGTTGTAGCTACAATTAATGCCTAATTTTTTAACATAGTTTTATGATCAGTCACAGCATAGAATTTTATGATCAGAGTAGCACAAGATTTTAATAAGCAGAATCAGTGTAGTACAGTTTTATAAGTAGCATAGCACAGAATCTTACCTCTGAAACATTATAGAATGTCCTGAGTTGGAAGGGACCCACAAGGATCATGGAGTCCAACTCCTGTCCCTGCACAGGACAACCCCACAGTTCACACCATGTGTCTGAGGGTGTTGTCCAGTCTCTTCTTGAACACTGTCAGGCTTGGGGTTGTGACACCTCCCTGGGGAGCCTGTTCCAGTGCTCCACCACCCTCTGGGGGGAGAACCTTTTCCTAATGTCCAACCTAAACCTCCCCTGGCACATCTTCCTGACATTCCCTCAGGTTCTGTCATTGGTCACTAACGAGAAGAGTTAGGCGCCTGCCCCTCCTCCTCCCCTTGTGAGGAAGGAGGAAGCTGTGATGAGGTCTCCTCTCAGTCTCCTCCAGAATTTTATAGCACAGGTTAGCTTATAGTTTCTTATCACTTGAACCCGCTGCAGATTGGGTCAAATCTTAATATTTGGCTTCCCATATCAATCTAACAATCATAACCTAGACTTGAAATAGATAGAACAACAGGAGTCACCTCTGTATCCTTGGAGGAAGCAGATGATGGTGGAGGCACCCCTGACCACCAAGGGATCACAGGTTTTGCCATCCAGCAGCAGATCCAGTCCAAGTCTCACTTAGAACCTGTAACTGATTTTTCAGATCATTCTGGACAAGTTGGAAATGCTAACAGGGCAGGAGGACTGTGACTGTTTTTTATTCAAATAAAAGGGTTTGATAGAAATAAACACATCACGTTCCCAGAGGCAAGGCCCAGCCCCGTGAAAGAAAAATGCAGTATGGCACAGGACAATAATCAGGTCAGGAAAAGGCAAAGGAGAAGGAGAAGAAGGAGAAGAGAAAGCGAAGGAGAAGAAGAAGAACAAGAACAACAACAACAACAACAAGCTGTGCCAAGCAGTGCAAAAGAAACAGGAAACCCAGAAAAAGCTGACCCGTTCTATTTCCCACCCCAGGAAGTATTTTCCCCATAACGCAAAGCAAAAGCTGCAATCAATGAGTAGAAAAAGTGGGGAAAAAAAGGGGTGATTCTCACACTGGTGTCAACCATTTTCCATGAGAACCTGCCATGACAAGAGTATTGGGGTTTGCAGGTGCAAGGCCATGGTCATAGCAGCGTGAGAGTGATAGCATGAGGAAGACAAGGGGAAGTACTGCCCAGGCAGCTGTGTGAAGGGTTACAAAGCTCTGAATGTCAAGAAGGCTACAGGCTTGCAGATAGAAGGCCATACAAATCGCATGGGCTTCTAAGGCACTGTGCATCAAGTCCAGCTCAGTGTTAGAGGTGCTATAGGCCTGTGGCGAAGTAGCTATAGGCTCTAATTTCAGACAGCTGGACTGATTTGAATGTCCAGACCTGATTTATAAGCCAGACATACAGCTCTTTCTTCTACCACTCAGTCATCAGTTTGTTTCTCAGCTACAGCAATGTCATGCTGTCCACACATTTCTTCACAGGTTTTTTTTTTTTTCTCCAAAGACACACCTGACCAGCAGGAAGCTCATGCTGAATGGTGTCAGTGACCAGAGATTAGACAATGCTCAGCTCTGATGGGCCAGAGTGGGAGGGCTCTGAACTGTTGGGACCTCCACAATGACCCATTCTTTCGAGACAACTTTGTGGAATAGTGTGGATGTTGAAATTAAGCTGATGCACAGCAGAGACAGCATTTGCTGGGTGAGCTCCCTGTGGCAGGTGCTTGTAAGCAGGTTATCACCTACAGCTTGGTGTCTGTGAAGATGTTGCAGGTGGTGCCTGGGACAATATTATCATAGAATCATAGAACCGTTTTGGTTGGAAGATACCCTTAACATCATTGAGTCTACTTATGCTTATCCACATTCATATTGTACTTCAATTACACTTTTCGTGATCCAACTTTTTCTGCTTCAGTTTTTCCTTTTAAATTAAGGTGCTCAATCACTCCTTTGTTTCAGCTGCTGCACATTTCAACTTGCAAATATGTAATCATCTGGAAGAGGTCTACTGTTCTTTTGGTTGGGGGAGATTCAGACAGAAAAGCTTCAGCAGTCATAGCAAAAAGATCAGGTATACGGATATGGGTTTTTTTATTTGCACAAGAGGAAGAACTCAACTTTCTGTTCAGCTTTAAAATTTGTTCCTTCTGCTTAATACACAAAGTTTCTGTATATTAACATTTTCCTATTTTTTCTGTCTATGCAAGTTAATCTAATAAAAAATATACTACCTTCTCTCAGTGCTCAAGAACTTTTCAGATCTTTGACTAATATCCTACTACCAAATTCCTCAGGAACTGTGTTTGGGTTGTGTCTACAAAACACATACAGTCTTTATTTGCCAGTTCTGAAAGCCTGGAGAAACGGGACATAAATCCAAAAGCTCGAGATTATCTCACAGGAAGCTAGAAATTCAGAAGACTACAAGCTTTGCTTGAAGCTGCTGTTGCCCACTTTTGTTTTGGGTGAAACTGAGTCTGCCCACACTAGAAGATCTGAAACATGGAATTCTCTTCAGGGAACACATCTATAAATCCTTTAATGATAACTTCTGTCAGAGTTCTGAAATATTTGTAATGAATCATTCAGTGCTTCATATTGGCCTCCTCCCACTGAGTCATAATTTTCAGTAGGAGTAAGCATGGACAAAATGAAATCTTTTGAGCCCCTTTTTCCTTTCTCTGATGATTGGTCTACTGAACATCAGAATTAATTAAAAGGCTGCTTGCTAGCAGGAGTTTAATTTGATGGTAAGAAAAGGGCAACTATTGCCAGCTTCAGTGGTAATTGCAATAATGAGAATACATAGGAAGGGCCCTCAGTGCCAGATACAATATATAGATAAATCTTAGGTGTCAGGCTTCAAAATTACAAATGAGAAAACATCTGCTCTGTTGCTCACTGAACTTAAAAGTATTTGAAATTCACTAGTCATCTCTCAGATAAGCTTGCAGGTTCAATATATGCTACAAATGAAGTTCTGCATCTGCTAAAATATCGCCTGGCTAAGTTGATTTGGGATGCTGAAACTAGAAAGAACAACAGGAAGGTCCCAAGCTATGTCCAGTTTTCCTTTAGACAGTGGTGTCAATGTCCATCTCTCTATGATGAACTTGTGACTTGCACACTCACTAGGGATGCTGAGAGTTCACCTTGCCCATAAAAGTAACTGTCTTACAGCTGCAGAGAGGAGGTATATTCCACGGGTACATGTATATTACCAGAAGATAATGCCAAGTTCACAGAGCCAAAAGGACAAGAAAGAATAGCCTGGAGTCTATGAATCTCTAAGACAAGTTTATGTGAAACAACTTTCAGGTCCACAGAGAAGCTTTAGCAGAGATCAGGATCCAGAAGTCCCACTTCTGAGCAAATGACTTAGGGTAGTGAGTCCCAGGCCTTCAGCCTTCCTTGTTTCAGAACCACTCAATCGATGCTCTAACTGTGGCTATGGAGGTGTTCAGGAGCAGTGCTGGCACTTTCAGCAATCCCTCTTGGAAAAAAAAAAAAGGAGGATTAAAAAGCATTTATCTTCTGCAGCCTCTCAGCTGCCTTACTCTGTTCATAGAGAAAGACACTGTGTTCATTCTGTCACTAACTTTCAACAGTTCCCTGGTCCATGTGCTGGATTCTGAGCTATTTTGTGAGGTGCCTAATTCTCTTCGTGCAATGATCAGGAGTCACAAGTACATAACTCTGATAGCTTATCTTTCCAGAGTTTTTATTGCATTTAAATCCAAATTCTTAAAGCCATAGTCTCATTTCGTTGTCTTTTTGCAGTCTCTGGAGTATGTAATACATCATTTAGTAGCATTAAAGTCCAATTATACAGCAGCCCTGTATTATCTTCAAAATGTTTGTGTGCTCTCAAGCAAACAAGAAATTTTACCAAAGAAACTGCAGGGAAAAAGGCACACTGTAAAATGTCCAACTGCTTCTAAAATAGCCTCCTATAACAGCTGGTATAAGACCTGGAGAACAAAATTATGCCAGTAGATTCTCTGTGGACTTGCAATTGGGAAAGTATTAGAAATTCTTCAGATCTTGTTTTCCTTTCATCACTTTTATGTACTATCCTTTCAATAACATGGTTGCAGTAACCCCCTTTACATTTTCATGTAGTCCTGTAGCCTTGATTAAGAATAGTCTCTTGTGTGTCAGCACAGTTTGGATTCAGGAAGCCAAAGAGATGCTGTGCTGACATGTTGAGTAAACATGTACATTTTGTTGTTCTTGTTTAGACAGTGCTGTTCGTGCCTTGACTTGAAGGAGGTTGATATATATGACAAAGCCTGAAAGATGGAACCTTAGATTTTATTAATTTTTCATTCATTTGTAGCACTGTACAATGTTTTACAATGAACTAGAATTCTACTAAAGGACTACATCCTGTGTAAAATGCTGATCAGATTACAGAGTCTGTCTATGTCTCTGGTCCACCTGGGTCAGCCTCACCTGTCAAACACAAAGACACATTGGAACAGGTTGCCCAAAGGTGGTGTTGAGTTTCCATTTTTTGAAATATTTGAAACATAATTGGACAGGGTCCTGAGTAATCCAATCTAAGTTGACCCAGCTTGGGAAGGCTGGCAGTGGAGGAATAGGTGACCTCCAGAGGTGCCTTTCGATGTAGATTATTTTGTGAACTTCTCAATCAGTGTAACCACCTGGTGGAATACGAGAGCAATAGGCAAGAGACTTTGTACCAGTGTGAGCAAAGTGATTGTCCTGAGCTCTTTCTAGATGCTTTTTAAGCACTAGAGTTAACATAACACTTGCAGGTGGGAACTAGTTTCTATCAAGGCAGCTGGGTGGTCAGGAGTGAGATCTGAGGTCTGTCTGCTCCTGCTGATGTTGATGTGTTTTATCAGCATAGCTTTCAGTATTGCGTTAGAATGTCTTTTTCCACTGATATAAACAGTGAAGCCAGATATTTGGAGGGCACCTGTGGAATTCATTTTGTCCCAAGCACTGATGTGAGCAGAATAATTTCAAAATGAAGTTTCATTTAACTTCAACATGTTTTACATGAGGGAGTTCCTCAAGTTACAAGGCAGAAAATCGGGAGTGGTATTCATCTCTTCTCTTTTAATCTTACAAGGATATTTAGAATGACATTACATATTTTGCTACTTACCCTAGCACACTGAAATGAAACAATAAATTTTGAGAAACAGGCTAGAAATCACTTGCAGTGGCTAAAGAAATAATAGATCATATCTAAGTTATAACTGGCATTTGGTATGTCTCATTTTCAGTTTGATTAATGGAATATACTTCTATCAGGAATGATCAATTCTAATAGAAATATGGGGCAATGAAGAAGCTGAAATGATTCCATGAGTCTAAATATCAGAGACATTAATGAATTAGGAATATTCAATACTAACTACCAAGAAGTACAGAAAATGTCAAGCTAAATATGAAATGCTGAAATGATTAAGAAACTGCTAGGATTATGAGCTATAAATCTAAGAGTAATATATTATTTGAATAATTTTGTATCAAAATGAATTTCAAAAATATCTTTTCTGTTTCATCTGCCTTCGGGAACAAATCAGACTCCAATTCTGAGCAAATTAAAACCTCTGTGACCCCCAATGTTTCTATTTAACAGCTATTCAATAACTTATACCATGACATCTTGTTTGTTTACATCGAAAAATAGTAGCAATTTAATAGCAAATATAACTCTTTTCATTCTAAATATCAGTTATGCCTTTTCTGCAAAGGAACCTTATCTGTCTGTGTACTTGGACAGTATAAAAAAATCTCTAGAGGGTCTCTTTGGATGTAGAAGGCAAGAAAAAGTTTTTTTAGACGGATATTGGGGAGGCAAGAGATTAACTGGTATTCCCAGTCCTGTGTTGGGTTTCCATTAGCAGGAGAAACTAAATGCACTTAGTCTACTCTTCTTTATCAGTAAAGACACATCAAAATAAAAACTTTTCTTGAATATACTGGGAACTAACTACTAAGAGATTCCTTGTTTATTATAATATTTAAAATCTTTTTTATCAATGCTGCTGAAAGGACTCTTCCCCCACAGTTGCAGCAGTTTGTTGGCTGTTGACTCAGCTCTGTCTTTGGTGACCATCTCATAACAAGTGCTTATGACTGTTTGAGACTGTGAGAGGCAGTGGGGCATTTCTGAGGAAGCTGTTATAGCTGAGAATATTCTCCCTGCTGATCATGCTGATGGAAAGGGTGGTTAGATTGTTCTGCAAGCTGCTGGGTCAGTGCAGGACACAAGAAACCATAAAGGAGTAGGTTTCCAAGTACCTGGAGAATAGAAATAATAACATTAAGTACTCTAATACTTCAAGAAAACTTATTTACTTCTGTCATTCATTTTTTGCATCTTTTGCCAGTACGACTCCTTATTTTTATGTTCTTGGTTAAATGCCTTTTCCCACATAACAGATAAAGATTGGGAAATTAATACAGAAAAATTCCATGAAATGTCCTGAAAGCAAATTTTTATTGGCCTAGAATAATGCTACAGTACATGTTTCTTTTCTTGTGATGCAGAAGCTCATGTGAGTCATCCATGATTTCAAAGGCAGACTCAAGAGCTCAGTTGAGGAAATAGTTTGGCATCATTTAGCAGTGCTCTGTCCTTTGAGTCCTAGATGAGACAAAACAGTAAAAAGGAACACAGCAAATGAGTGCCCTTGGAGTGAATAAAATGGCATGCATTTATGTCTTTTCTTTAATATCTTGAATTTTAATGATACTACTGAGAATGAGATTCCCTTTACATTTGTAATTATAAAGGAGAGCAGATGGTGAAGGCTTAGCTTAAAGTGGTAATTAAAATAGCTTACACAACCAAGCCTCTGCTTGAATAAAGTACATCAGGAAGATATGAGACGTGAGTGCGTGCTCTATTCAAGTGAATCATTCTTAAATAAATCTATCTTGGAGCAAATTCATTAGAGATACTTAATATCATGGCAGTGCAATTTCTTCCTCTTGAGTTCACTAGACCATGTGTTCTAAATGTATGTTTCTAGAAGTGAAAATGAGTCTAGATTCACCAGGAGGATCTGTATACCTGCCTTAGTAAGCATTCAAATAAAACAAACAGATCTTCAAAAAACATGGCTTCCTTGCTCTTTCTGTACCTTTGTTGGCAAGCACATGCAGGAATCACTGCTATGTACGCTGTGCGGAACAGGGGGAA
Organism: Streptopelia decaocto; assembly: GCF_964273445.1. Lineage (NCBI taxonomy): Eukaryota > Metazoa > Chordata > Aves > Columbiformes > Columbidae > Streptopelia > Streptopelia decaocto. The sequence continues at coordinate 74,225,037 of NC_138655.1, forward strand.
TGCCAATTCACCTCTGGAATTTGTCTCGGTAATTCATGCAGGTGACTCAACACAAGCCAATTGGTTCAGGGATGGTGCCTAACCCTCCCACCTTCGTAAAAAGCATTCTGAGGGTGGTAACTGTCGGTCTGCAATTGGAAGATCCCAGCTTGGTTATGGAAGACCCAATTTTAGATGCTTTTTTTGCTTGATTTGGGATAGAGCTCCTTAAGTCCTCAGCAACACATCAGAGTCACCTAGATAATTAGTAATCAAAGATGAAGTTGTTCACTAGAGCAAGGACTAGAAGTCAGTTGCCCAAATATCCTTTGAACTGATCACTAGTCATACCTACTAACTTTTTTCTCATTTCATTCTCTCAGTACATTTTGAATTGATCTGTAAAAAAATGAAAGACCGCCAAAGAGAGGAATAACAAGTGTCGATTTTTAGCATTTGCTTTAATTGATTTAACCTGATAGTATCCATTTTACTTGAAGACTTTAGCAGTTTCTACTACATGAAACTAAACAATAGCAATAAGATGGTTTATGGCCTTTCTTGCACCCAGGCACAATCGTTTGATGTTTGTTTTAAAAATAAATTTGGTCTAGGCGAGCCTCACCTCTCACGTTCTGTGCTTAAACAGTTTTCTAACTTACCACAATGCATCAATTTGAATTTAAGCAGCAAGTATCTGATACTTCTGAAAACTGAGCCACATCTTATTCACCTTTTCATATGCCTAAGAAGACTGTATTAAATATTAAGTATAGCTGAAAATGAAAAATTCAGCATAAGGATGGTATCAAACTGTGTAATAAATTATCTTAACATATGCTTGACACCTCTTTCTAATATGAAAGTTGAGGAAGTTTTCACTGAATAGAGATGTATGTAAAAGACAGAAACCTTTTATTTTTCACTTCCTATAAATAGCTTGATCTTTTCATCGGAACTTTTTGTCAAAAGTACTTGCAAACAGATTTACTAACTCCTCATAGAATTAAGTGGTCAGAAAATCCTAATCTGTCTGTATTTCTGCACTTGGAGAACATGACAGATGGATGCAAATGTTGCTGATGCAACATCATATGGCCATCTTTGGAAGACTTCAGGAACAAAACAGTGGGTTGAGAATGATACAGGGAAATATATCTCCCCTCCCTCAAACTCCTACTACGTTCTACTCAGTCATCTTGCTCTCCTTTTAAAATAATGTCCCTTCTACATGACAAGGTCTTCCTGTTTCCCTTCTTCTCCCTTCCTCCAGTGGCATTCTGAACTGCTGTACTGGTGACATTGGAAGAATTAAGATTGGGACTGGGACTCTTCAGGATTTTTTTGTGCTGTGAACAGTTTTGAGCTGTGGATATAAGAGTAGAAGTATATAGTAACATTGATATCTGCTGTCTTTAGAGCATCAGCTTAAAGGAAAAAAAATTCCCCAACCAGGTACTGTAACCAGCCTTTATTAAAACAAAAAAAAGTAGCGAGAACATTATCGCTGTCAATCGTTGACATCATTTATATTTGGCAGGTCCTTGCAGTAAGATGGAAAATTATCATCTGGTAAGAAGACAAGATGTCAAATGCTTTGACTGCCTTTCCTTAAAGGCTTAAGCTCTCAGGCCCTTTTCTTTTCTGAAAGGTTGCTGAATTGTATGTGTGTGTGTATGTGTGTTAATAGCTTATGGTTTGTCCTTCCAGAGAAATTGTTCTTATGCCTTGGCTTACTTAAAAATACAATTGGATAGAGTCTGGAAATATAAGCAGTTAACTACCTTCATGAAACTGGGTGTTTGCTGATCAATATGCCTCTTCCCTATCTGTTTCTCACCGTTTGCGTATAAGACTTCTGTTACTCTTACTGAATCTCCAGTGGAGATTCATGTGTTAAAGAGATGACGCCTTTGTGGGCAGGGTTCTCTTGTCATCTGCCCTTGTTACTTGATGTCGTTGAATGCTCGTTCATCTTGAAGAGCTGAAAAATTCTGCATGATTGAGAGTTGAACTATGCTAAATTCTTCCAAGTGATCCCTTAAGACAACAAGACCTAAGAGTTAACAAATCCTGGGCTGGAATGTTCAGTGTCGAGGCATTATGGTAGATCCCAAAAGCATCTCAGTCTAACAGAAACTGGGAGATAACGTGGAGGAGGCGACTCCAGTTCACGGTGGAGGACGAGTGAGAGAAGCAGAGGAAATGAAGCATTATTTCTGACTAAGCACTTCAAAGCAATTTCATTGGTTGAAAACAACCTGCCTGGATTTCCTTGTGAGAGAATACGATTCAGAGCATATGCAAGATGCAGAGCTGCATTTTCCTTTCAAGCTGTTTTCTTTTTCCCCCTGTACTTTGATCAAGTGCTCTGATGTTATTGTTCTTACAGTGTTCACCCTTCTGGGACAAGCTACAGTTATGAATAACTTACGCTAGGTTTTGTCTGAGCTCTAGAAATGCCTTTTAGATGCTACAGTTTTTGTCAGAAGATAGATTTCAGATTCTGATAGATTTTTATAAGGAATAAGTACAAATCGGGAGCCCCTTCCATTTTAAAACCTCTTTCCGACAAAGTCAAAGTTTTAACAATATCTTTTTGCGATAAAATCAAATATCCACGAGGAACAGAATATTCTGCCTTCTACATTTTAGAAATTGGGAAGAAGACTATTTATCCTCTGTCATTTCCTACTACATCCTTTCATTCCCAAAAGACATTCCCTACTGTCTCATTCAGATTGTAAGCAGGAATTTGATTATTATGATTTTAATAACTTTTAAGTTCCAAACAAATCTCTCCTACTAGTTGTTCTGCACATTCAAGCCTGCTCAGAGCAAATTAAATATTGCAAGGAAAAAGTCTGAGATATTGCCAGTTAACTTGATATGGAGACTTTTTTGTACTTTACACTGTGGGATTTTTTTCTCTTTTCTCTACAGAATTTAACAAGATAAAAGAAAAAGCCACATTGAACCAGTATTATTTCAGACAAGTATTACATGGAAAAATTTATTTGTGTGTACCCAAAACCAAAAAGGCTAGAAAGCACAAGTGTATTTCACCCACAAAAAAACAACTGTTTAGCAGACTGTTCCTAAATCTCACCTGATGCTTCTATTTTGCTTTATAATGGGAATAATACAATATTAAAAATTACTTTATAAGTTACAGGTTTATTGCGGAGTTTATTCAACAACTCCATGCCAGTGATAACATGGTTCTTGCAGGCTTAACATGTAAAGAATGTTCTTCCTCCTTCTTTGTTTAGTGAAAAAAAAAAGCTCTACAATACTCTGACTTTTGTCTGATCTCTAAAATGTCATCTGCAAGTTTGAGATGACACAAAGAAACAAAAGCCCCTTCCATAGACCTTGTCTCCTCACTTTGTCAAAAGCAGACAGCAGAATCAAGTCATCTTGTTATGATGCAACTATGAATGAATCAAAGTAAAAATTAGAATCTAATTGTTAAAGTCTGGCTTCAATCCACACTCCATACAAATATATTGTCTCCTTTCGAAAAAAGTTGATTCTTCTTTCAAGGAATAAATCCTTAGAAATAGGATTGTAAAAACCTAACTAAACCCATATTTTAAGGACAGATATGCAAAATAAATTAATGGCATGAATATTACTTCAGAGAAAGTGAAAAGGAAAGCCCAAGAAGACTTGCAGGAGGCATGGAAAGTAATGTGTATGAGGGAGACTAGAAGCAGGTTACTAGCAGAGATCTTTGAAGAATATTTTATTTTCGTAATAATCCTCTCGCAGAACTATGAGACCACAGAATCATAGAAATATTACGACGTGTTTAAAAAGCCCAACTCCAGGCACAGGAAGGAGCAGAGATGCACAGTGGTAGGTGGGGAACCCCAATAACCCAGTCAGAGGAATGGGCATGCTGCTTTGATTCCCCCCAGGGCTGTCTCAGGAGACCCTCAGATCCATGATCTCAGCACCACAAGTCAAAAGGAGAGGCTGTCACCATCACCTTAGAGGCGGAGAAATGTCACTGCTTATAGGAGTGTGGGACACATTGTGGGATGCAGGGGTAGACCGTTCCAGGGTTGCCAAAGTCTTACTATGGGATGTTTAGGGGAGAAATGAAAGGTAGGGGAAGGGGGAATCGTGGTGGTTTGTGGAGGAACAAGCATGGGAAAAGAGATGGATAAAGAGATAAATGGGGCTTGTTGTGATTAAACAGGCTGCTGGTCAGTACACTTGCTTGGCCATTCCTTGTGCCTGACCAGCACAGTCTGTCCTGTCTCATTAAGCTCCATTTCTGCTCTTTTCCTGGGTGCGGGGCATTTGTGTGTGGTGGTCTGCGTGCAGCGGCTGGGGTATGGCCAAGGGTCACAGGGGCACCTATGTCTCTGCTGCCAGAAACTGGAGCGAGTGCAGGTGTGTGAGGGAGTGTGTGAGCATTAGCCAGGTTGCCAGTCTGACTGTCATGCTGGACTAGCCATCGAGGCGGGAGCCAGGGGTGGGGTGTCTCCGGGGATGAGACCACAGGGGAGGCCCAGCTATGGAGGGATCAGGGGAGTCCTGGCCAAATAACAGCAAGGGGTGGGGGTGGGGGTGGGGGTGTGTGTGTGTGCGTGTGTGTATGGGGGGGGGTGGGGCGGGGCGTGTCTCTAGGGGTAAGGCACCTGGGAAGAGTAAGGAGGCAGAGGACCAGCTACTGGATGGACCGTTTGTCCAACCCCAACTACTGGGAGATGACAGGTGTGTGGTGCATGTTTGTGCCTGGCTGTGAGCGAGGGGGGGTCTGTACCAGCAGCAGGAGTGGAGCTGCAGCCTCAGGGGTTCGTGTGTCTGGGTGCCAGTGACTGGGAAGACCGGGATCCAGGGGCAGCTGCTGGGCAGACGGGGTGCCTGAGCCCAGCTGCTGGAGGGATCCACCTTGTACATGTGTCCTCATGTGTACCCCACTGATGGACCTTCATCCTCGCTGGCCAGAGAGAAGAGCAGGATGAGACTGTTGGTGCTGTTTGCCTTTGCGTATGTGCTGAGTGTGTCTGTCTGTGCTGATCTGGATTGCCAGACTTATATATATGCACATAAGTATGCTGTGTGTGTGTGAGTGTACATGTCCACATGCTTACTGGGAATACAAGCTTGGCCTGGCAATGGTTTGGACCTGGGGCACGGTGCTGTGGGAGCCTCACCTCTCCCAGGCCTCTGGATTCAGCCACTCCAAATTCTGACTTCCCACTGGAACTGGGAAAAGTTTATCTGTTCAAATTGCATGATGGAATACCAAAGGGATACTACCATACATCGTGTCCCACAAAACAGCTATTAAGAATACATAGTAAGCTGATCAGAAGAACAGAGGGTCAGCGTTTGGCTTGTTTACTTAGGTAACTGAGTGCAGAGGCTTTTCTGAAGCACATCAAAAGAATAGGCTGTTACATCAGGAGGAAGAGAGAAGGAAAGAGAAAAAAAAGAAAAAGAAAAATATAATGCTGTCAAAAGAATAAATTAGTCTGAACAGGTCACAAGTCATTTTGGAATAAACCTTCAGCCTAAGCCCCAACTAAATTTAGTTTCTATGTAGCTTAAAGAGATTGTCTGGCAGGCACATTCTTTATGGTCGTGTGTTGAGAAACACCTTTGCTAACCGGAAGGAGAGGAGTGGGTATAACATATACAACGTGAGAAAATGCTACTTTTAGTCATAGAGAAAATACGGAATGAACCCCCTAAATGGGTGTGCTTCTAGAATGAGATTTCTAGTGCTAACATTATAAAGCAAGAGGTACCTTGTATGATGATCAGTGGGTGGGTTTTTATCCACCAGAAGACATGCCATGGGCAAACATAATATTCTTTTCTCATTTGTATTAAAATCATGCCACCTCTTAATGATCTCTGTGTTATTATTAGCATGGATTGACATCACTTCATGGTCTTTGATTGGCCAGTATGTGAACCGATGCCTACATCAATGCTTTGCAACAAAATTAGGCTGTGCTCTGCAGAATTTCATTACATTTTCTGATTAACTTTTATTACAGTAATTTTGCAACACCAACATAAGGTGTTGCACAGTTTGATAGCTCGCCTTTCCTTTCAATGATAATTGCACCAGATAACATTTTCGGGACTTACATGATCACACTTCTCAAGGGATTTTAAAGATGATTGATTGTTTTGCTTCCTCTGATCTCAGAAAATCCTTGCCAAAAGTAGCAGTTGTGCATATAACTAACACTTCTTTCTTCTCATTTGCAGTACTAATTTAAGTTTAATATAATTCCAGAGAAGTTATGCTTTTGAAACTCATACCTTCAAAATATGGAGTCATTAGAAAACATGTATATTCCATATGTTAATTACTTTCAGTAAGTCTCAGAATGCTTGCTCACTGAGATACTTTAGCACCTGCCAGTAGCTTGAACATGAACACAAGTAGTTTTCATTGGTTAGCATTTTGGGTTCTAAATTTCCCAACTCTGTTCCTGTCACTATATTTCAGTGCAACATTTCAACAGAATATATTCTCTGTAGTATGTAAATTGAAGCACTTCTGATTGTTCTGCAGTGAATGCTTCCTCATCCGTCTAGTTGATCTTAATATGTCTGATACCTGTATTCTCCAAGGCACAGCTAGAACCTCTTAGTCTATAATATTTGAATGGAAAATTCCTTCACCAAAGCAGTACTCTATAGAGCTTATAGTCTGCAAGTTGAGCTCAGATTCAGATATCCATGTGGAAATATGAATCTGAAGTTTGTATTCAAAATATCGTGGCTAATGAGACTTCTTTCCCTAATTTTTATATATATATATATATATATATATAAATTTTTTTTTTTTTTTTGGTCTGAAATTAACAGCCCAATGGAGAAAGAGTGGGAATGGCCATCCTTACGGGAAGCTTTCTGTCAAGCAGATCAGGAATCTCTCTCTGCTCAGAATGTGTGACATGAATGTGATGGATTCAAGACGCTGAGTTTTAAGAAGGGAGAATATACTCAAAGGTGGGTCCGCAACCTGTGTCTGATGCCTAGTTTTCTGAGGTCTTTATCCATTAAGATGTTTCAGCTTCTTCAGGAATCCCTGCTAGTCCTTTGTGGGGGAGGGGCAGAAGGATATGTGGGAAAGTTTGCAGGAGCGTGGTGTGAGGTGATTAATAGTTTCTTTGCATTCCGAACAAATGAACTGAGATGATCCATCTGCCGATGACCTCTTTTTAAATCAGTTCAGTAATCTGTACCATTTCTCCCGAAGTATGCATGCCCTGGCCTGAGCTGAAAGTAACAGAACTGAACATGACAAACTGCTGAACATGACATGAGAAATTTATGGATGTAACAAGAATCAGAGTGAGAAGTGGCCAAAGTTACAGGTAACACTGAGGGACAGCTGCCTTTCAGGAGCAGGTAAGGGAGAGCCATGTGAAAGGTTTGGAGGTTGCGGGAACTATGTGTATATTGAAAACATGCACCAAATTTTGCTATGAGCTCCACCTACAAACAGGGAACAACCCTCGCCAGGCAGTGCCACCTGGGGCTGAAGCAATACCCGGAGTCTCTGCCCTCACAAGCTGAGAGGGAAGATTGCCCTACATCCCCTGTGTCCCAAATGTGTTTTTTTTCCCTTTCTGGTTCCTACAGCAAATACATACAGGTGCAGTGGGCATGCAGTTAAAGAACATGGGCTGTGGGCAGGCAGAGTTGTAATTTTAGGTGTGAACTCTGTAGGCAGTAACCTGTTCTGAGGTTGACTTCATGGCCACAGGAAGCTACACAGATGCAAAACTACGAGCAGATGTAAATCAATGTATAAGGTGGTCTGATGAAAAGGAGATGCTGCTAAATCATGTGACAATTTTTGAAAAACTTTTGTTGGTTATTACTCAGAAGGTTCCAGGCAGTGAGAAAAGGTCTGAGGTGTTTGCAAAATGCACAACACTCTAGTGTATTCAAATGTGTTTTGCTGTGTTACAGGTTGGCAGTTACCATGGTGTTCTGGATGTGAATAACTTGGCAGAGAGAGAAATTTCTGGCTAGACATCAGGTGGTCACAGCATTCTTGCTGGTTTCTGTTTCGTTTATTTGAGTGCAATATGTGCAGACAACTTCGGGTGAGTAGTCTTTGAATTGGCCTGATTATGGTGTATTTATTTGTTAAAAAAAAAGCACTTAAACACATATGCAGCTGTGGATCAGTAAGAACTATGCAGAGTGCCAATTTAAAACTCGATGTGCTATTGCCACTCTTATGTGGGAAGGAATCACAAAGGCAGAAGAAAAGAAAGCAATATAATGGGTGTTATTTTCTGCTCTTTGGCATCAATAACCATTTGTTTGTCAGTCTCCAAATTACAGACCTGGAAGACTCAAGAAAATAACTTTTGTAGTGATTCTGAATGCATACTTGAGACAGGAAGATATGTAACCAAATACAGTTCTAGGATGACCCCAGAGATGGAGAAATCTTGAGACCTTAAGAGTAAAGAAAAGCCTCTGTTATAGAGATGTGGTCAGAAAATGTGGGGATGCAGGAAACATTTTCAAAGGTTGCCAGGGCAATTTTATGACAAGCAGCTGCCAAAGGAAAAGGTAAAACTGATCACTCAGGAACTGATGTGCATAAAAGTGAAGCTGCTGGAGTAATAGTCTCTTTGCATTTTTGTTTAGTATAAGATTTAACAAACTCCACCAGGCTATGGGGTTTAAATGTTCGAAAGAGTATTTTCTTCCCCACCGACCCCCCTTTTTTAAATAATGTGCTTCAAAATATGCATTTTGTTGACCTTTACAGGAGATTTTGATGGACTGAAGTCCAGGAATAAGCTGAAGTTTTATTTTAAAATCATCAGAACATGACTAAGATTTTTACCCTTTGGAAGAAATGTTTACTCTCATTGCTGGTGATATGCTAAAATTTTAAGGACAACCTGAGCTATCTATGGGAAAGAGATTGCAGAGCAGCCCACTGTCACAAAGAGTGAATAAAACTGAGAAAGCAAAATGGTGTACAGGTCTTTCTCAGTTTGTAATCCTGCCAGCAGCATGGCTATGTACAGGTTTGTGTTATTAAGGCCCAAGACACAGTGTTTCTGCCTCCAGACAGCTGTTACAGTCAAAGAGATATCCAGTCCTATTGATACAGTGGTGGACAGATTGTCGTGGTTTAACCTGAGCTAGCAATACAACCACAATAGCCACTCACTCACTCCCCTCTATCCACCCCTCTCCCCAAAACAGAGGAGAGAATTGAAAAGGGAGAAACTTGGATTGAGATAAATAGTTTAATAAAATAACAAAATACTAATACGCTACTAGTAAATATATATTATATATAAAGTAGAAATAGAATATAAAGTAAAAGATACTCAATGCAATTCCTCACGAACTCCATCCACACTGAGCAGCCAGTCCCAGGCAGCAGTATCTGGTCCCAACAGCTGGTCCCAGAGAGAGAAAAGAGGAAAAAGGCAGAAAGGCCCAGAGGCCTCTGCAAAACAGCAGGATGGCAAAAAACTGAACTAATGGAAGTCCCAAGCAGTACTCCCTGAACTCCGAGAGCGAAGAGAATGTGTGAGAGAGCGCGGAAGATCCCAACTCTCCTTAAATACAAAGCATGACGCTAATGGGATGGAATACTCTTAGTGATCAGTCTGGATATCAGTCAAGCTCAGCCCCATCCATGCCCCCCTTCCCAGCTGCCTCACACCTGTTGGCAGAGCGCTCAGAACATCCTTGGCTCTCAGACCAGAGCAATTAAAAACTTTAACTCTGTCCCAGGGTGTTAGCTTCTTGTTCTCAAACTAAGTCCAAATAATGACTGTGCTAGCTATGAAAAAGAACTAGCTGCATGAAGAAAATGAACTCGTTTTCAGTCAAACCAGCACACAGATATCTTGCAAAAGAAACCTTGAGAGTTGTCATAGACCATGGGAGGGGAATTAAAGGAGAGCTCTTACTCTTTTGAAGTTACACAGTTATTGACAGGACATCTTTGAATATAATTTGCTCCAGTTATTGTGAAACATAGTGGAGTGAATCACAAGAAAAAAAATCCTGTTTTCTTTATTACCTGATATAGAACAAGACTGAATATCTTAATTAGATAGAAGTTCACTGCAGGACCAGCTGGGGATACGGCAGGAAGGCTGCTCTGGAGCTGGGTCGAGAGCTTTGCTAAATGTATTCATAATATCTTGGCTCTCACAGCGATGTCCCTCTGTGCTTCTCACACAGGGAAAGCAGCAGGAGATGTGCAGCCACGCTGACTGGAGAGGCTTCGTGCACTGGGAAACAGATCATGCTGGGTAAAAAGAGGGGGAAATGTGAGCATATCAGCACCTCTAGTCATTTTGGAGAGAAAGGTATCATTTCTTTTTCTGACTAGGTAAAATTGCAGCTCAAACAGGAAAAAGAGGTCTTGGGATATCCTGTATGGTACAGTGCTTGAGATGATAGGGGAAAAGAGAAGCTCCATCAAAAATGAGGCGTGCATTTACGTGGCACAGGATAAGCACAGGAGGTAGTACATGGTGCAGGAACAATCCGGTACTTATTACAGCACAGAGTACTGGTTGAACTTTGCCTGATGAGCCAAGTGCAAAAATGTTTTAAATCTGTGAGGAAAACTTAGGCAAAGAACAAATCTTTATCATCTGAGTGCTGTGAGATAGCCTGATTTTTTTTTTTTTTTTTTACTGTCTCTTCTCCTCACAGAACAACTGATTTCATCCTCTGATTTAATCAGTGGTGAAATGCCATGCATCTTGGAAGTGTGCCAAATACTGTTACCCATTTGTCAGAAATTTGTGTCATTTAGGAGGCTATTTTCCACTGCTTATATTTGTTTAGAATGATATAAACCTGAATTAGCTTCTGTGGCATTTCTGAATCAGAGGGTTAGTGGAACCTTCCTCAGATACATAGTTTAAGAGCTGCCCCTATGCTAACACCTGGCGTCACCAATACATCATGTTTGTGTTCACATGAACAAAAGTTTACAGCTTGTTGGAGGGGCAGTAGGCCTGGATGAGAGTCAAAGGGATTGTTATGAGTGCTACAAATTGAAGGGGAAAAGAAATGTGTTTTGACTGTGTAAAAAGAGCTGGTTCACCCCAGCTGTACTGCACACACAAAAAAAAAGATCTTAGTAAAAGAGTGGCACCAAGTGTATCAAACATGCAGAAGAAAAAAAAAACAGGGAAAAATTAGGAAAGTAGCCTTTAAATACTGAACCAGAAAGGTTGGTTGTTACAAAAAGGGATCTCTCCTCAGCTGTTTTAGAAAACAGATATACATTAGAAACACCTGCTCTCTGTTTTACTTTTGGAACTTTATAAGGATAGCAACAGTGAACTTCAAAAAAAAAAAAAAGAAAGAAAATTAAAAAAATGAAGAATGTGGTGTGGATGTTGTCTGCTGCCATGTGCAGAAATACTGTGTGATACTGCAGTTGCTTGCAACTTCTGTGCAAAGTATTGCTTGGCAACTTCTTGTTCATTTTTTTTTGTGGAATGGTATCCTTTTACTAATTTCCAGACATCAGAAAATATGGTTATTTTTAGATGATTTTATACACACTGCTAGCAAATGGGAAGAAGATGAAAAGGCATGAGTAAGTACACAAAGTATGAAATCTGGGAACCACAGGAATATTCATGTCATGTGGACAGCCCAAGATATCTTCCATTGAGGAAAAATACCATCAGCCTGAACACCAAGTATGTGTTAACTATGGCCCTCCACTCCCACCATGTAGAAGCTGTTGGCTTGTGCTGTCAGAGTGCAGGTCTTCTGTTGTAGTCTTCACTGAGCTGTAGTCTTGGTGCATTATTCCTCTGAGAACTGGGTCTTCACATTTCATCACCCTTCTATCAGGTAGCCTAACATAAATGTTTATTTTTGTAAATATATTTCCTGAGACTCTTGATGAAACTTTTTTATTTTGGCATCATATAATCATCCTGTATATTAAGGAGACCAGAACAACTTTCTAGGGCAGATTATATATAATTAGTTTAGCCTGATCATTCACAACCTCTGTATCTGGTATTTAAGGCCCACCATGTGTGAAGGTTGGAGAGTGTATGAAGCCTGATGAGTTTCCATGGATGAGGATTCAGAGACAGAAATGTGCAGCACCATTTCTTCATCTTCTTCAGGGACCAGTCTTAGATCATGACCTATCTCTGCAGTCCGGACCACAAAGGTTTAGGCTCTGTTTAACCTAAAGGACGTTGTGGCCCCACAAGACTTCAGAGCAACATTGGTCACATTTTTGTTCTTCACTTTCTCTATAAACTTCCTTTAGAAGGAGAGCCTTTCATAAAAGATGTTGTGGGGGAGTTGTTTCCCAATATTCTTCTGTGACTCCCGTATCAGTCCCCCAATCCATCAGTTAGTATGTATAGAGCTGTTATGCTCAGATATCACTGAGCTAAGTTGTATTTAACTTCAAACGTTTCTGTCACCACTTCAGGTTTTTAATGCTTTGTCTTGCTCCTCCCTTGAATTATCTCTCATATTTTTCCTTCTTTAACATAACAATGAACTGTTTCATATTGGAAGCTTCAATCTATTTCACTCTTCTGTTAGTGCATTAATGTCCAAATAGAAGGAAATAGAAAATGTTTTTATCTTTTGAAAAGATAATTGTTCTCCTTTCAGCCTGCATTTATACTTTTATAAAGCTTTTTTAATGCTTTACAGTCACTGATATTTGCAACCAGCATTTATCAGTATAGTATTCTGCCAGTAAAGGTAAACCCTTTACCTAGTTCCTTATTTTCCAGATCCTGATAAATCAGTGATTTCTGCATTTCCTCATGGGACTTTTTTTTTTTGCTTCTTCTCCCCTGTTGTACAAGGCTTCTGACATACACTTGGAATGAGGGGAGCTCCTTTATGTTTGTGTGTGTGTGTGCGTGAATTTGGCTGCCACTAAATTAACAACACGTGCTGGTTTAAAGTAGGTATAAGAATTAAGAAGTGACCTGGAAGAGCAAAAAATGGCACAACAAGCCAATGTAAGTCGCAGGCCTACCCAGTTGCTCCACATGAGTAACCTGTTGGGAATTCTGGACTAAACAGTGAGGAGAAGAGGAGATGAGAAATGGGGTGTAGATAGAGGAATTAGTAAATTAAAAATGAGGCAATGGAATAAAATAAGATTATAGATGGGCATAAAATACAGATGTAAAAAATGCTATGGCTTAAATGACTTGTAAGATCAGGAACAAATGATGATTTTTTACCGGTTCTTAAGTCACATCACTATATTCCATATGAATGGCCACATAAAATTTTAATAGCTGAAGATTAAAAAAAGAAAAGCTTTCCTTTGCATTGTCTCATACAATGATTTTAAGTTATAATTTAATTGTGGACTCAAAATTTTACAATCAGTCTCAAGCAGCAAGGCCTCAGTGCTTATGTGCAGCAGTGATTCATCAGATTACATAGCATCACAGCAGCTGTAGGTGTTGTCCGAAGACTGTCATTTCAAATCAAATGGTGAACATCTAGCCCAATGTTCTACAAACTCCTACATCCATGCCTCTAATGAAAACACTGGTTTTGCTGTTGTCTTCTCCTTCAGTGGTTTGGTGCTTCTTTTTTTACTTTTTTGAGGTTCTCCAGGAAGTGTAACTTGAGATAAATCCATATCAATTTGATGCAACATTAGTATGTCATTAATATGTCAAGGTTGGGGACACCACGATGATCCCATTCCCATGAAACATGGAATAATTTTAGCTCATGGCTATGAGGTATCTATGCTCAAATTATATGGGAACAAGCCCTCCCTGAATTTTATTTGTTGCTATTTTCTTCACTGAACACTTTCCCTTCTCTATACAAGGCCTTCTGTATAAGTAGTGCCAACAAGCAAACTACAGTGCTGCACCTCCTGCTTTGTAGTCTCTTCTACCTGGCATGGATAACTTTTCCACCATACAATCCACATGGTAAAATCTGCATAAGGTTGAGAAGTATAAACACCAACAACTGACTTCGAAGATGTACAGGAAAGAAATCTGTCAGACTAGAGAGTTAAAAACAGTTGAGATACTATTAAAGACCCCTGTGGCTATGTCAACCATCAGACTTTGTTATAAATGGGTAGGATTGGCTCATACTTTTGACTCTTGTTAGGTTCAGTTTCTAAACTAACATTAGAATTATTGGGGAAAGTCAAAGGCTTATTGATACCAAGAAGCAGAGTTAATGTCTTTTGACTCTGTCTGCATTAAAGAATAGTACAGAGATGCAGAGTGAAACACCTACTGCTAAAAAAAACCAATGTCCAGACCAGATATGTTTCATGGAGCTTTATTTTGATCAAGCTTTGATATGGTCTCGTTAATTAAATGGTCGTGTGCAGCTGGAGCACTTACGGTGTGCTGCTGAAACACATCTTTTAGTTTAACTTCATCCCAAACACAATTGATCCTCATAATGTGACACCTCCACAGTCTCCCACAGCAGGGAAATGGGGATAATCAGGACAATTTCTTGAGAAGTTACTTGAAAACTTCCTCCTTATCTAAACTAAAACACTCCGCAACACGATATTTGTTGCTGATATCAAAGCAGTAGCCTGCCTCCTTCATATTGACTTACCTCAATGGAAGCAGAGGAGTGTGTTTTCTGGAAACGCTACATTAGGAAAATACACAAAGAGCTGTGCCCTTAGTTTTACTTGAGCCTTTAGTTAATACATCAAGTAAAGTTAGTTAACCAAATTATTTTCATTAAGCCCACATTAGCACCTCTTTTATTACCATGGTTACATTATTATAACTTAATTGGTACATCATTACCAGCCAAAGAGTTCAACCCCATATATTCAAAAGTAATAAAAATATAAAATCTCTTCTTTTTCTTTAATAAACGAGGTCACTGTGACCTTTCCATCTAAGCGAGCAGCCTATTTATTAACCTACCTGTACTGCAACTCAGTTCTTAGGCCTAATTATTCTCCACTCATGTTTTTGCAAAGCTGAAGCACTTTTGCTGGGAACACAACTCCTGTCACTGCACTGTGGAGTGTTGCACATGTAGCATGGCAGTGATTTTGGACCCAGGAGCTTTCATAGCTCATTACTTCCTACACTCACGATGAACCCCTATAGTGGGAATCACAGCTGAGTAGCCAGGGTCTGTGTACAGCCTAGGCTTAAGGATTACCTATCTCTACCCTATTTTTTAGTTATTGCTTACTCATAGATTTTCAGTACACCAACAGACTTGATGGTGTGTATCGTAGGACACCTAAGGATTTAATTTAAAAGAAAGGGGAACTTGCTTGAAATTATGTTAACACAGTTCAAGTACAGACAAAACTCTACCAACACCTTCTGTTCACAATGGAAACAATCTATTCTCATAATACCCTTTCCTGAACAAAAATGTGAATTTCATTAGATGGTAAATTCTCTTGAAGAGCAGAGTATGCCAATCAAACTTGCACCCTAACTTATTTTATAAATTTCTCTCTGGAGTCCTCTACGAGAGTATCTGAACAACTTGTAGGGAACAGTGACTTCACCCCCAGCCTGAGATGAATGTAGACCTTCTGATGTAGAACTCCTTTCTACAAAACAGGAGACTGAGGGATGAAGTGAAGAAAAGATTCACACAAAATCAGAAAAGTCAAAAAAATACCAGTAAGTTTCACAGTGAAGAATTTTCAAAAGTGGAAAGTCTACAAAAAAATTCAAAGCAGTATTTTGCTGCTATAAAACCAGCATGTATGAATCATTGACCTGAATATTGGAATAAAACATGAGTTTGCTCTCTCTCCTTCCAATAGTCTGCATGATTTTTTTTGTGATTCATAAGAAAAGCAGCAGCATATTTTAAAAAGGCTTGTCATCTAACTTTGAGCAATTTCCCCAACTTTTTTTACCCTTTTAGAGTTAAGACTGAAGTAGAAACAACTTTGTGTGGCAATGTCGTTCCATGCTAACCATGCAGAATTGAAACAAAACGAGTCAAATGAGAAAGTAGTCTTATGTCAGATATGCTGAACGCAGGGCAGGAAAAGCAGAGTACACCAAAAAATCCTCTCTCAAAGCACTTCCAGTCCACAAGCCCCCACCCTGTAATCAGATCCTTTTCATCAAGTCAGCCACTACTCCCCACAGTACTACCAAACCAATTTCTCTCCCTGCTCCCACCTACCCTTCCCATACAATCCACTTATTTTCAACTCCTTCTCACCTAGGCCTTTCTGGCTCCATGTCCAGTTTCTTTGCACCTGGATGCAAACATTTTTAAATTGCATTCCTGACTGTATTTGAAATGATGGCCCCATCTTGGATCTTTTTCTTATGGTTTAGATAGACCTTTTGAAGGATCAAGATACCTTGTTGTAACTCCTCTGTTAACTGATTACTTTTAGAAATAGCAAACATCATAACCAACAAGCAGGGAGAAACACTTTGTTAATGTCATACCAAAACTAGTTTCCTAATCAGTTATCTATATATTTAGAGATCTATCTCTCTTTATGTATAAATATACACTCAGCCTTTATATCTGTATGTTACTCTACCCCATATCTATATTTTTAAAGGGTAGAATAAGTAGAAGTTTAAAAAGCTAACTGGAATTTTGTAGAAAGCTCTGATTAAAAAGCCATATGTCTTTATTCATTTTAAAAATGCTGCCTGGAAAGGGACAGACTACCTAATACCACTCATTGTGTATTGAACAGAGCTCTTTTGGTTAGTCAATAGCCAGTAGGAGAGTTACATACAGTGTGGATGAAAGCAAAACTAAATAGAAGAGGTGAGTCAAACTCTTCCTGAAATGCCCTTCATACATGTAGATTTTTATGAACTGCGAGTTTTCATTGTCATTGTTCATAATGTTTCTTTATCACTTTCAACAACAAAAAAAGGGCTTTAGAAACTGGGAACCCAAATACATTTTCCCTCAGAAACGTGAGGAAAGATAAACATCTTCAAAAACACAAATAAGAGGGAAAATAGTGAAAAATGTTCAGAATCAGTGGGTTGTGACCAGATTGTAAAACAGATTGCCAAACAGCTAAGAGTAATGTGCAATCTATTGCTTAAATTTGCTTTGCCAACAGAGAAATAGAAAGTGGTAAGTGCTCCTGGGTACTACAAACCAGGAAGACTGTCTTTCATGGAAAGAAAATTGAGTGAAAGTGGAATGAAAGAATGAATAGATCTATCATTAATAATTAAACAAGTAAAAGTCAACACAATTTTTGTAGAGAGAAGCTGTCCCTCACAAATTGACAATTTTATTTTGGACAGTGAATGACTATGGATGACTGTACCTGGATTTTAAAAAAAATCTTCAGTCAAGGTGTCTCATCAAGAGTACTCTCAAAAAAAATGTTCACTAAAAGAGGGAGAAGGAAGTTTGATGCTAAATGGCTACTGCTCACAACAGATCTCCAATGTTAATAGGAATATACTCTGGGGTGCATGCTCAATATATTAATAAATTATCTAGAAAATTGTTGAAAAATGAGAAGTCAAAATTATTCAAAATAACCAAAACTAAAGCTGATCACAAAGATTTGAAAAGGATCTTAAAATTTGAAATGACTGTATGATAAAGCAGCAGAGAAAGTTCAGTATTACTAATCACAAAGCTGTAGGAAAGACAGCAGGAAACAACCCTGAGTGCCCATGGGTAATGATAAGCTAATGCTATTACTAAAAGGAATCTTGGAGCTATTTACAACTTTTCTTGGTTAACACTAGTGCTCAAGGAAGACCAAAAAAAAAAAAAAAAGTAAATTAGGAATTAGAGAACAAAAGCACCAGACTTTTCCAGACCAACACTTTGCAGAGTCTTGGTCTCCAGTGCAGCCCCAGCCCCCATTGATCCAGACTAAACTCCTGGCTTGACCTGGAACCTACCTCATCACCATGAACTTGCCTGGGGATCTATGCCCTTGGTTGAAACTGACCATTATCACTAGGCCTGCCCTGCTTGCCTTGTACTGGGAGACGGGTTTCTGGCTGGTGAGACTTTTGCCCTGTCAGCTGTGCCATTGCTCTCAATTCTTGGCTTTCTGTCCTTTAGGGAGCAGCCAGCCATTGCTGCTCTTTCAAGTGCCCCTATCTGCCTCCTTTTCCAAAAGATAATTCTTTCTTGCAACTAGAAATTACTGTGACCAAGAACAGGACACTGCTGCTGTGTGTTTTAGCTTCAATGGTGCAAACATTTTTACAGCTCTTATGAAGTGACTCTATTTGTATTATGTAGGATAATTGCACAGCATTTTGTCTTTGCACGAAAATTTGTTTGCTTGGTAGAACCACTCTACTGTCTCTTTTGTAATCTTCAGGCCACAGTGTTAACATACTCCATGGACTCTAGGGTTACGTGTGTTGATATAAATGAATTAAACAGTACCGAGCACATAATCTAATAGTGATACAGGACTCTCCAAGCTGGTTAACATTTAATAAGCCCCTGTGACAGCTGTCTAGCTGCTCTATCTCTCACACCCATCAGCTATGCCTGGGCATGGTCTGGATGTGGAAACAACCCTAGTAGGCAGTACGGACATTGCCATTCCGCTCTGTCATCTTCACTCTGGAAGTCTATCGCAGCTGACCTTGACACTGCATCCTGTCTTCCATGTTTATACTTCACCTAGGGCCACATCAAACAGAGCCATGACACTGCAGTAGAGAAATATCTCTTTATCTTCCCTCCTGCAATGTCAGCTCAAAGCAGAAGAGCTTCTTAGTTGTCTTTATAGTCAATGGACAACAGAGGGCTATGTGCACCAAGGAGATGGCAGCCATTGTCTCTCTTTGTGACAATCTCCCATAGGAATGAGGGTTTGGAGAAAGATTTGGGAACCAGCTCTCGTATCTCTTGCCACCTAAAGAGAGTTAGCTTAACAGGTGGGAGAGAGAAGCTGCACATGGTTGGGCAGCCATGAAAAATTATAAGTGTTTAAGATGGGGCATACACAGGATCAAGGTTGCAGCCCATGTTCTGGTGTAGCTCAGCATGGATAAACTACAACAGATATTCAGACTGGATGATAACACAGAGCCTTTGGTCATTGGCAACCAAGGCTGGAATCAAGTGACTCCTTTTTAAGGTCTCATTTTTCAGCTAGGCCTCTTCTTGATCCAATGTGCTGGAAGGGAAGAAAGAGATTGAGGATGCCATAAAGGGCTCTGTCCACTCAATGACCCCTCACACAGAGTGGACGTAAGGGAGGGAGTTGCACTATTCACTTGAATGCTTGACCAGGCAGATGAAGTGCCTTCATTTCAGCCAGTAAAACTAATTGTGTGCACCTCTCTGCAACCTTGAAAATGTTTCAGCTCAAAAAATCCTTCCATGAGACCAAAAGTACTAACCGCTAGCCAACTATTGGTCTAACCAGGAGGTGTGTATGTGTCTCAGCAATCTGGGTATTAAAAAAAACTAACATTGCCTTGAAAACTTCAAGGAGCACAATGGATCTGAGTGGTCTTAGTCCACATATTACTCTCCAGTTGCTGGGGATGTCTGGTGCAATGACAGTGAGTATACAGAAGCAAGTAGAATATCAAAGAATATTCTTAAGTGGTATCCTGAATTAGAATATTAGTATAGTCAAGCTGCAGCTGTGATTAAATAAAGCCTTAAATCTTTCCTACAGGCTCTGTTGTGAGAGCATTCCTGGCAAAGAACAGGGTTAGCTCAGTGGAGCTGACAAGGGCCTCACTGCTGGGCCACCCCCACTCTGTTCTTTGTCCATGGCAGCATCAAATCAGCTTGGTTTCCATGGTTTCCAGCAGGGGAGAAGGAAGAAAGCAGACATAGATTTTTGCTAGGATCAGATGCTTCATATGCAGTATACACAAAGCTGGGCAATATGCCATGGTGAGTGAGGGGAGAAATCTTACATCACTTCATCTGATAGTCTCCTATAGCAACTGCAGCAGTAAAAGCGGTAGCTGCAGAGGCATACAGCTGCATAGCAACCAGTTATGTCATGCAAAAGAGTCCCCCCTCCACTACTTCATGCATGGAACCATTAAGGAACAATTTGACTAGGTATGTGCATCTCCCAAACAAGATCAAGTTTGGAAGACACAGCACCCAAATGATTCTACTTCTCTGCCTTGGAAGAGGATGGAATATCACTCATTCTGACCCCAAAAGGTTCTCTGGAAAGCAACAAATGCTGCTGGACTTGCATGGTGCCACTTGGGTGAAAAAGCTCCTCGCCCACACCCAACATTAGCCATAACCCTGCTGCAAATTCCTCAGTCTTTTCTCCCTTCCTCAACTGTAGGAAGGGGTCCCTTTCCACTTCGCCGTATGATGTCTGCCTCAGTTCTTGGGCAACTTGGTCTTCCAGATACTTGTTAGTGATGGTCCGTGATCACCAAGCACACTCCAAAGGCAGTGCTGCCCCCACCATTTTGAGGCATACCTCGTGGATCTTGTCCAGGGCTATGCTGTAAGGCAGACTTCTAGGGAGTGGGAAAGGATTGCTTATAACTCAGGTGCAGGAACAGAGGGTGTCTTTGAAATGGAGGAAGACTGTACCCATTTGCTGTGGGTGTGCTGGTGCAATGTTGCTATCTGGACAGACCCAGGAGCAGGCCAGCAAAGGTTGCTGTGATCACCACAGGCTGCCCTTCCTGGGGTACCAAGACAAGAGTACCTCCTGCAGGAGAAGTACATCTCATCCTCGTGGAGAGTTCAGACACTATGCCATGCTACAAAAGAAGCCTCAAATCCTGAAGAATGATTTTTTCATGCTACTCATTGTTGAAAGAAGTTCCTCCTCCCTGCCCTCTAAAGCCATGTTCCCTTTTTCCTTTCCTAGATAGAGAGGAGGTGCCACCAAACCTGTGGGTCAGCCATGAACCCTGTACGTACCCTTCCTTTGCATGTCAAGAGCCTGTTGGACTCTGCTCAGGTTGGTCTTAGCGAACTAGTATGGGTGGCTGGAGATGGATGGACTGTCATATTGGGAGCAGGAGGAGAAGCCAGGAGTCGTGAACACTGGATGAGGGTTTTGTCAGAGCTGATTTTTGTCAGGAGACATGTGGGCCCTGCTCTGTTAGCTGCAGTCGTGTTCCTTGTACTTGAAAGACAGCAGTCCATCTGACACGGATGCTGGCCATGCAAACCTACTCTCCAGATACCGATGCTTTGATTTGTTTTCATGGCAGGCTGTCAGCTGAAGAGATGACAGATGGTCCACACTTCAAACCTGCATGTTTGCTGCCCAGTATCATGAAGGCGTCTGGTCTCAGAATGGAGTCCAAGTTTTCTCCTCTTCCCTCCCTTATCAAGCAAGAGGGAAAAGGACACTTCTTATACCTTCCCAAGGCAGATGCCACTAGAACTGGAGGTAGAGCAGGAGACCTGTGACTGCCCTTGAATCAAAAGCAGATCACCCAAGAATGGGCGCAAAAGAGGCAGTCTTTGATGCTGTAGGCCAGGATTCTGGCCAAGGGCAATGGTGACTGAGGAGGATAGAAGGTCGTGTAGGCCCTCAGTACCCAAAGACAGGGAAAAGTGTCACAACCAAATACTTGGTGAGATTAGCAGAGTAGGGTCAACCATGACATGTTATGCCAAATCTGTGATTCAGCTCTCTAGCCTGCCTGAAGCCCTTTATGGACTTCTTAAATGTACCCTGGTACTGTTTCACAGCCTATATTCCTCATACTGTAACACTGGGTCTCTCCAGGAACTGGGGGAGACGCAGCAAACTCTTTCCTCCTCCCATGCTTTTTCTTCACAGGTGACTGCCAGAAGTGGAGGGAACACGTGGTTCATCACCATATCAGAACACTGATTTTCAGTTCCCCAGAATGGGGATTTATGCTACCCTACAGATCAGATCCCTTAAGCATGAAAACGAAAATTGTTAATGCTCTTCACCAGCTGGATTGTTAAAAACCTTTCTGTTTCTGTCATTCATGGGCTACAATGATCAGCCTTTCTCTCCTGTCTGGAGCAGCAACATTTGCAAGGCTCCATGGAATTAAAGCAAGGTACAAGAGAAAAATCAAATATCTGCTGCAGAATTTTGCAACAAGAGAGGACTGAGAAAGATGAAAGAACAAAATAAAGAGGCCAATCATACATATAAATGAGATAGAAAAATCTTGGACATCTGGAGGTAGTGACCTCTGAACATAAGGAGGAAAAAGCAAGCTGCAAGGGGTCAGTGAAACAGCCTAGGACTTAACTGTAGGAGAGCCAAAGTCTGGCACTAAAGCAGAAGAGCAGGTGCAGTGTATAGTCAGCCATGACAAGGTTAATTCATCAAAGAAATCTTTGCTAATTGGGTTTGGCTTAGTGATTTTATAACAGAACTGGGCATGGTATCTTGACATTCTTAATGCAATAGTAAGAAGTCTCAAAGCCAAACACTGAACTCTGGTCAAACACAGATAAGTGAGAATGAAAAATGCAGCTTTTATTAACAATATCAACACAATGAAAATCAAAATATAAGCACATTTTAGCAAGCACATAAGTGAAAATTAACTGTCAGTTTTTAAAATGTAGCCAGAATATTTGTCTGAAAAAAACAAACCTATTGTAATATTTTTCAAAATTACATCTATTTCGTGTGTCCCAAGAGTGATAGCATCATGAGTTAAAACTTGATTATACAATAATTGCGAAACACCTTGAGCCTTTTCTTGTGTATTGGCCATTTGTACAAGCACTTAGACGTGTCTGTTCCATAGGAGTAGCCTGAGCCTTCCAGGTGTTTGAAAGCTTCACAATCTTCTTGTGGATTTGAAGGTCAGGGACAGCCTTAGCTGCTATGGTGGAGTTCAGGGAACAAGAAAAATTGCAGGATCACAGCCCCGGGCTTCAAGCTCAAGAATATGCAGGAGTTCAAGCAAAAGTAGCCAGCGGCTTGCATGGAGCTTCTGACTAAAATAAGGAATTCATGACTAAAATCAGACACAAAAAGGGACATGAAGGGCAACAAGAACAGCTTCTACAGATGACTAGGGTAAATAGGCCCCAGTGCTGCATAAGGCAAGGGAGGGGACACAGGAAAAAACAAGGTACTTAATGCCTCTTGCCTCGGATTTTACTGCTAAGACCAGCGTTCAGGAACACCAGGCCCCCAAGAGCAGTGGGAAAGTCTGGAGCAAGAAAAACTTACTGTCATTTAGAGTGTCAAGTTAGGGAATATTTAAATGAACTGGACAGACACAAGTTCATGTGACCTCATGGGATGCACCCATGAGTGTTGAGTCACTCACTGGTGTTGTAAGGTAAGGATTTGCTTACTTTCCCTGACAGTTAAGACCACCAAAGAATGCTATGATTTATTTACATGAAAAATAAAGAAAAAAAAAAGCTGCAGTTCTCAGTTCAAAAGCATCCAAAACATCAGGTAGAAACTCAGCCTCTTGCAGAAATTCAATGCATCGATTTGCTTGGGTTTTTTGTTACACAGAGACAAGGGGAGCAGAAAAAGAGATGAAGGTAAAACAAAGGCCCAAGCAAGAAATTAGCTGTTTGTTTTGGAACCATATGGGGCAAAGTCTGTTTTTCAAATATAGAAATAAAATTAAATCATTAATTTTTTTAAGCCGTCCCTAATTATCTGCCTTTTGGCTAAGCTGTCTTTCTTAGCTCTGCTATGATGCAAAGTGCATTGACAGTGACAAGCTCAAATGACTGCAGCCTGCCAGCTGGGCAGCGCCCTGAGTTAATGTTTAGCTTTGAAGACTTTTGACTGAACATCCAATTCAGCCTAAGGCTGAGTTACCAGGGTAATCCTGATATGGGCCCCATTACACTGAACTGCCCCGATATATGTTGCAAATATCATTGTAAGAAAGGAGTAAGTAAAAGAAGACAGCAAAGCTATGTGGGCTGTGCAGCCTGTGCTAGAGAACCTAATGAAATTAATAACTCTTCTTCTCTTGAAAGCCAAGTTCATGGCCATCTAGTAATTATTTTCTTAATGACTCTATTAAAGGGTCAGGATATATAGAGGAGGCCAGAAGTGCTGAAAGAAAAGAATTTAAAAGGAGGAGTCTTTCCAGTAGGCATATATGACTATTCCATTTAATTGAAGATACTGTAATTTCTGCTTTGATCTGGTGTTGTAGTGATGGCTTGATCAAAATAATAAAATGTAATTGCTACTGCATGGGGTGATGGTATTTTAATTTCCACATAGCTACTCAGACAGACACTCATTTGTTGGTTCTATTCCTACTTTCTTTAGCCCTCCATGACCATTTGCACATTGAGTCATCAATCTTTAAAAAAGTTTTAACATACCACAGAAAATTGCCCGCATTTCATCAGATTTGTAAAATGAAACACTGTTTGTTACTGAAAAACCAAACAAGCAAGCAAACAAATAAAACAACAAACAAAACAAACTAAACAACAACCCAAAATAATAAAATAAAATAAAATAAAATAAAATAAAATAAAATAAAATAAAATAAAATAAAATAAAATAAAATAAAATAAAATAAAATAAAATAAAATAAAAAATAAAATATAAAATAAAGTAAAATATAACATCTCTCCAACCCTAAAACTCAAATTACTTGCCTATGAACAGCATCTGCTCAAGGTCACTCTTTTGTGTGAATAAATACATTTACAGTTTGCAGTAACTAATGTGTACATATGGTGTCTGAAAAAAGTAGTGTTACAGTTAATTTATTACTATGTCTAATAGAAAGCTTTGTGGTTCTCTTCTAGGAAGAAATGAAAATAAATTTTTTAAAGAACATAAACATTTGAGAATATAACATGTTCTCTGAGTATATATTTTAAAGTTATTTTTTAAAATATATGCATGCCTCCTATCAACATCAGTAAAGAAGGTCAGAGGCAAAGGGAAGGAGATGAAGAAATCATTTCAATTGCTGGCACTTGACGTACCATATGCAAAGTTAAGACAGATAAGATTTACTAGAAATGACAAAGACAGCAAATAAGCACATGGATGAAAGAATCAAATGTGGAAAAAAGGTGGAAACTAATAATAGGGCCTACATGTAATGATACATATTTGGTGATACAAAATACAGCATAAAACAATAGGAAGCCTTTAAAACCACCAAGAGAGTGGAAGGATTGATGTCTCTTGTGAGTGGCATATTGAGGAAATGTGTCCCTTATACTGTGGATTCTCAGGAGATTATAATGCCAGGTATCAATGCTTCTGTACAGCTGGAATTGTTTCTTCCTCTATAAAAATCCAACTTTCAGCAATCAATACATTCTAGAACTTGTAAATTGTAATAAAATGTTTCCTTTTAAAAACACTGGAAATAAAGATCTGTTAAAGTGCACTGAAAATTGTGTATTTTAAAAACTTAGCTTGCTTTGTGCATTTGGGAAGAAATCTAGTGGTGACAGGCTTTAACTTCCATTGTTGTGAACTTAAGTCAATAGCATTTACATTTGAGCCAGGCCTCATTTATGTAACCACACCTCCGCAGGCTTATTTAAACCATCCATAATGTGTGCAGCCCTATGGATTTCAGCCAATCTGTGCTGATGGGGTTTTTTTTGAAAGAAATAAATAGTGCTGACACTCAGAATGTAGAATGGACTTTGCAGTTCTGATTTGATTACTGCCAAAGGGGTTTTGCAGAATCAGAGGCTTGCCCCATATGGGCAAGAGGAGTAACAGCCAGTTGACATTGACTTTTATCAATTAAAAAAAATATGTAGTTTTTCTATCAAGGCTGTTGACATGTAATAAAAACACATTTTTTACAGAATTTCTCTTCACCTTTCTCTTAGATTTGCCTATAGCTTATGTTCTAATAGTTCAAAACATAGATACAATGCTTCTTTAGACCTCTTCAGCATAACCAAAATGTAGTCAGAATCATACCATTACAAGAAAAGCCTAGAAAATAATTGTTTGATTCTAACACAAGACAGCCTCTAAGTGAGTGAAGTAAGATGGAGATTGTCAAAAAGAGTTAAATATAAAAATTCATCTGGTTTAAAGCAGTGTTTTGCAAAAGCCTAGAACTTTCACAAGTGATTGTATCTATGTCAATAGAATAATAGAGATGCGTGAGAGCCTTAGATAATTAACTGCAGAAATAAATATATTTTATATGTACACACTAATTCATTTTAATAAGCAGGTAATTATTAAAATTGATACTTAATACTACTGATTAGTAATACTTCATATGTAATTTCATATATAAATGCACACATTAATTCTTTTATACCATTGCTTACATGGGAAACATCTAAATTTAATAGCAATGTTAAATATCAAGAACTTCAATCTTAGACCTGTTTTTAAGGAGCAACTTGTTCCCTTAAATCTCTGGGGTTCATTTGCCATATAGGCTATAGTTGAGCTTCTTCATTTCATATCAATAAAAATAAGCTCAGAATCTTCTTCGACATGTAAGCGCTTCAGATTTAACCTTCAAATGCATGTGAATCAAGTCTCCTATAGTATTACTGGCAGTTATAGCCACAGGCCTAATAGCAGGCTGTGTAGGACTAAATTTCCTCTCACCTGCTCTCTCTGAGACACTGGTCCTCCCCGTGCCTGAGGGCTGCACCTTCTCTTTGCTGGGATGAGATGTGACATCTGAGGTCTTGGGTGTTTCAGAGCAATAGACGTTTTTTGTTCTGTATCTTCAGGGCTAAAATAAATCAATATGAGTCTATCTATTGACTTAGATGATTGTTAGATGTTAGCATTCCTTAATCCTAACAATGACTGAGCCCCATCTTATATCATGGTGGTTGTTTTTTTTAAATATCCTGCAAGTGCTTTTGTAAACACGATCTTGAAAGATGTGTCACCGCCAGATAGTGTTTTGTTCTCATCAAATGCAAAATTTTGTTTGCTTTTATATTTAGGACTTTAATGAATAAAAGCAATAGATGTAATAAACTTTTATTCCAAATAAGGAAATACAAGAGCTGCAAGTGCAGAATTACAGAGCTTCTAGATCAAAATGAGATGGTTCTCAAAGGAATCAAATTTCTGAATTGCAGTGCTTTTACTATTAGCTTCTCAGCGAGCCAAAAGGTCTTGTAGATTGTCTGTAAAAATGACAGAGGACCACACTGTCTAATGTGATGTGTTACTATGCATGCGATCTTAATAAAACCCAGCCTACCACAAGGTCTGTCTGGTGAGAGTGGCAGCAGTGAGGGCAGAAGTCTCTGGGATCCGTGCAGTTTTTGCCCCCTGCCTCTGTCCCCCTACCAGAGAGCTGCCACACCAGACCCTGGCTGGTGACACCTTTCCTCTGCTTTAGGATTCCCACCCCAGTGAGATTTGACAATGTCTGTAAGGATATAGGGTGAAGATGAACAAATGCAACACAGTGTATGTCTGAACAAAGTCTGGTCACGCATTGCATTGGGCACAGGTGCCCCCGTGCTGGCCGTGAGGGGCTCAGGCCAAAGGCCTCACCGCAGGGCATGGCTGAGCCCCTCAGCCATGCAGGTGGTACCTTTGGGAAAAACCTATTTAAGCTGGAGTAAAAATGTTGCTCAGCAGCTCTGAGAGAGAAGAGTAAGGCAAAAAAAATGTGTGAAATACAGCCCTCCAGACACCAAGGAGAGCAGGAAGAGGGTGAGGAGGTGCTTCAGGCACCCCAGCAGAGACTCCCCTGCAGTCCCTAGGGAGACCAGGTGGAACGGGTATTTCCCTGCAGCCCCTGGAAGAAGCACACAGGAGCAGATATCCACACTGTAGCCTGGGGAGGGCCTCACACCACAAGAAGCAGGCAGACCCTGAAGGAACTGCGGGGCCATGCAGGACCCACACATGAGCAGGATTATCGTGCAGGACTGCAGCCTGTGGGAAGGGGTACAGGTTGGGGGTTGACCTGCTGGAAAGCAGTATTGCAGAAAGGGACCTGGAGGTTCTGGTCAAAACCAGGTTGACCATGTGTCAACAATATGCTTTTGTGGCCAAAGAACACCTGTGGTATCCTGGGGTGCATTAGGAAAAGTGTGACAAGCAAGTTGAGGGAGGTTATCCTCCCCCTCTATTGTGCCCTGGTGAGGCCACACCTGGAGTACTGTGTCCAGTTCTGGGCTCCCCAGTTTAAGGACAAGGAATTACTGGAGGCAGCCCAGTGTAGAGCTACGAAGATGATGAGGGGCACAAAGCACCTTTCTTATGAGGACAGACTGAGAGAGCTGGGTCTGTTCAGCATGGAGAAGAGAAGGATGAGAGGTGATCCCATCAATGTTCATAAATATCTCCAGGGTGGGTGTCAAGAGGGTGGGACCATACTCCTTTCAGTGGTGCCCAACGATAGGATGAGGGGCAACGGGCACAGACTGAAGCACAGGAGGTTCCATCTGAATATGAGGAGAAACTTCTTTGCTTTGAGGGTGTTAGAGCACTGATGAGGCTGCCCAGAGAGGTTGTGGAGTCTCCTTCTCTGGAGACATTCCAACCCCACCTGGACACATCCCTGTGTGATCTGCTCTGGGTGAACCTGCTTTAGCAGGTGGGTTGGACTGGATGATCTCCAGATGTCCCTTCCAACCCAAACCACTCTGTTTCTGTGATTCCATGAAGGACCCATGCTTGGGCAGTTCATGAAGGACTGCAGTCTGGGAAAGATCCAAACTGGAGCAGGGGGAAGGTGGGGGAAGGAAAGACCAGGAGGGAGGACCTATCATGGACTGATCACAAACCCTTGTTCCCCATCTCCCTGCATCACTTGTGGGGAGAGAATTTGGGATTGAAGGAATGAAGCTGAGTCTGGGAAAGCAGGGAGGAATGACCTTTTTTTAATATTTGTCTTTTTGTTTCCCGATACCAAATCAGTAATTAAATATGTATTTTAATTGGCCAGAAATTAAGCTAATTTTCCCCAAATCAAGTCTGGTCTGCCCACGAAGGTAACTGGTAAATGATCTCCTTGTCTTCATCTCCACCCACAAGCCTTCTCATTCCTGTTCCTCCCTTTTTCTCCCGTGTTGTGCTGCAGGGGGAGTGAGTGACCAGGTGGGAGTTTGGCTGTTAGCCAAGGCTAACCCACCGCACGCTCCTTTATATGAACCATCAAGAAACAAAGGCATTACTTCAAGAAAAAAAATCACGTCAAGGGAGTAACTAAAATCATAATGAATATTACCAAGTAATAGAGCAGCCAAAAATTATTACTAATTTTTAAACTTGTAAAGTGGTAATAAATCTGAAAGTGATTTCCCACAGCTTTAAATTAATCTGATAGGATCTTCTCTGTCTCGTAGGAATTTATGCTAATGTTGGTTTGTGGTTCGATTATCCAGGAAGTGGCTTTAAGAGAAAAATCAATTTCCTGAAATTCAGTCATAGATTTTCTTCACAGCTCTGATGTAAAAAAATCTGGTTTAATATAAGTGAATAAACCTTTTGTAATAGTCTTTAAAAAATGTTTAGAAAATAATTGAAGAGTAATTCTTTACACATCTCTTAATAATTTATTTTTCACCAAACTTAGAATGCTTCTTTTGTGCCATTGCCAAAATTTTATATTTTGCCTTAGAACAAATAAGCCAAATTCAGGGGGATTTGCATGCATGTAAGACTTCATGGAAATCAAGGAATGTTTTGCACAGTATCATGGTTTAACCCCAGACAGCAACTAAGCACCATGCAGTTGCTCGCTCACTCACTCCCCCATGGTGGGGTGGAGGAGAGAATCAGGAGGGTAAAAGTGAGAAAACTCGTGGGTTGAGATAAAGACAGTTCAATAAGTAAAGCAAAAGTGACACACACAAGCAAAGCAAAACAAGGAATTCATTCACTGCTTGCATCAGCAGGGAGGTGTTCAGTCACCATCAGGAAAGCTGGGCTCCATCACACCTAAGGATTACTTGGAAAGACAGACACCGTAACTTAGAATGCCCATTCCCCTTTTTTCTTCTTCCACCAAAATTTATACTGAGCGTGACATCATTTGGTACGCGATATCCATTTGACCAGTTGAGGTCAGCTGAGCCAGCTGTGTCCCCTCCCAGCTTCTTATGTACCTGGAAAGGCATGAGAAACTGAAAAGTCCTTGACTAAAACAAAAACAAAACCAAAATCCTTTATTACTTTGCCACAAATAAAACATCAGGGGAATAACCACACATTCTCATTCTAAATACAAAACATAGCCCTATACAGGCAGGAAGAAAATCAATATTATCCCAGCCAAAACCAGAACACACAGCTAAAAAGTGAGCAACAATTCAAAAACCAGGTCCTTGTTTCAGCCTTACAGATAATGCATTGAAGAAGGTATCATTTTATTTTTTTTATTTTATTATTTATTATTTTATTTATTTATTTTTTTATTTTTTTATTCAGACACATGATAATCTGGGGCTAGCATCTGTGTTTAAAAGTCTTTCTTGATCACACATGTGAAAAATTAGGCTTTCATCATCCATGTGAGAGGAACACATTCCATTTTTTATTTTTCTGATGTTGTCTCAAGAGCAAGAAGGCATAGGTAATTGTTTGTGTAGAATTCTTTGCTTTATCCAGCAATAACTCCAGCGCTATAAATGGAGTCCAGGTCTCCTGACTGGAAGCACAGAAATCCAGGAGACATTACTGGGAGATGAACTCTGTCCTAGGTGCCTAACATTTGTATTTATTAAGACAGACTCTGCTGTGTATTGTAAATATAAAGTAGCTTATTGACTATTATTGTGAACTAATGCTCTTGGGTGTGGAAATGCAAGAAAAGGCTGTATGATGTTGTGGAACATAAGAGAAAATAAAAAATGTATTTTTTGTGGGTTTATTACAGCTTTTGAGGTTCATGTGAGTCCCAGGGAACTCATGTTAAGCAAAGGAGAAATTCCTGAGTATCCTTCCTATTGAAACCATTATGTTCCTTTCAGCCATAATTCTGGTAATGTTCTTTCTACATCACAAAGGGAGATGAAAGGACATTTTAACAAAAGGATGACCCTCTCAGTAAAAGTGTCTGTTTTCCCCATGCACAGCATGTAACACCTGCTGTATCCCTATAAAATAAATGACTGATTCTGAATCACTTTATATGGGAGAGTTACCTAGGGAACAGAATCGTGTACCAGCTGTGTCACAGCCACCACTCAACAATTAGCTGAACTGGTCCTCAAGCAGAAACAATATCACTTTATCTCACAGGTCAGAGATTTTAGGTCAAAAGAACACATCTCTGTATTTAATTCTGTAATTTTAGGTCAGTCCATAAAAAGCTGCAAAGGGACTTATGAGAAAAACAAAGAGAAAATCTCATTCTGTAGCACATATATTTAATAAACTGAAACTGACAAAAATTAAGCATTGTACTTGTTCACTTTAAAGTGTATTTTACTTTCAATACTGATGAAACAGACTTTCACATAAAATGTTAGCCAGCTACTAGATGAATTGTGTAATAAAGCACAATCTTATTCTTAAAACATAACAAGATAAAGGCAAGAGGCTTGCTTAGCTCTTGAGTATTCTGTATTTTGTAATTCTAATTAATGAAAATGCTAATTACATATAATTTAGGATCTTTCATTAGTGAAGCCAGTATTGCTGAGACAGCAGTGACTTTATGACAGTGGTGACTTTACATGATATTTGCTGCATTGACCTCAGACTTCCAAAAGCACTGTGGTTTTGCTGATTTACTCATTAAATGAGCCTGAATGGTGAGACATCAGGTCACTAGTAAGGACTTCAGTTTTTCTGAAGGTGTACAGGTCTCATTCTTTGAGATTAAACCTTCCCTCATTAAGCTTGATGGCCTGGTATGACTGCAGAATAGGAGTGCAGGGGGTACAGTTGCAATGATTTTTTCCTGCTCCTACCCATTACTTGTCACTCTTTCACACAGCAGGGCAGCAGTGACAGAAGCAACCACTTGAATTTTTCAAGATGAAACAAAAAAAAAAGCAAAGCAATCTCATGACAGCCCTAATGGTAATATCACCCATTCAATTATGAGTAACAAATTGCAGCAAAGTTCAGTCTGGACTCCTGGCCTGAGATTATTGTTTGAAAGAGTTTTCCACACTTACATGAAATAGCAGGAAGGTTTATGCTAGAAGGTGGTGGTCTTGTAGAGTCTCCTGATCCAAGCAGACCTCAGATGGTAACTCTCATTCTTAATCACTTTTGTAGCCTGTCCTCCGCACCGCTATTTTTTTGCAGACGACAAAATGGATCAATAAAGGTGATGCAACACAAAGCGGAGTGGAGTGGTTCAAAACCCCAGAGTGTGAATAAGAAAATAGGTAGCCAGCTAGTTTTAGTCATTCAACAGTCTTGTTGATAGAAGAATGGAGTGTATGAAAAACCTCCTAATCAGTGCCCTTCCAGCAGTCTTCTAACAGGTGCATGACAGCTACCCATGGGGAGCAGGACTTCTTTCCTCTCTAGTTCCCGCTCTCCGATTTCAAGCGATGGTTTGGGGATGTGCAGTCACTGTCAGAGGTCACACTCTTCTTTAAGATCAGCACTGCTAGTTCAGTGTGGTGCAGACACAATTTTGTCTGAAAGTGTGGATTATCTTAAATGAGGAAACTAGTCACCTGAGGCATTTTATACTGTTCTTTTGGGTTTCTGGAGGGGACATATCAAAAGAAACTTTTCCATGTGGAAAGGAAACAATAATTTGTTGTTCATTTAAAATGAGGGTATTATCAAAATGTGATAATGTTTTTAATAGTGAGCTGCAGAGCAGAATTGCAGTAATGTTTATCAGATGTAATTATTAGTACTAACCTCTGTCTTCCTAAATATATCTGATTTTGCATGTTTAGGTGCTTAAGAAACATTCACACATAAGATGGTATCCACGGTCTGTTGATTGAGATAAAGTATTGCCAAATATTGCATGTTATTTATAGTGAAGGAAGCAAATCATCTATTACTAGAGAAATAATTTGCCACTAAAAAGCTACAACAAAGCTAAGTACTAGTCAAGGCTGTAAGGAGTGGGTTAGGAATGATTGTGACTCACAGTAGCAAATGTTAGATTAAAGTATTCCTCTTAATGAAGGCTTTTTCTGTATTTACTGCAAAGAAAAACACTCCAGTTAAGACAAACACACAACTTTTGTGTTATTCTAACCTGAAAGAGTTAATATTGCTTTAAAAATCCTGAACATTTTGAAGTATCTGACAGAGATGAAAGAAGTAACATGTAGAGGTAAATTTTTATCTTTGATGACCTGTCATGAAATGTATTGAGTACCAGCTGCTGTGAATTTAATTTCAAAGTTGTTTTTGACAGCATGTTCCAATTATATCCTTATTGAAAGGCTAGATTTTTGGTAGATTGACAAGTTTCCTTTTTATTTTTACCTCCTAATGAGCAAAACAATCTGTTACAGTATATTGATCCAGCTTATTTATTTCTGGATATTTAAAATACGGTCTGTTGTCCTCCTCGGATAGTTTTACCACCTGCAATACAGCAATAAATATACTTGCATTTTCAAAAATGGGAGGGGGGGGTGCTTTGAAGGAATTATTGCTTTTTCTGTGAGAAGATACTATTTAAAACAAGACCTATGTGCTTGTTTTAGTTAGAGGGAGGTTTATTGTGTTTGAATATGCATTGACTAGACACTTCACCTAGACACACCACGAGTCATCAGCACCCTCAGGAAACACAATAGACCATATAGTCTGCTTAAATGTCATGGATTATGACTAATATTTAGATACCATCAATATCTGTTGGCCTGGTTCTGAGCAGCATGTGAGGACCTGATTCAGAATATTGCTGTCGAAGAGTCATCCCTATGACAGTGAACAGAATATATGCAGAGCATGGGAGCAACAAAGGTAGCCACTGCATCCGTTCAGTTTCAAGACGGATGCCACCAACAGAAGAGAACTTCTCAGAGTGTAGCAAAAAGAGGGGAGACAACAGCAAAAAGTAGCAGCAGAAATTTTGATTGGGGTAAAGAGATCTTTACAAAAAGCAGGTTTAAAAACTCCCCAGAGAGGTGGTAGAACCACTGTCCTTGAAAATTTTTAAAGCTGCCCAGGACAAGGCCTTGGCCAACCTGATCTAGTTTTGTAGTTAGTTCTGCTTGAATCAGGTGACTCTAGAAGACCAGCTTCCAGCCTAAATCCTCTCTCAGTCTATTGTTTTTTTAAAAAGAAACTATCAATGAAATAATCCACTCTCCCAGGCAGCATAGCATTCTGAACATGACATTGGAAATCCAGAATGCATGCCACTTGCTGGAAACAACGCCAGAAAGGCCAGAAAGGAGCTAGCATGGCTGAACAGTGGTGTAGAAGAGACAAGCAAAAGCAAGGTCTAACACAACTGTAGAAAAACTACTTATCACCAATTTATTATTTCTGTACCATTTCCAGCTTAGCACAGGGAGTATCAAGAAATTGTACCATGAATCCAATTCAGGTATTTTAAATTGTTCTAAAATTTAAGATAGGAATGCTGCAACTGAACTGGTAGAAAAACTCACAGAATAAAAGCTCATAAGATTAAAAGAAGGATGTAGTCCTGACATAATGAATTAAAAATGTGCCAGACTGTGATTAATGGATATAAGCGATGGAGTGCAGCTGATCTGGATAACTCAGAATGAGGTTTCTGTCTCAATTGTGTTGATGTTAATTACTTTATATTTTCATTTAACTTGCTTTTGTGTTAATTTAATAGTGGCACAGGATATTAATGCTATTGCAGCTAAAGTAGTCTCCTAATCGGCTGAATTAGATTATGGCCATAATGTGAATTTCCACCCATGTGAGCATTTGAATTTCTATTCTGTGGAACTCTTAAAAGTAGATTTCAGAAATACACCTGTAGCTTTTCATATAACACATGACTATGTGCACATGCACAAGGAACTTCACTAATACTCCAACACCACATTAATTAACGTACTTGTCAGGAAATATTTCTACAGTAATTGTGTCCTTGGTTGTTTATATTGTAGTCTGCATGTTAAAAAGGCAATCACTCAACCTGCTTTTCTTGTAAGCTTGTTAATAGAGTATTTACTTTAGATTTTCAAAGATCAAAATATGGACAGAGTAATGCAATCAGTCTGTTAAAGTAGCAAAGACTCTTGGGAAACCAGGAAGATCAAAACTTTTCAAATAAATAAAATTCTGTGTGTGTGGTAAAAACACATTTTTATTTATTCTGATGAGATAACAGTCAAGATAATGTGCATTCAAACTTTAGTAGTATATAGCATAGGTTAATTTTCTGTATGCTCATGTAATGAGACAGACAATCAGAAAAGCATAAGAAATTAACCATGTGCTTTGATGCTGGGAAATGCTGAATACATCCAGCTCCCATCTAAGTTTAGGATGGTTGGTCAGAGGTTCAAAACTTTTTTACTGTGAACAAGAGGATAACAACATTCAAGTTGATACAAGAAAAAAAGTAGTATAGCTTCATCTAACCTCAACTGTTAAAAATATATGAACTGTTACTCATATGTTCAAAAATTATTGGAAATGGATAAAACAGATAGTATCATTGCCAAATAAATTAAAAACATTTTTTTTAATAAAAACCTTGGTATGCCTAAATATTTCTGACAGAAGCTTATGGTTGTTCAGCTCTAAATAGTATATAGTAACTTCTCTGAATATTATACATGGTTCTACCATCAGCTACCCATCCTCTATTTACAGTTTTCATCATTCAAAGATTAACAGAGTAATCCCAGATTATATTTCCGTTTTAATTATTCATTATTATATTATAATTGTCTTCATTTTTCTTTTTGAGAGAAAAATTATTAGTGTTACGAAGCTCAGGTATTTTTGCTTCCTAAAACATAATTCTGTTATTTTTGAAGAATCAGAGTGCATGTAGACCCCTGTAAGAGGAGATGGGATATTGATTATTATGGAGTTCATTGCTTGAATAGAGTGCACTAAAAATTAATTTGGCTAATTGAAGATAGTGCTAAAAAGTAGTTAAATTACCCTAGGCTCCTTCCACAAAAAAAAAAAAAAGCTCTAGTTATGTACTTGTTCAAATCCTGTCAGAGTTAAAACAAAACAGGTCAGTCAATACTACCAATACTATATCTCATTACTAGAAAGGTTTTCTGAACTGCAATCTAAATTTCTCTTCTTTTAATTACATCTTCTTTGTCCTTCTTAATGCTTCTCTTTTTTTGTGTGTGTTATTGTGTTTCAGCTACTTGCAGAATAAAGTCATGGCTTTTAGGTAAGATGTATGGGCTGTTACTGTTTTATTTTGTCATCTGTCTTTCCAGAAGTGAGATTATTTTCACTTCTCCACTTTCAAATCTCTCCAGGATGTCAACACTTGGTAACAAGAACAGGCAAACAAAATAGCACATAGAGAATTGTGTTGCTTAATAATCACTTAAATAGTGACTATTCTTTTCCTGTTGTGCGATGTAGTTCCTCTTCATGTGCCAAACCAATCTTGGCACAATCCATTGCATGCTTTCCAGTTTGTTATAATTCCTCAGCCTCTTACAGACTTTGTATTGCTGAAGGGAGAGGATACTTATGTCGTTCTATTAAACAGTGTTGCATAATATTGCACAAAGTTTGGATGGGAATGGACCTCCCAGCTGAACTAACTTCAAAGATAAATTGGGTTGCTCAGCTTCTGCTGGTGAGTTGGGAATATACCCAAGGATGGAGCTGGTATTACCTCTCCAAACAATCTCATCCCAGGCTAAGCTGAACTCCCTCTGCAGATTTTCTTCCACGTGTCCAGACAAAATGCTCCCTGTTGCAGTTTGTGGTTGCTGGCCTTTCTGTGAGCCCCCTGAGAAGAGTCTAGCTCCATACTCCACACCACCCCCTTATGTGGGGCAACACTGCACAAAGGCTCCCTCCTTCAGGGCTTCAGTTTAGAATAACTCTGCAGTCATGTAAACTATAGAAGATTTTTTTACCTTTTAGACTGTTAGAAGAGCACTCTGGTAACTGACTACACAGAAGCATGCACTGAGAAAAAAATGTAGGAATGTAAGATATAATTCAAATGTGATTTGGTTTGGTTTGGTTTGGTTATGTATTTTGGGAAAGTATATGAATAGTCGTCATTTTTATTTCTTTATAATATGTTCACCATTAAAATCAGCATGTACATATAGGAATCAGGAGACTACCACTTTAGCCACTTTACTTTTTGTAGTATTACTATGTGTTGCAAA
The DNA here is from genome assembly GCF_964273445.1 of Streptopelia decaocto. NCBI lineage: Eukaryota > Metazoa > Chordata > Aves > Columbiformes > Columbidae > Streptopelia > Streptopelia decaocto. The sequence continues at coordinate 74,262,138 of NC_138655.1, forward strand.
CTGGTGTTGTTGTACAGCTTTGAAAGCTTCCTATCCTTTTTCTTTAGTTGTCACCAATTTCCCGCTCCTCCAAGCCTCCTCGGTCTCATGAATTTTTGGATATACACCTTAAAATAAGATAACTGAATTGTTCTTTATCCCATGAATAAACTAATGGCAAGTGAAATGCTTTTTTAGAAAAAACTTTTTCTAGAAAAAAAAACTTGTTCTAAAGCCCAGTGCTATCCTGAGATCAGATTATAATAGCCCTGATGGATTACCTTCCTTTCCATGAGAAGAAGCATCAGTGTTCTCCCCTCATGGAAGGAAAAAAACTCTGCTAACAAGAAACTGCAAATCAGGGCTGACCTTTGTGAAAGACTGAATTTTTCCACACAAAACTGGCATCATCTCCAGACAAAAATCGTGTGACCCCGAGAGGACTACAGGAGCTGGTAGTATTTCTGCTTTTCCTTTTCTACTTTGCATAACTTTGTTTATTGAGCCACTCCAAACAGATTTTGTTTATAGCTTGCCAATATGACCAAGCGAAGTTCTTACTAGATGTCTTACACACTACCGGATGTTGGTTGGAGTCTTGACAGTCTATATCAAATGTTTATGTTGCTATACACCAGTTTAGAAATGAAAGCTTAAGTGAGCAGACTCTATTGCTCTGAACATTTTGTATATGTAGCACACCAAACCAAACATTTCATTTAATGACTGTCATGGTTTAGCTCCAGCCAGCAACTGGGACCACACATCTGCTCACTCACTCTTCCCCTCCCCACTGGGATGGGGAGCAAACTTAGGGGGAAGGGGGGATGGAGGGGGGAACAAATGTAAAACTCTTGGGTTGGGTTAAAAGCAGTAACCCCTAACAATAATAACAATAAAAGAATATACAAAGCAAGTGATACATGTGATCACTCGCCACCTGGAAAATGATGTCCAGCCTGCTCCCAAGCAGCAATGCCTTCCCCTGGCCAGATTCCCCAGTTCATACCAAGCATGATGTCATATGGTGTGGAATATGCCTTTGGGCCACCTGTCCTGGCTGTGTTTCCTCCCAGCTTCCTATGAAAATTGACTCTATCCTACCTGAACCCAAGACAGTGACAAAATTGGTAAGAGGAATTTATAGAGAACAGTGGTTCATGAAGCTGTATTGCAACTGACACTGCAGCAGAGGAGAGGCAAAATACCTACAATTATTCAGGTTTTTTTTAGTATGCTTCACTTCGTGTGTTTCATCTGACAGGTCCTTAATTCCTTAGCACCACTTCTGGTAGAGCGCAGGGAAAAATAGCCATCTGCAGGGGTAACTTGGAAAGGACTCATGGGGTGCCAAAATGTGAATAGCAGTTGTTTGTGAACAGCCACAGTGCCTCATTTTAGTTTTTATTCACCATTCAGTCAGGTAGCGTCCTTTAAAAGTTTTGTTTAAATAGGTAACTCTCATTTGGGGACAGATTATAAGAGTGTTCTCGAAACATCTGCTATCTGCTACTATCCTTATTGGCTCTTTATTTATAACATCAAGTACCATCCTTCCTCAGTCTCCCAAAAGTGAAAATGGGCAAAGGAGAAAGAGTCTGAGGAGAAAAAAAAACACAAATCAAACCAAAATAAAAAAAAAAAAAAACCACAACCTAGCATGAGGGATAGGAAATGAAATCAAAGGAAGGAAGAGAAAGTCCAAAAAGTAAAGCTGGAGGGAGGGCAGGGGAGTAGAACACCCTTATCCTAAAATCTGTTATTCTCTTGAGTTGGTTTTAACATTGTTTATTGAGCTTGCCATGTGTTTGTAGACACTGACAAGCACTTCTGCCAACTCTAGCGCAACACTACTAAAGATATTTCTTCCTTGTTCCCACTAAATCGTAATGTTAATGAATCAAAGAGAAATAGATAGTTGACTTCACAGATTCAAAGCACTGTACAAACTCTAGTTAATACATTTTCGAAACATCTGCACAAATGGGATACTGGTTAACTGTGCCTGCTTCTGAAACGAGAACTGCTAATATTTTTCTAGGTTGCAGATAAAGTGAAAAGAGGCAGAGAGTCCGTCATTCCCAGCAGGTGTTTTACCTGTTCAGAGCTCTACCGGTTGCACTCCACGTGCACGCTCATTGTGCTTTCTTGGGACCAGAGCCCACTCATTATCCTGCTTTCAGTAGTTCTGGTGTCTTGCCCACACAGCCTTTCTTCTGGCCCTCTCAGTCTCTTTCTGGATTGCCCCATTCTCTTTAATGTTGATTTGTTGTGGCAGCTTTGGGGATGGATAGTATAATAGGTACAACAATGGAGAGTAGAGAGATTGACTGTTCTGATTCACTGAGCTGCCACAGCAGGAGATAAGCATTTACCTAGTTCTGCTGTGCTACAAATAGGAACATGTTTCAGACAAGCGATTTCAGTAATTAAATCGAACTTCTTATCTCTCTAAAAACAATACCCAAAGGGTTTCCCCATGAAAAACCTAATAATGGTTTTACTACTTTCCTTCTGGCAGCAGCTTACTGTGTGTCGGTAATTCTCTTCTCTCACAATGTACTGCAAGACAGAAGAATTCACCAAATGCACAGGGATGATGTGCAGCGATGTCCCATAGACATGAAGAGTGCAAGGGTTCTTGGCAGTGCTATGGACAGCTGAGGAGTGCATCCAGCTGAGCATTGGTGCAGTGTTGCTTTTGGGAGAATCTACATCTGCATCCAGAGATCTCATTTTAGCTAATATAAAATCTCTACCTCTGTGGACCTGTCAAGTGGGAGAATTTAATTACACTGAGATGAACTGCAATTATTAAGTTCTCTAGTGGGGAGCAGACACCAAATCCTGTCTGATTTAGGTAAATCTATGCATCACTCTAGAAGGCAGAGTCTGAAGTTACATGTTTCCCCATTTCTTCTGCCAACACATTCTAAATAGACTAATGTATTCTGCTCATTGATACTAGCAATACTGAATTTGTTTAGCTATGTGTTGAAGTCTTCTTAAAAATTTTAAATTACTGTTTGTCTGGTCCTTTTCACTAAAGCTTCTATGACAGAAAATGGATTTTTTTTGTCAAGACAAAAATGATTCATGAAAAATACCTAGAGGAAAATTATAACCATTGTTGTTTTCGTTGTTTTATCTTGTGCTGTTGTTTTTGTAACAGGAAAGTTCAAGAAATGTTGAGGAGATAGCTTCATTTTCCAACATAAAACATTTTATTCATAAAGTTAGAGCTTTCTCTCTGATGGAAGATACAACTTTTTTCTGTTTCCCATATGTATTTCTTTTATCTGTTGGATGCTTTCTCCTGGACTTCTAAATTGTTTCATAGTTCAAAGGAAGGAGACAGGCAATAAAGGTCCATTTCAATGGTAATAAAAATAGCATCTAATATGGAACAACATATTACAAGTCAAGACATCTGTTCACATTATTATGAGAGTCTCAGTCCAATTACATTCACTATAAATTATGGAAGAACAATTGCAATAAAAATGTGCACATAATTGTTTCTGAGCTTTAGGCTAAATTGAAGATTAGGTTTTTGTGTATTCTGAATTCTGAAAGAATTTTCTGAGATATCACAATCCAGACTTACTGCAACAACATACAAGAGAAATAATATTCAAAAGCGGGTTAAACACAACTTAGCCAATATATTTAAACCTTGTTTGGAAAAATGTAGTAAATAAATCTAAATAAAACTACCACATCACATTGCCCTAGATAGATATATTCCCTTCACCTTCCCTGACATGTTTATCGATTACTTGCCTGTATGCTACAATTAAGCACATGAAGTCAAAGGAGAGGAATCCTGCTCTCTGTTTTTCCTGTGTTAGGATTTCATATCTCACATGGTCTTTCTTGATTGTTGATAGGAAGCCGCAAGCTGGAAATGAAAGACAAGGGTTTTGCATCTTGATTTACGGCTGGGATAAAATGACTGAGATGAACCTGGAAGACACTTGAAGCCTCTATGAATAAAGCAACAAAATGGGAAGAGCAGTGGTTAGACTGCAAGATAGGACATAGGTGAGAAACAGCAGCTCATGCTTTGGTTAACCCTAAGCACAGTACCTGGACTTCAGTGACCTGGTTTCCAGGAATGCTACAAAAATTTCAGACTTTCTGTAAAGAGTTGAAGTCAGTCAGGGATTGCAAACTTGGGTGTATTAGGATAGGTTAGCTAGTATTTCTTTGTGGTTTTTTTATGTCCAACATTTTGTCAGCTTGAACTGGTTATTTCCTTAATTCAGTGTTACAGGTACAGTGAGTGTTTTCCTTTTCTCATGCAGTAACTAAAAGCTAAACTGATAAACCAAATCCACCTAGCTGATGTGAGACTAAATGCTCTAGTGGTTCATAATTCTAAGATGAAAACAACTGTTAATAAATAAATAAATAAAGAAAACATCACAAAAGTCATATCATTCTTCCAATTTAGTACCAGAATCACCTACCTGGGTATGGCCTTTCAAACTAATCTTATTTTCTTCTCCTTTATATAACTTTGCTGGTGAAGAGCCAATGCTGAGACAAATAGGAAGATGGAACTACTAAAGTATCCAGAAATATTTCATAAACATATCCATGGAATACAGTTGTTTGCCATAACGGTTATCTTCAACTATGGTGTCTACCTGAACTTTTTTTCTTACCTTTTGTCTTGCCAAATTTTTCCACTTATTCCTTTTTAACCTGGAAAACCAAGCAATTTTAGTCCACCTTTCTAGTCCTAAGATCTATTGTAGTAATCACTGCTTATCATTTGCAATGATTTGTTGGTTTTGTTTCTTTTTTTGGCCTTATGTACTTTGGTCCTCTCTGGCTCTCTGTGTGTGTCATTCTTTCCAAAGTGCTGATACCCTGTCTCTCAGAACTCATTAGCTTTCTCCTTGGCTACCGATCTAGTCTGGTTTTCTTTACATGTCCCGGTCTCTGAGCTCCTGTTACAACATATTTGCCTTTGTGATGGGGTATCACATTGGCCAGAACCGCTTGTTCCTTTCCTAAAATAAACCTACCAAAAATTTCCAAAGACCTTTCTGTCACAAAAGTTAGATCTTGCTAAAACACAAAATGGAATTTAAAAGTTTTGCCTGCAGTGAAATTTCAGCTTTTTTTGGGTGAGATAATCCAGAACAACTGTAAACAACTTTTGTAAACTACTCTCCCCCTGCTGGTTGTCCGGGTAAAGTTATGCCAGAAACTACAGCTGTAGCAAACGGTGCCTCTGGGTCCCTAGGAAAACCTGATCTGCCAGACTTCTCCTGTCACTCCCTGGCTCTGCCCACCCCTACTTGAGCCCCAGGACATTTCAGATAGATATCCCGTCATCCTGCTTCAGCCTTTTCAACACCAGAGAAGCACCCACAGAGCAAACAGGGAGCCGCAAGGCATCGATATTGACCACCACGGCCTGCTTTCCCTGACATTAAACTCTCCTGTGGGCAAGGACTGTATTTTTCCATATGCTTGATGAAGGGCCTCAGGCATGTTATTCAGAGGAGACAATTTTACACCTAAAAGATGGGAGAGGGCTCGCCAGCTGCTTCCAGGCTCCAGCCTCAGGGGGACAGTGAGATTTGGCTGCTGCCCCTGAGCCATGCCAGGGACTGTGCTGATGGTTAATGGAACAGGTGACTACGGGCCAGCGCTTGAGTGCGTGCATGGGCTCTGGTTTATTTGCAGATGTAGAGGTAGCAAGAGACTCATGCTGGTAATAACAATATAAAAAATATGTAACGGTGTCTTTAATTTGCAGCTCTGCCTATGCCAGGAAATTAAACAGCAGCAGAGCACAGGCCTGAGCAAAAGCAAATGGCAGCAAAGCTCACAGTGGATACATGCCTTGTGGAGAGTAACAAGCCTCTGTGGGACAAAGAAAGGAAGAATATTGTAGCTGTCTATCTCTATCACAGGCAGACCTCAACAAATTTCCCTTGGAAGTTGTGTTGTTTAATGATATAAACCACAGACAGGTTATTAATAAGCAAATCACTGAGAAATCTGGGCTGCCTGCTCTGGGCTGGGAGTGCTCATATAGCTTGAGAGCAGGGCTGCAATCACACTTACCTGCTGATGTGGCCTGCAATGCAATCAGGGGCTTATCAGCCCCCCACCCTGACTGGCACCTGGCTGGCGTGCTGGTGGGGTGTAAACCTGGGCTGCTTTTTTTGTGGTGTCTTCCAGGGTTTCACCACGAAGTCAGAATACAGCGTACACAGAGAGGAATTTGAAACTGCTGCGAACTTTGGATCGTGGAAGGGACCAGTACAGAGAGTGGACTGATGTGCTGGAAATGTGTGCAGAGGCTAGCTCAATGCTCACTGCTCCTTCAGGAAAGGAAAACAGAACAAAATATCAACAAACAAACAAACAAGGTCCAGGCATCTATAAAACTATTTTTCTGGCTCAAAGCAAAAATGTCATGTCTTGAGAAAGAGAGACCATTCTAAGCAATTCTCAGACAAGTTAACTCATGAAATGAGCTACGTGCATGTCTGGATTATTACTTTTGGGAAGGTGTGACAGAAATATCTAGACTTTTGTTTGATCTTGTTTTGTGGCTATGATCTTGTAAAAATAAGTGATAGGACCTCCTGGTGGAAATAGGAGATTTTTCCTTCCCTGGGGATGAATTAAGCTTTTAACATGGCTTGCAAAATGCAAGGTATGTCTGTACTCTCAGGCTGCACCTACGCCAATTTCAAAGGCCAGCACACGCCCATTCTGGGCAAGGAGTGTGTCAGAGTCTAGTCCAGAAAGCAGAGCACCCAGCTCTCCTTGGGTCTCAGGAACACACCTCTCCTCCGCTTCAGTGGGAATACATTATCTCATGCCGGCATACTGTGCATCAACACCCATGCCCTTCTGAAACACCCCACAGCCCCAGGATGCCTGTGTCATGCAAACCCATGAGCACACAGGTTGCTATAAGGCATCATTAGTGTCTGCTGCTACTGACAGACGGCTGTATCAGGCCCGTTATGGGAGGTGTGCCTCAGGGAGAGCCACGCTGTATGAGGGGTGCCTAGGTGCACTAGAAAGTGCATGCTGAATAGGCTTTTTTAATTGATTCATAGAGTCATACAGCTGTTGAGGCTGGAAGGGATCCATGGAGGTCACCTAGTCCAGCTTCCCCCACTCAGGCTGAACTCAGGCTGCTCAGGTTGCCCAGAGCCTTCCCCAGTCAGGTTTTGAACCCATCCAAGAATACAGACTCTACAATCTCTCTGGGAAACCTGTTTGAGTGTGTTTGGCCATCTTCACAGAAGAAAAGCTTTTCTCACATTTTAGTGGAATTCCCTGTATTTCCGTTTGTGCCCATTGTATTTTATCTTGTTACTGGATGCCACTGAGGAAAGCAGGTCTTCTTTACCCCATCCCATCAGTACTCATACATACTGATAAGATCTTCCTAAGCCTTTTCTACTCCAGGCTGCACAGCCCCAGCTCTCTCAGCCTTTCCTCATGCTGTAGGTGCTCCAGTCCCTCCATCATCTTTGTGGTCTTGTGCTGGACTCTCTCCAGTAAGTCCATATCTTTTTTGTACTGGGGAGCCCAGCACTGGACACAGCAGTCCAGATGTGTCCCCCAGTGCTGAGTAGAGGGGAAGGATCATTTTCCTCGAACAGCTGGTGACACTATCCCTAATGCAGCCCAGGGTGATGTTGGCCTTAGCAAGCCCCAGCTCCTCCATATTGGGACAAATTTAAGCTCTCCTGAACTATAGGTATTCATCAAGCTTTCACTTTGTTTAACGTTTTGAAGGCAGAGGTTTATCCATTCTTAGCAATGCTCTTTCTGCAGCCTGCTTTACTCATTGAAAATTCCTTACAAGTTCCACTTACCAATAGGAAGAGTATTTTTCATATAAGGGCTGTAAACAGCATATGATATGATCGTTTTTAGAGCAACACACCCCACCTCCCAGGAAAACATTTTAGCTGACAGCTAAACTTACTTTACATTTTCAGCTCTCAATTATGGCAGTTGTAAATCTGTATATTATTAATTATTGTGCCATACAAAGCAGTCAAAATATCAATTTGGCAAAAGCAGCCTTATAAAATACGCAGAATATGCAGATACTTTAGTAATTATTACTAAGGAAGTCCCCTTCTCATTAACAGTTTTTTTCTTATTATCATTATTGTAATGGTAAAATTAACTTGTGCAATACTTTATTTTACTGTTGCACTTCTCTTGAGTATTCCTAATGATACAATCAGATGTGTGCAGTTTAGCCACTGAAACATTTTATATGACATATCTTACAATGAGAAGTAGAATCATGACAAATTTTTGAGGCATCTTGACCTACAAAACATACTGTGCACATTCCATTCCTGAGTTACAGAAGCAAATTTAATAGTGTGTTAGCGCACAAAAGACAAAAATGAAGGAAAGTGAAAACTGTGGAGAATCAAAAGATACCAGGAAACAAAACCCACTAAATGATTATTTCCTTTTTTTGTTTGTTTAGGGGTTGGTTGGTTGGTTGGTTTGTTTGGGGGGGGTTGTTTGTGGTTTTGTTTGTTTATGTCTGATTTGTTGCTGTTGTTTGTTTTGTCTAGGTGTTGCAGTCCATTTAAGCTAGTTAGAGTTTCACACTAATCTGGACAATGGATGTAGAATCACATGGCTTTGTCCTTTTGGGTATGTCTGCACTACCAAGAAGAAATACTAACACATCCATATTAGTTGTAAACAAGCCAAATCAGCTACAAAATCAAGTCAGATAGCTGGATAAATTCATACAAGAGAACTCTTGAAATTGCTGTAGGGACCTGCTGCTGACACCTGATTCAGTCGGTTTACATTTGCATTTGGTCTGAGTGCAGACAAGTGCTGGGAGCAGGGGAGGTGGTTTTATATTAGGTTATAAAAGTAACAAGCATTTGGACATATTAGACATGGTTCCAACTCAGTGCATCCTAATACAGAAAAAGTCATATATTTCACTCTTGCCCTGGGATCAAAAACCTGTATTACACTCTGTTTGGAGAGTTGGCTTCAGGATAGAAAAAACAGTACATGCCAAATCTCTTTATGGGGCTCAGCTCTTTTTTTTTTTTTTTTTTCTGTATTCTCTCTATTGTTCTTTTAGAGCCTTCATGTCCTTTATTTTTTCAGGTTGTCATAAGTGGTCTCCTAAGTTCTTTTTCCTTGCTATAGGATAGTGTAAAGTTGCTTTGGCACTTGCTAGTGTTGGTGCAGTCTTCAGGTTTAATTTTGAGTTTATCACTAAATGGTAGTCTAATCTGACCAACAGATCAGTTTATGAGAATGGCTGTAGCAGATAGCAGTCCTTTCTGCTCTCAGGTTTAGTAAGACTCTTTCATATAGAAAATATCTTTGCAACTACTAATATTAAAAAAAATTCGACTTTTGTTCTAATGTGCCGTGCTTCTCCATAAATGTACCAGGGTCCCTTCAGTGAAAATAAACCAAGAAAGAAATCCTGGATGGCTATAGAGAGATTTTATACAGTTTCACCCTTAGGTGAATTATTATAAGTATTATATAAATCCCCAAAATCACACAGATTATAATGAAGATGCTGGCTCATCCCCAACAATATGGAGAGTAGTGCAATATTGTGTCCTTTTCTGATTTTTATCTAGTACAGTGATGCACCTTATTTCATACAGATTGATCAAAGTCAATGCCTTGCACACAGAGATTCATTTCACCATGTTCCAGAATACCTATCCTCAACTGCATCATTATGCAAGATAATTTATGAAAAATAAATAAATGGATTGTGATCTAAGCATTGCTTCAAGTGGCAAAATTTATGTTATTCTCTTTGTCTGAAGAAACTCACTGTGTGTTGGGTGGTTACCTTTTTCCTTCTGCTTTAGCTGGCTGCTTAATTAAGGTGCTGTTTTACAATACAGAATAATGCGTATTGATTAATAGCTCTCACAAAAACTGCAAGAGTAAGATTGGCATCTGGTGGGCTTGACAGATGCACAAGCCATTTACAATGCTTTTCTGTCAGGCAATTCAGTCCCCAGAAAAGGAGACTGCATGACTAATGGGTTTTGCACCTCCTCTTCGTGTGCTCATCTGCTTTCCCATTGAAGTAATTTATTAGGCACTTATGTGAGTCACGGTTAGCACACCGAAGTCAGAGTGGCTGGTGGCAGCCATTATAATAACCATAAAACAAATAAAACAGAAATAGGGAAAGTGGGAAATGATGTCTAAGAAGCAGAGAACACCTGTTTTCCCTTTATGCTTGCACTAAATATTTGCAATGAATAGTTATAGTTATATGCAATGTTTATAGTTATATGCAGTGAATAGTCAGAATTTGATAATGTCTTTACACTCACAACTATTTTTACAAACCAACAGGGTTAGTGCATCTCTACTAAATGAAGGTTCACTATGATGAACTGAGTAGTTTATGTGACAACTTTACTTTAGTGAAGCTTTTGACATACATGCAACCATCTGATAAACAGAACAGAGAAAATATTTCTAGGTTGTCATAAGAAGCCACTTCTGTGGCCCCTAAAGATAGATCTAACCCAGCAGCAGATCAGGCTCAAAATAAACAATGTGTCTGAATTATAGTTGAGACATGAAGAAACACTTCGAACCAGGGACAGAAAATCTTTGGGAACCATCAGAAAACTGCTGCTGTCTACAACCGCCAATAGGAAACTATTTGGTTGGTTCTTTGGTACAGGTGCTGTACATTGGTTATTTCTGCTTGGTCTGTAGGTATTTGAGATGAACAAAAACACTGAGTTTCCTGTGAATAAAATCAACTAAGGAACAGGCACTTCAATTAGGAACACAGATTTGAGCTAGCTCAAGGCAAATAGTAATGATGCAATTGTAGGATTTATTCTGACAGAATCTAGAAGTAGGGTTGTCTGGGTTTTTTAGGTGCAAGGTAATGGGAGAAGTCATGAATTGCTATTAGCATCCCAAAAGCTTTATTGCTAGAAGCCCTGAAAGCTGAAGAATGCTTGCATGCATGTCATAAAAGAGGGCATAATAAATTGAATGTGTTCAGCAAGTTGTTAGATATTTTTATAAGGAAAGATTTTTGCGACTGTGACAAATAGCTAGCACTTCAACACTGAACTAATCATTAGGGAGAAGAGAAACATGAAGTTCAATAAGGAGAAGTGCAAAACACTGAATCAGCATTGTAACTGACTGCATGAATAGCAGTCTTGCTGAAAAGGACATGGAGCTAACAGGGGATGGCAGGTTGAACATAAGCCAGCAGTGTGGCCTCATTGTAAATAAGGCAGATTATGTGCTGTGCCACATTAAGATCATGGCGAGCAGACTGAGGGCAGTTATTAGCTTCCTCTACTTGGTATTATTAATTTCTGCAGAGATATGAGTCCCCAAGTTTAAAAGGGACATGGAGAAAGTGGAGGGAGTCCAGCAGAGAACAGCAAAGCTGGTCTGGGACCCATAGCATATGTGAGGAGCTGGTCTTTGTTGGTCTTCTGAAGAGGTGATCTAACATAAGCCTACAGCTGTATAAATGGCAGTCAAAAGCTGATGGGCCATGCTCTTTGCAGCAGCTAGCATTAACGTGAATGGTGATAGATTTGCATAGTAGCTTGGTGGCCCAGGGTGGACATTAGGAAAAGATATGTTCACCAGGAGCGTAGTGCAGCACCGAAACACAGAGTAGCTGGAACCTCTGGTTTTGGAGGTTTTCAAGACTTTGTCACACAAAACCATGGCTGACCTAGTCTGGCACAGCCACAGTCCTGTTTCAAGCAGGAGGTTGGAATAGAGACCCCAAGAGGTCCCTTCCAAACAACATTTTTAGTTTTAGGATGGTTTTCCTATCCAAGCCGCCCCATGTGGTCTAGTTTTAAGCATTCCAAAAGCAGGTAGGAAGACTGAAGATGTATCAGCAGCACACGAGATAAAAGTCTGCCTTAGAACTGAAGCCAAGGATTTGTAGAGATTGCTAGCAAGGGTATCAAAAGAGAGCGCAGAAGATAATTTAAAACTCTGAGACAAGGCAATGTGACACCAACAGAGCCCAAACGGAAATGAAATGTTGCGAGGTATGAGCACTCTAAGGCCCCTTTTGAAGGTTAAGAAGGTGAATTGCTATATAGCAGTACTAAAGTCAAAAGCTACATTTCTAACACCATTTGCAGAGGCGAAGTACAGTATGAAAATAAACATGGCACTTCAAGAAGAAACACCGATCGTGCAGGAAAAAAGTATCTTTCTTCCTCAAATACTGAGGAAAGTCAAGATGAAAGCCTTGAGTTGTTGCAGAGACATGCTTCAACAACCAGAAGCTCAACAAGACACATCACGTTGTTTCTCTTACAAGCTGTTGTGAAGTACTTTCCCCTTGTTGAAGGTAATAAATAAAAGAGGAATGGCAAATGATTCATCAGTTTTCTAAAGGTAAATTTGCTGTTTTAAAAGTCAGTGTAGCCATTGATTCAAAGGCAGTTTTTTTGGAAAGCTGTTTCAATAGGTTATACCTACATTACATGTGCAGAAACCACATGCAGACCATCATGCAACAGTATGTGTGCAGAAACTAATAATTTCTTGAAGGTTAGTGCTTAAATCCTAGACCAAGCACAACTGCAGAAGTGGAGGAAAGTAAGTCAAATGCTTTTGACAGTAACACAGATATTTATTTATATAAATCAACTAAGACACTATGTCTAGGTACTGAAAGAAATCTATCTACAACTATCCAAGACAAGACTGGCACAGTGTAATCTCTGGTTCACCAGTTGAGTCAATTGTCTCCTGTGTTTTTATGGTGTTTGAATAACTGAAACTGACGATTTATAGATTATATTTAAATTTTGACCTGAATTTTGTTATTTGGCTTATTAATGCATCACCATTTTAGAAAAATCATAGTAAATTAGCCTCGTTTAGGCTCAGTTAAGCAAATACTGATCTGTTTAAAATAGACGAGTCGCATGGAATGAATGTGGAGACCTTAAGTAAACTTAGACAAGAAATTTGCAAGTCAGCTGTCTCTCTGCAGGTTCTTTTCCTCTCAGCCACAACTCAAAAATAATTAATCCACTGCAGAATTAGCTCTTTCCACAAATGCAAATCTTCTTCAGCTGAACAGCACTATTGAACAGAATGAGCAGTTTTATTGGTCAAGCAATTGAGGGTCACTTCTTGGAGGAGCTTACAGAATACTTAAACTGTGAAAGTTATAGCAATTGCAAGCACAGTACGGAAAGAGATGCAAGAAAACAGGAACCTGAACTGTATATCAAGAATCCAATTTTATACTTTATGATTTTTAGCATTGTGATATCAGGTATAATCTTCTCAGCGGCTCCCTCTGTTCCACTTCCATTATTACAGATTTGAAGTTGCTAATATTTTTTGCATTTACATTTTCTCCATACTTTTCAATCATTACATTCTCTTGAAATACAAGATTGAAGACACAGGGTCTCTTAACCCAATATCTTGCACTGTTGCAGACAATGTTATAGCATAATCTTTTGAAAACTTAGTTAACAGCCTTAAGATAAATAAATAAATAAGTAAATAAATATGTTTTCTTCCTTTGCAACGTAGAAACATGGAAATTGTAAAGACAAGAACTCTTCTGGAGAAGCAGCAAAACAGCTTCTTCAGCAGCTACATCTGTACCACAAAACAACACTCAACTGATTTCAACACATATATGGATTTGTTCCATTCACCTCCTTCAAGGTTAGACCGCAAATGCAGTTAGATGTTGAATTATTTGGGGTGTGGGGCAGTAAAAGGAAGGAATAGGGATAGAGGGGAAGGAAGAGAAATCCCTACAGTGTCATGATATGAACTTTTCCTAGTTATTGGACAAGAATTACTCTAAATTTACAGACCAGAGTTTGAATCCCTGTTTCTCTAGTCTGCTATTCAAAACATAACTGTAATGTTTGAGTCCTCACAGCCTTGAATATTTTCATGCATTCAGTCTTGCCAAAGAGTGCCCAAATATTGTCAGTCTGCTTTCAGAAGACAAAGGCACGGGTAAATTTCCCAAAGTAGTTCTGCAAGTCTTATTAAAAGTATTTCGTTTCCAGTGTGGAGCCCAGGAGCATGTTTCAAATTGTCTGTGCTCCCTACAGAGAACATGCAGAGAGTTAAGGTGCATCTGAATGTGCTTCTAAACAGCCAGCTCAGACCGATAGCCTGTTGTAAATATTTGCTTCAAACTAACATGAATCGATCTCTCCGCTGGTTAGAAATGGAGCCTGGAGCTCAGATTTAAATACATAAATTGTAAACACCTTCATTTCATCAAATTAATCCTACCTGGAAGAGCTAAAGTCTGCCTAGAGTAAACTGATAGAAAATATTTGGTACATATATGACTCTTAAGTCTGAGTCTTCTCAGATACTTCTCTGGCGACTTCTAGGGGAGATCTCCATCTGCATAAGAACCTCAAGCTGGATTCTCTGTTGAAGAGGATCCTAAATCCTTCCTTTCAAAAACACAGAGTTCATGTAATTTAAAAAAAAAAAAAAAAAACCACTGAAAAATACTTCATCGTTCCTCTGGAACAGTGGAATTCATAACTCAGCAGTCAGGTTCATTCCTTCTGCAAGTGCAAGAATCAGGACTGTAGCTTCTTGTCTCCTCAGCAAGCTTCCTAATGAGTGGACCACAGGCTGTTTGGGACACGGCATCTAGGAGACAGGGACAAGGAAGAAAGGTTTGGATTCTAAGTGCCACCTCCCATCTTTGCCTTTTAGAAACGTGTGCTGTTTAAAGTGGAATTGTGGGCTGCTTGGAAGGCAGCTGGAAAAGAGCACACCAATGCACGCTCTCACGTGCCCTACTTGTCACACCGCAGACGCGCAGTCCCCTGTGACCCACGGCCATAGCCCAGCTGCTGCACACAGACCCCCCATACACACACAGAGAATGGGGAGCCCCACACCCAGGACAAGTCAGAAATGGAGTTTAAGGAGAAGACAGAACAGACTGTGCTGGTCAGGTACCAAGTATGGCTTTATCACAGAACCTAATGCACCGTAAACATTGTTATCTGAGCCACCCTGTAAAAACAAAATTATAGTGCTAGGCAGTGCATGTGTAGGTTGCCAGTGTACACTCAGTACAGAACTGGATGTGGCTGCTGTGATTGGGACATGACTGACCAGCCCCATTTCCTCAATAAAAAACATTGCATCTGCTCTAGTGGGGACAGAGGGTTTGGGGGTTTGTACATTGTGTTTTCACTATCAGGCATTAATTATGTTTAAGGTCCATAAATCCAGTCTTGTAGTTTTGAAAAAAATAAAACACTCTGTATAAACTCTGTAGCTTGTTTTTTGCTGTTCATGTAGTACTACAAAAAGACCTGTGTAGCAAGCAGGGAAATTTCAAGAACAAATCTCCTTTCTGTAAGTTTCTCTCATGTTTATCCAGATTCAAAAAATATTTTCTTGCAAGACTTATTCATGGCCAGCTCCACATCCTGAGATCCAGATTAAAATCTTCCTTAGTCATTAAGTGAATGGCAAAAATATGTGAAAAGCCCCTAAAAGCAGCTATAACATATAAAATGAATACAATACTCTACAAATATTTCATTGTGGAGAATTTATTATGCAGTTAGTTTATAGAAAATAGATTAGAAGCAAACAAACAGACAAGATTCCCCAGACTTCACAAACTGAATTTAATGGACAAGTACAGTTGCAAGAGCAACCAGATTTAAAGCATGTTATGCAGTATCCTTAGTATTTTTAGTTTACTACCCTTTAAGATGATTTCTTACAAGGACAAGTATTCAGAGCCCTCTTACTGCAGGAGAAAACAAACCATCATCTTTAGACCCTATATTGTCTAGAATAATCTTCGCCCTCCCCTTCCACAATTCTAATGCTGGAGACAGCAAAATATTCACCTACTCATGATTTGCATGTGTTTTTGGAAACTGTAGACTGACGTTCCTGTCATTATTTGACTGAATAATCAAGACTGGCCAGTGGTAGCAGTGTAGCATAAATACATAAATTTATTCTTTGTAATATGAAACATCAAAGGGAAAGTCAATTAGGAACGAATCTTTACTGAATTAAATATAATTGACTCACCTAACTTGACTTCTGGCACGTGGAAGGTGGCTCCTTCTCCACCTGCAGATCTGCAAATGCAGAACAGGTTGGGTGCCCTGGTAGCAGGCAGAAGCAGAACATCATAACTGGGGAAGCATCAGAGTTGTCCAAATGTAAACCATATACTAGCAACAGGAGGAAATGGCAAGGGATTGTGGTGGTAGGTTTCCATTTGCAGAGGACAGAAGCCCCCATCTGCCTACTTGGCTTGCTACCTAGAATAAGTAGTTGCTTGCCTGGGGCTCACATCCAAGGTGTTGCAGAGAAACAGCCAAGGCTCTTGAGCTATTACTCCCTGATACTTATCCAGGTGGGCACCAATGATACTGCCAGGGGAGACCGGGGGAGGCAAGAGTGACTTCAAGGATCTGAGACTTGAGGATCAGGAGCTACAGACTGGCCAGCCTCACTGTTCCCCTGCAAAAAGCATGGACCAAGGCCCCTTGGAACACATTTCTGGGCCCATACAGGAGATGCAGGTGATTAGGAAGAGTCAGAATGGGTTTACTAATGGTCAGTCACACCTGAACAATCCTATTGCTCTCTATGATAAAATGGCTGAATTTGTGGGCAAAGGGAGAACAGTGGATGACTTTGACCATGCTGTTAGCACTTGTCAGCCCCTTTCAATACTCTCTTCCTTCTCTTAACTGAAAGAATAAAAATGACATGTGATACTTTTCTGTAGTATTTCTGCCAGTTAGCACCTCGGTTTGCAGCAGCTTCTGACCACAATGACTTGAAGTAAAATAAGAATTTACACAAATAGTTACATGTGTCAACTTCTGGCTTTGCCATGCTGCAGTTATACAGAATGTATTCTCATACTTACTTCGATGAAAAAAACAACACAGCTTTTCATTGCATTGGCAGATCATTCTCTTGCAGAGAAGCAATAGTACACACCCAGATCTCTTGGTGGAAGTCTGCAATCCAGCAAGGGAAAGTTTTCTCCAGTCCAAAACAAGATGCTGAGTGGATATGGGCTGGCCCAGCAACTGGGGTAACACCACAAATGAGGAGAGGGAAAACACAATCAAAGTGACAAGAACAGGATGAAAAATTGAAGATATCAGAACAGCAGCTGCAGAAGAAGCTTTCTGAGCCTTTGGTTACCCAACATTAGCTGGACGTGTCTTTATAATCACCGACAACATTGCACCTGCAGGTTTGAAGCATTTGATTGAAGACTGCAGTCTGTCCTTGCTCTTTGGCTGAGTGGAGGTTCCGCTTCCTTTTGTCTTTCCTGGACTTTCCTCATCTGGGTGCCTCAAGGCATTGCGTGGAGATGTGCTGGCATCTTGAGAACCTGCTCTTTCAGGTGCCATCAACACTTACCACTCTTCTTGACCTTCACCATTGCTTTTAAGGCCTTCACTTTCCAGGCAAACCCATCTGAAGCTGTCTACTACAAATCCCTATAGGTGAAGGAGCACATTCTTCCCTGAGGATCACTGCACTCTGCCCACATACACACTCACAAGGGCTTGAACAGACTATTCCTGTTTCAGTGCAGCAGTTTCCTCCACAAGCAGCCACTGACTTGAAGGTGTTTTCTGATAGCAGTCAGACATTGAGTGTGGGCATAGAGCACAGGTACCTGCTTTCTGCATGGCAAGACCTACACTTTCTGCATGCAGAATCATTCCCTCACCTGGGGAAAAGCTCCCCAGCTGTCTGACTCCTGAAGACAACACAGGAGACACAATCACAGAACAGCCTTCTCCCCATGCTGGAAGCCCACCCACACCTTCCCTTTTCACTCTACCACCTATTTTCCTATTAGCTGTCTGCTGGGATGTCCTCTATCACTACTTCCACCCATTTTAAGAAGGGTAAGGTGTTCTTTGGAGGATCGCAGTAAAGGACTTTCCCCTCTGCCTCTTTAGTATTCCTTCCTTTGGTAACATCTTCCTCAAACCTAAGGAAAAAGAGGAATTCTTCCCAGAGCCTAAGTACACCAGACAGCCATTGCCCACAAAAAAGAGGGTCATGAAACCAGGAGCATAAATGGCTTCAAAGGAGTAGAAGCAAAAGACCTGAAAAGGAGCAGACACTGGTAAGAAGGAAAATCACCACCAAAGCAAATAGAGGACAAAGCTGGCCCTTGGGGAGGAGGAAAGTTGCTTGCTATTCATCCTCAGCTTTTGAGTTCTCACCTTAGAAAGTCACACCTAGATTCAAACTTGTCAGCTTTCATATCTGCTTTCCCACCCCTAGTCCCACTCCTCAGCACTTATGAGACAACTTGCACCTGGCAGACTTCTGCAAAGCTACAGAGCTTCTCTCTTCTCTTTTTAGGTGCTCCGTCATCAAAAAAAAAAATTACCCAAACACTTAGACTAATCATCACTATTCCTCTTCCTTCTCTTCATCCCTTCACAAATACATCCCATAAACCTGTAAGTTTTTCAGAGGAAGCTCACCTTGCTTAGGGTAGTGTTTATTCCTCTCACATGCAGCACTTTCAACACTTTCTCAGTGAGAAATCCCACCTCTAGCTTCCAGAGCTATGCAAAATCTACAACCACTTCCTAGTTTTTGCTCTGGGTCCATTTGAAATAGGCTTTAACCATGTCAGGGGCAGAAGAAAACATACTCCCTAGTCCTCTGGTTATTTCTCTTGTCAGGGCCCCTAAGGTCCTGAATTGCCCTCATCCGCCACTTTTGAGATCTCCATCAACGCATCCTCCACACATTCATTGGTCTGGATCTCCATTAAAGATCAGACCTGGGCCATTAGCTCTTGTTCAAGCTATGTTGTAGGTGTATCTGCCTTTACTCTGGTCTCTGGGCTTATTTCCTTGCTGAATCTTGAGACCTATGTCCTAAGTAGCTGGTCTCCAGTTCTGCCTCTGACTCTTTCTCTTGCATGAACATCAGATCTAACTTGTAGCTTTCCTTCTGAGCCTCATCTGCTGCTCCTGGCTCAGCTTTCTCAGTGCACCCTGGATCAAATCTGTCAACTCAGTTTTCCTGGGAATACCAAAACAGTCTGTTTTCAGCACCATACCCCACCTGCTGCATCTGGATGCTGAAGAACTGTGTCCTGGCCAAAGAGAGCACTGTCCCTGTCTGTGCTGCGATCATCCCCGGTTCCTGGGTCATCTCTCTTTTGGAGGAGCCTTGTTCTGGCTGGTCCCTGACACCTCTCACCCTGTGTGGCACAAAACAATCCTCCTGCCATCATGAGACCACATCCACAATACTGTGCCAGGAGTTCAGGTAATGCCTTTGCCTTGCTTTTGCTTAATCACTTTTTTCCCTTAGGCATGATGCTAGTGTAACTGTAGCCCTGTAATATATTATTTTGACACTGCTAGTAGCATGCCATAAGCTTTCTATTGAGCTTGCAAGAAACTAACGCTGACACTTGTCAGGCGTGATCTGTCTCAATTTCATTTGACCTGCCTGTAGTATTACTTTGTATGTGTCAGCAATTTCTCTGACTTTCCAAGTATCTATATCTGATTTGCTTTGTTTTTCTTTGTGTAATACAACTACAGTTTGCTATAGGTGGCAAGCAGTTGTTCCAGGCAGACTGAGGTTTCTAGAGTTCTTAACACAATGACATTGAGTAGAAAAATACAGGTCTGTAATGGTAGCGGAGGCCTTCATGTGGAGACACAGGATGTGGCATAGAGGATTACAGGTACAGGACAAGAGAGATTGGCACGTGGTTGGTACTGGAAATGCCATGCTATAAACAATTCACTAATGGTCAGTTAAATTGCAGACCTGGAGCTGGACAAAAATGGGTTTAGTGATAAGAAAAAGAGTAAAGAAATAATATATTACATAA
This sequence comes from Streptopelia decaocto, assembly GCF_964273445.1. Lineage (NCBI taxonomy): Eukaryota > Metazoa > Chordata > Aves > Columbiformes > Columbidae > Streptopelia > Streptopelia decaocto. The sequence goes on from NC_138655.1 coordinate 74,282,044, forward strand.
AGAAATCCAAATTTACTATATGTGGTGCCATGTAACCTGGAGCTGTAAACCAAGGAAGAAAGAGGAAGGGTGTAAAGGCATGTTAAGAAGCACACAACATATATATATACAGTATTATGTATATTATACATGCATATATATATGTGTGTAAAAAAAAAAAAAAAGAAAACAAAAAACACCACACACACAAGCAAACAAACAAAAAACCTAAGAGGAAGAGTAGGAAAAAGAGGGTGAAATGAAGAAGAAAGAAAAAAAAACTGTCAGCATGAACATCATATTTTGACTGGTAAAGAGCTATAGATATTGTCAACTTGCTGTAATATTCCCTCTACTGCCAACACCAGCATGAAGCCACTGACCTCTGGACCCGTGGGAGTGGTGGAAAGATGAAGATAACCCCAGGAAAAAGGCAGAAACTAAAATGTGTGTTCATTACAATTAAAATTGTATTACTTCTATTACTATGGTTTTTTACCTGTACATAAGTATTGTACCTGCATTAAATATCTTTTCTGTAATAATTAGATCTAGACTAATGATGATCCCTGAATTAGGTTGCGAAGATTTCAGCTTTACTAGGAATAAATTCTTGGTCTAAATTACAAGGTGTGCTGCTTCTTTACCCATAGAAATGAATGCTACATGAAGGGTCTAAGTCCTCCTTTCTGCACTCCATCATCTCTCCTTGAAAGCCCCTGTACAGGATGCTCATTTATCACTTCACATTGGTTTAGAGAAGAAAAATTCTGAGCAATTCTTTTCCTGGCATTCAAAGTAACCACACAGCCTGAAGAAATTGTTCTCCTTGCTACCAACGGTATTAGGCAGGCATCAGAAAGCAAGAGGACTTCCACCAGGGAAGAAGTTTTCTCTTAAATTAGGAGACAGTCCTCTACGCCCAGGTAAGAATCCAGCTTTCACCAGATCTGTGACTATACAGGGCACAGGATTAAATCTTATTTGCGAGGGATATCACAATATGATGCCTTCTAGGAGTTTGTGTGATGCCTTCTGGAGGTGTTTTCAGGGCCCCTGAGTTCAAGAAGGACGGGGAACTGCTGGAGAGAGTCCAGCACAGGGCAACAAAGATGATGAAGGGAGTGGAGCATCTCCCTTATGAGGAAAGGCTGAGGGAGCTGGGGCTCTTTAGCTTGGAGAAGAGGAGACTGAGGGGTGACCTCATTAATGTTTACAGATATATAAAGGGTGAGTGTCACGAGGATGGAGCCAGGCTCTTCTCGGTGACAACCAACGGTAGGACAAGGGGTAATGGGTTCAAACTGGAACACAAGAGGTTTCACTTAAATTTGAGAAGAAACTTCTTCTCAGTGAGGGTAACAGAACACTGGAACAGGCTGCCCAGGGGGATTGTGGAGTCTCCTTCTCTGGAGACATTCAAAACTCGCCTGGACACATTCCTGTGTAGCCTCATCTAAGTGTTCCTGCTCCAGTTGGGGGATTGGACTAGATGATCTTTTGAGGTCCCTTCCAATCCCTAACATTCTGTGACTCTGTGAAGCAGTTTCCACCATGGGGACTGCCAGAACTTGTACCTCTTGAAGGAAACAGATAAGGCCAACGCATGAAGTCCTCTAGAGGCCTTTCTAGAGCTAAAATTGAGGAAGCTCTGTCACAAAATCACAGAATCATTTTTGTTGGAAGAGACCATTAAGATCATTGAGTCTAACCATAACCTTACTCTAGCACTAAACCATGTCCCTAAGAGCCTCATCTATGTGCCTTTTAAAGACGCCCAGGGATGGTGACTCCACCACTTCCCTGGGCAGCCTGTTCCAATGCTTCACAACCCTTTCTGTGAAGAAATGTTTCCTAATATCCAATCTGAACCTCCCCTGGTGCAACTTGAGGCTGTTTCCTCTCATACTATCACTTGCTACTTGGGAGAAGAGACCAACACCCTCCATGCTACAATCACTACAATCTCCTTTCAGGTAGTTTTAGACAGCAGTAAGGTCTCCTCCCAGCCTCCTTGTCTCCAGGCTAAACAACCCCAGTTCCCTCAGCCACTCCTCATATTACTGTTTCTCCAGACCCCTCACCAGCTTTGTGGCCCTACTCTGAACTTTCTCCAGTACCTCAATGACTTTCATGTAATGAGGGTCCCCAAACTATCTGTCCCTCTTAGCCTTTGCTCTCTGAAGACTGATACCAGGCACACAAGGGGTGAAACTGAGGCCTGCCAAACCTGAACAGGAGGAAACTTTTCCCTCTCTACTCACTAAGAAGTAGACATGGCAAACACCTTAAAACTCCTTGGTAGTCTTCACTTGGAGACTTCCATGTTGTCCCTCCCTCTTCCTGGGTCCCAGTGTGTGAGTGCTGTTCTAAGCTATAAATTCCCCATTTGAATTTGGTTTCCCCTGGTCAAACTGTGGTAGGAAGGTGCAGACTACGGACAACCATAACCAGCTAACCATATTCCAGATGTTACAATATCAGAGATAATAAAACTCTTAATCTGTCCCACTAAACAGGCAGGAGCAGTACCTGTGTAAACAGAGTTGAGAATCTCCATAGACAGCTTTTGATCTGGGATTTTTATCCAGTTTCCAGTAGAATCATTTATATTTGTCTGTGTGTCACTTATTACATGTTTACTTTTTTCTTATGTATTTGCTTGGCCACAGGTGATATTACTTTCTTGGATTGTTTTACTGTTTCTATACACATTGAATTAAAATGCTTACGGATGTAATCCACACATGGCGTCTATCAGAAAATAGGCATGCTCCCAGCAAATTATTCTTTACAACAAAACTAGTGACTCTTGCAAAGGTGAGTTAGGAATTCATAAAATTATAAATATTTAGTAGTGGAATAAGTTACTGTGTTACATTCATTGATTTCTATAGCTACAGCCTCCGGTGTTCCCTTTGCATATTTGTTTACACAGTGTAATGAAAGTATAATGAAATAGGTAAGCATTGGAGCTAGAGTTGCTATTTAAATTTCTTTGTGTTCAAGTAAAAGTAAAAATGAGTTATTTCATTAGAAGAAGGAAATTAAACTATTTCCATCTGTTTTCAGAATTACAGGGTTAGTAGTACTGCATTTGTGTTAAGCAGGAATATGTATATCACGTTGGCTTCTCTTCTTGCTTCATAAGTATAACGTGGTCTGGGAATAACCAGATGACATTCTGAGAAGGTCAAAGTGCAGGAAGGAAGAAGCGGTATTGTTAATCTTAGTGGGGTGAGATTACAGGAGTTATGCATTTAAGTGTTGTCCGATTATCCCTCCTGGTGCCTAAACTAACATTTTAGATTCTCAACAGTTGTTTGCTTGATACCTAAGCCCTAAAACTTTTGGCTAGAAGTGCTGACATTTATATGCTGACACTTCACATTCCGTAAATACCTGTAGAGGATGGTGTCACCTAGTACAAAGACAGGAGCTGAAGAGGAAGGAGAACATGGTGAGTAGAGAAAGCACTGCTGCCATCTCTTTTATAGAAGAACCCTGAGGTTAACATCAGAGACAATGCTGCCTGTGGAAATCTGTATCTAAAGCTCTTTTTGAATATTCTCATCATGAAACTATACGGCAGCTTCTCAAATGGCAGCTCATGGGCTAATCTGGACTGCAAACAACCAGCAAGTGTCCTGCTGATAGCAGAAGACTTCCTCTGCACCAAGTGCTTCATAGGACATGATAAATGTATGTGAATGAGGGAAGGGACAAATATAATTTTAGACTTATGCAGCAAGAGTAGAGGAAATCAAACTGAAGTACCAATGCTCATTCCTTTTTTCTTCAATCTGGCCATTTGCACATGCAACTTTACATTTCTTTAGTTTGACAGATCTTACTGCCCCAAAAAATTGTTGGAACAGTCCCAGCTGTGGAACTAGACCAGAGATGTCAAGTGTAGATATAGAATCATAGAACAGTTTGGGTTGGAAAGGACCTACAAAGGTCATCTAATCCAGCCATCTGGAAGAGCTCCCTATGGAATGAAGAATCAAATATAAAATAAAGTGTTATTAATTTTCTGCTACCTCCCACTTTTTGCTCAGCTGCTTAAGCCTTGTGGAAAGAGAAGAAAATAAAACACAGAACAAAACCTGTAGAATAAAATATATTTTTATAGAAATGCACAGGCAAGATTCCTGTTCTCCAGGCTTTGTTTCAAAACCTCAAATATGGAGAGACAGCCCTTGGTCTCCAGTCTTGTGCTTTCTGAAGTTTTCTTTTTCTCTTGAAGGGCAATACAGATTGCAGATCTGAGGTTCAGAACTCCTAAATTCAAACTCATTTTTAAAGCTTAATAAATGTACACAGTGCTGTAGAATGACATGTCCAGGAATAACAGTAGTTCCTCTCGGTATCTCTGCTATGCTTATCTCCATGGCAGCTAAGCAATTTAGAAAAGAATAAACAGGCAATTTATTGCTGCATAGTTCTCTCCCTCAGCCCTTTTCCTGGTTTTCTGTTGTTTGCTGGCAATATATATTATGATGTCTGGATCAGAAAAATGTCAAGGTTATCTAACAGTGCAAAACACTTTATCTCCAGCCCTTGAAAATCCTGTTCCTGCTGAAGCTGTAGTTATTTAACCTGATCCTGTCCAATCTGGGTTGAGGAGGGGCTTAGGAGGGAGTATTTTAAATACCATCTAATAGCTTGTCCTAAAAACAGGTCTGTCAAGTCTTCCACTTCACTTTTGCAGTTCATAGGCCTGAACTTGTTTACCTCATCACAGAGCTAGACTAATATTTCTTGTGCTGGACTGGGATTCCCTCCAAAACCTGGGACTCTCTAATGCTGGATAAGCCAACCGAACCAAAAACCAGCTACATGAGGGAGATGGGCTCCATCAGAGGTGGAAGGTGCATGCCTCTCTAGAGCCACAGCCCTGAACACCAACCTCACTTCTACCTTAATTTATGGGTATTACATGAAGCAAAATAGGAATTATTAAGGGAGTTGAGGAGTCCAGTAGTCTCTGGGATGCAGGAGATTCCTCTCCCCACTGAATTCCAGGAGGTTTTTCCTGTCCCAATACAATGGCAGTGGCTGATGCTCTTCCATTGGCAGCCCTGGCCAGGAGCAAGACTGACTGTGTGCTCCAGACACCCAGGTACCCACGTGCAGGTACACACAGGTGCACACAGGTACCCACATGCAGTATGTACAGCACTGACAGGGTCAGCCCCATAGACTGACGCAGACCAAATGGCGCCTTTACTGGCACCTGCATGAATGCAATGGTATTCACGTCAATGTAAATACAGGTAGCTGAGTCCTGTTCCTCCTTTCCAGTTTATCAGGCTTAAAGTTCACCAATGCAAGCATACACACACCTTCAGTCTCTTGGGTTACAAACACAGCACATTCACAAACCCCTCAGACATTAGCACAGGCTCTAAGCCTTCCTGACCCCTCACTTGGGCCGGGGGCAGCTTATCCAGTCATCAGCTCAGGCCATAAGTCTTCTTAGACATGGATCTTCAGCTAGTCCAGCTTGAAGTAAATCACACATACACACGTGCACCACACGCATACACACAGGACTGAAATTAGCTTGGCAATATCTGCATACGATACCACCCAGTTGTTGGTACTATGGGCCCTCATGACTCACAGTCCCTTCTCTGGTTGCAGATACTTAGCCTTCTCCACACAAGTACAGGCTAGAGATTACGCAGTAAAAAATAGTTTAAAAAGGGATTTAGTAAGAAGATAAGAGAGACTGCAGCTGATGTAGGACTTGATCAGACAACTGTATCAACCAGCAGCTTGCTTATATATGACTGTCCTCTTTATCCCCACTTCTCTCAAATTTCCCGTGCTTATAATTCCCCTCACTCATCTTGATCCCTCTCTTTTTCCACCCTTATCTCCTCCCAAATAAACAACACATTCTAGTTACTTTTTCCCAGTTAGTCCTGGTTTTGCTACATCCATAACCACATTTGGTATTTCTGATACTGCTACCTGTAACATCTCAGCCTTACATGATATTATTGATATGGTAGCCTGGACACCGTTTTCCTGCCAAGATTGCACCCCCTCAAAGGTCTTCAATATTCCCCTCCAGTTACCTGTGGAGCTTGTCCTTCTCTCACATAGCCCTCCATAACCAACTGTGAAATCCAGCAATTTCTCATGGTGTTGCACTGTAATGTTTGTCAGCTGCTCACTCTGCAATTTTTTATTTTCAGCAGTTTATCTTGTTATGTTCGGCATTTTCTCATTGTCTGTTCTATTATCCAAGCCTCAGGATGAGACCCAGACATCTCCCTACATATTTCAATGGGGAATGTAACCCATAATGTGTCCTGGTGCAGAAATCACAGAAAAATACAAATAATGTGTCCCTTGCATGGGTCCCGTCCTGTTTAACATCTTTATTGATGATTTAGATGAGGGGACTGAGACCATAATCAGCAAATTTGCTGATGACACCAAGTTGGGAGGGAGTGATGACACCAAGTTGGGAGGGATCTGGATAGACTGGAAAAATGGGCTGATTCCAATGGGATGAAGTTCAATAAGGCCAAGTGCCGGGTGCTGCACTTTGGTCACAACAACCCCCTGCAGCGCTACAGGCTGGGCGCAGAGTGGCTGGAGAGCAGTCAGACAGAAAGGGACCTGGGGGTACTAATTGACAGGAAGCTCAACATGAGCCATCAGTGTGCCCAGGTGGCCAAGAAGGCCAATGGTATCCTGTCCTGTATCAAAAATAGCGTGGTCAGCAGGACAAGGGAAGTGATCCTTCCCCTGTACTCTGCATTGGTGAGGCCACACCTGGAGTACTGTGTTCAGTTCTGGGCCCCTCAGTTCAGGAAAGACATTGAAGTGCTGGAGCGGGTCCAGAGAAGAGCAACACGACTGGTGAAGGGACTTGAACATAAGACCTATGGGGAGAGGCTGAGGGAGCTGGGGTTGTTTAGTCTGGAGAAGAGGAGGCTTAGAGGTGACCTCATCACTCTCTATAACTACCTGAAGGGAAGTTATAGCCAGGTGGGGATTGGTCTCTTCTCCCAGGCAGTTAGCAATAGGACAAGGGGGCATGGGCTTAAACTCTGCCAGGGGAAATTTAGGCTGGATATTAGAAAGAAATTCTTTACAGAGAGGGTGGTCAGGCATTGGAATGGCCTGCCCAGGGAGGTGGTGGACTCGCCGTCCCTGGAGGTTTTTAAACTGAGATTGGACATGGCACTTAGTGCCATGATCTAGTAAACGGACTAGAGTTGGACCAAGGGTTGGACTCGATGATCTCTGAGGTCTTTTCCAACCCAGTCGATTCTGTGATTCTGTGAATCACAGTAAACATGGTTGGAAATGACTTCTGGAGGTCACCCAGGTCAGTCTGGACAATTGCCAAGGAAGAAATTCACTGTCTTTTGGGCAACCTGTTTCAGTGCTTAGCTATAACACTCTCACCATGGAATAACTGCTTCCTTATATGTCATTGGCATTTCTCTAAATGCAAAACTTTCCTCTTGTCATTTCACCGTGCATTTCCAACCAGAGCCTGGTGCAATGTTCTCTATAACGCAGTTATAGCTACGTGGAGACAGCAGTCTGATTCCCTCTTAGCCTTTTCTTCTCCAGGATAAGCCAGATCTATCCCTCTGGCCAGCCCCAGCCACACGACCACGTTGGTAGCCCTCCACCAGGCTCACTCCAAGTGGCTTCACATTTTTCTGGAACACCACATGAAAGGGAAGTTTGCTCCTGTACCATGTGAAGTCCCCTTTCCCTATCCCAGTCACATCACAAAGACCAGGTAAAAAAAGTCAACGAAAATTAACCAGTTTACTTAATGAAAACAGAATTCAGCTGCATTTGCCAGCAAGTGGTTCTAAGAGACTCTGTAAGGATATAGAGATATATCAAATACATTACAACTTTCAGTTCTATGGAATCACTTCCCCTTAATCAAGGCAATCTCCCATACAGTCTTGGATTTGAAGCATAAGAGGCAGGGAAGCTATTACAGACCTTTAAATGAATGGAGAGATACTGTCAGAAATTCAGAACAGGAACTGAGTACCACCTGGCCAAGGATGTTAGTATTGTCTGAGTTGCTAAGCAACTATATAATAGTTATTCATTTCAAGATTAAGTAAATTTTGTCATTTAAAGAATGAATTACAGTCTACTCCTTATTATTTAGAGGAAACCAAAATTTGCTTTATAGTGATATAGTACTTCTCACTCCCTTTATGCGTTACAGTATCTTATCACTAACATTTTCATACACTAGTTAAGAAATATAAAATCTTTAATCCAAATTTGGATACCCTGATAGAGGCAGCCTTCTTTCTTCTGTTTTTCACCTTTCCTTGAGATGTTTTAATGTCACCAAACCTGAAACCAGTCTCTACCACTCCAGTCCTCCTTTCTTTGTATCTGCATCTCTGTCAGTATATGACAGAAAGACATATTATAGTAATCAGTGTCCTGCTGAAGGCACAGCATCTTGTTTGATGCTTATGAGATTTATGAGCTGAAATAAGTCCTGGTCAGCATAGATGTTAACTATTTCAGAAAATGCTGTTGAACGAGTTGAGAATACTATTTTTTTTTTAAATTGTGACATATTGAAATCATTTACAGTTCCCAGCTTGTAGTGCTGGAATAGATGACAAAGTGTGTTCAGACATTTTGAAGGTTGTTCTACCACCTCAAGATAAACAAAAGAATTTACTGACATGAAGAAAGATGCTATAGAGAAAGCCATACCAGATAAGAGGGGAAATTATTTAAAAGAAAATCAGCAGCTTGATATACTTTCACACATAAATATCTATTTATGTGCTTTCGTGATTTGTATCATATGATAAATCTGTACCACACACTTAATAGTAATACATAGAACATTACATAAGTTATCAGTTAAAATGATTTGGCTTCTGATTGCACCATCAATACAATGGGTCAAACGACAATTGTCGACTAGTGAAAACTGGAGAGGTTTTACAGATCTTAATAGATCGATTTACTCTGGTCAAGCACCTGATTCATTTTTCTTTGTACATCAATCTCCTCACTTGGCACTTACCAACTGCTCTCTGGGGAAGGAAGGTGATTTAACATTTGCAGTCTACCTGGGGATTTGTTTATTTTTTAATAAGGAAAAGTTTCTTGTAGGTGCTACTTGAGGGTGTACAATAGCCCTAGAACTTACTCAAAGAGCAGCTCTTAAGCACACGGCCACATCATGAATATGCTGCATGCAAAATCTCTGAGCATCTTGGCTATGCTTTTCTCCTTCTGCGAGATATCCTCCTTTGTTGGGAGAGTGCTGCCATGGCAACCAAGGGCAGCAGAAGGCAAGGGAGCTGACAGGCATGGATATAAAGCAGGTTGGATTTTCAGGCTAATTACAAGGTTTTGTGTTCTGGGTCACCTTGTAAATGAGATATGATGCTCAAAAAGCTGCGGCCAAAGCTGCTCAGCGGAAAGTGGAGCAAATGCACAAAGGTTCTTCTGGCATTTACCCTTTCCTGAACACAACCTGTAATTTTCATGGTAGGCAATTGCAATGGCTCTAGAAAACTGTTTGCTGGGTCATCTTGCTCAATAGACAAAAGTTGTTTTTATGAGCCAGACTGTAAAACTGTTCACTTTGGATCTGGTGAGTGATTTGTATCAGTGGACTTCTACCCTCAGAATTCCTTTGACACACTTGCTAAAATGCATTAAAACTAATTTTAATAAAGCCTGAATGAAATGGGTTTAAGCAGCTTTGCAGGCTAATGCTGCTTCAAAATATTTTCTCATCTTGATCAGTGCAGAGCCCTTTCCGTTTAAGGCTGGCAAGTTTTTTTATTATCTGTGCTGTATATGTAAAGCATTTCTAGTCTGCCTGAGGAACAAGTATGGAGGCAGCTGGAACCTGGTTCCTACATTTCCTCCACCTGTGGCCTGTGTTTCTGATCCACTTTATAAATCTGCAATTTGAACCACACTTGCCACGAGAATATAGTGAAAATTCGTGTTTGCACTGCTCCTTGGAGATGCCTCACCCTACCTCCTGTCATTTCCTTGTTGACATTGGGCTGGTGGTTTATTTACGCAGTAGGATTCCATTTTAAAATGCTGCTTCACATAAATAAGCACCAAGGAGAATTTTATTCTTAAAAAACTGTACAAGGTGTATATATGGTAGACTCAGACCACACTGGGGCTTCTTCCTGATGCAGGGTAGGGATGTTGTGTGAACAGGGACCTGCAGACAGGACCTCGGGAGCACTTTGGGGCCCCTCAGTTAACGCACAGCCTGACGTACCTGCACACAGCACCTTGCCTTTACATATGCATATCAGCATGTAGAATATTTTGCAGCTGACAGTGTTCACCTGGGATGTTGACAAGGACATCAGGATGGACTTCTGTCCCTCGCAGGCTATTCCCAGCATGTCATGAGCAAGACTTACTCTGTTACAGCTTTGGCTTTGTTCCTGTCTTCCTTTAGCAACGTGGATCAGTCAGTTGCAGAGAGAAAACATTCAATATGGTGAAACATTGCTTTGGTAGCTCAGAGAGGTACAGAACTGATACAGCTTGCTCATCAATTTGGACTCCTAAGGTTTAGTTTTCAAGTTACATCAGAACCACTGTTTCTAACACCTGCTCTTGGACTTTGCCTGACTTTTAGTGAAACGTTTTAACCTAACTCAAGTTCTATAGCTTAGTCTAACAATGCCTGACTGAAACTTTATGGTTCCCAATATTTTGAATTTCACAGGAATGTAGTAAGGCTGGTAAGATGATCTAGTCTCTTCTGGCTTTATATATAAGCATTTATTTTAAAGGTTCTTTATCTTCTTTCTAATTCTTTTGGGTTAATGTTTGTAGTCACTCTGTATTTGTAATTTCTTACCTTAGTTATGACAAAACTAAATGCTGGTGTTGTATAAGAGCTACAATGGTATTTAAAAATCCAGTCAATTTGCATATTCTCTCCGCAGCGATGAAGCAGCTTCTTCCTTTAAGACATATTGGTCCTTTGAAATTAGCAAGCAATTTGCTGGTCAGTGCACCTAAATGAGAAACAGGCAGTAAATCAATGTCTATGCTCAGGTCTCTGGGCTCTACTGTTATTGCAAATGCTGCAAAATTAAACAAGATTTTTATTCTTCCGTACAGAGTCAATTCAGACCAATGGAAGAGTGAGAGAATATTGTCAGTTCTTCAGGCAAATCCAAATCCTTCATCCTGCCCTTTCCGATGATGCCTCGGAACTGCTGCAAAGACAACTGCTATAAAAATGGATCAGGGCAACCTTTCTGTCTGTCCTTCAAATTAATATCACCTCTCCCAAAATACTGCTGCCTGTGCAATACTTTTTTTTTCTGTAGATATCCCCAGAAGATAAACCAGCTGCAGTAATTTGCAGCAATTTATAATTATTGATGAGTCGTGAGGATACCTTCTTTGTAGTGAATACACATCCAATTAACTATGTATCTCATTACTAGGACTGTCTTCAACCCCCAGTAAGATTCTACTGATAACTGGACAAAATTGTATGGACAGTGTTCTGCAGTTTTCTAGCTCTTCAGTGTACTGCATCACTTGCAGAAAACAGACTAGCAAAATTGTTATAATTTGCTTCAATTTTTAATAGCTCTCTTGTGGTGGAGCTTTAATCTGTATGAAATTATGAAAGCGCTGAGTGAAGAGTGCAGCTGTTGCGGCTAATGGAGTTAGAATTTGACCAGAGCTTTCTGATGAATATGCAATACTATTGCACAAAATATATATTAATATGTTCACTTATAAAAATAGAAATTATTAGAAAATATGGAATTCAAAAAAAGGGTCCCAAGTTCTTACGTGAGAAAATTTCAGTACAGTATAGATTGTAAAGTACAGTACGGTGGTTAATTAATTAGAATCTGAAAGATGCACCATTCCTGGTTGTGTGCAGTTGGATAACTGCATACCAGTATACTTAAATATCGTTTTTATATGTATTTACATATAATTGCTAACATGCATCTGAGGTTATTCAAATGATTATTTGTACAACTGTAGGTCACGCCAGTTTGAACTTTTACATATTGTCCTGGTTTGGGCTGGGATAGTTAATTTTCTTCCTAGTTGCTGGTTGTCCTGGTTTTGTTAAAAAACAAGTTTCTCTTTTAGGGAATTTGCCTGTCAGCTAAAGCCTTCATATTAACTGCATTTTCCTGAAGAACCAGATACATGTTTTGGTAAACATAGCAATGGAATGCAAACTTATTGATAAGCATGGATGGACATCTCGCGAGAGGGGCAACGAGAAACCAGTGACCGAGAAACTGACCAACTGTGTATAACATTCCATTCACGTGAATACTTCATATAAAAGTGGGAGATCACGAGGATCTCATCTCTTTCCCTTTTTCCCTTTTTCCTCATGGCTGACATTAGGAGAGGATCTTGCTGGTCGTCCCTGCGAACTGAGGCCTAGTGAGAGACTGAATCCAGCTCCACTTGGCTGCAGAGTCTAATCCAGGACTTCGGGTGCCGGCTCTGCAGTTGCTGGGACTTTCAAGATTGGTTTTGTATATTTTGTATTATTTTCTCTATTCTTATTAGTAGCATTAGTAAAACATTGTTAATTTTTCCAGCTCTCTTCTCTCTGTCCTTCTTTCCCTCCCGATCGCCTGTCCTTAGTGGGAAGCAGGGAGAGGGAGGGGCAAAAGGGGGAAGGCGGGGAGGAGAGGAGGTTAACAATACATCTGCCAGGGTTTTATTGTCACCCCGCAATCTAAACCCTCGACACTGGTATAGTGCCTTATTTTGCATTTAGAATGAGAATAATGTTGATGATACTCTGATTTTTTAGTTGTGGCTAAGTAGTCAAGGACTTTTCAGCTTCCCACACTGTACCAGGCACAGAAGAAGCTGGAAGGGGGCACAGCTGACCCCAACTGGCCAAAAGAATATTCGATACCGTGTAATCTCACACTCCATATATTTCGGGAAAAGAAGAAGGAAGGGGGAAACATTTGGAGTGATTGTGTTTGTCTTCCCAAGTAACCACTACATGTGATGGAGCCCGGCTTTCCTGGAGATGACCGAACACCTGCCTGCCCATGGGAAGCAGTGAAAGAATGCCATGTTTTGCTTTGCTTGTGTGCGCAGCTTTTGCTTTACCTATTAAACTGTCTTTATCTTAACGTGTCGGTTTTCTTACTTTTGCTCTTCTGACTATCTCCTCCATCCTACCAGTGGGGAGTGAGTGAGCGGCTGTGTGGGACTTCATTGCTGACTGGGGTTAAACCATGTCACATATACATTTAAATATGTCTGTGTTTACCTGAACATCCCCAGAGTGCAGTAGAGGTAAGAAAAGGAAATGCCAAAGCTGTGAGATAAACATTCATTTTTTCTGTCCTTTTCAAATGCATTTGATCTAGTTCCCAGGTGGTTTGCAGGGTTGAGTTAACATGATATAATCTTAAAACTTAGTCTATTGAGCTGTTTTCAAAGTGAGCTTAATTTTATAGCAGTGGTAAGAAGACTTAAACAAACCAATGCGATTTTATGCTGGAGGATTTCTGGGCAAAGGAGGATGTCTTTATATGACTCAGTTTAATATTTACTCTTTAAAAGCAGCAAAGAAGAAAACGTTCCTTGTTGTCCTTTGCTATCACGTATAAAGAGGAGGAGAGTTTACAGGTATACACGTATAACAGGTATACACGTATAAAGAAGAGGAGAGTTTACAGGTCATGGAAGCAGGGGCTGGCCACTTGGGAGGAATATAAGGCTGCTGTTAGAGGATGTAGGAAGGCAGCTAGGATAGCCAAGGCCTCCTTAGAATTACAGCTGGCGAGAGGGGTCAAGGACAGCAAAAAGAACTTTTTCAAATACATAGCAGATAAAACTAATACCAGAGGCAATGTAGGCCCACTGATGAATGGGGTGGGTGCCCTGGTGGCAGAAGATACAGAGAAGGCAGAATTACTGAATGCCTTCTTTGTCTCTGTCTACTCTGACGGAGGTTGTCCTGGGGAGCCCTGTACCCCTGAGACCCCGGATGAAGCCAGGTCAATGGAGGAGTTTGCTTTAGTCGATGAGGACTGGGTTAGGGAGCAATTAAATAGTCTGGACATTCATAAATCCATGGGTCCAGATGGGATGCATCCACGGGTGCTGAGGGAGCTGGCTGAAGTCATTGCTGGACCGCTCTCCATCATCTTTGCCAAGTCTTGGGAAATGGGAGAGGTGCCCGAGGACTGGAGGAAAGCAAATGTCACTCCAGTCTTCAAAAAGGGCAAGAAGGAGGACCCGGGTAATTATAGACCGGTCAGCCTCACCTCTGTCCCTGGGAAAGTAATGGAACAGCTTGTCCTTGGTGCCATCTCAAGGCATATCAAGGATAAGAGGGTTATTGGGGGCAGTCAGCATGGCTTTACCAAGGGTAGGTCATGCTTGACCAACCTCATAGCCTTTTATGAGAATGTAACAAGGTGGATGGATGATGGCAGAGCGGTGGATGTGGTCTACCTTGACTTCAGTAAAGCCTTTGACACAGTCTCCCACAGCATCCTCACAGCTAAGTTGAGGAGGTGTGGTCTAGACAATAGAGTAGTGAGGTGGGTTGCAAACTGGCTTAGGGAGAGAAGCCAGAGAGTGGTAGTCAATGGTGCGGAGTCTAGTTGGAGGCCAGTATCTAGTGGAGTGCCCCAGGGGTCAGTGCTGGGGCCAATATTAGTCAATATATTCATTAACGATTTAGACGAGGGAATAGAGTGTACTATCAGCAAGTTTGCTGATGACACCAAGCTGGGAGGAGTGGCTGACACGCCGGAGGGCTGTGCTGCCATCCAGCGGGACCTGGACAGGCTGGAGAGTTGGTCGGGGAATAACCTAACGAAATTTAACAAGGGCAAGTGTAAAGTCCTGCATCTGGGCAGGAACAACCCCAGGTTCCAGTATAGGTTGGGAGATTACATATTAGAGAGCAGTGTAGGGGAAAGGGACCTGGGGGTCCTGGTGGACAACAGGATGACCATGAGCCAGCACTGTGCCCTTGTGGCCAGGAAGGCCAATGGCATCCTGGGGTGTATTAGAAGGGGGGTGGTTAGTAGATCGAGAGAGGTTCTCCTTCCCCTCTATTCCGCCCTGGTGAAACCACATCTGGAATATTGTGTCCAGTTCTGGGCCCCTCAGTTCAAGAAGGACAGGGAACTGCTGGAGAGGGTCCAGCGTAGGGCAACGAAGATGATTAAGGGAGTGGAGCACCTCCCTTATGAAGAAAGGCTGAGGGAGCTGGGTCTCTTTAGTTTGGAGAAGAGGAAACTAAGGGGGGACCTTATTAATGTTTATAAATATATAAAGGGTGAGTGCCATGGGGATGGAGCCAGGCTCTTCTTGGTGGCAAACAATGATAGGACAAGGGGTAATGGGATCAAGCTGGAACACAAGAGGTTCCACTTAAATTTGAGAAGAAACTTCTTCTCAGTAAGGGTGACAGAGCACTGGAACAGGCTGCCCAGGGAAGTTGTGGAGTCTCCTTCTCTGGAGACATTCAAAACCCGCCTGGACATGTTCCTGTGTGACCTCACCTAGGTGTTCCTGCTCCAGCAGGGGGATTGGACTAGATGATCTTTTGAGGTCCCTTCCAATCCCAAACATACTGTGATACTGTGATACTGTGATAAAAAAAAGGTCTTAAAACATTCTATTGATGTTGACCCAAGATAGATTCATCCTCTGAAAAAATATTGCATGATTTTATATATGAACTCTGAAGTGGCATATACTTTACGAAAATGTTTATTTAAAAGCTGTGTACACTGTATTTTCCTTAAATGGCATGGTTCTGGAGAAACAAGCTGTGTGCAGAAATCTTTGTAGGACAGGAATCTAACTTTCCCAACTACATTTTTCATCCTGAAATTATAAAGAAGAACTTCTTAGTCATCCAGGAATAGCAAAATCAAGATTACATACCAGGGAAAATATGTATTAGATAAGGCTGTTGGAGTTCCCTAAAGGTGTATGTGAGTTTTTGGATACCGATGATGCACAGATGAATTGTGTTTGGATTCCCTGATGGCTTTCAGCATGATCTCTTCTTAAAGAATCTCAAAGAATCTCAGGTTTTAAAAAGACAGAAATGAAAACTGGGAACAGTTCAGAGAAGAGTGGCGAGTTTGATCTGAAGTATAAAACAGCTTCTGTATGAGGAGCGGCTTAAATAAAGTAGCCTTCAGCCTGGAAAAAAAGATGACTGAGAGGGTCATGTTATAATAATCTATATAACCACAGGTGATGTGAAGAGGAGACATATGAGATGCCTGCTCCCTGTATCTTTTAGTACAAAAACTAAGAATTAAATTAGTGGATGGCTGTTTCCAAACAAATGGGAGCAAATGCTTCACACAATGCAAATGAGAGCTGTGGAACTCCTCGCCATGAGATTTTAGAGATGCGAAAGTTTAAAGGGGTTCAAAGCCCAATCCAACAAATTCACGGAGGAAAAGAATACAAAATCCATTGAGACTCACAAAGCTCAAAGGCAACATACAACAGCACGAGGATGTCCCTCCATGCTAAATCAGTGGGGGCGAGGGGAGCTGCGGAACTGCTACCTTGTTCTGAGTCACAGTTTTATCTGCCTGGGAATCCTCTCTTCACACATCTATCCCATTGCTTCAAGCTGTTTGTGTTCCTCAAATATTAATAAAGGTAACAGCAATATTTCCATGACAGGCTTTGTAACTGATTCGTTTGTAAAATTTGAAGCAAAATAAACATTAGAAAGAAGTGTTTTTGCTAACTGCTTCATTTCTTTTGCCTTCACCGTAATCTCAGTGAGTTCCAGCATGTAGTCCAAATGATTCTTTCCTCTCCACTTGATCAAAATAGAGCTTCATTGCTGAGCAGCAAATTAGAATTTTCTCGCAAGCTTAATGCTCTGCAACCATAATGATCAACCTTTAGAGACAGCAGAGCTTACACATATGCTGAGCAACCTCAGGAAGTTCATTGACATAAAAACAGAATTTCTGAGCAAGGAAATAGCGTATCTACGAAGTTATGTGTCTTCTGCAATGTGTGGCATAAGAAAAGAAATTCCCAGGCTAAGTAAAAAGCATCAAAAAAGCTGTCACGTAATTTATGCTTATTGTACTCTGCCCACATGTCTGAATTTGAAAGTTTTTCAAGTTCCTTAATTTGAAATAAGAGTTCTGAAAGAAAATTGTTGTCAATTTCTTTAACATATTCCAACAAGATTTATTATATCACTGAATCCATCTTTTGTTTTATTAAGCTCCAGATACCTATCCAATTACTCATTTAAGTGTTGCAACCTAATATGTGATGACCATAATTTATATTAAATGGCCTTAGACCAAGCGACATTTTATGTTTGATAAGAAATCTATTCAAAGGCATTTTTGTCTCCTGAAACATCTTGAGTCTTGGGCCTTGACCATACAAGAGAATCTCTTGAAAAGGGATTGGCCAAATGTAATAACATAATAGATAATAATCTATTATTTAAAAGATAATAATACTTGGAAACAAATAACAAGCTTGAAGAAGGAATTTCTTATATATTTAAATATAATGTCTTACTTCAGCAGTTTGTTTCTAAGGTGCCTATGGGTAAAACATTTTCCCTACAAAAATGGCTCCTATCAGTGATTTTGGCAACAGACAATTATAAGCTTCTTTTTGTTTACTGATGAGGACCAAAAATTCCCATGACAGTACTGAAGTGGCTTGGTATATATCATTGCATCTATATAATCACAGGAATTTTGAATCCTTAGCAACATTTCAAATAAAAGTTGGTGAATGTCAACAATTAACATCAAGAGTAAATGCTAATTTTGCAGCAGAATTGATATAAATAAGGCCCAGGTTCCCACAAAGTAACTTGTTAAATAATGCAATATGACAATAATTTCAAGTTATCTTTTCCCAGACTGTATATAAGAGTAGCTTTGTCTTCCTTTGAGGAATATTTGGAGAAGTTTGTTTAATATAATGACCAAATTACAAATACCAAGTAAATTAAATTCAAGTCAGATCTTTAGGAATGGGAATATTATGTGCTATTTCTTAGCACATAAAGGGACTTTTCTTTCAGGAGAAGAGAAGGAATCATTTTGAAAATTTTCATACTGTGCAGAAAGATGTTTATTTTTTTACTGTCTGCATTACGTCTTGTTGAGACTAAATACAGTCTCAGGATGAAATACGTCACAATACAGAAAATACAGATTCCTGATTTGAACTAAGAGTATTAAAAGAGCTGTTACGGAAGTACCTTGCAGTGTGTGCTCCTCCATTATCTTAATTAAGAAAATATACAGAAGCATCTTAAGCATATGGAAGCAGTGGAAGCGCATGCAGTGCTCCCCGAGCAGGGCAGACGCTCGTGTCACCTTGACTGTGTGCTCTGCAGAGCTGGGGGGGCGTCTGGCAGCTGCCCAGAGATGCCACATCCATTAATCATAGTAAAGTACAAAATGACTCTGTGTTGAAACAAGAGAATCCAGAAATATTCTTGGCAGCGATATTTCTGTTCTATTAACTCACTGTTAAGATCAGTATTTGGAATACTTCTCACACATTTTTTTTTAAGTCTTTGTTTATATAATTTACCTTTTAAATACATTGATTTAGAGAGGTTTCGGTAAATCTACAAGTTCAGTTAGCAGTTTCTAACTGACTTAGTTAAAATCTCAGAGATCACTCAGGGCAAAAATAAAAATAGATTGGATGGTATGGCGTCTTTATGATCAGAGGAGAGTCAAAGAGCAGAGTGCAAAGCACCTGGGATAGCTTTATTGGCATCATACAATAATAACTTTCAATCACTTGGGAACTGCCTTGATCAAAGAAAGTAATTTATAAAAGCAGCACAATATAGAATGTTTGGGAAATCATCGAGCCATTACCACCACTTAGTAGTGCTTTACTAAGCAACTGAATTAGAAAGGTAAATCAATGAAAACCAAACTGCTCTGCCTGAGATGACTGTTTGCATCAAGAGACTCTCTCCTGAATGGTGTGACAGACACAGGTTGCTTCATCTTACTCTGAGAACTGGCTAACAACAAATCTGCATGAAAAAACCCAGCAAGAGCTGTGAGCCCATCAGTTGCAGCATGTAGCGCCTGTAACAGGTCTGTCTTTACCTGTTAGACTTCACAGCTTTAAGTTAGATATTCTATATTGGGAAGCCTAAGAAAAAGAGGCTGCGGAATGCTGGGCACGCAACTGCTTCTACTTCCAGTAGACAAAGGGACAGAGAGGATGATGAACCTCAACACGCAGTAAAATCCTTGGCACGTTCTGCTGGGTCTGTTCAGCCCAGAGAAGAGAAGGCTGAGAGGGGATGTCATCAATATCTCCAGGGTGGGTGTCAAGAGGATGGGACCAGACTCCTTTCAGTGGTGCCCAATGACAGGATGAGGGACAACAGGCACAGACTGAAGCACAGGAGGTTCCATCTGAATATGAGGAGAAACTTCTTTACTTTGAGGGTGCCAGAGCACTGAACAGGCTGCTCAGAGAGGTTGTGGAGTCTCCTTCTCTGGAGACATTCAAAACCCACCTGGACACATTCCTGTGCAATCTGCTCTGGGTGAACCTGCTTTAGCAGGTGGGTTGGACTAGATGATCTCCAGAGGCCCATTCCAACCCAAACCATTCTGTGATTCTGTGATTCTTGGTCCGTTTCTTTTCAAGTCTGAGCAAAAGAATTTTATACTGTCTTTGTTTATCCTAAATGGAGTACAGGAGCACATTCTCCATCTTCAAGAAGCATGTGCTCTGCAGCATTATCTAGTATCTCTTAATTTCATAATTTCATATAAAGGGATAATGGTTAAAAATTTAAGCAGTTACCTGTAATTACATATTCCCTATTATTTCCAAAAGCTTACTGAAATTCAAGGGTACACTTGAAATTCTGAATGCTCATAAGCTTTCATACCTTTATTTTAGATAAATTTGTATTGCCTTTTAAATATTTTAGATGCTTTGTTGCCTGGCTGATGTTATTTTGATGTTGTTTTTAAACAGAATTCCAGATCACCTCCAACCATGCAATCCAGGTAACAGAATGGAAAAGAGCAAACATAACATTCTCCTCCAACAAATGTCTTGAAGGTGATCATCTAACCAGTGCATACATCACTGTAGTTCATACATATATTCCTTTTCAGAGCACCAATTAACAGACTAGATAAAATATAGGTTAGATTTCTGTGTTACATATGCAACTGGAAATGGCAAACACCGTTGTTTCTAGCAATTCTCATTCTACATTTTAAACTCAAATGCACTTATTCCAGCTACCCTTTCTTCCCTAAAACATACATAAATTACAAGTTACCTCTCTTCCATATTTTGCTAAATATGGACTATTTGGGGCAGTTGTAATAATGGCATAATTCGCATGGCTAGCCTAGAAATATTTAGTAAAGCAACCATAAAATAACAGAATAAGAAAGCACTGTAAATTTAGAACTGGATCCGAGGAGAACATGAAACTTGATGATTTAGCATTTTTTTTCTGTTTGGTTGTTGTTTTTTTTTTTTTTTTTCTCACATGGACAGATTTCCCATGAAACACACACTGCTGCGCTCCCATGATTACAGGATTTTATTCCCTAATCCTCCATCTCCACTAACTATCCCAGTCACCATGTTTCCCGTGGCCACCTCGATATCCAGAGGAAGTAGATGGTCCATGCGTTGCATGCAAATCACCTCTCTTCGAAACAGGGACCTTCCTCCCATCAACAAGCACAGACATGAGTGTTAGGAGGGTAACCATCTTCATTTTGGCCAGTGTTGGGTACTTATTTTATTAACCAACGACAATAACAAACTATACGCTCACGGAGCAGACATTTCACACATATTTATGGTGCTACAGCTGTGGAAGTGCTTGCATCCCATGGCTCCCCCACAACTACAGGCTTATCTCCAAATCCTGCAGGAAGCTATGGCCAGCACACAGAGGGAGACTGCAGACCTTCAGCCTCCCTAACATCTCCTGCAGCCAGTGTGATGCTGGTTCCACAGGTCCCCAAACCCTTCACCGGGTATTGGGTGAGGATATAGAATCATAGAAACATCTGTTTGGAAAAGACCCTTAAGATCATCGAGTCCAACCATAACCTAACTCTGGCATTAAACCATGTCCCTAAGAACCTTGTCTAGATGCCTCTCAAACACCTCCAAGGATGGTGACTCCACCACTTCCCTGGGCAGCCTGTTCCAATGCTTCACAACCCTTTCCATGAATAAATGTTTCCTAATATCCAATCTAAACCTCCCCTGGCGCAACTTGAGGCCATTTCCTCTGGTCCTATCATTTGCTACTTGGGAGAAGAGACCGACACCCTCCATGCTACAACCTCCTTCCAGGTAGTTGTAGAGAGTGATAATAGAATCATAGAATCATTTCAGTTGGAAAAGTCCCTCAGGATCATTGAGTCCAACCATAACCTAACTCGAGTACTAAAGGTCTCCCCTCAGCCTCCTTTTCTCCAGGCTAAACAGCCCCATTTCCCTCAGCTGCTCCTCATCAGACTTGTGCTCCAGACCCCTCACCAGCCTTGTCGCCCTGCTCTGCACTCTCTCCAGCACCTAAACCAGATGCAGCTCATCTTCACTGCCTGCTCAAGGACTTGCCTGGCAGGCATTAGCTGTTCAGCAGCTATAATACCCTGGCTCTCACCAACAGCCTCTGACTGTCACTCCCTGTATGGACCACGACCAGCACCCTGATGGCTTACTCATCACTTCACAGATGATCTAGAGGGGGCCACAATTGCTCAGCTGTGGCTCATGCTGCTGCTGGAGCACTGACAAGGGCTGAGCTGGCTGCTGACAGGCACAACGCTGTTTATAAACCTGACTGCAGAAACTGTGGGGAGAAAAAAAAAAAAACAACACAAGCCCTTATTGTCCACCAAAATTAGGGATGCCCAAAGCCATCAAAGAGGAGCTGGCCAGGGCCGGCCTGCCCCACAGCCGGCCTGTCAGACCTTAGTGTCATTCAGGAGAGACCCTGACTGCGTGCCACAGAGAGCGTACCCATGTGCCTGCAGGACCCCGGCTATGTTTACTCCATCCCCTTTGCTTGCCCTCCCTTGCAGAAGAGGAGCTTGTGGAGGTAGGTCTCGTAGCCCACAGAGAAGCCAGCAGCAGATTCACTCCTACAGCTAAAAGCAGTTAAAAAAGATGCACTGGCCAAAATGGACAAAACAATTTTTTGAAAAGGTCTGCTCGTTCATCGCAAAATGCTGAAAGAAAATAATACTTTGTATAGTTTTGGCAAACTATACAAACACTATATTCTACATTAATGCCCACTAAATATGATCAGGTGACAATGCTTACAGGATGGAGGAGAAAAGCAAGATGCAGAAGGAAATGCACAGCCTAACGAAAATATTACCCTTTATACTATAAATTAACTGTAATTATACTATTATTATTATACTTGTAATTTATACTTGTAAATTATACCTGTAATTTATACTATAAATTAATTGTCCACAAGGTACAGGGAACCTCCTAATGCAAAAGCACATGGGGATTCCTATGGAGTGACATGAACGCTGTAACTGAGACAGAAAGGACACTTACTGGACAACTCACCTAATTTCAAGGGCTTCCTACACTGAGCCCACCAAAGCATAGAAAATTCAGAGACTGTGAGCAGAGTTTCTCTTTCACCATCCTCTGCCAAAAACATCTCATGTTGCCCTACCCTGCTGGTGCTCTTGAGGAGCTGGGAAGTAGCGAGGCTGTGGAGAACCAATTCAGCTGCATAGCAGGCAGAGAGCAGCTGTGACGCATTGAAACAACACACAGAAGCTGGTTTTTCTCTGTTAAGGAAATTTTCAGCACACACAAAAATGTTTAAGATTCAGAAAGTTAAATTTTGAATTCTGTTCAGTGTTTTTGTATTCAAGGAACAAATGCTCTTTCCAGCGCATCTATGAGTATCCCTGTCCTTCTCACGCCTTCTTTTCCTGTCAGCAGTAGGAGTAAATCCATACATTATAAGCTCTACTAATCCATTATTAGTTTCTAATGAATATACAGCATTGGATATAGATATGGAAAGAAGACAGTACTTCAGGTGTGGGAACTATGGCACCAACAACTTGAACACACCAAAATCCCCATCAAGGTCTTTAACTGACTAAGCAGGTCTGCTCTAGAGCACGTGCATGTAGTGCTATTTTGGAGATCCTGCCCAATTTAGTAACTGACAGTTAGAAAAATAATAAATTCATTTGCTGGTGCAAAAAAAGTCAAGTTACATCTGGAAGGGCAAACGCAATCACAAACAGTTCAAGTTTCAAAAACTCCCAAGATTAAAACAGGTCCTTGTCCTCCTGCATCCACTGTAAAACCAGTCATCTGTACATGCACTACACCCTTAGGTAGTGAACCCAACACGCTCCTTTATGTTGTGACTACATACGAACAGTTACAGATTTCACACAGGTTTGCAGCTGATCAGAAACACTTACGGGGACAACCACTGATCCCCAAAATCTCCTGCTTCAGGTACTGAAAGGGACATAAGCTTTTAACAGCCAAGTTGTGACATACATTTTATTTCTATCATTGTGAGACTGAGGAACACGCTGTTTTTCATAGCTTTCAGTTCATTCTCCAAAGCATAGCATACAATAGAAAAATGTTAGAATTAAATTTTTCAATTTATTATTCAAACTGCTTACAGAAAATGAATCAAATTAAACAAGACCTTACATTAAATACTATACAAAATATTAACATTGAGGTGCTAGTCCCCGAATACACTCGCTTTCTATAACCTCAGCCATCTGCACTGCAGCTCATGGAACAAAACAAGAGCATCTGAAGGTTTTCTTGGCTGCAATTCATTATGACACACAGGAACTGCAGCCTTTGACAGGTTCCTGTTCAGCAGAATTTGGCAAGATGAAAGCAGTAAACTGTTTGTACTGTAATAAAAAAATGAAAAATAATCAAGTATAACAAACACATTTCTCTTAAAAACAGATGCGCCCACAATCCTGGAGCACACTGTTCAGAAGACAAAAAAAATACATTTTCTGCTTCAGCAATGCACTTTGTGGGAAATGCTATGTATTGACAACCTGTAGGCATGTTCATCTCCAAAACCTTTCAAGAAGGAGGAACAGATTACCATTGGAAGTTTCAAGTGTAATCTTTGAGTAAAAGTCTTCAGAAAGGTCCAGTAGCCTCAGACCAGAACCATCAGCAATCACCAAGCACCTTTACAGACCATTGCTGCCATTTTCAGTACAGTTGTTACAAAGGCTTGGATTTACCCTCTCTACAATCAATGTTTTTATAGAGTGGTGTCTGCTTATGGAATTGACATTTTTAGAGCTATCGAAGGCCAACTTAAGGAGAAGGATCTTCTCCTCGAATAGCTTTGTACTTTGCCATATCTTCTGGAAACACCTTCGTCAGTTCTTGAATTAACAGACTTTTAAATTTCTGGAAAGAGAAAAAAAGTGTATACATCATCTGCACAATTTATTTAGATCTCATCAAGCAATGTTATCGGATTAACAGAAATGTTTGCATACACAGTATTACATTTCAGTGACCTAAGAGAATAGTACCCAAAAAACCCCCTCAAAACCACACACACAAACACAGAAAGTAATGTTTACAAAATTCAGATAAAGTGTTCAAGTGAAATCCACTAGGAAAGCACCAGGCAAACAAAAAATATTTTAATTTCTCATAAATTAACTAGTATTTTCAAATAAGAAATACAATGTAGTTGGACCTCTCTGGTAAACTCTGGTGCATCAATATTTGTCTGACCTTATTAAGCAAAGGTGATAAAGGACATATCCCCTTGATTTGATATGGAATCTCCTCCACCTCCAAAATGCAACTCATGCCTGGCTCAGAAATACATTCATTCTTCCTACAATTTTTACAACCACGGAGCATATCGAAAGAAAGAGAAGCTTAGAACATATACAGCTGTATTTACATTCTGCAGCACAAATTGCCATCCTCCACGTTAATTTTAAGTTCAGCCAATGAACATTCTGAAACACAAACAGCCCTTTCTCAAATGTCACTAAACTTCCTTTTCTGATTGTATTTTTCAGCAGTAAATCCAGCAGTTAAGCAACAGAGCAGGACACTTCAGTTCATACGAGATTAAAGTAAGAGCTCAGAAAAGCCTAAATACTTGTGTACATTTTAAGTAACTTTATAAAGATTAAGTGATGCTTATATAGCATGTTTGAGATTTTAATACTTTAAGATCCACTCAAGACTCAAAAAAATATCTATTCTGTTTTGCTTATTCCTAAATTTACTCACATCACAGTTACAGATCTGTAACAGTGTGAGGTACACACTAGTATTCAAAAAGAATATAAAAATCTGCAGCGCTACGGTACAACTTTAACCAAAATAAAATCACAGCAACATCTGTATCTCCAACTGTGGGATGAATTACATGTTTCCTTTCTAGAATCAGCTGTCTTAATGTCAATTAAGATACAGGGATGAAGAGCAATTCCCAATACAAAACACCTAACAGGGGAATTTAATAACTGCAGAAGTGAAAGACCCACATATTTACAGAAAAGTAAAAACTTATCAAGTACATTATTACATTAGTACTTTCATTATTTGTAGTTTACCTTCATTGTATCAATTTTTCCTTTTACTTGCTCATTTTTAGCCAAAGCTCGCTCCAGACACTCTTTCGTGTAAAGCTGAGGATTGCGGCCTTGATCTATGTACCTGAAAATACAAAAGATAACACTTAAATGATCATACTCCTACTAGAATGTTCTCCAAGGCACAGAATTATTCACCTTGCTGTATTTTTGTTACTACTGTTATCTGAACCGTGCATTTTCCAGTTTATCTCAGCCATTTTCAAAAGGAGAACAAGGCTGTGGCCAGCAAACACATGTCTTGGAATGCTGGTTTAAATCTTTGTTTCCAGAAAGCCTGGAGATTTGGAAAAAAAAAAACACATTAAAAGCAAACAAAACTTATATCTATCTAGTTCCTCATAGGCAACAAGTACACATGAATGAAGAAAGATGGTCCCTTTCCAAGCAACTGAAAGGGCACTAACCACAAAGTAGCTTAGTTGGTACATGATAAGCAATAAGCACACAGGAATATGGCATCCAGCAATTCAAGAATGAGGAGGAAGGGAACCTATCATAGTCAAAAGTAAAAATTAACACACCTCTATTCGGAAACATAAAGTGTACTTTTACTTTGCAATGTAAGTGCCTGACAAAGGGAAATTCCATCACTGAATAAAGAACAGAACATTTCAGACTGTCATCCTAGATTTATAGATAGAATGGAAGCCCAACTGAAAAAAGTCCTGTATAGCCAGTAATACATTAGAATATCACAAACCAGTGACACTTGGACTTAAAAGAAACACTAGTAAATTAACTGGTTGGCTACATCATAAAAACAGTCTTGTACAGCTGTCCCTCCACATTTATGATTTTGCTTTCAATGTTCTTACTCCCTGCCAACAAGAAGATTGCCACTAATGAAATTAAACACCTAAGTACTGGCCTGATTTATTTTCATGTGCAATTTAAAATCTTGATTCTAACCTAGTGTAAAAGTGTATTTCCAAAGTGAAAGCTTACTTACTAAATCACTAGATTTGGCAGAATCTACATTACTGCCTACATATGTAAAGACAATGTAAATTGTAAATATATATATATATATGTGTATATATATATATACATATCTGAAAGCAAATGTGTAATTTTTCACTTCTCTTGCATTTTTGCCTTCTCACAGGCTGAAGATACTTCTTACCTCCTTCTGCCTGCTCACATTCTCATGAGGCATTCAGAAGATGGAGTATAAGAAAGAAGCAGTCCTCAGGGAAAATATCCACAGAATCACAGAATGTTCGGGATTGGAAGGGACCTCAAAAGACCATCTAGTCCAATCCCCCTGCCAGAGCAGGAACACCCAGATGAGGTTACACAGGAATGTGTCCAGGCGGGTTTTGAATGTCTCCAGAATAGGAGACTCCACAACCCCCATGGGCAGCCTGTTCCAGTGCTCTGTCACCCTCACCATGAACAAGTTTCTTCTCATATTTAAGCGGAACCTCCTGTGTTCCAGTTTGAACCCATTACCCCTTGTCCTACTGTTGGTTGTCACCGAGAAGAGCCTGGCTCCATCCTCATGACATTTACCCTTTACATATTTATAAACATTAATGAGGTCACCCCTCAGTCGTCTCCTCTTCAAGCTAAAGAGACCCAGCTCTCTCAGCCTTTCCTCATAAGGGAGATGCTCCACGCCCTTAACCATCTTCGTGGCTCTGCGCTGGATTCTCTCCAGCAGTTCTCTGTCCTTCTGGAATTGAGGGGCCCAGAAATGGACACAATATTCCAGATGTGGTCTCACCAGGACAGAGTGGAGGGGGACGAGAACCTCCCTCGACCTACTAACCACCCCCTACTAATACACCCCAGGATGCCATTGGCCTTCCTGGCCACAAGGGCACAGTGCTGGCTCATGGTCATCCTGCTGTCCACCAGGACCCCCAGGTCCCTTTCCCCTACACTGCTCTCTAACAGGTCGTTCCCCAACTTATACTGGAACCTGGGGTTGCTCCTGCCCAGATGCAAGACTCTACACTTGCCCTCCACACCAAAAAACACACGCTACCTCAGACCACACCGACTGCTGCACCTCCCCTTCCACGTACACAGCGACTTACTCAAAAACTTCTAAGGGGACGCTGATATCGTGAAGCTGCTGCCGACATTTGTCGATATCCTGCAAGCCCGTCACCATGAAATTCCTGTAAGGAGAAAACGGGTCGTTTTGGCACAAGATTTGGTGGGGTTGGGGGGGATGGGGGGGGAGCGGGAAGAGCCCCGAGGCCTGGCAACAAAAAGGGGGGTTAGGGGGAGCGCCCTCACAATTTCTGGTTGAGCCCAGCCTGGCTGCTGGGCTGGAAGTCGCTGACGATAATGCCGAGCTGCCGAATGTTCTCCACGAACTTCTCCAGGTGCTCCTCCAGGGAGTCGAACTTCTCCGCCATCGCCATAACCTGCCCGTCCCCCCCCACCACCACTTCCGGCAACTGGCGCATGCGCTTAAGGAGCGGAGAGGCTCCACACGCCCTCCCGGCTTTTTCAGACCACGCCCC